>NC_090296.1:153354866-154554866 GCF_039906515.1 Pseudorca crassidens
CCTGTGCTCCGCAACAAGAGAAGCCACCACAATGAGAAGCCTGAGCACTGCAACGAAGAGTAGCTCCCGCTCGCTGCAACTAGAGAAAGCCCAAGCACAGCAACGAAGACCCAATGCAGCCAAAAATTAATAAATAAATACGTAAATAAATAAATTTATTTTTAAAAAAACCGTGTTAGGGATTTCCCTGGTGGCACAGTGCTTAAGAATCTGCCTGCCAATGCAGGGGACACGGGTTTGATCCCTGGTCCGGGAAGATCCCACATGCCGCGGAGTAACTAAGCCCGTGAGCCGCAACTACTGAAGCCCATGCACCTAGAGCCTGTGCTCAGTAACAAGAGAAGCCACCAGAATGAGAAGCCTGCACACAGCAATGAAGAGTAGCCCCTGCTCGCCACAACTAGGGAAAGCCCGCGTGCAGCAATGAAGACCCAACGCAGCCAAAAATAAATTAAAAAGCAACAAGAAAAAACCTCCAAAAAACTGTGTTAAGATCTCCAAAGCTCTTCTGAGGAACTACCATATATTCAGAAATACATCTATCACACCAGAACCAGAGTTTGAAGATTGTAAATCATGATAAGAACAATTGAGACGAATCATTTCATACCTGTAATTTTACATATAAAACCCTGGTATTTAAGTAATTTTTCTCAAGAGTTTAAAAATAAATTGGTTGCTAACGCAGTAATTTAACACAACTTGCTGAGAATTAACAGGCCTCATCTTGTCACTTCTGCTCAAAATGACGCAGTCTGTTTTACAACGGGCCTCACGTGGCCCAGCCAGATCAAAGGAACCAGCTGCACGGCCAGACTACCACCCAGGAAGCGAGGGCCCCCACTTGGGACAGGGACAAATACGATTAAGCGAGATTAGAAAAACAAGCACAGCAGTGAGACTCCTTTGGAGGAATCATTCAACCAAGAATTGACGGATGCTATTCCCCTTGAAGATTTCCTTGCTCACGATACATTAACTGCATGGCTCTCGGTACACTTCCATGGAACGCGGTGAGGATTTCAAAACAGCAGTGTGTTTTCTTACCATAAGGATTCACTCAACAGAGACGGAGCGCTACCTTGTGTGCTCACTGCTCTCGTCCCACGCTGGCCCTGGGCTCCTGAGGGCTGTCCCTCATCCCCATCCATCCTCCCGGCCCTCATGCCTCAGGACACACTCAAGGCCTGGACAGTCTGGCCCTGACAGACCTTACCAACCTCCCCTCCCAGTCACTGCTTCAGCCTCTGCTTTAGCTCAGAAATACTCAGAGATTCACACAACTGTCGCCTGTCCGACATGTGCCTTTCCTGGACACGCATCTTGACATTCTGTGCAAAACAGGCACCAGGTACCCAGGTGCACCAATGCTCCCTCCCCCACGCCTGCCCTCTCACCATCAGTGGTCCTGACTATCCCCAGACTTGGCCACAGCCATACCTTCAGGGTTACTCAGTTCCTGCTCTTTGACCACAACTCTCCCCATGGCCCACCCTCCGCAGAGCAGCCCTGATTCTCACATCCCGCTCCATCAGACTCCTGCAATCGCCAGACATGGCCCGCCAATCACGCTAACATCTAGAGCAGCACAGCTGGAGAAAAGTGATGGATCCATTACACATCTATCGAGTCTAACCACAGGCCTTAAACAGGCCAAAATCTGTAAAAATTAATCACTCCAGCCAGCTGTAGGGCTGGTGTGAGAAATAAAGCTTATAAGACAGTACAGGCAGACCTCAGAGATACCATGGGTTCAGTTCCAGCAATAAAGCAAATGTCACAATAAAGCAAGTCACACAAATTTTTTGGTTTCCCAGTGAGCATGAAAATTATGTTTACACTATCCTATTGTCTAAGTGTACAAAAGTATTATACCTTACAAAAACAATGTACACACCTTAATGAAAAAATACTTTATTGCTAAAAACTGCTAATCATCCTCTGAGCCTTCAGTGAGTCTAAGATCACTGATGACAGATTACCATGACAAATATAATTATAATGAAAAAGTTTGAAATACTGTGAGAATTACCAAATGTGACACAGAGGCACAAAGTGAGCACTGTTGGAAAAATGGCACCAAAAGACTTGCTCAATGCAGGGTTGCCAAAACCTGCAATTTGTAAAAAAAAGAAAACCAAAAAAACGGAGTACCTGCAAAGCGCAATAAAACGAGGCCTGTCTATATGTCTTCCACTTGTCCTGGATTGTTAGAAGCCTATTAAACACCCTTTTCTCCTTCAAACCATGTCCCGTTGGGTTCCTCTCTGTGCTCAGAAGGACCCCGGCTAGCCTACAACTCGTAATCACATTTTGTGTTTTTCTAGGGATTACACAGCTTAGGAAAGGAAATGCTAGACAGGAGGGGAGGCAAACCAGGCAAAGGATCGGGATCTCATTATTGGAAAGGTTTTTAAAAATTTACACAGTTCCATATTTATCTCTCAATTAAACTGAAAATCCACCAGAGAACCTGAAGGCCTGTTTTACTATGGCAAACGGCATCCGTACTGGTTTCCCCGGTTAGAGGAAGATCTTATTCTCTAAAGCACCCAGTGTCTGCCACAGGGTTGTCTGCCATAGAAGCTCCAGTGAAGCCAGGACTCACCAAGGGCGGATCAAGATAGCTATGTGTCGCTGACCATGTCTGGGGGGCGATCAGGCTGTAGAGAGGAAACTGCTGCTGGGGGCTGTAGACTGGAGGTAAGTAAAACGATGCGGTGTAGCGCTGCTGTGTGTAGAGGCTCATGTCCAGAGGTCTAAAGCCATTCTTTGGCAAAAATGTGTTTATAGCTATTGCCTTCGCTTTTATCCGTGCCTGTTTGAAAACATGTAAGTTTCTCTTAGAACACTTAAGGACACTGGTTTGCAGATAAAGTATAACCAATGATCTTGCTTACCTTAATTGGTTTTCCTTGAAAAGTTTTGACTTCTTCTCGCAGATATTTGTAAGCCTGAAGACAAAATCATTCATAACACCATTGTGTTAATTTTATAAATAAGATGAACCTATAATTAATTCAGCACCTCAAATAAGCAATTATATAGTTAAAATATGGTGGATAGGACCTAGCACAGTGATTCTTAACCTTTTTGGGTCACAGATTCCTTAAAAGATCCTGATAAGAGCTATGGAGCCCCTATCCAAAATTCTCATTAATGTAATACTGTAAATTGACTATACGTCAATAAAAAAGAAAAAAAGGAAAAAAGTTCTTATGAACAGTATTTGTATACAATTTTGTAAGTGTTAATAGAAACCATAAAAGCATCTCACAGATCATAGGCTAAGAATCCTTACCTGGGAAAACAATGGATACCAAGGTCCTAGTAATAACCCCAATATGAACTTGGAATTACAGTTTAGGAAATGAAAGGATTATGATCGCAATATTCAAAAGTCATTATTTGTGAAGCTCCTGATTCTGCTCCAAATTCTCCTACATAACTCCGAAGGCTCTGACCCATGTGACTCAGCCTCAGGCCATATTCCCCACGCAGGTAAGGGGGGCTTGCACCTGCCCCACAGACCTGCCTTTTCTCACCTCCCATCACCTTGCTCCTCCTAGTCCTTCTTTCCCTTCCATCCAGTTAAGACCCATCTTTCAGATTCTTGTTTCTCTCTTCTGAACCCACAGCAGCCTCAAATGTGTTAACGCCTCACACTCTACTGCCATTCCTTTACGCAGGCTAGAGTTTCCCCTGAATATGATGCTTCCTTCAAGGGCAGGGAGACGTCTGAGCTCCATGCCTCTCACAGAGCTTCTCAATGCCTTTTCAAGCACCTTGTAATACAAGGCTGCCCAGGGAAAGTTAGAATTAGGTTCAAACTTCCCAAACACTTTTCCAAATATTAAAACCTTTATCTGTACAGAGATAAGAAAAGAACTAGTTTTCCTAGGCTGCCTGTCTTACATGTCCTTAGAAAATAACGTCTATGCTTTTCACATCGCTACAAAACTGTCTACACATACACCTTTTTAGGTTTCTTCAACCTGATTTCCCTGCACCTTATGTTCACACTCAACACCACATGTGATCGTAATCTCCGTGCCCACGTTTAGTCCCACAATGTACTGACTGCTAAGTACTGGTAAACTCTGTCCTTTGTGGCAGAACAGGGTGGGGGGTAAGGGGAGGAAGAACTTACCTGTTGTGCATCTGCTTCTGTTTCAAATGTAATAAACCAATTATCATTATAGGCAAATTCACAGTTTATAAATCTCGGTAAGTTATCTCCTTTAAATAGTGCTTCTACTTCCTACAGGAAACAGAGAGGTTAGGAATTAATTCTCAACTACGCCACTGTTTGTCCTCACCAAAGAAACACGGTGCCCACTCTTAAGGACAGATGCCTAGAAGACAACCCCAGCACACCGAAGTCCAGGGCCCTCTCTCAAGGTGGCTGAGGAGTTCAGTGTGGCTTCCAGAATTAGGATCCCATTGTCACAGGAAATAAAATTCACAACCCACTGACAGCTTTCCTGATCCCTAAGAGACCCGAAACTAAATTAATAGGAAAATATTTTATTTTACCAGTAGCCAATAACTACACAATTTGGAGCCAGAGAAAGGTAATTTAAGAAATCTAAAAATTAGCTGGCCTTTTGCTTCCAGCCAAGATGGACTACATTTACCCTCCCATATGAAATAATTACAAACAAAAGACAAAATATATGAAATAGCATTTTTCAGACAGTGGACCTCGGGCCATGCAGGACAGCAATCCCTGAGAGGGACAGGTACAGACAGGTCCTCGAGTGCCTGACTCACATATGGGGCTTCCAGGCCGTGGTGCCAGGAGGGTGGGCACAGGCCCAGCCCAAAGCTGCAGAAATAGCAACCTGAAGTGATGAGAGGTTTCCCCTAGAGCTCTCTGGGATCGAGGAGTATCTCCATCAGCCTGAGTGGAAAACAATCCTAACTCAGGACATCAGGTGGAGCTCTCAGGAAGCACTGCCCCAGGGGGAGGCCAGTCTGCTTCCACCAGTTCCAAGTCACTTAACTGAGCCTCGTAACAGAGCTCAAGAACATGTACAGAAAGGAGTACAAAAACACTCTGTACCCAATGAAATAAAATCCAAAATGCCTGGCTGGCATCCATTCAAAATTTGCAAGGCACACAAAGAAATAGAAAAATATGACTTATAATGAAAAAATCAACCAGTCAAATTAAACCCAGAAATGCACCGATACTGGCACGTCGGCTCAAATCAAGCACAGGCCACACTGGTGTTCACTGCATCCTTCTCATCGTGAAAATTTGTTTTGGAAAGTGATTTAACATAAAAATATGTTCTCTGTCTCAACTTGTTGGTTTACTATTCTTATTTTTAAATGAATAAATATTTAAACCTTTTCTCTTTCTAACTTCGAAATACTGAAGTTACCATAAACTCTCACTACTTTTTTCAGCGTGAAATGTGTAATGGAGTCCTGAGACCAAAAAGTTTGAGAACCACTCTTACAAATGAATCACACTGTAACTATCAGAGTGTGTAAAATCTTGGGAAAAAAGTGTTACTGTACATATTTCTGCTTTAAAATACATCTTCCAAAAACCACAGAAACAAACAAAAAACCCACCCAAAAAAGTCCAAGTTTCCTTCAGAGGAGAAATGACTTACTTCTACAGGGGTGGATTCAGGTATTTCACGTAATATTACTATGCAACGATTCTGATTTGGCCTTACTTTTTCTCCCTTCTCATCCACTTGGACTAAAGGTAAAGCTGTAAAGAGAAGAGAAATGGATGATACACAAATATTAAAACAAAGCAACCATTTGCACTACATCGGGACCTAACGTAGATACTCTAGCGGGACGTGTTAGACTACATCGCCAGACGCGTTAAAGAAAGCCGTATACAACGGGAAAACTATCAAAAGTCTTGATAGCTTAACACAAGCTATCAAAAGGTTTTAGACCAATCTTGCACATTACAATTAGGGGCTCTGGGGAGCCCTGTGGGAGCTGTAACAGAGGTAACGCTATGACACAGGTTCTCCATAGCTCAAACAACTCCAAGTCGGTCACAATGCAGGGCTAGAGACTTTCTCTTTCTACAAGTCCCCAAAACAAGACACTTTCCTGTCTCCTTACGACTTAATTTTGAACTCACAGAAGTTGTCAAGCACCCTTCACTCAGCCTTCCCTAACGATGGATCTTACATGACCACAATCCACCATTGAAACAAGGGTCAATGCTGCCAGCACGGGGACAGGCCCAATTCAGGTTTCACCAGCTTTTGCCTTATCTCCTTTTGTTAGGTTTTGTTTTTTGGTGTCACTCTATGAAATTCTATCACATGCAGACTCAGGTCATAGCACACCAGGATCAAAATCAGGGCTCAGAGCTGTGTACCACCACGAAGACATATATTACCAACATCAGAAATGGAAACATCCCTTAGTACCAAAGCTAACTTTTGGGAAGTAGGATCCATGAGAGAAAAGAAAACTCAAGGCCCATGTGGTTTCTGGAGAATCCTACCAAATGTCAAGAAAAAAAATAACAATTCTGTAGTACAAACTCTTCTGAACTTAAGAAAGTACTTTCCAATTCAACCTATGAAGCCAGCAGTTCTTTGATACCCAAACTAAACAAAGGCATTACAAAACAAGAAAACTATAGACCAATATCTCCCATGAACAATAAAAATTCTTACCAAATATTGCCAAATTGAATCTAACAATATATAAAGATGGGAATACAAAATGAATGACAAGTGGATTTTTCTCAGTAATGCAAGGTTGGTTTACCAAAAGAAATAAGCAATATAATTCACCATATTAATGGACTAAAAAACAAAAAAAAACCCCACACAACTATCTCATAGATGCAGAAGCATTTGACAAAATCCAACATTCATTCCTGATAAAAATTCTCAGATAACTAGGAATAGAAGGGAAACCTCCTCACCTACAAAAAAAACCAACGTCTAGCATCTTTCTTACTAGAAGATGGGCCAAGGCAAGGATGCTGACTCTCCCCACTTCTATTCAACACAGCACTGGAGGCTTAAGCCAGGGCAATAACACAAGAAATAGAAATTACATACACCCAGACTGGGTGTAAGAAGGTAACCTTTTCATTCACTTTCATTCAAGTTGAGCTCTATGTAGAAAATCTGATACAATTTCCATAAAAAACTAGGATTGTGAGTTTCAAAAGGTTTAAGTATACAAGATTAATATTCAAAAATAAATTTTATTCCTACATACTAGCACCGAACACCTAGAAATTGAAATAAAAATATTTATGCCCAAATATGAAATACTTAGTTATAAATCTGGTAAGATATGAAATACCTGCACTATGAAAACTGCAAAACATTGCCAAGAGAAAAATTTTTAAGATTTTTCTAAATGAATGGAGAGATATCCTATGTTCATGAATTAGAAAACCCAATACTGTTAAAATGTCAACAGTCCCCAAACTGATTTATAGATTTAATGTAATCCCAGTAAAAATACCAATAGGACCTTCTGAAAGAACAAAATGTCGATTCTAAAATTCACAAGGAAATGCCAAGCATTTGGAAGAGCCAAAACAAAGCTGGAGATTTTGCAACTACTCTAAGATGTACTCTAAAAGCCAGTACCATCCAGACACTGCAGCAATGGCATCAAAACAGACAAAATAGATTGAGGACAGACATACGGCCCAGAGAGAAACCCACACATACAGGGATACATGATTCTCACGATGGCACAAAGGCAGTACAGTGGAGAAGTAGAGTGTTTTCAACAAACGGGCTGGAAGAGCAGCACATTCACATGCAAGGGGGTAGAGAGCTCATACCACATACAAAAATCAGCTGACAACAGATCACAGACCTAAAAATGTAAACCCTAAAACTAAAACTTCTAGGAGAAAATCCTTGTGACCCTGAATTAAGCAAAGATTTCTTAGGCACAATACCAAAAGCAAGATCCATAAAAGAAAAAAATTAACAAATTGGACTATATAAAAAAACTGAAAACTCTGCTTTTCAAAAGACATTAGAACAAAAAGAGAAGCCACAGACTGGGAGAATGTATTTGCAAATCACATCTCCAATAAGGACAAATACAGATATGTGCATCTCAAATTGCACACAAATACACACTCCTTAAATCTCACCTGTAATAAAACTAATTTAAAAAAAAGTGGTGGGGGTGGGGCATCTGCACAGACAGCTCAGAAAGGCAGCACATGAAAAGACTGCCCAGTGTCATCAGGCACTAAAGAAACAGAAATTAAAACTACAATGAGATACCACCGCCCACCTGCTAGAAAACCTACAGTGGCCCATCTGTGACGCCAGGCCTGGGTACCTTAGCACGAATGGCTGTGAATCTAAGCATCACACTGGCAAGAAAAATGCTGTCAAGACCACGTACGATGCAGCCTGGGCTGCAGTCTACTTACATCTCAGCACTTCGACAATCAGGTCTATGTCGGTGCTGAGCTTCTTGATGTGGTCCAGGTTAGCTACCGTGGTGATTGGCACGTACTGATCACTGTCCATCTGCGATATAAGGTACATGTCACTAGCAAGGTTCTCCCTGGAGAAAGAAGACAATCTGTCTTAATTCACAACTTCTTTAAAAGGAACCTTCACAAGAGGCACGAGTGTGGTACGGTACTGCCCTGGAGTGAGAGCTGAGTTCAACCCCCACCCCGCCGCCGCGATTTGCCATCTCTCTGACCTTACGTCGATTTTGTCAAAGACATCTGGGGAGGCAGAGAGAGCAAAAGTAAAAGTGTACTGCACTTTATACGATCAAAATTAATGAGCAGGTAAATCTTTAAAAAAATGTATTTATAGCTCATCTTTGTTCTAAAAAGTGTTTTGAGTAGCTTTTTAAAAATAGAAACACAGGGCTTCCCTGGTGGCACAGTGGTTGAGAGTCCGCCTGCCGATGTAGGGTACACGGGTTCGTGCCCCGGTCCAGGAGGATCCCACCTGCCGCAGAGCGGCTGGGCCCGTGAGCCATGGCCGCTGAGCCTGCGCGTCCGGAGCCTGTGCTCCGCAACGGGAGAGGCCACAACAGTGAGAGGCCCGAGTACCGCAAAACAAAAAAAACATAACAAAAACAAACAAAAAAATAGAAACACAACTTCTTTTTTTTTACATTGATATTTATTCATTCATTCATTCATTCATTCATTCATTTATTGCGGTACGCGGGCCTCTCACTGTTGTGGCCTCTCCCGTTGCAGAGCACAGGCTCCGGACGCGCAAGCCCAGCGGCCATGGATCACAGGCCCAGTCGCTCTGCGGCATGTGGGATCTTCCCGGACCGGGGCACGAACCCGTGTTGCCTGCATCAGCAGGTGGACTCTGAACCACTGCGCCACCAGGGAAGCCCCGAAACACAACTTCTTAAAGTAAGGAAACACAGCTAAGAGAATGAAAAAGTAAGAAAAATGTGATAAGGCCAAGAAAGGCTGGTGCCCAGAGTGCTTGCAGTTCAGGCTGAACACTTGTCAGAGGGGCTGTGACTCCAACTCTGGCCTCAACAGCCCTCTGCAGCAGAGGACGGAAAAGCAGTAAAGTGAGTGACCAACAGCACGACCCAGGACTAAAACCTGTGAGGCTGACCACCTATGGCTCCACCATCAGAGTCCAAGTCCGTGGGCAGGGGATGGGGGTAGGGGGGATCTCGACTTCCTACAGATGGACGTACAGACACAGATGTTAACAGATACTCCTTCTGCGTAAAGCATGACATCTGTACATAGTAGCAGTGCACAACACCTTAGATATCAGATACTAGAAAAACACTACCATCCTCACCTAGACAAGCAGAATTCCAATGTTTTTTTAAGTACTTCCCGGGGGTCTTCCTGGCTTTCTGGTTGAGATTCATTTCCTCCTACAGAGAAGCAATGGAAAAACGGCTTAAATTTACCAAGCACATGATTCAGTATAGCAATTCTAATGTTTTCAATATACACAGTAATTTATCTACATAATGTATAGAGAATATAAGAAAAATGATATTTTACAAGGCAATCAGAGGCAAAAAAACAAAACAAAAAAAACACTCTCCCCCAAACAAAAACACAGTTTCAAAAAATAACCTGAGGGCTTCCCTGGTGGTGCAGTGGTTAGGAATCCACCTGCCAATGCAGGGGACATGGGTTCGATCCCTGGTCCGGGAAGATCCCACATGCCGCGGAGCAACTAAGCCCATGCACCACAACTCTAGAGCCTGTGAGCCACAACTACTGAGCCTGCGAGCCACAACTACTGAAGTCCAAGCACCTAGGGCCCGTGCTCCACAACAAGAGAAGCCACCACGATGAGAAGCCTGTGCACTGCAAGGAAGAGTAGCCCCCATGCGCCGCAACCAGAGAAAGCTCGCATGCAACAGCGAAGACCCAATGCAAAAAAACCCTGAGGAGTAAGATTTATTAGCAAAGTTTAGCAGGTGCTTTTTATTACAAAATAAGTATAAGCTTATTTAATGCTTTGTCTCAATTCAAAAAGGATTTTCAAGTAACCTAGAAGCACACGAGATACTAAACATATAATAAAATATACAGGAAATAATCAAAATAACTAAAAGTTTTTTTGCACACTACTATATAGATTTGCATGGCATAATAATACATGAAGAACTTTCTAACAAGAGACACTTGTATTTTAAAAGTCAAAGTTAAAGACCATCAAAAAAGCAAAGACAAAGTGGGAACACTGATGACAAATAAGGACAGAGAGCTTGTGTGTGTTTTATGTAAAGAGCTTTAACAAAATCCATCCCCCACCAGCAAAAAACAAAACAAAACAAACAAAACCAATGGAGCAAATGAGACAAAATCAGAAACGGCCGTTGAAACCACAATCTCATTTCATTCCTTCATCCAGAAAGGCCTCTCCTGAGCACCATTTAAATTCACATTGAACAGATATGTCCTGTCTCTCCTTTAGCTATCTCCTGCATGCCGGGCACTGCTGTGGAACTGCTTACTCAGCCTCAATGAGGCAGTCTCTGCTCTTATTGGGAGGCAATCAATAGTCAAACAAGTCAACAGTAAACAGGTAGAATGTGACACAATGGAGAAAACCACAGGGCGCGGGCAGACCTAATTGTGCAGAAGGAAGAATCAGCAAGCTCGAAGACAGGTCACGTGAAATTAGCCAGTTACAGGAACAAAGAGAAAAAAGGATGCAGGACAAGGAAGAAAGCCTACATGACTTGTGACATACCACCAACTGTACTTCTATACACTAACAACAAACTACCCGAAAAAGAAATTAAGAAAACAATCCCATTCACCATTGAATCCAAAAGAATTAAATACCTAGGAATAAATCCAACCAAGGAGGAGAAAGATCTGTAAGCTGAAAACTTTAAGATATTGATGAAAGAAATTAAAGACAAATGAAAAGCTACCCCATGTTCCTGGATTGGAATAATTAATACTGTGAAAATCTCCATGTAAAAATTTCCAAAGCAATCTACAGATTCAATGCAATCAATTCCTATCAAAATTCCAATGGCATTTTTCACATAAATACATCAAACAATCCTAAAATTTGTATGGAAACACAAAGACACTGAATAGCAAAAGCAATCTTGAGAACGAAGAACAAAGGTGGAAGCATCATACTTCCTGATTTCAAACTACTTTAAAAAAAGCTATAGTAATCAAAAAAGTATGGTACTGGCATAAAAACAGACATATAGACCAATGGAACAGAATTGAGAGCCCAGAAATAAACCCGTATATTTATGATCAACTGATTTTCAACAATGCTGCCAAGGATACTTAAGGGGGAAAAGGACAGTCTCTTTAATAAAAAGTGTGGGGAAAGCTGATGGCCACATGCAAAAGAATTAAATGGAACCCTTATCTTACATCATATACAAAAACCAACTCAAAATGAATTAAAGACTTAAACGTAAGACCTGAAACCGTAAAACCACCGAAAAACATGTAGGAAAAAATGTCCTAAACATCGGTCTTGGCAACAATTTTTTTGGATATGACACTAAAAGCACAGGCAAGAAAATCAAAAATAAACAAGTGGGACACTACATTCTATTTAAAAGCTTTTGCACAGCCAAGGAAAGCATCAACAAAATGAAAAAGCAACCTACTGAACAGGAGAAAATATTTACAAATCATGTACCCGATAAAGGGTTAACATCCAAAACATAAGGAACTCACACAACTCAGTAGCAAAAAAAACTCTGATTAAAAAATGGGTAAAAGACCTAAATAGACATTTTTCCAAAGAAGACATACAGATGGCCAAGTGGCACGTGAGAAGATGTTCAATATCTCTCATCACTAGGGATGTGCAAGTCAAAAACCACAATGAGGATCACCTCACACCTGTTAGAATTGTTATTATCAAAAACAGGTAACTAATAACAAGTGTTGGCAAGGATGTGAAGAAAAGGGACCCCCTTTGTATTATTGGTAGGAATGTAAATTGGTGCAGCCAATGGAACACTATGGAAAAGTGTGGAGGTTCCTCATAAAATTAAAAATAGCACCCACTACCACATGATCCAGCAATCCCACTACTGGGCATATATACAAAGGAAAGGAAGTCAGGATCTCAAAGATATGTCTGCACCTCCATGTTCACTCGATTATTATTTACAATAGCCAAGACGTGGAAATAACCTACGTGTCTACTGATGAATGGGTAAAAAAAATGTGGTATACACACACATACATACACACACACACACACACAAATGGAATATTATTCCACAAGAAAGAAGGAAATCCTGCCATTTGCAACAACATGAATGAATCTGGAGAATATTATGCTAAGTGAAATAAGTCAGACAGAACCCAAAAAAACTACACAATGTCACTTATATGTGGAATCTAAAAAAACTGAACACATGGAACCAGAGGGTAGAACCATGGCTGCCAGGGGCTGGAGGTGGGAAAATGGAAAGATGTTGATCCAAGGATACAAACTTTCAGTTATAAGATGAATAAGTTCTGGGGACCTAATGTACACCGTGGTGATTATAATTAATAATACTGTATTGTATACTTGAAATATGCTAAGAGAGTAGATCTTGTGTTCTCAGCATACCAAAAAAAAAAAAAAAGGGTAAGTATGTGAAGTGGTGGATATCAAACCATCATGTTGCTGTATACCTTAAGTATAATTAATTTTTACGTGTCAATTACACCTAAATAAAGCTAGAAAAAACTGTAACCTACCCTACCATGCTTTGTCTTTTCCACTGTGTTTTATCACCCTTACATTATATAACATGAACTTATTTATTATGTGTATTATGAATAGTCTGTCTCTGCCCGATAAGATGTAAGCACAGTAGGGCAAAGGCTTTCATTGATCATATTCACTGATGTGTCCTAAGTAAATCTGGCATGTGGTGGGTTTTGAATGAGTTTTTTTTTTTTTTTTTGCAGTACGCGGGCCTCTCACCGCCACAGGCTCCAGACGCGCAGGCCCAGCGGCCATGGCCCACGGGCCCAGCCGCTCCGCGGCACATGGGATCCTCCCAGACCGGGGCACAAACCCGCATCCCCTGCATCGGCAGGCAGACTCCCAACCACTGCGCCACCAGGGAAGCCCGAATGAGTATTTTTTTTATTTAAAAAAACAAAACAAAACAATAAGTGAAGCAAGTTTTCCAGATGTAGAGCATCGGCTCCTGAGCGATAAAGACACACAACGGTCGTGGGCCTGGGCTCAGGAAGCGGGAAGCAGATGGAAGCCAGCAGGCTCAATGAGTTCAGGGCGTGGGACAGAGTGCACTGGGAGGGCGCCCAGAGGCGCGGGGAACCCCCGGAGGCAGATGCGTGTTCTATGCACATCACAGGTATGATGGACTCCCTGAGGCCAGGAAAGAACCACTTGAAAGGAAGAAGGGAGCTCACATATCCTGCTGCACAGTGCCTGCTCCACCAGCTGGCCTGGAAGACCTCACGCTCACAGAGCCCCAAACACACTGGCAAGAGGAGAGAAGGGTCTGGCCTCAGAAGTGGGAAATAATGAGCCCCAGACTGAGCACTGCTCCACTCATGCCTAACAAATCATAAAACAAGATATGGAAGGATCCATTTGTTTCCAAGTAACTTTGTGGCATCCTGGAACAAGAACCAAAATATCTATAGAAATATAAAAATATTAAGTACCTAACAAAGTCAAATCCAGTCCAACAAAAAATTACAGTGAGTGTAAAGAAACCTATCCCACACAGATGTTAACATTAACTGACAAAGACATTGTAATGGTTATCCTACCTGTACCCCACATGCTCCAAAGGTTAGGTAGAAACATGAAAAATATAAAAAAAGACCCAAATAGAATTTGTACAGATGAAAACTACAATGTCTGATATCAAAAATATAGTTTGTGAAATTAACAACTGATCAGATAGTATAGAAGACTAGTGAACTTGAAGATATGAGAAACTTTCCAAAATGAAACAGAGAAATAAGATTTTTTTTAAAAAGGACAGAGGATCACTTCGAGGGACTTAATATAGGTATAACTAGAGATCATGTAGGAGAAGAAATGGCAAGGTGGGGGAGGAGCATTTGAAGATATTACAGCCAAGATATTCCAAGTTTGATGAAAACATTTATAAATCACAGATCAAGAAGCTCAACAAAGCCCAACCACAAGAAACAAGATTACCTTTAAGACTAAGATACATCATAATCAAAATACTCAAAACTACTATAATGAGAAAAATCTTAAAAGCAGCAAGAATTTTTTTTTTTCCAGTACGCGGGCCTCTCACTGTTGTGGCCTCTCCCGTTGCGGAGCACAGGCTCCAGACGCGCCGGCTCAGCGACCATGGCTCACGGGCCCAGCCGCTCCGCGGCATGTGGGATCTTCCTGGACCGGGGCACAAACCTGTGTCCCCTGCATTGGCAGGCGGACTCTCAACCACTGCACCACCAGGGAAGCCCTAAAAGCAGCAAGCTTTTAAACAGTGGAACAAAGTTAAGGATGATACAGTTATCAGAAATAATGCAGGTAAAAAGAGAGCACCACAGTATCTTTAAGGCCAAGAGAGGGAGATCAGGATTTACACGTAGGAATAAAGAATACCAGAAATGCTAACTGCATGGCTAAGTATGGAAGCTTGCTTTCTTATAAAATACCATTTTCCAGTACAAGGAACCAAGGTTCCTTGGAGAAATGGCTGATTCTAGGACCAGAGCAGCCAGAATGAGAACAAAACAACAAACCCTTCACTGATGGGATAGGTCAGATGGAGGAGCCAACTAGAAGAGCTTCCAATGGCCAAAGGTAGAGCATCGGAGCAATCAAATAAAGAAGTGATGATTTTTACACATGGATACAATAACACCCATGAGTCCACACTGATACAAGTCAATGGCTGAACAAATAAATAAATGAGAGGGAAGAGACAAATCCCTATGCATAAGAGTTCCAAGTTATTTATGGAGATTCTCTGCCCTCATGAAGGGGACATTCCTTAAGTGTAGGTTGGGTACAGTCAGTGACTTCCTTCCAAAGAGCACCACATGGAAAGAGGTAGGAAAAAGAGAGTAACTTCACAGTTGAGAAAGCTAATAACAAACCTACTTCAGCCAACTGGTCAAGGTCAACATCAACCGTAATAAATCATGCTGATAGTATGTACCCTTAAAATGATGGGATGAAAACTGCTCTTGACCTCTGTGGTATTCCTTCCCTCAAATCCATCATGATGAGAAAAACATCAAATGAATTCCAGTACCATACAAAATAAATGACCAGTACTGCTCAAAACTATCAAGGTTATCAAAAACAAGTAAAATCTGAGAAACTGTTACAGCCAAGAGGAGCCTTAAGAACACATATCAACTAAATGTAACATGGTGTCCTGGGACAGAAAAAGAACATTAGGTAAAATGTACCAACATTGGTTCAGTAACTGTGGCAAATATATCATACGAATGTAAAATGTTAACAGGAGAAAATGAATGCTGCGTCTATGGGAACTCTCTGTACTCAATCTTCTCAATTTTTCTGTAAGTCTAAAGCTATTCTAAAACAAATAGCAAGGTGAGAGACTCAAACCTAAACATATCAATTACCACAGTAAACATTTATGTTCTAAACATTTAAATTAAAGGTAGAGACCATAGGATCTGACTTATGATCCAAATACTGGTTCTCTGATATGAATATAATCGACAAACCTCTACCCAGATTGACTAGGGGGAGGAGGGGAGAAAAGACATAAATTACCAATAACAGGAATGAGTGATGTGACATGACTACAGATTCTACAGATATTAGAAGTATAAACAGAGTATTATGAGCAATTCTATGCAATAACTGAAAATTTAGATGAAATGGACAAAGTACATAAGTAACCAAAGCTTTCTCAAGAAGAAATAAACCTGAGTAGCCCTATATAAAAAAACAAACTGTAGCTGACAACTTTCCCACAATCAATACTCTAGGCTCAGATGGCTTCATTCTTCATTTAAGGAAGAAATAAACTCTTCCCAAAAATTTAATAGGAGGGAAAACATCAAAAATACAGCTACAGAGCAATATTCCTCATGAACACAAGTGTACAAATTCTAAGCAAAATTATGGCCAGTCTAATCCAAATATATATCAGAAGTGTATTACATCCTGACCCAGTGAGGCTTACCCCAGGAATTTAAGGTTGGTTAAACATTAAAAAAAAAAAAAAAAAAAATCAATGTAATTCATCTTAACACACTAAAAAAGAAAAAAAATATTTGGTCATTGCCATAGATGAAGAAAAAAGTATCACAAACTCCTCTTCAACCATTTCTCTTTAAAACTCTCAGCAAATCCTAACAGAAGGGTACCTGTCAACCGATAAAGGTCATATACGCAGAACTACAACTAACATTATACATAATGGTGAAAGACAATGTTTTCCCCCCTAAGATCAGTCAGATATTTGCTCTCACCACATCTGTTCACCTTTGTAAGGAAGGATCTAATCAGCGCAACCAGGCAAGATAAAGGAATAAAAGGCACCAAATTGGATAGGAAATAAAACTGAATTTATTCATAGATAACACGATAGCCTATATAGAACATGCAACAGAATCTACAAAATAGTTTCTAAATACTATCTAATAGTTTCTAAAACTATTTTCATTTAATAAGTGAGCTTAACAAGTTTTCAGGGTATGATATCAATTTATAAAAATTAATTATATTTCTATCTACTAGTAACAAACAGTTGCAGATTGAATTTTTAAAAATGACTTACAATAGCACCAAAAAATATGAGATACTTAAGGATAAATTGGACAAAAGATGTGAAAAGCCAGTAGGCTGAAAACTGAAAAATACAGTCAAGAGAGATTAAAGAAGATCTGAACAAGTGGAGACATACACCATGTCACAAACATCTAGCCAAGATGTCAATCTTCTCCAGCTGATCTACAGAGTCAATGAAATCCCAATAAAAATCTCAGCATTCTACAGAAATTGACTGGCTCATTCTAATTTGCATGGAAATGAAAAGGACCTAGAATAGCCAAAATAACTCTGAAAAAGAAAAAATCTGGAAGACTAATACTACCTGTTTTTAAGAATTATTTACAGTAAGCAAAACAGGGTGGTTTTGTTGTCCCAAGAGATGGATGGAGAAGAGACAGTCCAGAGACAAACCGACATACTCAGGGACAAATGATTCTGACAGAGGCACAAAGGCAGTGCAGTGGGGAAAGGAGAGTCTTTCTGACGAATGGTACTGGAACAGTGGCATATCTACATGTGAGAAAAAAACAAAAAAGAACTTTGCTTCACACCTCAGACCACATACAAAAATTAACTTAAAATGGGCCACAGACCTAAAAAATGTAAAATTTAAAACCATACAACTTATAGTAGAAAAGCTTTGCAACCTTGGATTAAATAAGGATTTCGCAGGAAAAACACCAAAAGCAAGATCCATAATTGGACGATATAAAAGATTTTAAACTTTTGCTTTTCAAAAGATATTGTTAGGAGAACAAAAAGACAAGCCACAGACTGGAAGGATGTATTTGCAAGTTATATATCTGGTAAAGACTTGTGTCCAAAGAACTCTCAACTCAATAATAAATCAACCCAGTAAAAACATGGGCAAAAGACTTGGACAGACCCTTCACCAAAGAAAACATACACAGATGAAAAGATGTTTTGCACCGTTAGTCATTAGGAAAATACAAAGTAAAACCACAATAAGATTCCACTGCCTACCTTTTAGAATGGCTAACATTAAAAGATTGACCGTATCAAGTGCCGGTGAGGACGTGGAGCTGCTGGAGCTCTGATCCACTGCAGGTGGGAGTGCAAAGGGTGAAGATAAACCTATGCCTAATAGATGATGCATCTACTCCATTCCTATGTATTTACCCAAGAGAAATGAAAACATATGTACATACAAACCCTTGTTTATAAATGTCCATAGCAGCCTTATTTGTAAGAGCCTCAAACTGGAAACAATCCAAATATTCATCAGCAGGTGAACAGAAAAACAAACAGTGGTATATGATGAACTGGAATACTATTTGGCAATAAAAAGGAAAGGCCCATAAATGTTATTACATGAATGAATCTCAAAATTAGTAAGTAAAAAAAGCCTAAGAAAAAGCACATACTACAAAACTCCGTTTACATAAAATTCTAGAAAACCCCAAACTAATCTACAGTGACAGGAAGCAGATGAGCAGTTGGCAGGGACAGGGAGCGGGCAGGAGGAAGGGCACAGGTAGCTTCGTTATCTTGACTGGGTCACGGTTTTTCATGTGTACACACACCTCATCAAATTCAGTAGAGAAATCAGTGAGGAAGGGAAGAGTCAGCAAGTCAATTCTAGAATGCACTGAATACTGTGCTTTAAACTACGGAAAATAAAACTTATAGAAAGGTTAGGGTATTCCAAACATGTGATGTTTATGGTACATCAATTATGCTTCATTAATGCTCTATACCCCAAGGTTGGTAGATGTGAAATAGCCATCCAGAAGCTGGGCTGCACGGGGCCACGCAGCCCCTCTAGTCCGAGACCGTGAATGGAAAATGAGACCATTCCACACTGCTATAATCCTTTTCTTCACCCACATCTGTCTATCTGCTCAGGAACAGACACAGAGTAGGTAGAGAATTATATTTAAACAAGATGGAGGCATTTGCTAAGCAACTGTGAAGAAGTTAGATGCAAGGAAGTAACTGAAATGATGGTCTGTGTAATCCAGGCAGAGTGAGGAGGGAAGCGAGGGTCCAGGCAGGCATGTGACCACAAAGGTCAGTCAGTGCCAACCGAAGCAGAAACCGTGTGGATGAGGTCTTCGTGGGGCCCCTTCAAGGGGAAAATAAACAAATATTTAATGCCAAACACTTACACGGTGCTTATTACATACCTCTCGTACATAACATCACAGCTGGTGGTGAGAAAGGGAGGACAGGCTTTCTCAGTCATGTAATCTTCTCTAACCCAAGCATGTCTCTAGACAGTCACACAGGGTCCTGAACACGCTCCACAGGCAGTTGCTCTGCTCAACTGCTAGCAGCCAGTTTCAGGGAGTTATTTCTTTCCACTCAAGCTTTCCCATCCAACTGGCAATAATGAGAGTGTAGTCTACCCCTAAGGTCTGTTGGGGTTTTAAAAACTGTTTGGTTCTTTTAGATCAAGGCAGAAACAAAATCGGAGGTGAGCAATTGGTGTCCCATTACCTACAGCCATTTCTATGCTGGTCCACACCCTGGACCCCAAAAGAGAACCGCTCTCTTCCTCTTTTCCTTCTTCTGAAAAGCTTTAAATATCCCTTTTATAGAAAGCCAACTCCTTTTGGGTTTGACTCTCAATTTCAACATTAACGTTCCCTCTCTGTACTTTTATCGACGTTTTGCCCTACAGTCAGTTTTCCGCTTCTCCTATTTAAATCTGATTTGCCGTTCAGGAACTATTCAGGTCTTACATTCCCTGTGAGGCCTCTGGACCAGAACCTCTCACCTCTGTATCAACAGAAGAGTCAGTTTAAAGGAGAAGCAAAGGAAGCAGTGAAAGGCACATTGTTTAGGGAAAGATTTAACAAGCTGAATTTTTAAAAGCACACAAACCTCTGAACAGGGCAAGGGTGGCCATTGTCGGTACATGTGTGCACAGAGATATTGGACTAGAAATGGCCTGGGGCTCTGACGGCGTGTTGGGACCACCTAGTGTGCACCCCAGCTCACTCCAGCCCCTCTGGCTCTGGCCCGCTCTCCACTAGGGTGGAGGAACCACTGCGGGGTCGGGGGGTCTGCACACATTTAGAGGGAATGGAACCAGCTCAAACCCAACCCTCAAGGCTTCTGTTCCAGCACCATGGGCCCCCCAACCCCCCCCAGCCATGATAGTTACCTGTTTTATCTAATTTCATAGAGACAGAGAAAGTTAAACAAAATGAGAAGACAGAGGAATATGTTTCAAATGAAAGAAAAGGAAAAAACCCTGTAAAAATCCCTAATGAAACAGATAAATAACTTATCAGATAAAAAATTCAAAGCATTAGTAATAAGAATGCTAACTGAACTAGGGAAAGGAACAGATGAACACAGTGAGAATTTTAACGAGAAACTAGGAAATATAAAAAAGAACCAGTCGGAACTGAAGAATACAATACCTGAAATGAGAAAGACAGTACAGGGAATGAAAGCAGACTAGGCGACACAGAAGAACACATAAGTGATCTAGAAGATAGAATAATGGAAATCACCCAATAAGAACAGCAAAGAGAAAAATTTTTTAAAATGAGGATAGTTTGGGACTTCCTTGGTGGCACAGTGGTTAAGAATCCACCTGCCAATGCTGGGGACACGGGTTCGAGCCCTGGTCCAGGAAGATCCCACATGCTGTGGAGCAACTAAGCCTGTGCACCACAACTACTGAAGCCCGCGTGCCTAGAGCTTGTGCTCTGCAACAAGAGAAGCCACCACAATGAGAAGCCCGAGCACCACAACAACGAGTAGCCCCCGCTCGCCGCAGCTAGAGAAAGCCCGCGTGCACCAACAAAGACCCAACACAGCCAAAAAAATAAATAAGTAAAATGAAATGAGGATAGTTTAAGGGACCTCTGGGACAACATCAAGCATACTAACAATCACATTATAGGGGTTCCAGAAGGAGGAGAGAGAGAGAAGGGGGTAGAAAATGTATCTGATGAAATTATGGCTGGAAACTTCCCAAAGCTGAAGAAGTAAACAGATATCCAGGTACAGGAAGCACAGAGGGTCCCAAACAAGATGAATCCAGGGACCCACACCACAACATATTATAATTAAAATGGTAAAGGTTACAGAGAGAATTCTAAAGACAACAAGAGAAAAACAAAGAGTCACATACAAGAGAACCCCCATAAGGCTATCAGCTGATTTTCCTGCTTAAACTCTGCAGGCCAGAAGGGAGTGACATGATATACTTAAAGTGCTGAAAGGGAAAAACCTGCAACCTAGGATACTCTATATAGCAAGATTATCCTCCTTCGGAATTGAAGAAGAGATTAAAGAACGTCTCAGACAAGCAAAAAACTAAAATAATTCAATACTTAAACCTACACTAAAAGAAATGTTGAAGGGTCTTCTCGAAGTGGAAAAGAACTAAGAATCTATTGGAAAGGGAAAATTCCACTAGGAAAGGCAGACATATAGCAAGGAATGAAGATTACTTAAGTAAGTCAGTATGTAGATAAGGATACAAACTGTAAAAGCAACTATAACTACAATACACAGTTAAGGGAGAAACAAGAATATACAAAATGACATCAAAAACAAAATGTGGGGGAGGGGAGTAAAAAAAGAAGGATCTTTTAGAATGTGTTTGAACTTAAATGACTATCAGTCTAAAACAAGTAGATATAGTTATAGGTTAACATCTACAAGGAACCCCATGGTAACCACAAATCAAAAACCTACAATAGATACACAAAAGCTACAGAGAAAAGAACACAAGCATGACACTAAAGAAATCATCAAACCACAAGGGAAGAAACAAAAAAGAAATGAACAAAGAATTAAAAATGTAACATAAAGAAGCCCATACTCTATATGAAAATGAATTCATAAAACAGCTTTACCCGTCTCGCTATTTTCAGGCGGTGATTCATACTCTGAGTGGTCCAGACCCAAAGTGCTCATGGCTGTCTGGTCTGACTCCTGTAAATCTGACAGTGCAGCATTCTCATGACTTTTGTCACCATCACCATTGGTGTCCAATCCTGTAATTAAGAATTTCACCCCAAAAGGCAGGGTTAGAAGAACAGCCTTCTCTTAAAACAAAACAAAAGACTTATACCTGCAGTTACCTGACCTTTTTAACTTGACTGTGAGAAACCTCATTGCTCTTAAATACTGTCACTAACCATGACACAGATCTTAACAAACACTTTCCCAAAGATGAACTACAAGGAAACAAAGCCAAAGCCAAGAGGAAAGATGCCCCTCGCCCCCACCCACTCACCCTCCTGGCCGCGGCCGGGCGTCGCCTCCCAGGCTGCGCTCACACTGCCATCCGCTGCACTACTTGCTTCCAAGTGTAACACAGGAGTCCCCCATACTTTTGCATTAGGGTTTAGCTCTGAAACCTTGGCCGTTGGTACCTAAGAAAAAATGTGATATATTCATTTGTATCCAAATTTCAATCAAATGCAATTTTACTTACTAATTCAGAGTTAAAACACATCCATCTTAGAGAATTTATGGGAAAAAGGCTGAACCTATTTACACGTACGTTTAGGATGAAATCAAGTGAAAAAGTAATAAAAGTTGATGTACTCAGAACTCAACTCACCAGTAGATTTTAAGTTCTTACTAAGTAGAAGGCTCTCTAGAAACAGGAATGAAAGAGTCCCTGCCTTCATGGAGATATCTGATCAACTGTGTAACTGATAAATAACTGGTGATCCAATTATCATTTCTGTTCCAGATTCCCAACACAATTCACAGATTTAGAAATCTGAATATCAATGGATAAAATGTTAAAATAAAGCTCGAACACTCACAGAAGTAAAGGCTGCAGAAAATGAAAGTCTGTCGGAGAGGTGCCTGATGCGGCCACTCTTTGTGCTCATTTCCAGTTACTCGGCCTCCTCGCTGTTCTGGACACACCGGGCCCTTCTGCTTGCCCGGCTCCATTTGACCAGAACACTCCCAGACGTCCGCACGGCTGGCTCACGCCTTCACACCCCTTGGGGATTGCTGAGGTCTTCCCTGGCACACCCTACTAAACCCACAACCACCCCTGGATTTTTCCTCTCCTGCTTACAAACCTTGAGTGGTTCCCAAAATCTAAAAGAAAGTTGATGTCCTGGGGACAGCTGCCCCCCAAACTAACTCCAGTTCTACTGCCATGATTCCTGAGCAAAACCTAGCCAAACGATCTGCCTTTTCCCAGACACCATAAGCCTTAACACCTCTGTGCAGGGGCCAGAGCTTCCAAAGGGAGGGAGACAAGGTTCCAGGTCCCAGAAGCCCCCAGGTAGTGCCAGACAGGAGCTCCAAACTGGGAGCAGCCTCACTGCATGACCCCAGAGATGCCGTCTCCAAGGTCAGGGGCACCATGATGAGCCAAGAAGGAAAGAACATGTGGGTTAACAATCCTAAAAAATAAATTCACCCTAGCTGGGGCGATTAAAGTTTGTAGTGAAAGTTTTTCTGAAATTGAGCATAGAGACTGATGTGGATTAAAACTACAGAATATATTCTGTTCATACCTAGGAGGCATGGGCAATAAACTTCATGCCCACAAAACCAGGGACCTAAGTGAGGGCCTATCTGGAGTCCTTTTAAGTAAAGTACTGGATAGGGCAAAGAATAGGGTCCCCCTTCTCCTTCAAGAATATCATTCTCAAGAAGCACTTACTCTTCAAGCTCCCTTCTTAAATGACATCTAAACTTCCAGCTCATTTCTGGTCTCTGCTTCTGCACATCCATTCATCTCTCCAACAAATTCTGAAATTCTCACTAAGTGCCCGGTACAGCACGAGGCGATCAGAGTATCATGGGGAACAGGCAGAAACAACTGCTGCCTTGAGCACAGCAACGCAGAAGATGCTCCGCACCTCACAGACACCACTGCCCTTCTCAGCAGTTACACTTTTTCAATCTGTTCTCTCTTTTTTTTAACTCAAATCTTTATTTTCTTTCCTATTCTAATACTAGCGTATATCACCTTTTCTGGTTAGACCCAGTCTCGTTCTACCACACAACACACATCAAGTTTCCCACCCACGGAACATACTCCCCTGACCTCATGGACATGCTATACATTCTCTAAATTCCCAACACCAACCCACACTGGTCTTTTCCATTTTTAGCACCATCTTCAGTTGGCTACACTGCATCACCGACACACATTTTTTAGCTCACTAACACACACACACACACACACACACACACACACACACACACACACGGTCCTAGGAGCACCCTGCCTGCAAGCAGCATCCCAGGGCCGCGTGCTCCTCCCCCTCTGCTCGCACCGCAAGGACATGTCCTGTCCTCTCTGCGGCCTGAGGGTTCCCGGACGTCCACCCTGGGCACACTTCACGGCTGACACCTGGCAGTCCTGAGCTCAGCATGGAGCTGCCTGAGAAACATGCAGAAGGAATGAATGTTTAATAACGTAATAACAGAAAATTCTACTTTCCACTATTTGACAACTTGTGCAGGTTTTATGCCACAGCTGAATGGAACCATATCTGTACACAATTTACTACTTCTAAAGCAGTAAATCAAGTATTAGGGATTTACCAGTTTTGAGCAGTTAACAAGTATTCAAGAGGTACTCTGAGGTGTGACATGGGATGCAAGAACAGAGACATGATTAAGGGGGAACAACATGACAGCTAGCACGAGGGCCTGCTGGGTGACAGGCGCACACCACGCACATACCTGCGTTTAATCCTAACACCCTAGGAGGCAGTGGTCATCACACCCCATTCCACAAGGAAGAAAACCAAGGCAGAGAAAGGTTAAGTAACTTGCCAACAAAAATTATGGTAATTAGAAAACTGTATTCTAATATCAGGAAAAACAAAACATTTATCAAGAGTTCATTAACTTCATGTAACTCACATGAGAAACAACTTGTACTAAAAATATTTCTTTAAAAATGTAGCTACTCTCTTGCAGTCACAGGGACCTCCAACTGATTATCAACAACTCAAGTTTCATCTGCACAGCTTCCTAAGTCTTATTTTTCCACTGAAAAATCATGGCTAAGCAATGGTTATTAGAACCAGCGGTGAGCTGACCTTAAAGGCTACATGCTGAAGCCATCCTATACAAATGACCAATGTTACTCTTTGAAGAGTACAGTATCCCCAAATTCTTGACACTCCAAAGAAACTTTCTAAGCCTCTAAATGCTACGCTCCATTAACAAAAATAAATAACCTACCAACTCAGAAACTTACATTTTCTGGCCAGGAAACAGAATGGTCCCACTGACAAGTAACTGAGTAGGAACTAGAGTAACTAACACCAGAGGAAGGGAAAGGCACATGGAGAACATAAAATAGGTGAGATAATGGAGGAAAAGAAGCACTCGTTTTCTATTTTAAGTTAGCATGGACTACTCCTGGATTTGCCACTAAGTTTAGTAAGGTTTTACAGTCATGACATCTGTAACTCTGGCTTTTTATTTGTAAAATGGAATAACAGTGGCTACTTAAGACTAGTTTAAAAAGATGTCTGTACAAGCACTTTGAGAACTGGAGTTCTGAACAAAGAGCACTCTCATTAAATGTAGTCTGTCAAATTAGAATACTGTTGGGCACATCTCACAATTGAAAAGCTAATTCAGAACAGTGCACACGTACCTCACCCACGTGTGTAAGAGCAAGACCCATGGGCACTCTACTTGAGGTACAGGCACGGACTCTCGCAGCCAGGTGTCAACCACATCCACTGATGGAAATGATTAGGTAGCGTTTTGCCTCCATAACTACTTAAGGAACAAAACTGATTAACTTGAATGGAACTGTTTCTGGTAAAAATCCCAAATGTGGGCATGGAAAGGAAAGAAAGGAGGTTAATGGATAAATTATAGGATTTAATTTCTACTTGTTTATTTCCATATAATAGGCATAACACTGGAGCCACATCTATCTCCTTACTATTACCATTTTTCTTGCCTAATGCAAAAATCACTAAAAATAAACTACTGACTGAATGAGATTTTGCTATTACAAGTATGCAGGTCCAAAGGACAGCTTTAAGAGCAAGACTAACTTCCTGTTTGTTGAATGTTTCACTTATTACAGAAATTCTAGGAAGATGCTCAAACTAGCTGCCCGTTGCAGGATCATTTGCGAAGGTTCTCCCAAACCAGTGGGGCCTGAGCACTGAGGTCCAAAAAGCTCTGCAGGTGCTTCTGACTAAAAGAAGACAGAACCAAGATTTTGGAGCCAGTTAAAAGCATCAAGGTCTACCTCCCTTAGATGGTTACCATACAAAAACAGTGGAAAGCACAGATTTTAATGCCTCTACATTCTGCAAGTGTAAACTTCTTAGAAGTGACTTTAAACACCCAATGGGCCAAAAGTTTGTTCCGCTCCAACGAGGGGCTGGTGGTGAGGACAGGATGGATGAAGACTGAGGGGAGCAGCCTCTGGGGGCACATGCATCTGATGACCAGCATGCAGGGGTTAGTGCTAACGAGAGTTGACACGTAGATTCTGGCTTAAATATACTAACCAGTGAACCAAATTCACGTTCTTCACTTTGGAAATGGTTAAATTGATGTTATACTAACTTATAGCTTTACAATAACATTCAAACGACTGCCAATTGTTTAGAATAAATCTTTGTTAATCTGAGTTAAAAGCAATCAAAATGAAAGATTAACACATCACTGCACAATAATAAGAACTGGTACAGCATACTTACTAACTGTCCACCTCTCTCTTGCCATCCCCAAATAACACCATCTTCTGCCACTGGTAGCTGATAAGGGGGCTTTTCCATCCAAAACAAAGAGATCTCTAGGTCCTGTGGCTTACTGTGCAGGTCCTCACTAAATATCTGCTCTTCTAATGTGTCTTTCGCAGCTGTATTAGTCCACGGGCAGCCCACTTGATATCCACAACCGTCTGCCAGCCCTTCAGAAAACATCTGTCTTGCCAACTCTGCCATCGGGTAACAGGAAAGTTCATTCAAAAACTGGGAGTACAGTTCCTCTGGGAAGCTCTGCAAATCCCCCTTTGAGGGCTTTTCAGATATGAGTGGTAGAACAGTGTCCTTGCAACCTGGTACTGTTATTTCCTTGCTGTCACCTGGGATGACGGGAATCACCTGCGGACCATCGAGAGGAGCAGCTGAGTATCCGTCCACTTCGGCAGGGTCAACACCAGCCAAGCAGGAGCACCCCGCACGAGCGCCCCCTAACTCCATTCTTCCAAAGATCACCTTTGAACTTCCCACCAAACCCACTTCCCTATGTAACCCAGGTCCCTGCACAGTGGGCCTGGCACCCCTTTGTCTGAAACGGCGTGCATGTCTACTTGTCCCGCGCAGACCCACACAGCTGATGATGCCGGGACCACTGCCGCCTTCCTTCAGACAAAGCATCTCCTCCTCTTCTCCACCGAGCAGCTCTGGTTTTCCCACCCCCAATGCACGTCCACCGGAGGCATAAAAAACTTCTTCAGCTGACTCGGAGAAAACCTGCTTCAGTTGCGGGCTCCCACCATTGTCCACAGAGTTCATCTGCACTACTTCTGACTCGCGCGCACCTGGACTCGAACTCTGGTTTAAAGCTGGCACAAGGCTAAGATCTTCATATCTGTCGTCATTCACTCTACAAGTTTCATCATTTTTTTCTACTTCATTTGTTTCAAAGTCAGGGTTTTTTGCTACACTAGAACTAACACAAGCCAGCACATCCTGACTGTGCACCACCTTGCATTTTTGTGCATTTGTTTCCCAGTCAAAGGCTGTTTTAGGGTCTGACTGGACACTTCCTATGTCAATTTTACTGGTTTCTCTGTGATTGGCTCTCAATGATTCTTGTTCAGCACTTTCTAGTCTGTGAGGGTGACTCCCTGAGCTCTTCACACACGTTTCATCCTCTGTTTCACATTCCTCTTCAGCGCAGGTGGAAATACATGCAGAGGAAATGAAGTCACCCTTGAGCCACCTGGAGCCACAGAGAGACTCGCCGTTTCGGGGCACTTCCTGTGAGTTTCGGAACACTCCCTCCACGTCTGCTGCCTGCACTGCACACGTTACATCACTGATCTGGGCCTTGCTGGCCCTAATGTCTGCACTCAGATGTACCTGACAGGCAGCTCTCCATTCAAAAGCCCTCGAAGCACAACCCTCATCTTCAAAAATGCTAATTTCATCCTCATGTTGATAAGATGAACTATTTTGAGACTGCAAAGACAATTCTGCTTTGTTTGCAAGCTGGCTGCTTCCCACTTCCAAGCTGTAGTCACCCTGGTGCTGCTCCTCAAGCATCACTGGCCCCAGGAGGAACTCAGGGCCTGGATCATCACATCTGTTAGGGGCTGATTCTTGGATATTTGCATGAATAGGAAGACACTCATTTCCAAAGCTCAGTGAAGTGATACATCTTTCTGAACTTAAATTGATTCTATCTAGACTTATGGAAAGGAGACTGTCTGATCTGCTAACGTCTAAACTGGAACAATCATTGTCTTTTAGTGGTTTTATAGAGTTATTTTCTCCTTCCTTTTCAGAGTTTAAACTCTGATGTACAGTAGCTGTTATAGCACCAGAATCACCGTTTCTTTCAACGTTTGAAGTGCCATTAATTAAATTAACATGTGAATCAGCCACCTGACCTCCCGGTCCTGAACTGCAGTGCTCTCTCCCTTCTGGAACAGTGCACACACACAGTAGCGAGTCAATGTCTGTGCTGATATTTAATGTGGGGAGTGTGCCAACATTACATAATACACTCCTTTCTGTGTAATCTTCAGGAAACCTGGTGGAAGTCTTTGCCTGCAGGTCACCGATGTTTACTTTACAGGGTGGGTCACCATCACTCAAAAGTTCAGAACTAGGTTCAGTTTTCTCGTTAAAAGCTTCCTTCCTTTCCCCTGGGAGTGGCCTGCCCTGCAGGGATGGCTCTGCCCGCGGTGCCTCTGACTCCCCTGGCCCTTGGGCAGCATTGTCTGGTGGCCAGGCCCCTCCGCAGACCCCCTTGGAGGTGACAGCTGGACGACTCTCTGGAGCCGCAGCTGTTCCATGCACATGAGCACACAGCTCATCTCCAACGTCCGGGCCGTCAGGGTCAATAACACAAATACTGTAAAACCCGCTCTCTCGTGAATTCCTACATCGTTTGTGGTCACCACAAATAGGATCTCCACCCTCCCTCTCCCCACGATTCAAACCTGCAGAGTTAGCAGCGCTGCCAATCTGAACAGTTACCGCTACCTCATTCTCTACTGCAGAGCTTTCCCAGGTGGTTGGGTGACAGCAGGGAGGATGACTGCCAAGGCCCCGGTGGGAGGGCACCCGGGCACGTGAGCGGGGTCCCTCGCCCTCAGGGAGGCCCCCGCTCAGAGGGGCGCAGGCACCTTCACCACCCCACCCGACAGCAGAGACGTCGGGGTTCTTGTCAGCCTCACCCACACTTTCAGACCCAGTTAAGAACCCAGATGTGGGAGAGGAGACCGAGTTAAGTGGCTGCCCTGGCATTGTACCCTGTCTGTGCACCGGCCTCACAAAAACCCCGGCCCACACACCGGCCCTGCGTCCCACTCCATGAAGTTCCTCACCTCCAAAGGTACCGAATAATGAAGATAAAGTTTTACTTATCTTGTTCTCTGGTTCCTTCTCCTCCACAGATTTTTCTAACAGGCCAGTTTTTTCACTGTCATTGTCACTACTTAATTCTTTGCTGAAGCAACAACCCATGTTCGAAAGTTCAAAAGCTCACATAAAAATGCTTGTCACTTTCTGAGCCTCCGCAAGTGCATCTCCCACTAACTTTCTATAGTTTCTGATGAGAAGCCGACACCCAGATCCCAAAAATAACCCTCGCACAGCAGTCACATGTCCCTGCCACTCAAGTCCAAAATCCTAATCACAACAGACCCTGTCCAACAGCCATTCTATTCCACACATTAAAACCCAAATGGCACACGGAATCCAAAGACTGAGAACACAGCAAAAAGATTTTCGTATTATTTTTCTTATTCTCATAAACTCAATAAAAAAATAACTAAAATTATTATCCCAGACAGAAGAAGGAATTTCAGACTTTTGCTTTTTCTACAGTGTTTCAGCATTCTCTGAATTATATTTCATGGAATGGTGGCAACCAAAGGAGTTAACATGTATATTCCCCAAAGGGAAACAAGTGTAAAAATTTGTTTTTTAAAATTCTTAGGTACTTATAGTTGAATCTAATTTTCTGCCTTAAAGAAATAAAGTCTGTGAGTGTTTGGGAATGATCGTGCTAGGCAAGAAACTGGAATGGTGTCTGTTAGAGATGCATGTTGAAATGTTTACGGCAAATGGCACGCTGTTAAATCACACCTGGCCTGAAAATAAATAAGTAAATACATACAGACATAACACTTTTTAAAACTGTGTGTGCAGAGGGGAGGAAAAAACAAAATAAAAGCAAAATGTGAGGGTGGGAACTGTTCAAGTCAGAATGGGCACACTGAGGTTCATTTTATTACTCTACTTCTACAGATGTCTGAAAGTTCTAGTTAAGAAAACAGAAAGAGCAAGAGAAAAAGAGAAAGAAAGAAAATCTGCACCTGCCAATCCAATACAGGAATCCCCTTGAAAGCTCCCAAACGAAGCCCTTCTTCGAGCAGTAGGAGCACCGCCACCCTGCACCCTGTGGTCCAGGACCGCTGACACATACAATGGGTCCGAACCTTCTTCAACATCTGTAAGCTTTGTTCTCAGTATAAGAGATTCTTTTTCTTATTATGATTCAGATATGCTACTCTGAAAACAAAATAATTCTGTTAACTCCTCTGCAAGGAGATTTTTCTACTTTAATCTACAAGTTATGGCTGGTGTACTACTAACATTTTACAAAACGCTGATATCTTTTATTTTTTAAAATAAATTTATTTATTTTATTTATTTATTTTTGGCTATGTTGGGGTCTTCGTTGCTGTGTGTGGGCTTTCTCTAGTTGCGCCGAGCGGGGGCCACTCTTCATTGCGGTGTGCAGGTTTCTCACTGTGGTGGCTTTTTTTATTGCGGAGCATGGGCTCTAGGTGCAGGGGCCTCAGCAGCTGTGGCTCATGGGCTCTTAAGAGCGCAAGCTCAGTAGTTGTGGCGCACGGGCTTAGTTGCTCCGTGGCACGTGGGATCCTCCTGGACCAGGGCTCGAACCCGTGTCCCCTGCATTGGCAGGCAGATTCCCAACCACCGCGCCACCAGGGAAGTCCCAATGCTGATATCTTTGACGAAAAAAGTTTAGGAGTTCTACTTAAACATGAAGATAACAGGGACACTTCTAAATGTACATAAACTCAAGGACTGAAACCACAGCAGATGATGGTGATGATGATGATGATGATAATGGTAGCACTTATGTGCTATAAGAATCTAAGCACACAAATATTTTCATTTTGTCACACATTTATTTGAATTCACACTCCCAACAACCTGGGGTAGATGTATTAACCCCATTCTACCGATAAAGAGGTCTGTCTCTATCACTATAGAGTTAAATATCCCTACAAAAAATGGATTCTTCACCCAGGAAGACACAAACCCTTCATATCTGTGACATGGAGTTAAATGGAGCAGGAGTTACAGGGGCAAATTCATAAGCTTATCTGCCTAGGTATGTGCCGGTTAGCTTTTACCATGTGTATAAGCTTTGGCAAATTATTTAGTCTCTTTTTCTCAGTCTTCTCACTTGTAAAATGAGTTGTCGTGATGCTATTAAGTAAAATACTTAGAATCAAACCCCAACATCACTTCAAACTCCTCATAATCCGACCCCAGCCCACCTCTATAATTGCCTCTCATTCTAAGATGCCATCCCCCTCAGCTCCTCTATTTCATCTAAAAAAAACCCAACTGGGAACTCCCTGGCGGTCCAATGGTTAGGACTCGGTGCTTTCACTGCTGAGGGCCTGGGTTCAATCCCTGGTTGGGGAACTAAGATATGTTAGTTTGGCAAGCCTCGCAGCACAGCCAAAAAATAAAATAAAATATAAATAAATAAATTAAAAAACCCCAACTGAATAACCCTGGCATATCCTATCTTTGCTCAAACCGTTTATCAGGTCTCCTCCCCCCAATTTCCAGATCGCACCATCCTTTATAAGGCCACCCCTCTCAATTTTGCAAAACGACTCTCTCCTATCCCCACACACTGCCCCATTCTTCAAGCCCCTGGGAAAGCATCCTAATAGCAAGTCAGTGTCTGCACCATCGACTCAAAGTGGGGGAATCTACAGGCTCTCTAAAAGAATTAAAGGATGCAGGGCTTCCCCGGTGGCGCAGTGGTTGAGAGTCCGCCTGCCGATGCAGGGGACGCAGGTTCGTGCCCCGGTCCGGGAAGATCCCACATGCCGTGGAGCGGCTGGGCCCGTGAGCCATGGCCGCTGAGGCTGCGCGTCCGGAGCCTGTGTTCCGCAACGGGAGAGGCCACAGCAGTGAGAGGCCCGCGTACCACAAAAAAAAAAAAAAAAAAAAAAAAGATGCAAATACAAAATTTTAAAGATACGTCCATGTTTGCATGTAGGTTTAAGAGTGCAGTGGTGCTATGTGATAACACCTAAATTAACCTAATTTACTGAGAAAAGAACTGGATCTAAAACGTCATAAATTCATTCAAGCCCAGTGAAGGCCAGGTGACACCAAGGTGCACCAAAGAAACGAATCAACAAAAGCAGTAAGAAGTTATTCACTCGAAATTCTGCAGTTTAGGTTGTGGTAAACTCAAAGAAATTCTGGGTAAACTAGTACCACAAGTACTTGGTGAAACAGCTTTTAGTTTCAGCAAAACATCACCTGCCAGACGAAATGAATGTCATTAATTTGCATTTTATAGGTTTGAACAATCAAGTTTTATATTTGTATAAGAATTCTTATTACATGCAATAAGAATTTATCAGTAGTTCTATGTTATTAAAAAGACAATTTAAATCAATGACAACCTGGAAAAAGTTCTCACATAAAAGGTTATGAGAAAATGTGGGGAAGGGGAGTAAGAAAATACTGATCTTTTAGAATGTGTTTGAGCTTATATGACGACCAGTCTAAAGCAAGTAGATACAGTTATGCGTTAACATACTTGAAAACCAGGGTAACCACAAATCAGAAACATAAAACAGATTCACAAAAACCAAAAAGAAAGGAACTCGAGCATAATACAAAAGAAAACCAACAAACCACAAAAGGAAAAAGAAGAAATACAAAATTAACTGGAAAACAAGATTTAAAGTGGCAATAAATACATACTAATCAATGATTACTTTAAATGTCAATGGACTAAATGTTCCAATCAAAAGACAGAGTGGCAGGGCTTCCCTGGTGGCACAGTGGTTGAGAGTCTGCCTGCCGATGCAGGGGACGCGGGTTCGTGCCCCGGTCCGGGAAGATCCCACGTGCCGCGGAATGGCTGGGCCCGTGAGCCATGGCCGCTGAGCCTGCGCGTCTGGAGCCTGTGCTCTGCAACAGGAGAGGCCACAACAGTGAGAGGCCCGCGTACCACAAAAAAAATAAAGACAGAGTGGCAGATTGAATAATAAAATAAGGACCTACAATATGCTGCCTACAGATCACTTTAGGGCAAAAGTCACATATGGACTGGAAGTGAGGAGACAGAAAAAGTCATTTCATGCAAATGGAAATGACAAGAAAGTGGGGGTAGCAATACTCATATCACACAAAATAGACTTTAAAACAAAAGCCATAAAGAAGGACAAAGCCGGACACTATATAATGATAAAACCATCAACAGAAGGAGTGGATATATGCACCCAACATAGGAGCACCTAAATACATAAAACAAATACAACAGACATAAAGGGAAAATTCGATGGGAATATAATAAAAGTAGACTTTAACACTCCACTGACATCAATGGATAGATCTTCTAGATAGAAGATAAATAAGGCAATGAAGATTCTGAATGACACATCAGAATAGTTAGATTTAGTTGATATTTCCAGGACACTGCATCCAAAAAAACCCCAGAATACACATTCTTTTTAAGTATGCATAGAACATTCTCTAGGGTACAAAACAAACCTCAACAAATTTAACAGTATAAAAATTACTTCAAGCATCTTTGCTGATCACAACGGCATGAAACTAGATAGAAATTCACCACAGAAAGAGAAATAAGAAAAAAAACGATTACAGGGAGACTAAACAACATGCTACTAAGAAACCAATGGGTCAACAATGAAATCAAAGAGAAAATTTAAAACATACCTCGAGACAAATGACAATGAAAACACAACCGTACAAAATCTATGGGATGCAGAAAAAGCAGTTCTAAGAGGGAAGTTCATAGCGATACAGGACTTCCTCAAAAAAAAACAAGAAAAATCTCAAATAAACAACCTAACCTACCACCTAAAGAATCAGAAAAAGAACAAGTGGAACCTAGTGCTGGCAGGAGGGAGGAAATAATAAAGATCAGAAAGGAAATAAATAGAGAGTAAGAAGAAAAAAAACAGAAAAAAAATCAATAAAACCAAGAGCTGGTTTGTTGGGGTTTTTTTTGTGGTACGTGGGCCCCTCACTGCTACGGCCTCTCCTGCTGTGGAGCACAGGCTCCGGACGTGCAGGCCCAGTGGCCACGGCCCCCGGGCCCAGCCGCTCCGCGGCATGTGGGATCCTCCTGGACCAGGGCACGAACCCGTGTCCCCTGCATCAGCAGGCTGACTCTCAACCACTGCGCCACCAGGGAAGCCCAGAGCTGGTTTTTTGATAGGTTAAACAAAAGCAACAAACCTCTGGCCAAGCTCACCAAGAAGAAAAGAGAAGGGATCTAAATAAACAAAATAAGAACTGAAAGAGGAGAAACAACAACCAACACCACAGATTTTTATGGTATTTTAACAAAATACCATAAAAAATACTATTAACAGTTATACGCCAACAAAATGGACAACTCAGAAGAAATGGACAAGTTTCTAGAAACATACAGCCCACCAAAACTGAATCAAGAAGAAACATAATTTGAACAGACCAATCACTAGATGTGAAACAGAATCTGTAATAAAAAAAAAATTCCCTGCAAACAAAAGTCCAGGACTGGATGGCTTCTCTGGAGAATTCTACCAAACGTACAAAGAAGAACTTATACCTAACTTCTCAAACTCTTCCAAAAGACTGAAAAGAAGGGAACACTCCCAAAGTCATTTTATGAAGCCACCATCACCCTGATAATAGAACCATACCAAAAAAAGAAAATTACAGGCCAACATCTTTCATAAATAAAGATGCAAAAATCCTCAACAAAATATTAGCAAACCAAATAAAACAGCACATAAAAAGGATTACACACCATGATCAAGTTGAATTCATTCCAAGGTCACATGGATGGTCCAACACATACAAATCAATCAATGTGATACACCACATCAACAAAAGACAAAAAACACATGATCATCTCAATAGGTACAGGAAAAGCATTTGATAAAATTCAACATCCACTCGGGATAAAAACTCTTCCCAAAGTGGGTACAGAAGGAACATATCTCAACATAATAAAAGTCACATGACAAACCCATAGCCAACATAACACTAAACAATGAAAAGCTGAAAGCGGGACTTCCCTTGTGGCACAGTGGTTAGGAATCCACCTGCCAATGCAGGGGACATGGGTTTGAGCCCTGGTCTGGGAAGATCCCACATGCTGCAGAGCAACTAAGCCTGTGCGCCACAACTACTGAGCCTGCACTCTACAGAGCCCACGAGGCACAACTACTGAGCCCATGTGCCTAGAGCCCATGCTCCACAACAAGAGAAGCCATGGCAATGAGAAGCCCGTGAACCGCAACGAAGAGTGACCCCAGCTCACAACTAGAGAAAGCCCACGTAGCAATGAAGACCCAGCACAGCCAAAAATAAATAATTTTTTTTAAAAAAGAAAGAAAAGCTGAAAGTCTTCCCATTAAATTCTCAAACAAGCCGAGGATGCCCACTATCACCACTTCTATTCAACATAGTATTGGAATTCCTCACCATAGCAATTAGACAAGAAAAATAAAAAGTATCCAGACCAGAAGGGAAGAGGTAAAGTTATCATTATATGCAGATGACATGATACTCTATATAGAAAACCCTAAAGACTCCACACAAAAACTATTAGAAGTGATCAATGAACTGAGCAAGGTAACAGGATACAAGATTAATATGCAGAAATCTGTTGCACTTCTTTACACTAACAATGAAATATCAGAAACAGAAAGTAAAAAAGCAATCTCGTTTAAAACTGCATACAAAAAATAAAGAAAAAAGAAAAAGAAAAAAACCTAGGAATAAACCTAAACAAGGAGGTGAAAGATTTATGCACTGAGACCTATAAAACACTGATAAAGGAAATCAAAAATGATTCGAGGAAATGGAAAGATATGCCATGCTCTTGGATTGGAAGAATTAATACAGTTAAAATGGCCATACTAACCAAAGCAATCTACAGATTTAATGTGATCCCTATTGGATTACTCATGACATTTTTCACAGAACTAGAACAAATAATCCTAAAATCTATGTGGAACTATGAATAACCCAGAATTGCCAAAGCAATTCTGGAAAGTACAGAGGAAAAAGGAACAAAGTACAAAGCTGTAGGCATAACCCTTCCAGACTTCACACAATACTACAAAGCTACAGTAATCAAAACAGCATACTATTGGCACAAAAACAGACGTACAGATCAATGTAACAGAACAGAGAACCCAGAAATAAACCCACACACCTATGGACAATTAATGTTCAACAAAGGAGTCAGAATATACAGTGGAGAAAAGACAGTCTCTTCAGCAAGTAGTGTTGGGAAAGCTGGACAGCCACACCTAAATTAATGAAGGTAGAACACTCCCTCACACCATACACACAAAAAAACTCAAAACGGCTTAAAGACTTAAATGTAAAACATGACAACATAAAACTCCCAGAAGAGAGCATAAGCAAAATATTCTCTGACATCAATCATAACAGTTTTCTTAGGTTGGTCTCCCAAGGCAAAAGAAATAAAAGCAAAAACAAACAAATGGGACCTAATCAAACTTAAAAGTTTTTGCACAGCAAAGGAAACCATAAACAAAACAAAAACACAACATACAGACTGGGAGAAAATATTTGCAAATGATGCAACTGACAAGGGCTTAACTTCCAAAATACAGAAACAGCTCCTACACCTCAGTAACAAAAAAACAAACAGGCCAATCAAAAAATGGGCAGAAGATCTAAATAGACATTTCTCCAAAGAAGACATACAGATGGCCAACAGGAACATGCAAAACTACAATGAGGTATCACCTCACACCGGTCAAAATGGCCACCATCAAAAAGCCTACAAATAATAAATGCTGGAGAGGGGGTGGAAAAAAGGGAATGCTCCTACATTGTTGGTGGGAATGTAAATTGGAGCAACCACTGTGGAAAACAGTATGGAGGTTTCTCAAAAAACTAAAAATAGAGTTACCATATGATCCAGTAATCTCACTCCTGGGCATATAACTGGAAAAGATAAAAGCTCTAATTCGAAAAGACACACACACCCCAAGCGGCACTATTTACAACAGCCAAGATATGGAATCAACCTAAATATCTACTGACAGATGAATAATAAGAAGATGTGGTACATATATATATATATATATATATATATATATATATATATAATGGAATACTACCCAGCCACAAAAAAGAATGGAATAATGCCATGTGCAGCAACATGGATGGACCTAGAGATTACCATACGAAGTGAAGAGGTCAGAGAGAGACAAATATATCATTTATATGTGGGATCCAAAATATGATACAAATGAACTTATTTTACAAAACAGAAATAGACTCACAGACATAGAAAACAAACTTATGGTTACCAAAGGGGAAAGGTGGGGAGGGATAAATTGGGAGTATGCGATTAACAGATGCACATTGCCATATATCAAATAGATAAACAACAGGTTTTACTGTATAGCATAGGGAACTATATTCAATATCTCGTAATAAACTATAATGGAAAAGGATAGAAAGAAGAATATAGATATATACATACATATGTATAACTGAATCACTTTGCTATACATCTGAAACGAACACAATATTGTAAATCAACTGTACTTCAATAAAATAAATAAACATAAAAAATGAATTACGCAAGTGTAGGATTAAGAAAAGCAAAAAAAAAGGTTATGAGAGGTCAAGCAAACTGGTGAACTAGGAAGCTCCAGGCTCTCATTCCTTCACAGAAATATCATGAAAAAAACAGAAGTTTCTGAACACACTTGGTAGGAGCTCTGAAAAACAATCACAGTTTACAGCAACTAAGCAAAAAAACAATCACGAAAAGGCTGTGCTCGACATGGCAGGAACGTTTTGTGGTGTGGTGTGACCTTGGTCTGGGGTGGCAGCAGCCCAGGTCCCAGATCCCCTCCAGGAGCCAGAGGGAGCAGGGTAAACCTTACTTGCAAATTAGTGTGTCCATCTGTTCTGTCTTAGCTGGAGGCTACCTAAAGGACTGACTTGCCCCTCCTATCTCACATAACTCAGAACACAAATGGGAAAAGTGGGGAATTCCCTGGCAGACCAGTGGTTAGGACTCAATGCTTTCACTGCTGGGGTCCAGCTTCGATCCCTGGTCAGGGAACTATGATCCTGCAAACTGCACAGTGCAGCCAAAAAAAAAAAAAGGCGGGGGCAAAGTGTCAGGCACTGCTCATAAAAGCTATAAGGTGACTACAAACCCACACATGCCAGGGCAGAAGATGACACGCAGAGACATGCAAGAACCACCTAAAGCCCCTAGAAGAGGCTGGAGTGTAACTCCAGGAAATTAGGACACTCAAAAGCAGCCATGTATATGGGGAATTCAGAAAGCTACAACCAGGCAAGATGTGTGCTCAAAAACATCCTGAGAAGACCTTCAGCTTTCACTTCAGGCTGATCCCTAGTCTCCAAGGAAGTTGAGCTACTCAGTGAGGGACTGTCCCAGCACAAAGCCAGTCTACAAAGACTGGGAGAGGCAGCTCTACTCCCTCTCACTGGGGGGAGGGTTGGGGGGGGTGGGGCAGGAGGGGGCCACCAGGCAGGGCAGTGCTGGACTGACTGTCTGCTTCAACTCACGACATTCAAGGAATCTCTGTGAAAATATCAGTTGAACACAAGCAAAAGGAACAGAGACATCACTGAATACACATGACAAGGAATGGTCTTTACAAAAATAGTTTGGAAAAGTCTCAAAACCATGAGACTACTATAGCCTTCAACAACAGTGACAACAAACAGCAAACCCTGGGTAAGAAGCGAATCTGACGTCCAAAGTTAACACATTACAAATGTAATCAAATGCCCAGTTTTCAACAACAACAAAATCACAAGGCACACAAAGAAACAGGAAAACACAGCTCATTCAAAGGAACAAAATCAACTGTCCCTGAGAAAATCAGACGTGGAACTTACTAGATGAAGACTTTAAACAATCATCTTAACTATGCTCAAAGAGCTAAGGAAAAGACATGAACAAGGAACTAAAGTTAATCAGGAAAACAAAATGTGAACGAAATGAGAATATCAACAAAGAGATAGGAACTGTAAAAAAGAACCAAACAAATATTTCAGAGCTGAGAAGTACAATAACTGAATTGAAAATTTCACTAGAGGGGCTCAATAGCAGACTTGGACAGGCAGAAGAAAGAATCAGCAAATTTGAAGACAGGACAATTAACATACACATTGTGGGAGTCCCAGGATGAGAAGAGAGGAAGGGTAAGAGAGAATATTTGAAGAAATAATGGCCAAAAATTTCCCAAATTTAATGAAATCCATGAATTTACAAATCTCCACAAACTTCAGGTAGGATAAACCCAGAGACCTATACCAAGACACATTACGATTAAACTGTCAAAAGACAAAGAAAGAAGCTTAAAAGCAGCAAGAGAAAAGTGACTCATCAAGTACAAGAGATCCTCAATAAGATTATCAACCAATTTATCATTAGAAACCTTGCAGGCTAGAAGGCAGCGAGATGAAGGAAAAGTGCTGAAAGAAAAAAACTGAGAATTCTTTATCCACCAAAACTGTCCTTCAAAAATGAAGGACAGGGGCTTCCCTGGTGGCACAGTGGTTGAGAGTCCGCCTGCCGATGCAGGGGACATGGGTTCGTGCCCCGGTCTGGGAGGATCCCACATGCCGCGGAGCGACTGGGCCCGTTAGCCGTGGCCGCTGAGCCTGTGCGTCCCGAGCCTGTGCTCCGCAATGGGAGAAGCCACAACAGTGAGAGGCCCGCGTACCGCAAAAAAAAAAAAAAAAAAAAATGAAGAGCATTCACTTCATTTTGGACATTCCCTGGAATGTTAAAGGAGGGACATTCCCTGGGAAAGGACATTAGCAGATAAACAAAAGCCAAAGAATTTAAAAGGCAAATGCATAAAAACAAGCATAAATCTATGGTATTGGGCACATAATAATAAGATATAATTTGTGACACCAGAAATGGGGGTGGGGAGTTAGAACTTTATAAGAGAAGAGTTTCTGCATGCTACTGAGGTTATTAAGTAGGCAACTTAAAATTTGATAGTTATAACTTCTGGATGTTATATGTAATCCCCATGGTACCACAAAGATATATATATGATATACACAAAGATAAGTTTTTAGGATGAATGACTAAATTATCAATTATGCCATGTTGATGTTAACAAAATTTCTTTTCAATTTAAATAAAGTATGACTTGCAGAGAACTATCAACGAGCTACATTACATAGTTCCTGCCCGAATGGGTCTTAAAACTCCCATGACAAAGCAAACACATTTGAAACATTTAAAAAATAACACAGAACATAATTTATTAAATAAATTTTAATCAAATATACATATAAGGAAGTAATACAGGTGACTATGAAAAAGATGAATCAGTGAAGCTAACAGTTATAACTGAGAATGCCCTTGAAGGACATAAAACTTCTAAGATGGGCAAAAATATTACAGAAGGAAAAAAAAGTATTAGAGTTGATTTTATTCTAAATGGCAGCTCAGTTACTTCTTAATTGTAATTTTTAATTTTAGGTAACTCAGTTACCTAATCCACATAAACAATAGTAGCTTTAATATTCTTTTCTGTGTAATAAAAACAATAAAAAAAATCTATTTGTTTATTCCAGATTTACATCTCAGGGCCTAACCTCTCTAATCAGGTCCAACTGGCACTGATGACCCAATTCACTGCTCACTTAAATTTATACCAGGTGGATTTTCCCTCCACAAACCTTTCCTTCTCCAGTTTCTTCCATCTCAAAATAAATGAAACCACCATCCACTAAGTTGCTCAACCATCCTTGATTTACTTTTCCCTCACCCTAACCCCTAAATCCAATCCATAAATGGTGCCATTGAATCCACCTCCAGAGTAAATCTGAAATCCATTCATTCTTAGTCTAAGCCACCATCATTTCTCACCTTACTTAACAGCTTTTTAATTTGGTTTCCATACTTCTATACTTGGCTCACTACAATACATTCTATTAATATAATAAGGTCAAAATAATGGTCAAAATAATCTTCTTAAAATATAAGTCATGCTATTCCCCACCTAAAATCCTCTAGCTCTATCCCAAATTAATTTCAACCACTTAGAGCCAATGCAAATAGTTCCCAAATGGTTGACAAGAGCGAGGTTTTGTCTCTCGTATTACTTTCTACTTGTTGTTTCTCTTTCTAAAGGAAATAACAGATGCCAAAGAGGAAGTTCTCTTCTCGAGTTGGCTCTGAAGCCAGGTTGCCTAGGTTCAAATCCTGGACAGCTGAGCAATCTTGGGGAAATTACTTAAGCCTCTCTGGGTCTCAGTTTCCCCTAGCTAAGATCACTTTTTGGCTGATTGGCTAAACTTGTAAATAGTTACTACTCAATAAGGGTAGTATTTTATAGGGGGAGGGAGCAGGGAGCTGTATAATAAACAATTGGTATTACCAATGGATAAATGCAAACCTGCTCCTTAATTATCCAGACATTTATTTCGGGATCACTATGGCCATTCTCCTCCTACTTACACTGCATCCAACTTTGGGGGGAACACTAAACCTTAAAGAAAATGGTTCCTAAATTAGACTGCTAAGCACATTCACCTTCCAGTCATACAACTGCAGACCACTGAGGATCAGCACTCAGAGCCACCACACCAACTATGCTATCCACACACTTAGGTGCACCATGATAACGCTGGTTAGAAAAATGTTCAAAGCAATGCCATTTATAATAGCAGGAAAAAGAGAAACAAGTTAAGTAAACGTACCCAAAAACCCAACAGCTAAAGAAGTGACGGCAAATCAACATAAAGAAAATACTACAGGGCAAGTACAAGGCGATATACAGATGAAATCTGCTATGGGGGAAAACATGAGGTGAAATATATATATATTGATTACAACTTCATAAAAGTTGTAATGGATTTCTTTTATTTTCTATAAAATGCAAGTTTGTTTTAAAGTTTTAAAGAACATACATGTTGTGAGCCCAGACGGTCTCTTATGGTCCCTTCCAGCTCTAGTATTTAATGATCCTATGAAAACCTCAAGTGTGCAATACCTTGAAAAACTGATAAATAGTATATGCACGTTACAATATCAGGTGTCAGAGATGTGCTCTACCCAAGAGACTCCAGGGGTACTGGGTTGCAGGACTGGACCAAGAACTAGTCATATAATATTCTATTGTAGTACCTTGACCCTTTAAAATGACAAAGCATGTGTAGGCAGTACTAGTTGCAAATTATTTCGCCACAGAAATGAAAGATTGAATTCTGGCTAAAGTGTTACACTTCTTTTCCACATAGGTCTCTCTCAGTTATTTTCCACGAAGTAATTTTAAAAAGCAAGCAAAGAAACACCAAACCAAAACCCACCCATAGAATCCAAATATCTAGTTTTATGCCCTGAAATATGTTTTAAAGATGTTTGAATATTATATTGGACCGCAAATCAACCAAGAGGAAGAGGGAGATTTGATCTGAAAACAATTATTTTAATCCATCAATGATTTCTGTATAAGTCTTATATTTGGATTTTGAAGTACTTAAGATATTATAAAATTCACTTAAAAAATCAATGTAAAGTACAATATGCAAAAAACCCTACATACATAATAGAATAACAACAATGAAACAAAGTAGTTTGGAGCGGATCCCTCATTTTTTAAAATTCTGCCTTACTAAAAATAGATCAACAGGGACTTCCCTGGTGGTGCAGTGGTTAAGAATCTGCCTGCCAATGCAGGGGACACGGGTTTGAGCCCTGGTCTGGGAAGATTTCACATGCTGCGGAGCAACTAAGTCCGCACCACAACTACTGAGCCTGTGCTCTAGAGCCCGTGAGCCACAACTACTGAGCCCATGTGCCACAACTACTGAAGCCCACGTGCCTGGAGCCTGTGCTCCACAACAAGAGAAGCCACCGCAGTGAGAAGCCCGCTCACCGCAACAAAGAGTAGCCCCCGCTCGCCACAACTAGAGAAAGCCTGCGTGCAGCAATGAAGACCCAATGCAGCCAAAAATAAATAAATAAATAAATTTATTATTATTTTTTTTAAAAGATCAACAATCCAATCCCCGCCTTTAGTTTCTACATGAGCTGCTTATATTTTCGGGGTGTAGATGAGGTTGACTATAAATTTAGTAAGATTACTCTTAAAAATTTACTTTTACTTTAAAAAAAAGACTTACTTTTAAAATTTTGTAGGATTTATGAGATCACTTAGAGGACTGCCAAGCTAAATGCGCCTGACTCCAAATGCACCTGACATACGCAAATGCAAACGGTGTAAAGCAGGATTTAAAAACCAGAGGATCTCTATTTCCTTATTCTTTCATTAATCACAGCTAAAATGTGAAATCAATTTTCTTACTAAAAGCTTACTATCACTTTTGTGCTTTAAGGAACACAGGCTATTAAAACGTAAAGTTAATCATATACATACAATAGATGATCAGTGAACCATTAAAAACTGTGAGGAATACATGAAATTAAATTAATACACATGGCACACTGCTGTCTGTAGAACTATACACATACACACACACACAAGCCAGAAAAGGATATACAGTACTGACATATAGTGTACCCAGGTGGTGGTTCCCCCCACTCTCTTTTTGGGGAACACTGACATTTTCTAATTTTTTTTATAATTAATATTTGTTGTTAGGCAATATCTGTGAGCCTCAGCTGTGATTAATCTCTGAACTGAATTACCTGACTCAAAGCTGGGATGGAGCTTGTCTGAGAAGTGGTTTGAGATATGGGACCATTCATCTGTAAAATTGAAAACACCAAACACACCATCACAACAGTGTAAAGAAACATATTTTCAAACCATAGTAATTTAGCAAAACAAAACCCACTGAGAAAAGCAAATTTTTACATGACAAAGAAATTCAATGAGATATTCAAAATGATGTAGGAGTCTTGAAATTTAAAATATTTTGAAATTTTGACTGAACACCATTAAGTAAAATTCCTTGTAGTTTCCACAGGGAAAATTAAGAAAACCTACTTTTCCCAATGTCATTTAGAAACTTTAAATATTATTGCTTGACATGATAAAATCTTACAATAAACAAATGGACTCAAAATTAAAAACTTACATAATTCTAATTAACTCTTTAAATAAATACCACTACAATGACTATAATGTTATTAAACTATTTACAAATCATTGCATTTTTCTTGGTGATTTTAAATCCAAAGCTTTAAGTATTCAGAGCTATAAATGACATCTGTTTTCTCTATCACTTTGAAACTGCTAATTTCCTCTACTAAGCAACCCCTAAATTTACTCAGAATATAACACCTATATTTCAGCATGAGATATGCTAGTGTTCCAAGTGTACTGTAGGATCTGTTATCAGAAGAGAAGAGAGGTACACCAGGCCAGTGTTGGCCTTGGATGCCCACTCACCAGATGAGCGCTGTCTTTGCCTTCCTGGACTCGCTGGCCCTGAGGTTCAGCCACGACCTTAGCGTCCTGATCAGAAGTCATGAGCTGTTTACTTTGTGGCTCCACTGGGAGAAGTTTAATGCTAGCCGTAGGATGCTGTAAAACAAGAGACAGTAAATTGGTAACTTGAGGTGCAGAGTGTAATTAATTCTAAAATGATATTACTAAGCAGTTTTAAAATCTTCAAGTTTTCCAGGACATATGTTTATCCCTCTGGAGTCTAAGTAGTTTAAAGAAATTTGCCCATAATTTCCACCTTACGCACCCAAGAAATAATACTTGTTTTTTAATAAGTTTCTTCTTCACACTGATTTGGTAACCATGATAATATCCTAAGACTTAGAAACTAAATGCTAACATATCCAAGCCCACTCATGTTCAGAAAGTTATTTTTTAAAAACAGAAAATTACAAAATTAATAGAACTCCAATTTGGGATTGATGAATCCCAAATATACACACACACACACACACACACACACACACACACACACACACACACATATGGTTTTTGACCAGCCCCATTAATTTCATTCTGTTCCAGGAAAACAGCTGTCAGGAGAAATAAACAATAATTCATTTAAAAGGAATCCCTTCACAATTTCTGAACCAAAGAAACCAAAAACAGTCTAAACAGGGCACAAGTATGCAAAGCAGCCTCTGCAAAGCATTCACTCAGCTCAGAAGCTGGACACTGAACTTCACATACAGTATCTCATTTGATTTTCCCAAATGGCTTATGAAGTAACTCTGGCTCAGAAGGGATAATAGTTTGCATAATTTCATATTATGAGTATCGGAACCAAGATTCTCAGACATCCAGGTGTGCCTTCAGGCACTCCCTCTCTTCACTGTAAACTACACTGCTTCACAAGATAAAGAAGTTGATTTAACCCAGATTTTTCAGGCTGCTTCTGAAAACACATAGTATCCAAGTGGCAGATAAAGAAATTTAAAAGCTAACTGTTCTTGTCTCACCAGGTAACCATGTAGGGTTTTTTTTTGCGGTACGCGGGCCTCTCACTGCTGTGGCCTCTCCCGCTGCGGAGCACAGGCTCTGGACTCGCAGGCTCAGCGGCCATGGCTCGCACACGGGCCCAGCCGCTCCGCAGCATGTGGGATCTTCCCGGACCGGGGCACGAACCCGTGTCCCCTGCATCGGCAGGAGGACTCTCAACCACTGCACCACCAGGGAAGCCCACCATGTAGGTTTTTAGTTTCTATTATGGCACTCCTTATTCTCAATAACCTGCTTGTGATAAATTCTCAAAACCCTTGATAATAGTCTGATGGTCAAAGGTGATCTCATCCTTTGTCAAATGTATAATATCATCAACCACAAAAGCACAAAATCACTGAAATGCTATAAGACACGTTTGGAAATGTAAACTACTAACAGAGGAGAAATGCTTGAAACAAATTAAATCAGTTTCACAGAGATCAATGTTTTCCACAATGTAGGATGAATGACAAATATGTTAAACTGTAATTATTTGCAATGTGTTAAATTGTAAAATCCTGAAAATATAGATTGGTACCCAGACTGACAGTCACAGAATGGGGTGTAGATGCATTTTACCACTATTAACTTGATTTTTAAGATTACCAAAGGAAAAAAAGTTTGGTTGAAAACAAGATATGATACCCAAAAGAGAAAAAAAATCAATAGTCCTTTATTATATATACTACCTATATTTTTTCAGACAGTCAGAAATTATGTACCTTATAATAGAAACAGCATCACTACCAGATAGGAAGTAGTCTTGCAAAACAAACAACAAACCCAGGACGTGATCTTATTACAAACTTGCAGCAAGCACAAGCACAGAGGAATGCCAAGGGGTTCAGCGAAGCTCGCAATTCCTGGATGAGTACCCTTGGCTTCTTCAACACAAAAGGAGACAAGATACACATACTGGCCAAACTATGGCTTTATTTTGTTTATATGGCTTTATCTGATGCAAATAAACTGAAACCAAAGACAATCAGGGAAGCAATAGTGATGGGATATTTGACAGTATTAAAGAATTCCTGTATTTTCTTAGATGTCATGATATTGTGGTTATGTTTAATAATAAAAGTGAGCCTACCTTTCAGAGCTGCATATTTAAGTACTTACAGGGGAAACACCATGATGTGGGGCAGAGACATGGGGGTTCACAACTGTTCTTCCCAGAAGAGGTGAATGAGGGTTCATGATTCGACCCCATCTACTTTTGTATGTTTGAAATGTTGTATAATAAAAGGTTAAAAAGGTAGCCATGGCAGTAGCTTGTATAACAGAACAGTGGCCCTGATCTGACCCATGCATCCTATCTATAAACAAGTAATCTTTACATCACACGACTATATCTCTTTATTACTGACCTGACACACGTTTTTTTTTTTTAAAAAGTCCAACAACTGGAAAAGTTGCCAGAAAAAAACCATAATTCAAAAAGACACATGCACCCTAATGCTAACTGCAGCACTATTTACAATAACCAGGTCATGGAAGCAACCTAAATGCCCATCGACAGACGAAAGAATAAAGAAGATGTGGTACACATATACAATGGAATATTACTCAGCCATAAAAAGGAACGAAACTGGGTCATTTGTAGAGATGTGGATGGACCTAGAGACGGTCATACAGAGTGAACTAAGTCAGAAAGAGAAAAACAAATATCGTATATTAACATATATATATGGAATCTAGAAAAATGGTACAGATGAACCAGTGTGCAAGGCAGAAGTAGAGACAAAGATGTAGAGAACAAACGTATGGACACCAAGGGGGGAAGCAGGGAGTGGTGGTGGGGTGGAGGTGGGATGAATTGGGAGATCAGGATTGACATATATACATTAATATGTATAAAACAGATAACTAATAAGAAAAAAAAAAGTCCAACAACTGGAAAAGTTGCCAACAGAAGGGGTTACTGATATGCACCTCATTAAGCAAGCTGTACAGAGATACACAGCATTAAAATTTGCATTAAAATTAACCTTATTATCAAATATCTGAATCTGAAATAAGACTAAGAGTATGATGAGTATGATGATGAATATGAGTATGATTGACAACAGTTCCAATAAATAACAAAATAACTTTTTCATTACTTGTTCAAGAAACCAAAACTACTTTAAGACTTACCACTATACAAACTATTGTTTCTTGGCATAAAAGTAGGTCTCTAGGTTGTGAAGACAAATAGGCAAGGGGGGAATAGATCTACTGTCAAAGCAAAATATTTCCTGGCATAAGACCTAGTAATGTGACAACCTGATAGTGGTCAGAGGCAGCTTTCACAAAGCTTTAACGAGCTGAACAAAAGGAGTCATTTTCCTGATTTGATTTCATTTTCTCTTTACATGAAAAAACAAAGAGATGAAATCAGAGGGCCCACCTGCCTACTTAGTGGTCTTTCTGCTAGCAGACCTGGTTAATTCCATCTGTCAAAGCTCCACCTCAAAAAGTTTTATTAATCTTATTAACTACTTGGGAGAGTATAGTTCTCTTAGTTCTGTTTCTAAACAATTCTTTTCACATATACCTGAAATGTTTGTTTCATAATTAAATATTTATTTAGGTCTTTTGGGACAAAGAAATCCTTAAAAAAATATAAATCAGTTTCAAATAAACATAACTGTATATCAAGGTGGCATAAATATCCAGAGAAGAATTATTCTAAGTGATATTAAAAGATAGTATTTGCACACAAAATCCTAAAAACTCACCAAGAAATCTTAAAATGCACCCAGTAGGCTTGTTCTTTGGGGTAAATGTTGGTATTATTTTGAAACTATTTTACATATTATATACACACATACACACACTGTAATATGATAAGGTAAGTAAGAATTACATTAATATTAAGTATTCATTTTTAGCATAAAAGGAAATACAAACATAAAATCAAATAAGCTAGGTAAGATCTACATAATCTTTTTTTATTTACTGTAAATGTAACTTTTTAAACTACAGTTGGCCCTTGAACCACGGGAGTTGAGGTGTGTGGGTTCACTTATATGCAGACTTTTTTCAATAAAAAATACCAGAGGACTACACGATCTGGATCTGTGGTTGGTTGAATCCAAAATGCAGAACCAAGGATACCAGGGTACAAAACTGTGGATATGGAGGGCTGCATGCCAAGTTACATGCTGGTTTTCGACTGCATGGGAGTCAGCGCCCCTAACTCCTACGTTGTTCAAGGGTCAACTGTATAGATTTTCTTTGGCTTTCACTAGTTTTTCTACTAGTATCCTCCTTCTACACCAGAACCCACTCTAGGATCCCACACGGCACTGAGCTGTCACTTCTCTCCAGTCTCCTCCAACCTGTGACAGCCCCTCAGTCTTGCCTCCTCATTCAGCCACACTTTTGCAGAACGTTGCTCAATTTGAGATGAACCTGGCACACCTTATCATGACAGCAAGGAAGTGCTCCAAGACTCCTGTGGTCACATCACAGGAGCAACAGGAAAGGAAGGGAGGGGCTCCAGATGGCCAAAGACAGAGAATGTGAGGGGCACAAAGAAAGAATGGAAACAAACATATAAAAATCCACAACAGTTCAAACGCCACCACTATACTAGTCACTTCTGGATGCTGTTATGATACCAACTTCTTTTTCTGAAGATTACTCTAGGAAACAAGCATCAGCCTGCCTTTCCTGGATGACTATTTCAGCAAAACCAAAGATCAGGGCACACAGTTCACTATACAGGAACCACAATTAAAAACTCATAGTGAATAACAGCATTAGAAAATCAAAATGTTGCAACATCTAATGAAATGATGGTTGATGTCTGCTAAAACTAGGGGAAGAGCTGATGGGGAACTTATAATGATTGGCTCAGAGGGACTGAAGCTACTTTTCAATCTTATCACTAACGTGCAACAAGTAGGTATCACACTCTTAATGGGACGAAGAGTATCAGATCTATGAAGTATTCTTGCCAAAAAAAAAAAAGAACCTGTATTCAATCAAACCTCTATATCCAACTCCCAATTTCAAGGAAATTCTGGGAACACTATGTGTTAAATAACACCAACACAAAGCCACTAGCTAAACCCAAAACGTGGGGCATACTACAAACAGATGCCCTCATTTCTACAGCAAATCTACGACATGAAAAAAAAAAAAAGGGAGACTTTTATTGCTACAAAATACAAAAGCTTTAACCAAAATAACCTTATGTAATGTGAGAACTGTATCTGGATCCAGATTTGAATAAATTAAGTTAAAATGACATTTTTCACAGGAATAATTGAACGCTGCCTAGCTGATAAAAGGTGATTATTAATTTTGTTGAGTGCAATGAAGGTGCTGTGGCTGTTTACTCCTAAATGTCTTATTTTTAAGAGACATAAACTAAAAGACCACAGATGAAATTACACATCTGGAATTTGCTTTGAAATATGCTAATAACTTTTTTGTAAGTTTAAGGAAAGAGAAGAAACAGAAATACAAGAATGCAGCAAGTTAATGGTAGCTGAAACTAGATGATGGGTACAGTACGTGGAGGACTGCTATAATGTCCTCCCTACTTGTGTAGTTAAAATTTCCATAATAAAAACCAAAAATAAAACTCTAACTAGGATATAGTATAAATACACATCCAAAACTTCCCATACTTACTTCTATTTAAAATCCGTACTAATGAAACAATTCAAAAATATGTAAACCATTTTATAAAAAATGTTCATGGAAGCTTTAGTCAAAAAAGGGGAAATAAAAACTACAGAAAAGCAAAAAAAAAAAGCAATATATTACAAGTATTAAAAAATATTCACAAAGATTACATAAAGTAAAAAAGCAAGATATAAAACTGTGGACAGTATAATTACAACTATGTTTTTAAAATTCACAGAGCTTTGTGAATATTTAAAAATGAAACAAATGAAACTAGAAGGAAAGGACACCAGATGAGTAACAATGTGTGATTAAGATTAAAACTCAAGGATCATGTTCCACTTTGTTTCATTCCTGTAGGCTCAATTTTTTGGAATAACTTATGATTTATATATCACACATACTTAATAAAACTCACCGGCTGGCTGATTCCACGTTCACAAACCACCCACCTAATCCTTTAGGGTTGAGAAAAGTCTCTCCTGCAGAAAGAGCAGGTACTGACCCAGCTGTCTGTCAATATGGGTAATAAAACTGTCATTCAGTTATCACGACATTTTCTCATGAAGTTATACTATCAGTCTTGTTCTCTGAGACAGGGGGTCTCAAAGTGTGGTCTGCGCTCCATCAGGGGTCCCAAAGGCCCTTTCTGGGGCAACGAGGTTGAAACGAATGCTGACATGTCTTTTCCACCCTCATTCTCTCCTCACAGAAGCTCAGTGGAGTTCTGGTGTAAGATCAAAGTTCAAGGTTACATGAAAAGACTATTAAAAACTCACCTTCCCAAACTGAAAGCATTTCCACTAAGATCAGGAACAAGACAAGGTTGCCCACACTCATTACTCTTATTCAACATAGTTTTGGAAGTTTTAGCCATAGCATTCAGAGAAGAAAAGGAAATAAAAGGAATCCAAATTGGAAAAGAAGAAGTAAAGCTGTCACTGTTTGCAGATGACATGATACTATACATAGGGAATCCTAAAGATGCTACCAGAAAACTACTAGAGTTAATCAATGAATTTGGTAAAGTAGCAGGATACAAAATTAATGCACAGAAATCTCTGGCATTCCCATACACTAATGATGAAAAATCTGAAAGTGAAATCAAGAAAACACTCCCATTTACCACTGCAACAAAAAGAATAAAATATCTAGGAATAAACTTACCTAAGGAGACAAAAGACTTGTATGCAGAAGATTATAAGACACTGATGAAAGAAATTAAAGATGATACAAATAATGGAGAGATATACCATGTTCTTGGATTGGAAGAATCAATATTGTGAAAATGACTCTACTACCCAAAGCAATCTACAGATTCAATGCAATCCCTATCAAACTACCACTGGCATTTTTCACAGAACTAGAACAAAAAATTTCACAATTCGTATGGAAACACAAAAGACCCCGAACAGCCAAAGCAATCTTGAGAACAAAAAACGGAGCTGGAGGAATCAGGCTCCCTGACTTCAGACTATACTACAAAGCTACAGTAATCAAGACAGTATGGTACTGGCACAAAAACAGAAAGATAGATCAATGGAACAAGATAGAAAGCCCAGAGATAAACCCACGCACATATGGTCACCTTATCTTTGATAAAGGAGGCAGGATGTACAGTGGAGAAAGGACAGCCTCTTCAATAAGTGGTGCTGGGAAAACTGGACAGCTACATGTAAAAGTATGAGATTAGATCACTCCCTAACAGCATACACGAAAATAAGCTCAAAATGGATTAAAGACCTAAATGTAAGGCCAGAAACTATCAAACTCTTAGAGGAAAACATAGGCAGAATACTCTATGACATAAATCACAGCAAGATCCTTTTTGACCCACTTCCTAGAGAAATGGAAATAAAAACCAAAAATAAACAAATGGGACCAAATGAAACTTCAAAGCTTTTGCACAGCAAAGGAAACCATAAACAAGACGAAAAGAAAACCCTCAGAATGGGAGAAAATATTTGCAAATGAAGCAACTGACAAAGGATTAATCTCCAAAATTTATAAGCAGCTCATGCAGCTCAGTAACAAAAAAACAAACAACCCAATCCAAAAATGGGCAGAAGACCTAAATAGACATTTCTCCAAAGAAGATATACAGACTGCCAACAAACACATGAAAGAATGCTCAACATCATTAATCATTAGAGAAATGCAAATCAAAACTACAATGATATATCATCTCACACCAGTCAGAATGGCTATCATCAAAAAATCTAGAAACAATAAATGCTGGAGAGGGTGTGGAGGAAAGGGAACCCTCTTGCACTGCTGGTGGGAATGTGAATTGGTACAGCCACTATGGAGAACGTTAAGGAGGTTCCTTAAAAAACTACAAATAGAACTACCATATGACCCAGCAATCCCACTACTGGGCATATACCCTGAGAAAACCATAATTCAAAAAGAGTCATGTACCAAAATGTTCATTGCAGCTCTATTTACAATAGCCCAGAGATGGAAACAACCTAAGTGTCCATCATCAGATGAATTTATAAAGAAGATGTGGCACATATATACAATGGAATATTACTCAGCCATAAAAAGAAACGAAATTGAGCTATTTGTAGTGAGGTGGATGGACCTAGAGTCTATCATACAGAGTGAAGTAAGTCAGAAAGAAAAAGACAAATACCGTATTCTAACACATATATATGGAATTTAAGGGAAAAAAAAGTCATGAAGAACCTAGGGGTAAGACAGGAATAAAGACACAGACCTACTAGAGAATGGACTTGAGGATATGGGGAGTGGGAAGGGTAAGCTGTGACAAAGCAAGAGAGAGACATGGACATATATACACTACCAAACGTAAGGTAGATAGCTAGTGGGAAGCAGCCGCATAGCACAGGGAGATCAGCTTGGTGCTTTGTGATCGCCTGGAGGGGTGGGATAGGGAGGGTGAGAGGGAGGGAGACGCAAGAGGGAAGAGATATGGGAACATATGTATATGATTCACTTTGTTATAAAGCAGAAACAAACAGATTCACTTTGTTATAAAGCAGAAACTAACACACCACTGTAAAGCAATTATACTCCAATAAAGATGTAAAAAAAAAAAAAAAAAAAAAAACTCACCTTCCCAACCACATATTTGTGTAAGGCCAGGTTTTCCCTCTTACACTTCAACCAAAATAACCCATCACTAACAGAGGAAATGCAGAAGCAGATGAGATTACAGCCGAGATTCTATTAAATCAGACATTAAAGAGATTCACAAAAACAGAAAATGATGCCACTTTCCTCATTAAATTACTTTTTGTTTTTGGAAAAGACTGCTGTTTTTTCACAGGCAATGTTATTTATATTACATGCAAGGAGTTTGTTATTTTTAAAGAAAAATACATTTTTAAAATTTTGAAGTCTTAATTTTTAATATAAATATAGATAGAAATAAGTCATGTAAAGAAAAGCTCTTAGGGACCTTCAATGTTTAAAAGTGTAATGAGGTCCTGAGCCCACAAGGTTTGAGAACCACTGATAAAAGACATAACTAGTTCTCATGGACAAGTGCCTGGTGTTCATGGATGGGATGACGTGCTACTCTTATGGCCAACACTCCCCAAATCAATCCACAGAATCAATGCAATCCCTATCAAAATCCCACCTGCCTTTTTTGCAGAGACTGATGAACTGATCCTAAAATTCCTATGGAAATGCAAGGGATGCACGATAGCCAAAACAATCTTGGAAAGAACATAGTTGGAGGGACTTCCCTGGTGGCACAGCGGTTGAGACTCCGTGCTCCCGATGTAGGGGTCTGGGTTCGATCCCTGGTCAGGGAACTAGATCCCACATGCGTACCGATACCAATCCTGAGAGTTCCCATGCTGCAACTAAGGAGCCAGCGAGCTGGAGCTAAGAAGCCCACAAGCTGCAACTGAGGAGCCTGACCTGCTGCAACTAAGACCTGGTGCAACCACATAAATTTAAAAAAAAAAAAAAAAAAAGAACAAAGTTGGAAGACTGATACTTTCTGATTTCAAAAGTTACTACAAAGCTATAAAAATCAAAACAGTATGGTGCTGGCCAAAAGACAGACATACAAATCAATGGAACAGAATTAAGAATCCAGAAATAAACCCTTATATTTATGGGCAACTGAGTTTCGAAAGAGTGCCATGACCATTCAATGGGGAAAAAATACTCCTTTCAACAAATGACTCTGGGACAACTGACTGTCCACATGCAAAAGGATGGAGCTGGACCTCTAAACTTACTCTCTCTATAAAAATTAACTCAAAATGAAGCAAACACCTGCCTATAAGAGTTAAAACTATAAAACTCAGAAGAAAATAGAGTGAAGCTTCATGAGCATGGGCTAGGCAATGGCTTCTTAGCTGGGACACCAAAAGCAGAAACAACAAAAGAAAAAATAAACTGGTCTTCATCAAAATTTAAAACTTCTGTGCTTCAAAGCACACCATCAAGAAAGTGAAAAGATAATATGGAGAACGGGAGAAAATATTTGCAAGTTATATATCTCATAAGGGACACATATCTAGAATAAAGAATTCCCAAAACTGAGACACAAGTAAGTTAAAAATGGGCAGAGTCTGAATTGACATTTCCCCAAAGAAGATATACAAATGGCCAATAAGCAGGTGAAAAGATGCTTAACATCATTAATCATTAGGGAAATGCAAATTGAAACATGAGATACCACTCTACACTCACTGGGGTGGCTACAATCAAAATGACAAAAAAAAAAAGCGCTGACAAGGATGTGTAGAAATGAGAATCTTCATACATTGCTGGTGGGAATTTAAAAGGGTACAGCCGCTTTGGTAAGCAGCTTCAAAATGTTAAACAAAGAGTTACCATTATGACTCAGCAATTGCATCCCTAGGTATACACCCAAGAGAATTGAAAACATATTTCCCCACCACAACTTGTACATAAATATTCATAGCAACATTATTTATAATAGCCAAAAAGTGGAAACAACCCAAATAGTAAACAATTAGAGGTTAAGAGCCTTATTTTCAAACACATGCCTGGCGCACTTCAATGGGTTTTCAAATAATAAGGACAGAGAATTTGATAATTTCTAAAACAGTCAAAATAAAGATATCATTCTCGGGACTTCCCTGGTGGCGCAGTGGTTAAGAATCCGCCTGCCAATGCAGGGGACACGGGTTCGATCCCTTGTCTGGGAAGATTCCACATGTCCCGGAGCAACTAAGCCCGTGCACCACAATTACTGACCCTGCGCTCTAGAGCCCACGAGCCACAACTACTGAGCCCGCGTGCTGCAACTGCTGAAGCCCGTGTGCCTAGAGCCTGCGCTCAGCAACAAGACAAGCCACTGTAATCAGAAGCCCGTGTGTCACAACGAAGAGTAGTCCCGGCTTGCCTCAACTAAAGAAAGCCCATGCAGAGCAACAAAGACCCAACACAGCCAAAAAAAAAAAAAAAAAGATATCATTCTCCTAAAACAGCATGAAATTCTTTTTCTTAGTACAAAAAGGTAACGTGGAAACATGGATGATTTGTCTCTAGATTAGAATCAGCATCTGGATCTCTGTTGTGCAACGATTATTCTAAGTACTTTACATAGTACTAAATTAACCTTAATTCTGTTAGGTCTCACGGCCACCTAGCAGACTGGGAAACTGAGTTCAGAGGACACGCAGTCAAGGCCACAAGGCTAGTAGGTCCAGTGAGCTGGGTCACAGGCACCTGTGCAGGTAGCTCACCCTGTCAGTCCACACTAACGGGCACACGCCCCACTGTGACGGGGCCTCAGACGTACCTATAGTTTCCTTAGCTGCTCTTCGTTCCTTCTTCCCTTTTATGGTAATATTCATTTTCTACCAATGTGCAGATTATGATTTTGGCACTTAAAATAAGCGGTTTAAAAAAAAGAAAAAACATGGTGCCTAAATATAAGCCAAATACTTCATCTTTCTTTACAACAAAAAGTGATCTGATTCAATGTCAGAATAAAAAGTAGAGTGTGGAGAGATGATACACTGCACCTTCCTGGGGAATTTTCAAGGGTAGAGACAATTTTTGCTTTATGAGTTGACCTTAAAAGGTACACATTTCACATAAGACAACTCTCCACTATATGGGTGCCAAATACAAAGCCTCTTTTCTGAATCTAAAAACATTCTGAAGTCAGGAAGTCTGGACAGACTTCCCCCCACGCTCCGTATTCACTGAACCCTTGAATACTTCCAGACCTTTCTTTGCATTCTGTTCTCCTGGCCTGGAACGCTCCTCCCTCCTTCCTGAAGGCAACCTTAGATTCCCCTTCTCATTCCCTTCCTCACACACCACAGCCTCTCTGCTCTTTACAGCAGTGACCATACGTGTACCTCTCCCTTACCATCCTTAGTTTCTCAAAGGTATCCATGTGCTTCTTCTTAGTATGTATAGGACACAACAGGAAAATATATCCCACCAGTGATATATTACAATTTACCCCAAAGAGCTTCGTTTTGTCAGTAACACTCAAATACATATGGTTTTACTATCCCGTTGCCTAAATACTCTTTCTGCATTTGCAGCCACATATGCTAAGGTCTCTTCTAACGCCTAATAACTGTGTGTGATCAAGAGCAATGAGTTAAGGAACACAGCACAAGCAGAGGAGATGGACGATCCACGATGCTATCACACAGACATATGTTCTAAGAACTCCAGCCTAACAACTGGAATCATTTTACAAAAAAACAGTAAATATTCAACTAGAAAAGTAAACACAATTTTATCTATATATGAAAAATGGATTATTAGTAACTTCAGAGGTTGTCTTAATTAAGTAGTGTGTGACCCCTTTGACAATCAATTAGAAAAGTTAAAATCTGTTACTTTCAATGTCTAACCATACTTTTTAGAAAGACAGTTTACCTCCCAGACATGTGAAACTAAATAATCTCATTAGAAAAAGACAAAAATGGTCAAAGAAGCTAAATCAAATCATCAAAGCACAATTCTAAAGTTTTGGGACTGTAAGGATGTGTGTTAAGAATTGTACCTTAAATATTTTATGAACTCAATATGCCCAACTCTAGATAAAGAGGTGTAAGAAAATCAAACACCACAATGGGAATGACAGTTATCAAATACTTGTCTCCTACTGCCGGCTGGGCTGTACTGTTTACCTCACAGCTGTCTGCATCACCCTACAGTATCTGAAGTGCATATTCCTGTCTCACAGCAGAATAATTCATATTGGGGCAGATCAGCTTATGCACCTTCCACAGCACCTTCCACAGATTATATCCTCAACTGAATCTGTAGGCCTGAATAGTGGGAACATTTACAGAGCAATAGACGGCTGTCTCCAGGAAAGCTGTTACTCTAGCTCTTTTGCTTTTTAAGATTCAATATCTCTATGACAGTCCATTCTTTCCACTGAGTCTTCCTACAGTGATGATGAATGAAAAGAGCAATCCAATCTCAGTGGAGTAGTTGTTTAATTACGCTTTCAAACTGGCACCCAGTATGGAAATACGTATTCCTAAGCAGATGCTGCCAATAAACTGATATTAATTTTTTAAATTTCCTTTTATACATGCATACCTGTGCTTCTACTGAAAAAGACAGTAGGAGGAAAAGGTAACTCTTTTTCATAGTTTGATCTGGTTCTGCTCCTAGGGAGGGCATAAAATCAAACACAACATGCAAAAACTTATTTCTTAGCCAAACAGGAATGGGAAAGTATCTACATGACACATATACCATAAAAATTACATTATAATTTTTTTCTACTGCTTCCAATTTAGATCTTTACTAGATAATTCCACACAAAAAAGTGAAAAAGGTCCCTTGCAGCTTTAAGACTTATAATTGGTTTATGACATATTATCTTGCCCTGGAGAAGACAAATATTTGAGAAGATTATTTTACTAGGTTATAAGGAACCCTAAATAAACTATTATTTGAAACAAGTAAAGCAATATGAAAAAGATTTTAAAATCCTTCTCTTACTTTGCAAGTGGTCGTAATGGCTGTTTTGTAAAAATTTTGGTAAATGTGAGTGCAAAGGTGAAGCAGAGAATCACATCCTTAGAGATATAGCCTTTCTGCCCTCAAAGTATAACCTCTTGCTCTTATCATGAGTTGCTCCTTTTCCAACAGAAGAGCATCTCCTGAAACAGCCACATATTTTTTCACCAGTGCAAGCTTTGCTAATTGACACATCTTTCTGGACACGACCAGGAAGTGCCAGGGCCAAACTGGCAGCCTGCACAGGACACAAGGCAGCACGTCCACACCACTCAGCCTAATGTGGAAGGAGTACATATGCCAAGAAATACTTTTATTTTAACAAAGATATTCAACTTCATAGTTTGAAAGCTAATGGTCCTGAGTCCAGCCTGTTTAGAATGTATTCTGACCTCCATTCATCTGTTTATCAGCATTTTTTCAGTAAGAACTACTTCCCAGGTTGAAAGTGAGGGCCCCCCCCACGTGCCAGGTGCACAGGGTCTGGCCAGCAGTCTGCCGGGCTGAGAGCCCCCCTATACCTCTCCTGCCTCACTCAGGCCCCCTCACTTCCACCCCCAAGTCCTTCTCACATCAGCAGCACATCAGTCTGCTCACCTGCTGCAAAGGCCCTTCCAGCATGAGCGCCTGCGCCTCTTATTCACGTGTCTCTGTTCTCAGACACACACTAACCTTGCTGATAGAAAGCTGAACGTGTCTATAGTCCAGAGCAGGAAAAAACAATCACTGCTGACCTTTCATGCATAATATCACCCTTTGGACAAAGAGCAGAACTGCTTCATTCAGTATCTTTCATAATTTATTTTTACCTTAGGGGACTGAGCATATATAGGTTTTTTTCCCCTAAACCATACAGCTTTGTTACTTTCATTTTGAACATGTGATCACTTTCTTGAGATTATTGAAACTCTCCACAAAAATCACTTTCTCTCATTTACATTTGAAAACAAAAAATGCTGATAGCCAAATATACCAATAGTATACACCTGTACCTAAAGTCTGAACCAATACCACAAAAGTGTCTTTCAAGAGACCCAGAAGCCCTCTTCAAAAATAAACTCTAGACAGTACATTTCTTCAACTCTTTTTATGGGAAAAAGTCTCTATTCACCTCACCCTTTTAATGAATCTTGCATTTTTTCAAGGACTGCCTATCACGTTCTATTGTGCTTTCCAATTTATAATCACATAACTACAGTTTTTCAGTTGAAAGAGCACAATACTCTTTAACCTGAAGAGGAAGACGGGTGGGGGGTGGTGAGCAAACTTAGAACTCAACATTTTAAAGAATGACAGAACGTCAGAGCTGGAAACATCTTAGAGCTGCTTTAACCCTGTGCTGCTCAAACTGGGACATGTTTATTATTCCTAGGAGGGCGCCACAAAACCAGAACTAGAGGTGGCACGATTGTTCGAAGTTCTGGAACCATATACAAATTCAGTGATTTAAAAAAACTGTACACCTGATACTGACAGAATATTTTCACTTCTTCATCCTGTAACAGACCAATTTCTTAAAGTACTATCAACATGTAATTTTCAAGTATGTTAAATTAAAAGAAAAGCTTTGGGGCTTCCCTGGTGGTGCAGTGGTTGAGAGTTCGCCTGCCGATGCAGGGGACACGGGTTCGTGCCCCGGTCCGGGAAGATCCCACATGCCGCAGAGCGGCTGGGCCCGTGAGCCATGGCCGCTGAGCCTGCGCGTCCGGAGCCTGTGCTCCGCAACGGGAGACGCCACAACAGTGAGAGGCCCGTGTACCCCCCAAAAAAAAAGAAAAGCTTTGCTGTGGGGAAAAGGTACTTCTGATCTACATTAATCAACTAAGCAATAAACCAAAACAAAGCAAGAACATCTTGAATATGTAATGTTTCTCCAAAGGAAGGACAATGAAATTCCCACAGGGTCTGCAGAGCTCCAAAGCAGTAAATAGCTGTATTTGATGCAACAGATGGCCGTAATAAATAGCGCAACCTATCTTCCTCAAGCCCCATGTACAGCCCTATGGGTCTTCCCTAAAATCTTGTTACCTGACATGCAAATCATCTTCTTTAAAAATTAAAAGCCACTTAACAGCTTTATAAGTAGTGATAAAATATGACTTATTTCAAGATCTACGTTAATGTGCATCTTTCCTTTCCTGAATTTAGTATTTCTAATAGACCTATATTTCTTAGCACTTTGGTGAAAGGGAAATATTCCATAACAACTATAATCTTATATAGCTCTTGAAAACTAGACCTCGAAAGTCAAGGCAAGGAACCCAAATACATACAACCTGCACCTAAGACAACTTTTAAAAACTTCATGAAAATGAATGAGTTTTTCTCTGCAGTTTCTATATCAGAGAAGGTTTAGAGAAAAAACTACCTGTTAATTGTAAGAGTGCTGGTCATTTATCTGTGGTCTGGATCCCATTCCCTTCTCTTTTCCTATATCTTCAACCTCCTCCTCCTGTCCCTGTCTAAACGTGCCCAGCCCGTGCTGTCTCCAAAGGCAGAGCACAAGGGAGGGAGAGTGGAGACAAGAGAAGCAGAACAAAACCAAGTGACTGGGGGAGTCCTGGACCAGATGCAGCCTCTCCAAGGACACTGTTCCTTCCAAGACGGCCACTCGCCTGCCTGACACTAGATGGACCAGAAGGCAGCCTCTGCAAGCGCTCTCTTCCTCATGTGCCTGCTTTTCTGCTCCTCCTCTCTGACCCTCCCTGGATGCTCTCTAATCCTATGTGACAGGAAGTAACTGTATAGTAAGGGAGGCGATTCTGAAACCTGATACATGAATCCTGAGCCACCTGAACTTGTATATACTCATCACTTGGGCCTTTTTCTTAGACTGAGTTAGTCTATTGGACGTTCTTTTATTTCTTTCTCACCTAAACCACATCCTAATGAATCACCTAAGACTTTCACTTGTTTCCTTAAAGTACAACTTAGATACTTAAAAAATAATCTGAATGGTGCAATGCTTCTAGAATAATTATTCCCCAATTTTTTATAGTTGTCATATCCATCTACCTAATTTAATAGCAGTTTTGGTGATTTGTTTTTATTGAGACACTCCAAAGTTTTCAAATTAGTTTTCCTATGATAACTGTTTTGTACTATTTTTATCAGTTTATATTAGTTAAATCATCTACTAATGAGTACAACTGCCCTGAACAAACTCGGGGACAAACTTAATTGGCTCGTGTAAGCAAACAACTCAACTGGTAGGAAGAGGAACAGAGAGAAAACAAAGAGCAGCCCACCAGCCCCAGCACTTTGCTGCCCACATGTAGCTGGTTTCACCAGGAGGTCATCACCTGGAGCTTCTACCTCACTGGGCCTTCTGCTCTCAGCTTTTCCTGATTTCAGTTAACACCATGTGTTAAATTTCAGTGCATCTAAGCAAATATCTGGCAAACATTTTTTGACCTATGGATTCCTCAAAATCAACCATTTAAAAAAATCCATTCTCATATAAAACAAACAAACAAAAACTGACAATTCCTCAATCTCAAGGAAAGACAGTACATCATCTACCCTGCTGCTCTAACCAGAAACCTGCAAATAAATTTCTAACCCCTTCTCTCACATAAGCTTATACCTCCTCACCTCTACTGTCACTAAACTGTTCCAGTAACCATGATCTTTGCACAGAATGACTACCTCAACCTCCTAGGTCTTCCCCGTCCCACCAATCCTTCCGCAGAATGACACTCCTGAAACAGGAGACCTGCATCCCACCCTCAGCATACACCCACCATGCAGGCACTCAGGACACTGGGACACCAACCAGACAGCCCAGCTGGAAATGTCACTCCCCATGCTCTCCACAAAGCCTGAGTTGCAAACCCTTTACACGCAGCGAGGCAGCCATCTCTCCAGTACTGGGAGGGTGGGAAAGTATCTACTTTCTTGACCGCTGTATCCTGATACAGTACCCAACAGAGCATAATCTCAGGAAATGTGTTTAATCATCTCATCTTTCATGCACTAAACATGTGGGAGGAAACTCCCAGTATTTAAAATATAAAGCTCAGAAAATGAGATGACTCCAAGTGAAAGCTTCTGTTGCTGAATATTCCAAATGATGTGTTAATGTGGGAAAAGGCAACATTCTTAGATCACAGTAAAATTACTTTGAGTTCACTTTCATTTTATTTTAGATACTCTCTAGGTTTTGTATATGTGTGTACATGTGTGTACATACATGTAAGTGTACACTTGGGATCTGAACATACAGAAGAGTTAAATACAAAGTGATGTTGGCAATAAAAAATTACATTTAATTATCAAAATGACAACTCACAGAAGAAACTCCTAAGCGGCAAACACACAAAACCTATTATTTGTATTGAAAGTAGAGGTCAGGACTTCCCTGGTGGCTCAGTAGTTAAGAATCCGCCTGTCAATGCAGGGGACACAGGTTCGATCCCTGGTCCAGGAAGATCCCACATGCCACGGAACAACTAAGCCCATGTGCCACAACTACTAAACCTGCGCTCTAGAGCCTGTGAGCCACAACTACTGAGCCCGCACGCCACAACTACTGAAGCCCACGTGCCTAGAGCCTGTGCTCTGCAACAAAAGAAGCCACCTCAATGAGAAGCCTGTGCACCTCCAAGAAGAGTAGCCCCCGTTCGCTGCACCTAAAGAAAGCCTGCATGCAGCAATGAAGACCCAACACAGCCAAAAATAAATAAATTAAAAAAAAAAAAAAAAAAGAAAGTAGAGGTCAAAGATCCTTCTGAAAGTATGCTGAAAGTTATGACTCCTTTCACTGGAAAAATGGACATACACTAGAAATGTTAAACACAAACCCAGGAGCTCAAGGATTCCCTCCTCACCCCAAGTCCACCTATGACATCAGGCTGGGCGTGGGATGAGGACAGTAAGAGCAGTGACCCCCACCCAGCAGGTGGTGAGCATATTTAGGGCCTGTCAGCACAGAGCATGTGCTCAAACAAGTGCCAGCAAACAACCAGGCACCGGCTCCAGGGAGCTATGAAACACAGAGATCTCCCACTTTGCCAAAGTTTGCTTGTACGAAAGGCCTATGTTAGTACCCGTTTTTGCTAACCAAGAGACCTGAAGAGAACTTTTGCTTTTGCGAAAATCAAAAATGGCGGCTTGGCAGCTTTCTGCGTTCGTTTTGCAGCAGTTACAGAGGCATCGCTCACTAGAGCAGTGAGAGCAGCCTCGCTGAGCTTCTTCCCCCGCCACACTCAGCATCTCAGCACCCAGCCACCTGGCTGCGAGCTGCGTCTGTGAGCATCTGGGCTTTACCTCCATCTATTCTCTGCCTCCCTTAACAAGATGTGTCCTAAGGTAACTGCTTCTTTGCTTTATACCATTTTGGCTTATGGAAGGTTCCAGAGGAGTGCTCCACTTCCGAATAGGACAGCAGGGACACCCATACTACATTGTACTCAGAAAGTAACAGCCACTGAGTCCAAGCACAGAACCTAATCACGATCCTCAAAGATTAGGTTTGACAATTGAACACGCTTTCATATTTTCCAAAATGACTGTGCAAATCAGTTAATATTAAAATACATCAAATACCCCCTAACATGAAGCATTCCTTACAAAAATGATACCATGTTTGAAAAAAGAATTTATGTTCCACAGTTATAATTCAAAAGCATGTACTACTTTGGATAATCTTTCAGTTTGATATTCCAACATAATACCATCTCCATTTTGTAAGTAACTGGATCACAAGTCCTAGCCCACTTAGGATTACAGTTCAACAGACGATGAAACTAATAACATCACCATAAAAGTTCCAAGCCAACTATGAGGATCAGAATCAGCTCCAATAATTTTGAATTACTGCTCAGCAAGGTAAATGACCTTCTCTCAGACTTCTGTTGTGGGCTACCCCTGACCTAAACAATCATCACTATAAAACAACTATTAAAACTTTTTAACTAAAGCCAGCATTTCTGATGATTAGCTATGCTGTGTTTATTGCTCTCAAATCTATCAGGTTACTGGACCTAAGACACCTTTATGCAAGACACCTATGCTTTCTGAGAATTGGGCACTATTTGCAGTGGACTTGGAAACAAGAAGTTAGGCAAATCCCATTTTCTGCTCTTCTCTCTTGTGTGATATAAGGTACCTGTCTCCAGGCCTCAGTTTCCTAAACAGTAAAACAGATGTTCCTGAACAGTAAAACAGATGTTCCAAAGAACAAATGGGGAAAAAAGCAGCAAGGGCTTTGGGTCACCTGAATTACAAGTCCAATACACTGCGGAGGATGACCTGCGCTCAGGTCTCCGTTTAGGAAAGCTGCAGGCTATGGAGGTGTGAAATCACTGGGCACACGGCAGGAAGGAACACAAATAGACAAGGTCGAACTGAAGGCCTGGAGAGGTGCTCAGAGCTCTGGAGCCCGCCCTCCTCTTCACAGAAAGGTGGTGGGTGTGAACACAGGGGCTGCTGCTTCCAAAGCCTGAAGGCAGAGCCCTGCACCGGGGTGCGGATGTTAAGGTCTAAATGCTTTAGGAAGGAAACCACTGAATTTAAATGAATTTTCCTTAGACTATTTCTCAAAGACGAGTCTGAATATATGATACAGACAAAAGACCTGTTAGCGCCTTCCTAACAGGAAGGATTTTAAATGGATTAAAGCTAATAGGTTAAATTATCTAAAATGGCAAACAAAACCCTTAATTTTCCTGGAGTAAAAACATTAATTCAATGTTTTAAAAAGCACAGTTTAATGGCTGCTTTACAAATCTGCTTTAAAAACATAACAATAAAATGCTGACTTAAAATTCTATAGGATACATAAAACTAACACTTTCACCAATTTCAATTTTTCTTTTGAAATTCCACTGTTAAGGGTATAACTTGAAAAGTATCCTACTGAGTTCTATTAATAGTGGACCGAAGTTATAGTCCTCACTCTGCCACCAGCCAACTAGCTGTATTTCTAATTAATTTTACTACTGTGGGTTTCAGTCTCTGAATCTTTAGAGCTCTAAAACCCTCACACTACAACTGTAATACTACACAATTTTTCTGGCAGTTATTTTCAGAAACTATTATCAAATCTCAGTTAATAAAATAATGTAGACCAAAACTCAAAGTCTCAGAAAATGACTTACTTCAAAGTGTTATTTCATTCACACCAAACATTACATGAATAGTCAAAAAGGATAAAAGGTTTCCCTCTCAGTCTTATAATTCCAGGCAGGTAACAACGGCATTGATAAAAACAAACTACTCGGGCTTCCCTGGTGGCGCAGTGGTTGAGGGTCCGCCTGCCGATGCAGGGGACACGGGTTCGTGTCCCGGTCCGGGAGGATCCCGCATGCCGCAGAGCGGCTGGGCCCGTGAGCCATGGCCGCAGAGCCTGCGCGTCCAGAGCCTGTGCTCCGCAACGGGAGAGGCCGCAGCAGTGAGAGGCCCGCGTACGGCAAAAACAAAAACAAAAAAACCAAACTACTCCATGTAACTGGATTAAGGCTGATTACGTGTATTGTTAATTATTAAACACTTAGTACACTTATTCTTCACCAATTATCAATAAACCTACCTAACCTCACCCCCACGCACCAAACTGTAAATTGGAAGTTAATGATCTAGCTTTCATTTGCCCCACTCAGAATATTACCTAACATAGTAGTCCCTCCCTATCCGTGGTTTGCTTTCCATGCTTTTGGTTACCCAGGGTCAACCATGGTCCAAAAATATCAAGTGGAAAATCCCAGAAATAAACAATTCATAGGTTTTCAATTGCGCGCCATCTGAGTAGCACAGCCCAATCTTGCACTGTCCCACCCGGGACATGACTCAACCCTTTGTGCAGCTCATATCCCGCCCATTAGTCACTCAGCAGCCAGCTGGCTATCAGATCAGCTATCACAGTCTGGCAGTGCTGGAGTTCAAGGGACCCTTATTTTATTTAATAATTGCCCCAAAGTACAAGAGTAGTGATGCTGGCAATTTAGATATGCCAAAGAGAAGCTGTGAAGTGCTTCCTTTAAGTGAAAAGGTAAAAATTCCTGACTTAATAAGGATAAAAATTGTGTGCTAAGGTTAAGATCTATAGTACGAACACTGAAAATTGTGAAGGAAAAAGAAATTCGTGCTAGTTTTTCTGTCGCACCTCAAAGTGCAAAAGTTATAGCCACAGTGTTTGATAAACGATTAGTTAAGATGGAAAAGGCATTAAATTTGTACAATAAGGTACTTTGAGACCACATTCACATAACTCCTATTATGGTATATGGTTATAATTGTCATATCTTATTATTATTGTTAATGTCTTACTGTGCCTAATGTATAAACTTTATCCTAGGTATGTATGTATAGGAAAAAATTATATAGGAGTTATGGCACTATCCGCAGCTTCAGGCATCCACTGTGGGAATGTATCCCCCACAGACAAGAGAGGACCGCTGTAATATGACTTGTGGCCATACAGTGAATTTGGGAAAACACCTGATCTATGGTTTTTTATCTTGAGCTGTAATCTTGCGATTTCACGAAAAACTTATAACTACATTAACAGATTAAAAACCTCCACAATGACAATCAAACACACTCTCAACATTCTAAACTTCAAAGAACAGTATGCTAAGAGTGTCCATGACTGAAAATACTAAAATTTATGGTCATTTTAGGATCCCAAGCCACTCTTTTGTAGGAAAACATTTCACTCTAAACTGAAAGTTTCGCCAGGTCACAGAGACTTTCAAATTCTATCTGTGTGCCTGAATGCTTCTGCAATTTTATTTGGTGATCCTATTTTCTACTTCCGGTCCTTTCATGTTTAGGATTAGCTCTCCTGCACTGAGCCCTGAAAGATAATGATTTCAGCAGAATAAAGGAAAATTTGTCAATGTATACAAAGAAATAGGAAGAGCTCTGAAAAACTAAGGGCCACACACACAGACAGCAAGTACTACGTATGAGCTGCTTTAATCACTGCATCCTTCTGTCCTCACCAGCTGCCCTTCCCCTGCCTAGATATTTAAGGTGTGAAGAAGCAAACACTGCTGACTCATAGTTACTCACTTGTACAATGGTCTGTACTCCAAGGGAAATGGTCTGTACGAAGGGAAACTAGAAATAGCATTCTAGTCTGACACCAAACATCACTGGAGATACAGATATGAATCCAAAAGGAACATGGACCTTACAATAATGCCAGAGAAAGGTTTATCCCAAAAGGTTTCCACACTGAGCTTCTGCACTAAATGACAACCAGCATACCATAAAAGTACAAGCAAAGATCAAATGCTTTTGCCTTCTAAATACCCAGATTTTTAAAAGGCAACTCTCTCCATGGGGACTTCAAGTCTGCTTTTAAAGGCTGCTGTTATTCCCTGACCATGGGAGTTGTGAGAAGCCAGGCAGCAATGGATTACAGTACATACTATATGCAGTGTGCTTATGACTGACTGACACACACACACAGACACACACAGTTGACTCAACAACACAGAACTGTGTGGGTCCACTTATACACAGATTTTTTTCAATAAATATGTACTACAGTACTACACGACCCAAGGTTGGTTGAGTCCACGGGTGTGGGACCACAGATACAGAGAGCCAACTGGAAAGTTCTATTCTTATTTTCAACTGTGCAGAGGACTGGCTCCCCAACCCCTCCGTTGTTCAAGGGTCACCTGTACATGGCAAGGCAGAAATTATACAGATGGTAGAATCTCAACAATGAAATACAGAGACATACGTAATCAACAAACAGAAATAAAAATGTTCAGAAAGTATTAAGTATTTAAAGAAGAGGTTTTAAAGGACTTATTTCCAGAAAAAAATATTTGAAAAGGGAATGTTTAATATATTCAGAAAGAGATAATAATCGAGGCAACTTGTAAATCTATATCCAACTGGTCACTATGTTTTTAATCCCTATATTTTCAAGCTTTGACAATAAAACAAAGCTTTTTGAAATCTGAAAACAAAATGTTCTCATTTTTCAGAGATGTTTCTAAAAAAGGAATCTGTTAATTAGTCTGCCTTAATAAAAGCTGAAATAACAAATATACTTTATACTTTAAACAAGTATACTTTAAACAAGTGACAAATGCTAGCAGGTTTGAGGCCTATTTTTAAAGTATTTTTTAAACACACATGATTATGTGTAAGACAAATGAAAGGGGTTCTAAGCAACCTATTCTTCATTTAGACCAGGGCTTGGACTGTTCCACTGTGACAAACACAAGTGTAAGCAAGAGAGCTTGCCACCCTGGGGCCAAGTAAAACCAGTCTGTATGCATCCATTCCTCCCCTTCGACACAAGTCTCTGTAAAGCAGAAGGATTGCTTAAAAAGGCAATTCTGGTCTTGGAATACTGTTTCAAACCCTCTGACTGCTTCTCACTGTTCTTAGGATAGAAAGCACAATTCTCACCCATGCCAGGAGCTCCAGACCCTGCAGGACCCCGCTGCTGCCTTGCCCACCCCATCCCTGTCGCCAGCCTCTCCGAATCAGTTCCTAGCTCAGAGTTTTTGCACCATTATCCTCTGCCTAGAAGGCTCCCTCCCCTTGCCCAATCCCTCAAGGTCTACATGACAACCTCCCAGCACAACATTATCTGTTTGTCTCCCTGCCTCAGTGGACAGGAAGTTCCAGAGAGGAGGGCAATTTTCTCTTTTGTTCACCATTACAACCCTGGGATTTACTCAATTATTTAGTGCATACTGTTTTCTAAGGTCTGGGTTCATACCAATGAACAGAAGAGACAGAAACCCTCAACTTCATAGGGTTTACATTCAAGTACAAGAAGACACAAGGTACGTAAAATACAGGAATTACATGGCATGTTATAACGTAGTAGTAAGTGCTACAAACAAAAATAAAGCAGGGAAGGGAGATGAGGGATGTCCACCACACACCACACTACAATAAACTCGACTGTCCTAACGGGACTGCTCAAGGAAGCGTGGAGTGGAGAGTCCTAAAGAAGTTTCACGTACAGAGGGTTCAAGATTCCAAAAATGCTGGTCTACTTTACTTTAAATAAAACAATTCACTGTCTTAATTCCTTCTAGACCACAAGCCTTAGAGAAAAGTTCTGGTATCATTCATCTTTGTACTGCTAATGTGTGGTTGATCAAAAATACCCGCTCAAAAAAGGAATGAATGAACTCTCCTCTTTCCTCTCAGTGGCCCTGCTCTGCACCAGGTCATGGAGCAATGATTCTCAAAAGGGAATAAAAAATTGAAAAATCCACTGAAGTTTAAAAATACATTTTCACTATTGTAATTGCTTTGTTTTTGGCTAATATAATTTGTTTTCATTTCAAAGCAAAATAAAGAAGGTAAGAAATATTGTTATCAAAAGGGGCACATTTTTAAAGACTGAGAAAGAATATCATCTAGAGGTCACGTAGTTAAATCACTCCACCTAAAATAGTGTACGTGCTAGATGTAGCTATCAAGTCAGTTAACATTTTGTAAGTAGAATTTTTATGCATTTTCTATTGCATTCTTTTCAAGTAAAAATTTGCATGTTTGTTTATGAAAGCATGCAAATAATTCCTCTAAAACTGAGGTGGGAGGTACCTTATCCCTCTAGTGAAACAAAGTTTCCTCAACATCTGTAGTGCAACACTTGGCCCCGGGCTGGGCAAAGAGATTAGGGACATAAAAGGATCTTGCCCACAAGAAGCTTACATTAATTAATTAGTGCAATGCCTTGGGGTGCTATGGAAACAGAGAAGCACTCAGCATGACATTAAAAATTAAGGCAAGCATTCCTGAAATACCTTTTTAAGGATGGGTTAAGGAGCTAAGTCAAAAAAAAAGAAGAAAAGACCTTCAATTCCAGGCAAAGGAAAGAAAGAGCAAAGACAAGGCCATGGTTTTGGGGAGAGGACTGTGGCCAGAGCAGGCCAACCAAAGGTGGCCCAGCCGGCAAGGAGAAGGCAGAAGTGGCAAGGCCCCTGGGCACTTCTTAGTTAGGCAGGGGACAGTCACTGAGGAGTTTTTACAAAGGGCCTAACAATCAGGATATGCCTTTAAAGCAACCTCTCACTACAGTGTAACAAAAATGGTGTGTGTAAATAAAAGAGCATTTTATTTTTATCACACAAATAAATATCACCCTAATTTATCAATTTTTAAGCCAAAACTTTTGCATATCAGATTTCATAAATAACATTTTCAGTGAAGACTAAGTCTCACCTCAAGGATTATCAAATTTAAGTTAAATAGGAAATGTCCACCATGTTACAGAATGCGCTCTGTGGCCCAGGTCTCACTATAGTAGGGAAGTAGGTCTGACACTAAAGAGGAAACCAGACCATGACAGAAGGCACAAAAGGGGTGGCATCACTCACCTGCAGCCCTTCATGATTACACAGGAACCATGACTGCTTCTCCAAAAAAATGATGAAAAAGTTTATAAAGCACTGAAGGAACAAAAGGTTTGGGGTGGGGGAGGTGAGAAGGAAGGAAACATAAGCTGACTTAATCATTTTGCCTGATCATAAGGAAGACATTTACATGTGGGAAAAATAAAGCGCTAGAACATTAGGGAAAAAAATTTCCATGTTGGAAATATCCTCCTCCTTTCAGTAAGAGAACCTAATGGTTATCTACCTTACAATTCCACATTCTAATAAAGAAATTCATTTTCTAATCAAGATAACTCCAGAAGTAGAGTAGCTCCAAAGATACCAACAAGTGCAACAATTAGGAGCAAAAAGTTCAAACTGAACTAAATTAAAATCAGGTCTGGTGAGTTTAGCCCTCTCAGAAGGCAGTGCCTCCTTTACTAGGTACTCTAAAATTAGCTCTTACAGAAAAAGGAGAACTCTTTACAGGAATAAAGTTTTACAAAGGAGCATAAGCGACCAAACCCTGTAGCAGTGTCTGTTTCTTTTAACAATGCACTTTCCATAAACACAACTTCAGTGCTTGTTTTCTTCTCTCCATTATTAAAAGGTTGAGTCAATGGTCTTATAGGAGGAATTACAAGAATATACATGATTTTCTTGCATTTACCAATCGGGAAAAAAAAATCCTTAAATATGAGAGAACCCTGCAAGAGTACAGCATGTGTTATGAAAGCCTATTTGAAACTTGTGCCTTAAATATTAAGACGAAAACAAATGGAATTTAAAGTAATATAGCTACAGAGCTTTTTGCAATCTCAAGGGACAATCATAAAGAAAACACAAGTTACTAAAATTAGAAGACCTAGGTTATAATCCTAGTTATCACTACAGAAAGTATGAATTCCAGCAGCAGGACACTGAAATTAACAGTGAAAGGAGTTTGTCAGCCACTTGGTTGGTAACATCAACTACAGCTCTATCATTGCAAAAACTTGTAATATTGTTGCAAATCTATGTTAAGTAGTGGGGCTACTTTAAAGCACTGTTTATTGTTATTAACATTAAAAACATGATGTTCCCACCTTGCACTTAAGTATTTTGGAACTGTTTTATGATAGATATATGAAAACTGCTTCATTAAAAACAAGTGATTAAGTAAAATATTTGTTTCCACAGATTTTAAATACGTATTTGTCTAAACATGTGCTTATCTGTGAAAACCATATTAATATCAATAAGTTCTCCAAATCTCAATTTTTTTTAAAGTGCAATTCCTAGGAAACTTAAATAAAATCAAAATCTTCCCTGAACATGTTGCCATTTAATTTTGGCTACTCTTCAACAAAACACGTTAAAATAAATGCCAAGAAACTTCTGTTCTCATATTATCATCCATTTTCTCTCTGGCTCCTACTCAAATATAGTATAAATCCTTTCTCCAACTACACATTCTGTCCTCAGACCTGCTTTCTCTGCCCAGATACATGTGATAAAGAAAAAAAAAATCTGTTAATAAATTTAAACTGACACTCACTAAAAGAATATTGAAAACAGTAATAAGGTAAACACCATTTTCAAAATTCTGAATAAGAATCTGAGTAATAAAAAAAAAGAGCAAAAACAGCCAACATCAATATGTTACAAACAGTCCAATGAGGCTGATGTTATTATAATCCTCCTTTTAGAGATAAAAAAGTGAAGCCCCAGAGGGTAATTTCTAATCAATAAGAAGCCATGTCTCTCTTCACACACCCACTTCTTCATCTTACAAAGGCAACACACATCAACTTTTCAAAATACAGGATGAAATTTATTTCTAACTAAACACAAGTTTCAAAACGAAGTACACAAATCAAACTTATGGTTGAATAATAAACTTGCTAACCTGATGCCTTTCATAAAGTATTCCACCTTAGCAACTCAAGCAAACTTACATCAAGCGATTTCGTAGAGCCTGATTATAAAACTGCCCTTCAGAATATTAAATACAGAGAAAAGTTGACAAGCCACAACCATTTCAACTTCTGTAAATTACCCTGACTGTAAATTAGAGGGAGCCAGGCAGGTGGGGAAGTATGGAAATTGCACACTGCACATATTATCTGACCTCCAAAGAAATGAACGTCACTCTTCCCCACTGTGGTCTTTGCAAACTACAACTCAGAACCTATTTCAAAAGCATTTTAGATACTTAATACAAAATAAGAGACCAGCTAAATGTCATGAGAAAAACTTTAAAAACAAGAAAATAACTTGTATGCTTACAATATTCAAGTTGATATTATCTTTTTCTAAAAACCCTCACACAACCTGATTTCCCTGAAGAGTCCAGGGAACTCTTCCCATTCCTTCAGTTATCCAAAACGTCAAACTTCCACTTAACATTTAGGGCAAGTTACTGAGCAGCCAAAGAGAGGGTCTCAAACGCACAGGATAGCTACCCTACAGATAATCTTCTCAAGTTTCACCTCAGCCTAAATTAAAGACCGTTTTATGTAGAAATGAGGGGGAAGACAAGATGACCTGCACGGAAAGTTGCAATACAAAATTACAGTGAAGTCTGAACAAGTCTTAAGTTTTACGTTCTGATTGGACACGACTGAGAAGCAGGTGGTAAGAGATTCCTGACCTGCCCCTTTCTCGAACACAAGGCGTCTTTAGAATTTTTTCTTAATTCTTCCAGAATCTGCCTCTGCTCAAACCTCTCTGAGGAGAGCGGGACCGTCCCAAGCATACCCGGAGCAACAGGATCCTACTTCCTGGTCCGAGTGACCCGGGCCCTCCCCGCCCGGCCGGCCGCGGTCCCGGGCCCGGGCGGAGGGCAGGGCGAGGCCGCCGCAGTGCGGGCCGGACGGCGGTGCTGCCCGTACCCTACCCCTGCCCCGGCCCCCGAGACCTCGGCCCGGCCCTGGCCGGCCCCAGCCCTGCCCGCCGCCCCGGTCCGCACCCAGACCCCTCTGCCCGCGCCCCGGCCCGGCTACACTCGCTGGGCCCTGCCCGGCCGCGTCCTCCGGGAAGATGGCGGCCCATGACAGGCGGGCGCGGCGCGGGTCCGAGGCGGAGGCCGGGCGCGACGCGTCGGGAGCGGAGCAGAGCAGCCCGCCCGCCGCCGCGCTCACCTGTCAGCACCGCCGCCGCCCGGCCGCCGACCGCCGCAGCCCCGGTGCCCGGCAACCGCGCCACACGCGGACGGGCCGTGAGGGAGGGGCGGAAGCAGGGGCGCGGCCGGCCCGGACGAGCGGCGGGGGTCGGCGCGGCGCGGACTGGCGGCGGGGCGGCGGCAACTCTTTCCCGTTTCGGGCCGAAAAATATCTCAACCTCGCGACTCCAGCACCCCAACGCTCCTTCCCGTTCGCAGGAGAACACACAGCTCCCGCTTCCGGGCCCCGCCGGAAGTCCCGCCCAGCGCGCTCCCGCGCCCGCGCGCCCGCGTACTCACCGCCTGGTCCGCCGACTGGCGCTCGGCGCCCTTACGTCATGACGGCACGGCGCCCTGATTGGCCTCGCGCAGCGCCGGGCCCGCCCCCTCCTCCTGGCCTCTCGGTGCTCGTGCCCCTCCCGGCGACGCCTGTGATTGGTGGGGGCGCGCACGCAGCCCCACCCCGCGCACGCTCTCCGTACCGCCCCCGCCGCGACCTGAGGAGGAGGTGCTGTCGGCTGGGACCGCGACCACTGCCCACTTTAGCCGGGGACCGAGACTCCCGCCCCCGGCCTCATCCCGGGACCCTGACCCCGTCACCCCGGGATCGCGACCCCCGTCCCCCTCGGCCCAAGACCCCGACCCCTCCCTCCCCTCATCCCGGGACCGGACCCTCCCCGAGGCCGTCTGGCCATCCGGGTGGTCGGGTCAGGAGAGCCCCCTGAGCGCGCCCGGGAAAAGGGAGAAGGCGGCGTCGCCTGTCCGTGGAGCGGGTGCCCTGGGCCGCTCGTCGGCCAACTCCGTTCTCCGCGGTTTCAGGGGAAATGCTGAAGACTCGGGATGTCTTCCCAAACCCGAGCATGTGCCACCCACCCGACCCATTCTATGGGGAGGAAAAACAAAAGTAAAGTATGTTCACCGGCTTTAATCTTGCTGCCTGATTTCCTGTGTGCCTGCTCCGCTCGGCTGTTGATTATGTAGACATACATGTGACCTGGAAAGGCTTCTCTGGGTCACTCTGTCCAGCCTTATCCGTGCACCGGTGCTTCTTACCTGTTCCTTCTGCGGGTCCGAACGCCGACAGGATGCGCTCTGGACTTCCGTGTATTGACTGGGAAGATCACATCGGTGCTGGGCGCCTTCTGCTTTGGCATACGTTGTAACATCCTCGCTCTAAAAAACTTGGAAGTTCAATAATGCTATTCATAGCAATGTCTTTAAACATAATCACGTAAGACTGAGATTTCCTGTAATATTCAAAGCAAGTACATATTTCTGGAAAAAAAGTCGCGTTTAGAGTTCACTTTCCAAGAGAACCTGTTGGATATGTTGCAGAGCCCTTCTCAGGTACCTCCGCTTGGAACGTTTTAGACTGAGGCCCAGGAAGTCATCCCTAGGCCGGGCCCAGTGATGTGGTCCACCTCTGAAAGGTCAGGAATTCTCCAAAGTTATTAGGTTAGATTTCCATCTTTTTTGCTGGTGTTTACATTCTGGCAGACTTTTTGATATACAGATAAGTTCCCATATTACAAAAGAGACTAAATGATATGAGAATAGTTTATATTGAAATGACATCTCTCACTTTCTATTTGTGTTGGGTGATCCTTCCTAAACAATCAAAACTGGCTTTTTATTCGTCTGTGCTTTTTTTTTAACCTGTGCTTCAAAAGAAGCACCCATTTTCACCTTGGGATGTGAGATTATAACAAAATGAATTTTTATGGCATTTCTACTTAGAAAAATAAGATCAGTTTTTAAAAACCACTTCTCATCTCAAGCAGTTACAAGTCCTACCTATTCTATCTAAAAGCTTTCCTTCTGCTTATGATGGATTTGCCTGCTGTTACTTCTCTCCCAGTTTGTTTCAGTAGCATCACAGCTGGTCTCTGCCTCCCCACCTTTCACCATGCCAGCTTACATTTCCTTTAAAAGCCTCCTCACCATTCCACTCTGAGTCAAGACTTGTTGAAGTCCAAGTTGTTTTTCATGGACTAGCAGGCCCTTCACAAACTGGCTCACGGGCCTCTCACATCTCCTTTCCTGCCCCAGGGTTAGACAACCTAACCTTCCAATCACATTCTCTTAACATGCATTTTTGAAGACCTTGGGGTAGTCTCTGGGTGTGGATGTGAATGACACGCAGGCTTTACACTCTATGACCCTACTGTTTACTGAAAGGCCAATCAACTGGCAGTCACCACAGTGTTATAATTCCTGTTAGAGAACAAAACAAAGAGAGAAGCATTGGTTCCCAAATGTTTGCTGCGCATGAAGTTGTGTGTGGAGTGTCTTCGTTTCTGAACACTTTGGTCCTCTAGTGTCCTTCATCTGTGCTCTTCCTTCTGCCAGAAGGGTCGTCCTCTGCTTCCACTTCTGGCAAAATCTGGCTTATTTTTCCAGTTACAGCTCAAGTGTCAGCCATTTACATCTTTTCCTTTCAGACAATCGGTTTCCCTTCTGGGTACTCGTAGCACTCACCAAGTCCCTGCTCCGCTTTAGGGGCGGTGCTAAGTGCTGGGGAGATGGCACAGAGCAGTACCGACCAAAAGACAGGTGAACAGGTAGAGGGGAATAAAGAGGAGTAAGGTTTGCTATGGAGTGTGTGCAGATTGCCCAGGTAGCAAGCACATGGGAGGGTCTGAAGCCAGCTTGGGAAGGAATCAAAGAAAGAGATGACCGAGCCAAGGCCAAAGACACCAGAGTGGAGGGGCTGCCAACACACCTTCCAGCAGGGAGGGAGAGGCCAGTCCTGGTCAGAGAAGGAAATATTTGAACATGACAGATCATAAAACCAATGTGGTAAGGTGAGTGGAGAGCATGAGAGCCTGGAGGGGTAAGCAAGGCAAGAATCCCAAAGGTCTTCCGAGCGCTTATGATGTTTGAATTCGATAGTGAGTCAAGATTTGTATTAGAAGGTAAGAGAGGGCTCATAAAAGGTATTAAGCTCATAGAGAATCTCTGGCCCCCAAAAGCCATCCAAATAGAAATGCAATAAAGAACTAACTTAGTCAAATTAGGTGGAAGTATCAAAATGAAAATGACAGTAATACATGAGAATACATTGGAAAATAAAAGAATCCATGAGTTCTTACTAAATATAAACAAATGTGTGAGTAAAAAAAAATAATAGAGATGAGGAAGGAAAAGGGAAAGCTATTCTTTACAGTAGAAGGCTGACTAATGAATGAGAAAGAATTGTTTTTTAAATTACCATGTTGCAACTATCGTAGCATTTATTCTGGCAAGAGTCATCAATGTATGCTAAAAATCATTGGATAAAAGTTGTTGAGTAAAAAGTTGTGAATGCCATTTCACAGCTTATTAATTGCTTATTCCTTATTAATTTCAAAGAGAGGAAAGGTATTTTTACAGTGGATAAATATGGTGGACCCCATCTTAACTGAGAGGTGAAAGTTGGCATCCCCAATAATGGTGGCCTGCTGACATCACGTGATGTCAGTTATGTCGGGTTCCTGTCAAGCCACAAACTAACCATGAGGAATAATCACAAACTGAGGACGTTCTACAAAAACTCTGACTCTTCAAAAACCCGTACTCTTCAAAAATATCAAGGCTTGGGAATTCCCTGGTAGTCCAGTGGTTAGGACTTGGTGCTTTCATTGCTGAGGGCCTGGGTTCAATCCCTGGTTGAGGAACTAAGATCTCACAAGCCGCACGGCATGGCCATAAAAGACAGTGAAAGGTTAAGGAACTTTTCCAGATTTAAGGAGACTAAGGAAACATGACAACTAAATGCAATATGTAATCCTAGACTAGATTCTTGATTGGAGTAAAATTTGCTATATGGGTCATAATTAGAATTTCAATATGGACTCTATTCCAGTCTTATAATCAAGGTTAAATTTCCCAAATTGGATTTATTTATAAATTGTTTTATGGCTCTGTAAGAAAATGTCTTTGATCTTAGAAGATATAAACTGAAGTATTTAGAGGTGAGGGAATCAAGATATCTGCAAGTTTCTTTCAAATAGTTTAGTGAAATACACACACACATACTTATACAGAAAGAGAATATAACAGAACATTAATCGGTGAATATAGGTGTGGGATATGTTAAGTGTTTGCAACTTGCCTGTAAATATGAAGCTCTTCAAATGGAGAATTATCTTTTAGAGATACATACTGAAGTGTTTATGAATGACATGATATTATGTATGTTTTACATTTGATTCAAAACAATCTAAAGGAAGGTGGTCAGTTGGAATACAGAAGAAATAATGGGACAAGCTGGTGTGTTGAAAATTGTTGAAGCTGGATGATGGATACATGGGGGTTCATGAAACTCTTCTCCCTGCTTTTCTATATGTCTTAAATTCCTCATGATAATAGAAATACAGTGATGAAGTGGAGGGTTTTAATTCATTAAAGATATTCCATTAACATGTATTGCTCAAAAAGCAGTCACAGAGGAGGACTACATTTCCCAGGATACTCCACAGCCTTCCTGCTGGAGAAACAAAGGGGCAAAACCTCTGGGTCTCAAAGCTGAGAGACCAGGACAGGGGGGCAAATTTGTGTTGGCAGGTGCCAGCCCAGGCGGAGGAGGCCTGAGGGCCTGTAGGGGAGATGCAGGGTTTGCATGAATGTTGGAAACAGGAACCATATCTAGAGAGAGTTTCTGAGAAACTTTTTTGTGTAGTGTGCTTTGTAATACCCCAGGGCTAGTTCCTAGTAAAGACCCTGGCCAGTCCTTCAAGGCTTCTGTAGTTGGATCGTGTTTCCTTTGAAAGTAACTCCTTTCTTGGCGGCGGGTGCTGCCTGGGATGGCAGCTTAAATTTGTACTATTGCTGGCAGATATCTTCTGGGGTAGTTGACCTACATAGTACCTCTGCAATGAGGCAAATGTATTACTCTAGGCCTCAAAAAAGATTGCATTTTCACCATGATTGCTGCCTCCCTGTAGCTCTCATAGAAAGAAGGATGAGTTGATGAGTCATAAGAGACATTTTGGAGAGACTTCCCAGTTTGGATGTTTCAGGCAGAGAACCAGACTTAATAAGCATGTTGTTTTTATTAGATTGAGAAAAATTAACTTCCTGGAGATCTGGCAAAGTGGACATTCTTTTTAGTCCAACATCCATGTACATTCCTCTAATGGGAGGGAAGGTCGATGGCTAGACATCATTGCCTTTCTTCAAAGTTCTAGACTATGCATGGCAACTGCCAGACACTCTCCTGTTTTCTTCCATGCAGTCACTCCTTGCTTTCCTGGCCCCTCTTCTCCAAGCTGGAGTTGGTCCCAGACGCTCTAGGATGGAGCGCTAGTGCCAGGTGCCCTTTGGTAGGCTCACAGGCGTCTCCTGAGAAGTGTGCTTCTCTCCCCCAGGCTCCTCTGATGAGGACTCTCCACCTCATTACTTTAAGAAACGGGCACACCCACCCAGTAATCCAAGATGGGCAGCTCCTGTTGCTCCCTACTGGTGATGAGCTGTCAAGGTCAAGGAAAGGAGCCCCTGAACAACAACATGCTCTGTTTTTGAACCCTAACTACAACCGCCTGAAGGGGCTTGAAATTTCCCTCCCTGATCCTGGAACTGACTGGAGTTTCCTGAGCACACTAAGCCACTCCACCTCTGTGTTTCTCCCCCTCTGTCTCTCCCCTCTTCTTTCTGGCCAGTTGTCTTCCACAGTTTCCACAGCCTAACTCAGACACTTTGACCTCCTCCAGGAAGCCTTCTCTGAATACCTGCCCCCTTACCCATCCCCGGCGGGATCAGGGCCCATCCAGGGTGTACCTTTATCACAGTTCTTACTGAGTTGAGTAGGAGTGCCAGTTTGTGTTGTTGTTTATCTCCTGCTCATTATGAACTTTGCAAAGGCAGAAACTTTATTTATCCTCATCATTTTTCACAGTGACTGGTCATTAGTAGATGTTTGCTGAACTGAAATCATCCCAACTTTGCTAGCTCACCCACCAACTTCTGAGAGGTTTCTGTCAATTCTTAGTGAGCTGCTTTCATTTTTGACACCATTCACTATAGTGAATCTAGTAGACTTGGAATTCTTATCATTTGCACTTGGTGTTTTGTTTTTTTTCCTAGATTTCATGGTGATAGCTATTTTTGTTTCCTTGTTTATTTATTTTGACATTATAACCTTAGATACCATATACCGAAGTTGAGTGAGTGATAATTTTCCATACATCAGCATTTTTACAATCATGTTTGCTCTGGATATATTTTAGTCACTTTGATTAGACTTAGGAGACACTGTTTCCTTCATCCAGTTAGCGCAACACTTAAGTCTCATCAGAAACACAGCAGTCACCACGGGTGGAGTCACCACCGAGAAAGTGAATCTAAACCAGTGCATGTCCATTCTTTTTTACCTTCAAAGGATTACATCTTCTGACTTTATCCCCTAACTCTGGGGGTGTTACCCTGTTTCAACATACCATCTGCACACATTTGTCATGTGAGCAAATATGTAACACACACATAAAAAATACGCATTTCAAATTTTTCATTTTGTCAAATGTTTGAATTTATCTTTTTCTTTGGAAGTATCTCCTCACATGCAGGGTTAGAGTATTTCTCTCACACCCAAGTTCCATCAAAGTCACAGTTAGTGGAATATCCATTGTCTTACATATGGGAAAAGTGAGTTAATGCAGGGTTTTCATGCTTTTTTGAAAAAGCCAAGACCCATAGTAAGAAATACATTTTATATTACAGCTCAGTACACACACACACACACACATACACACACAAAGCAAAAGTTTCATGAAATATTGTTGATGGTGGTACAACTTTGTGAATGTGCTTAATGTCACAGATCTGTGCTTAAAAATGATTAAAATGGTAAATTTTGTTATGTATATTTTACCACAGTTTTTTAAAGTTTCATGAGATAATATTTACCCTTACTTTGTGAGATTTTCTCTGATCTCTTCTGTTTTATTTTTGTTAATTCTAGTTGTAACCCTTTTAATTGATTTATGACTCACTGTGGTCACAACCTGCCTGCTGAAATGCTGACTTGAGGGCCAGGAAGCTGAAACTTATTCACTCCATTTTCACAGTTTACTGGGCACTTTGCTTTTCCAAAGCATTTGAAACAGCATAATTAAAAAGAACAAGTAGAGCTTCCTTGGTGGTGCAGTGGTTGAGAGTCCGCCTGTCGATGCAGGGGACACGGGTTCGTGCCCCGGTCCGGGAAGATCCCACATGCCACGGAGCAGCTGGGCCGGTGAGCCATGGCCGTGGACCCTGTGCGTCCGGCACCTGTGCTCCGCAACGGGAGAGGTCACAACAGTGAGAGGCCCGTGTACCGCAAAAAAAAAGAACGAGTAAAAGCAAGCTAATAATTCCCTAAATATGTGTGTATAAGTCACTATTTTTGAAGGCCGAGCTTGGGGCCATATTTAGAAAATATGACTTAATTGTATAACTGTAAATTATATCTTAATTTGCAAATCTTCCCTTCCTTAGTTTGACATTGTAGGTATGTGATTCTGTTGATTATTATTTTTATCTTTAGTGCTAGAGGTTATAAATGCAAATGCCTTTAGGGACCAGACATTTCACATAAATGTGTGAACTGGCTGGAGTGATAAAAGGGAGTTTGCCCAACCTGGAGGCACTCACATTCTGTTAAAAACAAACACTCAAACTGCTGTGTCCACAAAGGAGTGATCCGGAGCCTGTGTTTGAGATCTTGGTTACAGACAGTTGTTTCAGGTAGTTTGACCATAAAGGCCACAAAGGAAAAAGAAATAGTAGGTTCAAGAAGGAACCATGGAGTGACAGGAGAGATTTTTAAGATGGGAAAGACTTGAATGTACAGAATGAGAGCATGGAAAACATCACAGCAGTATACAGAACTGCTGCGATCCTGCTTTTGGATCTATAATATTAATATTGATGAAGATGTTATTTGTAGTTCTTATCGTATTATAGAATTTTATCCAGCACTCCAAAGTGCTTTTATATAATATTAATAATTATGACTCTCATTTCTTTACCACTTTGAATTTATAAGATGTTTTTCACATGCACAATCTCATATCCCTAAAATGACACTGGAATGTAAATTATCACCATTTCCACTTTAAAGATAAGGAAAGTGAACTCAGAGGTGTAAAATAATCTGCTAGTGAGTAGAAAGCCAGACTAGAACTCCAGATTCTGTGCAATTTCCACTATCCCATAACGTGTACTGTGTTCTCTGTCAGCAGAATGGAGGTCCCATCATGGAAATCTCACATTTCACTAGGTGGAATTTTTTTTTGTTACACCTTGCTTAACATGGCAAAGTGGAAGACAAATAACTTTCTATATAAAGAATTAATAAGACTTGTGCTCGCTTCGGCAGTACATATACTAAAATTGGAACGATACAGAAAAGATTTGCTCAAGGATGACACACATATTCATGAAGCATTCCATATTTTTAGGTCCTACTGTATAGCACAGGGAACTCTACCCGATACTCTGTAATGACCTATATGGGAAAAGAATCTAAAACGAGTTGATACAGTAAGTCCCTTACACATGAACCTTCAAGTTACAAACTTTCAAAGACGCAAACGTGTGTTCGCACATACAATCACGTAAGTTAGTTCACGTGTCTGGTGTACATTGTCACGTGCATGCATCCTCTACAAGTGGTTGTGCTTTTGTGTACTTTACTGTACAGTACTGTATAGAGTATAGTAGTACAGTGCCTTTATTTCAAGCCCAGCATGTCCGGAAGCAAGTGTAAAAGCAGCGGTGATATAGCTGGTTCTGCTAGGAAGCGCCAAGTGATAATGATGGAAACAAAAAGTGAAAATAATTGAGACAGTGGAGTGACAAGAGGAAGAAGAAGTAACTGAAGGACTGAAGAGATTCACGATGCAGGAAATGGCAAGAGGATTTTCTTTATTTGAAGAGGCACTGTTAGTTTAAGGCACTAGTAAAAGTTAGTCACTTGACGTTCCTGGTGGAGGAGGAGAGCATCTAGAGTTGGGAAGTAGGGCAAACAGAGGAGAAAGGAAGGGAGGGCTGGTGGTGAGGACGGTACATGACCCCAAAGTCAGTCCTACTGGTATAGGACAGATGTGAGTTAGGAGAAGATGAGCCAGAAGGACATTAAATTCTGAAGTCCACCTTTTCCACCAACATGGTTGCATGGTTGCATCTCCTTAGAATTCTCAATAAAGTTCTGAACATTGGAAGAACTCATTGTTTACACACTTATCATTATGTCACTAAAGACTAAACTTCAAAATTGATTTGTTACCAATTTGTGAAGAGTGGCATGAATAGTGATTGGACAGGTTGCCTCATCATAAGAAGGGAAAGCAAAATTTTCATATTAATACAATTATATCAGAGCTTGGCCAATTTCTCTTCACTACAGGGTGAACGTGGAAATCTTGTTCGGCATCATTGGCCTGAGGTTACATCCCTTAGAAAACTGGGGAGGGGGCATGGGTCTTGGAATGAATGGATTTGGATTTGAATCTCAACTTCCACGCTGGTCCCTGCCCCAAAAGCCTTAATCCCATAACAGTTCAATGGACGAGTGTCATTCAGTCAGTTTCAGGGAAAAAATGAATTTCCCTTCCTGGTAACACTTGTGCTTTGGACGTTTATTCTTGGCCCTTCCTGTGTGTGTTGACCCTGCCCTGCCCCTGTACTGCTTTCCACTCAGTTTGCCCTGCTGGCCACGGCTGCATACGTTCTGACTCTGAGTCCTGTGTCTGATTTTGAAGTGCTTTGTTCTGTTCTAGATTCTGTTTCTGGTGCTCTTCCTTGATGTCTAATTGAAATCAACCCATAATCAGTTTCCTAAAAGTTAATATCTGAAGGTTGCTTTTCTGACGCTTTAAGCTGCAGGAGGTTACATCATAGTCCAAGTTGTATGCATAGTTAGTGGATAGTAAATTGTTGATAATATGTGACAGAATTTGAAATTCACTAAGTATTGTTGATTCTTATGTTTCTAGATTCTTAAATGTTTCCAATTTTTCGTGTATTATAAAAATAAAAGTAAGTGTATATTAACTATGGTTATAATTCATATTTTATTGATTATATTCTTGAATGTGAAGACATTTTAGCATTACTATCTATTATGGATTGAATGTTTACCCAAAATTTATATGTTGAAGCCCTAACCCCCAGTATGGCTGTATTTGGAAATGAGGTGTCTAAGGAAATGATTAAGGTTCAAAGCAGCCATAAGGGTGGGGCCCTGATCTACTAGGATTAGTGTCCTTGTAAGAAGAGACACCAGAGAGTTCTGGGGCACCCTCTCTCCTCAGGTATGACTGAGGAAAGGCCAAGTAAAGACAAGGCAAGAAGGCGGCCAGGAAGAGGGCTTCACCGGAAACTGAATTGGCTAGAACCTTGATCTTGGACTGCTAGCCTCCAGAACTGTGAGTAAACTAATTTCTACTGTTGAATCCACCCAGTCTATGGTACTTAAGGCCAGGAATAATGCAATTATGAAAGAATTGATCCCTAGGGGAAAAGTCTCTCCATAAATATTACTTGCTTCCTGGTACTTTTCCCAATTTATCTGTTCTCAGTTAACATCACATTATAGAATACTGAAAATCAACTACTAAAAATAAACTTTTAATTTCTACATTCTGTATGAATATTTCTCAAAAGGTCTTTACATCCCTTACCCTCCTCACTGATTGTGTGTTTTATATCAGCTCTTAATTACATAGACTGGTTTTTAAATGAAAATATAAAGATTTATAAAGATTTTTAATTAGTTAAATTAGGGAATATTTGTTATTTTTATAAATAAATACACATTTGTCCCAATTGCTTTTCTGATAACTTTTAGGGCAATTAGCATACGTTCCTCCAGTTATTAAAAGAATCTTAAAAAGCCAGGGAAATAAACATTTCCTGTAAGGTTTGTCTTCTAATGACATGTGGTGGCATAAGGGAAGGTGGTGTGAGTGTAGGGAGTGCAGGACTGTGGACCCCAGTTCTAAGTAACGTCCAACAAGTTATTTCAGCCCTTTGGGGTTCATTTCCCCCATTTGCTTAATCAAAGGATTGAACGAGAAGCTATACTATAACTAAACAAAGCAGCTACATTAGATTAAAAGAAGGCACTCAAAAAATACTCTTCATAAAAAAAAATTAGGGGTAATGACTTCAGTCAAAGCTAACTGGAAATGAAAACTGCCATAATTTTGACTCTGATATACTTTTATCTGCTGAGCTCCAGAAGTAAACATACTTTGGGGTGAAAAGGAAGCAAGAACCAGCATTTCATCATCAAAACCAGTGTATCTTGCCAATTTTTGCCAACAAGCAAACAAAAAAACGTTTTGTTCTGCTTCTTTCAGGCATGGAAAAAATATGACTCGGTTCTATCCGCAGTACAAGAGGCAGAGGCTCTGTGGTTCTCTGCGTAGCAGATGGTCTGTGAGTGACCCACACGTTCCAATCAGAGGGTGTTAGACCTCGGCCATGGTTAGTGGTGGTGCACACTGAGATACCAGGAGCTGGGGAGGAAGTCTGTGACTCGGTAGAACCAAGAAGGAAGTAGGCTGTGGGCTTGGAGAGGTTAAGAAGTCTCAGATTTTCTTGATTGACTGAGGAATAGTGGTTTCTTCTTTAAATGTAAAAAGCTCCCAGATCATGACGGCTTGCCTGGTAGCGCAGTGGTTGAGAGTCCGACTGCCGATGCAGGGGATGCGGGTTCATGCCCTGGTCCAGGAAGATCCCACATGCCGCGGAGTAGCTGCGCCTGTGAGCCATGGCCGCTGAGTCTGCGGGTCCGGAGCCTGTGCTCCACAACGGGAGAGGCCACAGCAGTGAGAGGCCCGCATACCGCAAAGCTCCCAAATCATGAACTTAATTATACAATTTTTAAAAGCTAATGAATCAAACAAAAATGTCTTCAATCTTGGCATGGTCAGACGGCTGGCAGTGTTATGGTGACTGGAGAAGGACAGAAAGACATCTTGAGGACAGGGTCTGTGACAGTATGTTTACTGTTTCAACTGGCAGGCCTCCACTCTGGACATTTGCAGAGTGGTATGGATGGACCACAGTTTAACCATTCACTCATGGAAGACATCTGAGTTGTTTCCAGTTTGGGCCATTACAGATAAAGCTGCTGTGAACATTTGTGTACAGGTTTTTGTGTGAACATAAGACATCATTTCTGTTGGATAAATGCCCAGGAGTACAATTACTGGGTTGCACGGTTAGTTGTATGATTAGTTGTTAAGAAACTGTTAGACTGTTTTCCAGAGTGTTTGCACCATTTTACATCCCCACCAGCAGGATATGAGTGGCCAGGTTTCTCCCCAACCTTACCAGCATTGGACGTTGCCACTATTTTTTATTTTAGCCATTCTGGTAGGTATACAGTGATAACTCATTGTGGTTTTAACTTGTATTTCCCTAATAGTTCATTATGCTGAATATCATTTTGTTGAACATCTTTTCCTGTGCTTATTTGCCATCTGTATATCCTCTTTGGTGAAATGTCTTTTCATATCTTTCTCCCATTTTATAATTGGATTATTTGTTTTTTACTGTTGAGTTGAGTTTTGAATGTTCTTTATGTAGTTGAGATACTAGTCCTTTGTTGGATATGTAGTTTGTGAACATTTTCTCCCAGTCTGTCATTTGTCTTTTTATCTTCTTAACATGTTTTTTTGCAAAACTATCCAAAAGGTTTTATTTTTGATGAAATCCAATTTATCATTTTTTCCTTTCATGTGTCATATTGATGGTCTGAAGTCTAAGAAATGTTTGCGTAGCCATAGATCCCAAAGATTTCCTTTTTTTTTCCTAAAAGTTTTGTGGTTTTGTGTTTTATATTTAAGTCTGTAATCCATCTTGAAATAGAGTAGAGCGAGTCCATTGCTTTATTCTTCTTTTTCAAAATGGTTTAGCTATTCTAGTTGCTTTGTCTTTCCATATAAATTCTAAAATTCTCTATACTAAATATCTTGCTGGCATTTTGACAAGAATTGCATTAAATCTGTATATCTGTATTATATCAGTGTGGGGACAATTGGTATCTTTACTGAGTTGAGTCTTCGAATCCATGAACACCCTATATTTCTCCATTTATTTAGATCCTCTTTGAGTTCTTCCATTGACATTTTGTAGTTTTCAGCATACAAATCCTGTACATGTTCTGTTAGATTTACATTTACGTATTTCTTTTTTTTTTCTTTTTGAGTGATTGTAAATTGCATTGTATTTTTAACTTGAAGTGTATTCATTGCTAGTATATATAAATACTATTAACTTTTGTATGTTTACTGTGTATCCTGTGATCCTGCTGAATCCATTTATTAGTTTTAGGGGTTTTTTGGTAAATTCTTTGGGATTTTCTCTGTAGACAATCATTTCATCTGCAAATAGGGACAGTTTTCTTTCTTTCTTATAGTTATGCCTTTTATTACCTTTTCTTTCCTTGTTGCAATGGCTAGGACTTCCAGCACCATGTTGAATAACAATGGGGAGAACAGACCCCTTTGCCTTGTTCCTGATCTTAGGGGGAAAACATTATCTTTTACTAGTAGATATATTATTAGCTGTAGGGTTTTTTGTAGATGTGTTTTATTAAGTTGAGGAAGATCCCTTTTATTTTTTTTTCTGAAAGTTCCTTTTTTTAATCATGAATAGATGTCAATTTTGTCAAATGCCTTTTCTGCATCCATTGATAAGATCATGTGACTTTTCTTCTTTAACATGTTAATGTGGTAGATTACATTGATTGACAATTGAATGTTGAGCCAGCTCTATTTATCTCTATAATAAACTAGGTCATGGTGTAGAATTCTTTTCATATATGCTGAATTCTTTTTGCTATTTTGTTACAAATTTCTGTATCTATATTTATGAGGATGTTGGTCTGTAGGTTTCTTTTTTCGTACCATCTTTTGTTTTGGTATCAGCTTCATGAAGTGAATTGACAAGTGTCATCTCCTATTCTGTTTCCAGGAAGAGATTATGTAGAATTGGCATCAATTCTTTAAATGTTTGGTAGAATGCTGCAGTGAAATTATCTGGGTCTGGAGATTTTAGTACTTTGGACAAAGTACTTGCTTTCTGTGTATGATTTGATGATACGTCAGTGAAAAACACTCATAAAAAATGAATCATATAAAGTTGACACGTATTAACTTAATAATTCTTAACAGTTTATGCAGTGAGTTATTGTTTATGTATGCGTGTTCCATTAGATCATCATATCAATGCTGTGAATTCAATGGGGCAGGATTACTCTCACCTTTTTAGTTTATTTCAGTTAAAGAAACAGGCTCAAAATTTGAATGACTCATCCAAGTATACTTAATAAGCTAAGAAAGAGCAAAGAAAAGCTTGGCGCTCAGATTTTTTCATGATGGGAAATGTGAGATTATATTAGATTAGAATTTTTAAAAATAAACTAAGCTATCCGAGAAAAGGCAAATGAACATAAAAAAGTATGATTGTGAAAGCCAATTTTCCTAGTTGTTACTTTATAGAAGCAAATTCTCAAGGCACTTTAAAAACTGAAGTATAGTTGACTCACACTATTATATTAGTTTCAGGTATACAACATAGTAATTCAATATTTTTATAGATTATACTGAATACAAAGTTATTATAAAATATTGACTATATTCCCTGGGCTGTACATTACATCCTTGTAACTTATTTACGTTATACCTAGTAGTTTGTACCTCTTAATCCCCTTCACCTATTTTGCCCGCCCCACCAGCAACCACCTGTTTGTCTCTATATCTGTGAGTCTGTGTGTTATATTTGTTCATTTATTTTTTAGATTCCATATGTGTGATAACATACAGTTATTTGTCTTTCTCTGTCTTATTTCACCAAGTGTAATACCCTCTAGGTCCATCCATGTAAATGGCAAAATTTCATTCTTGTTTGTGGCTGAGTAGTATTCTATTGTATGTATGTATGTATTTATGTATGTGTGTGTGTGCATGCGTGTGTGTGTGTATATGTGTATACCACATCTTCTTTATCCATTTACCTGTTGATGGACACTTAGGTTGCTTCCATATCTTGACTACTGTGAATAATGCTGCTAAGAACATTGGGGTGCAGATATCTTTTCAAATTAGTGTTTTAGTTTTCTTCAGATAAATACCCAGGAGTGGAATTGCTGGATCATATGGTAGTGCTATTTTAGTTTTGTGAGGAACCTCCATACTGTTTCCCATAGTGATTGCACCAATTTACATTCTCACCAACAGTGTATGAGGCTTCCCTTTTTGCCACACCCTCACTGACACTTACTACTTCTTGTCTTTTTTTTTTTTTTTTTGCAGTACACAGGCCTCTCACTGTTGTGGCCTCTCCCGTTGCGGAGCACAGGCTCCGGACGCGCAGGCTCAGCGGCCATGGCTCACAGGCCCAGCCACTCCGCGGCATGTGGGATCCTCCCGGACTGGGGCATGAACCTGTGTCCCCTGCATCGACAGGCAGACTCTCAACCACTGCGCCACCAGGGAAGTCCACTTCTTGTCTTTTTGACGATGGCCATTCCAACAGGTGTGAGGTTCTTAAGGCACTTAATGCTTCAACAGGCAGGTTTTAAAAAATATATTGTGAAAGGAGATCTGGATGGTTTTTACTCCACCTGTAACCATGGCATCCTACTATGTCTAATAAGTAGAGAGGGTCCTTGGAGGTGGGCAGGAAGTAGGAGAAGAGAGCTTCAGGTTTTCCATTTATTCCCTGCACATACAGCCTCTCCTCACCCCAATATCTGCCTTCCTTGCCACTGCCCAGAGATATAGATAATGAGGAAGATTAGCAAGTAGTCAGTAGTGCTATTTATGCTCCACAAAATGAGAGGGAAAGCCAGGAAATACTACCTGACAGCATCTTACCCTCCACTACACACACACACACACACACACACACACACACACACACACACACACACATACACACTCAGAAGGCTCTACTTGCTTTTTTCAGATTATTTGACGCTTACCCATCCTGCAAATACTGCTCAAATCTTCTCTCCTCCGGAAGCCCCCTACACACGACATACCTCCTGCCTCTGAACAGTATCATTAGCACTGCTTTGTGCTGCTGCACACATTTTGACTCTGAGTAGACAGTAAACTCTTGGGTTCTGGGATCCCATCCTTTACAAGTTTATTCACTTCCCAACTCTGTGTGTCAGTTGCAGGAAATGCACAGGCCAGGATTAGGCCAACCGGTCTCCTTGCTGTGCCCTGTGCGTGCCTCGTGCTTCTCGCAACCGTTCAGAACCTGGCTCTCACCTCTGCCTAGAAAGTCCTCTTCCCTTCTACCAACTTTGTCCTTGAGTCATTCTAATGAGGGGAGCAAGCATCAGCTGTGCCTAAACAATGATCGTCCCTGGCAGGAAAGAGGGTAGGAGATGAGTTGGCAGTGGGGCTTTGAGGGGGTTTGATTTATTCCTTCCCCATCACTTGATATGAACATTTGCAAATATATTGAAATATTGAAGGAATGGTCTCTGCAACATCCATATAGCCACCACCCACGTTCAACTGTTAATATTTTATTATATACTATTTTGAATAGCTTGTATTTACTTTAGCTTATATGCACAGTTCTTTTTTCCATTAATAAATTAGCACAAATTAAAGTATTTGTATAAAAAGTCATTTGGTCCGGGGTCCAGGTCCAAGCCTGGGACCTTTGGGTGGCTAAGCGAAGGGCCTTCCTCTTGGGCTGCAGCCTTCTTCTGCCTAATGTTTGCTGCCTCACTTTAGGCTGGCTTCTATCTTAGCTTCCTGCTGAAATCAGTCTTGCCCAGAAACCTGGCCTGTTTGGCCAAAACCTTGACACCTGTGCCAGTTTTCCTCCCCCTTCTGGGTCCTTCTTCCCCTTTCCTTCTTTTCCTGGAACTATGCTGTTGCCTCCCTGCAGTTTTGAGTATCACCCACTATTTATTTTTGCTGTATGGCCCATATTCTTGTCATACTCTTCCAGGAAGTGAGTTTCTGTCTAGATCAAGTCTGAATACTGCATATTGGACTGTCCTCTGGGTCAAAACCTCCTCCTAGATCCTTGTTTCCTCCTCTTCCTCACTTCCCCAAGGCCAGTGACTCCACGGTCCCAACGTGTGTAGAAACTGAGCCAACACAAGTTTTGCTAGTGTAAAAGTCATCTCATTCCTTTAAGTTGCTGGAAACATCGTTAATATGGCCCTAGCTCTGTCTCTTTGAATTGCAGTTATCAAAAACATCTTATTTTTCCTTACCAGATTTTAATCTGTAAGTGGCATAGACAATGTCTTATGTGTTTTATACCCCTCATAATGTCCTGCATTTGAAAAAGTGGTCATGTATTTCCTGAATTTATTGAATGAATTTACTGACTAAAGGAAAGAATAATTGTGGTGGAGTGAACTTAGAAAGAGTTGAAGGTGTTGTGGTGATCTGAATTTAAAGAGGGGGATGGTCATATTGAGAAGGAAGGTAGAAGGCTCTGAGAGCAAAAGGAGAAGGAGAGAGAAGCTTCCTGCCAACAGAGGAATAGACACGTCTGCGTGCGTGTGAATGCCGCTGTGTTTGGTGGGGACCGGAGATGAGGCTGGTGAGGCAAGGGTCAGTTGGGGAAGGTGAGAGGCTGTGTTGGATGGATGACGTGCATGCAGAGGCGGAGTGAGGGGCCTTTCAGGAAGGGTTCTGGACAAGCATAGTACGATGACAGTTTTTCTTGTTAGCAGTACACAGGATGTTTGATAGGCAAGGAGACTGACAAATAATAACATCTCATCTTTGGCTCTTTCCCCTTTGCCCCAAATCTTATCTTTTGGTTCCCTCTGGGCAAAGGGGACATCCTCTCCTCACATTGGCCTGGATGATGGGAAACTTCAACTTTTAATTTTTGCAGAGAGAAGCCAGCTTTTTAAGTAAGAAAATGTGGTGTGTGGTAAATATTTTCACAAACATTTCCTAAAAGTAATCAAGAGAGAAATAAAAATGGAACATCTGATGAGAAAAGTCTTAAAGTAAGACCATTGTTTATTTTGATATTCCTTCTTGGAAATCAAATAGTTCCAGCAAGATATGTCAATTGGCTGATGCCACCATTCTTTCCACATTTAGGAAAGTTCAAGAATGTTGTTACTTAGAAAATCACTGGGAAAGCTGACAGCAAGTACATGGCCTACATAACTTGCAGGGTTTTGCCCTTGTGTACTTTGCGCAGGTGCCCAGAGAAAGCCTGCTCCTGTTTGCTTATTTATCTTATTTGTAAGATAAGCATTCTTACTTTCTATCGCTCCTTTCTTTAAAAACAATAAAACCCTTTCTATTTCTTGGCTTGAAAACACCTCTCTGCCTCTACTGTTGCCCAATGTCTGGACTATTCTTCAATTACATATTCTCCTTTTTCTTTTCTAACCTTCAAGTAAAATACTCAGATTCAGTCCTTCTGGGAGGTCAACACATAGAACATCAGAAACTGCAGGGTGTGAACTGAGTGATTATCCCAGAGACCTGCTGACATGAGAGGCCTGGTCTCCAAGCACCACGACCTCAGAAACTGCAGGGTCTGGACTGTGAGATTATCCCAGGGCCCTGCTGACACTAGCAGCCTGGTCTCCAGGCACCATGGCCTCCGGGTCTGGCACTTTGGAGGGCCTTTGGGTTCTACCTACAGTTCTAATGAGTGTGAGTCTGAAGAACACACTTTAACACAGATGGACTGCAGCCTCCTGACTACATTGGCGACATTTAGGGTGAGGCAAAGCATGTTTCATTCTCTGGGTTGTGCCCACCTTAGGGGGGGTCTCAGCAAATGGATGAGGACTCAGCCCTCTTTCAAAATCTGAGGGAAGTGATGGACACTCTCCCTAGAAAAATACCCATGATTTTTTGTTATTTTGCACAACACAGACCCGAAGCCCCTTCGGCGGAACCACGGTGTGAATCCCCACTTAGAGCTTGGACTGTGGCCTCTCTTACCCACACCCCAAAAAAGCCCTTGACAAAGTCAACACTGACACCCACTCAGCAATAACAGAGCAAAATGAGGTGCTTTATTCATCGTCCTTGTCCAGTTGACATTCAAAATCCCAGAAACATTTTCCTTTTCTTCCCATTTATTTGTCGTATTTTGATCTTAGTTCAAGGGGTCAGGGGTTTTATGTGCTGGCAGATTCTGTGTCTGGTGAGAACCCCCCTCCTGGTTCATAGACTACGTCTTCCATGTCCTCACGTAGAGTAAGAGGGGAGGGGGCTCTGTGGGGTCTCTTTTATAAGGTCACTAATCCCATTCTTGGGGGCTCCACCCTCATGACCCAATCACCTCCCAAAGCCCCCACATAATACCATTACCTTGGGGATTAGGACTCAACATATAAAGTTGGTCGGGGGGGACACAAATATTTGGCCCATAGCACTAGCTGAAGGTGTGAGTGAGGGGGACAGGTTGGGGATGGTGGGTCACCTTTACCCACCCTTGTTAGATTATACAAGGCCTGAAACATTTCATGGTGGAGAATTTGGAGTTGATTCTGCATCCAGTAAGGAATCACTGAGTGTTTTAAATCAAAAGCGTAAAAGTATCTGTTTAGGATTGAAGAACATCATTACTTCATATTTCTTCTGGGCAGAAAATGGATTGGAATAGAGCAGTGGTTCTCAATCCATGAAGATTTTTATCCCAGTAAATATTTGGCAGTGTCTGGAGATGTTTTTGGTTATCACAACTGGTAAGGGGAGGGTGGGGAGGGAGCTGTGGGTCTGGAGCGGGTGGAGGCCGGGAATGTTGCTCACACCTTACAGTGCACAGGATAGCTCTGCTCAGTGACAGAGAATCATCCGGCCCAAATGCCAGCTGTGCTGCTGCGGGAACAGAGTGGGTGCGGCAGGGACCTACCACAGCTGTCTGGGGGGATGTGGACGGAGCTGGCAGCTGGAGCCAGAGGAGGGTGGACATCTTCCAAATACATCAGGAGCGTAGAGAGCAGGACTTGCTGATGGGATCATGCATGTCTGGAATGGAGGCAGAAATCAAGCAGGAGTCCCAGGTTTCTGAGTCACCATGTTGACAGTGGTGTTACTTATCCAGGTGGAGAAAACTGGGAAACTGTTTGGGATGGGCAAGTCGAGATTTATGTCTGGATGTGTTTGGTTCAAGAAAAGCATGAGACACCTACGTGCAGATGTCAGGTCAGCTGTCTGAAGCTCAAAGGAAATGTCAGGACTGAGTTGGAGTCTTCTATGTATAAAATAAATAACTAATGGGAACCTACTGTATAGCATGGGGAACTCTACTTAGTGCTCTGTGGGAACCCAAATGGGAAGGAAATCCAAAAAAGAGGGGATATATGTGTACGTATAGCAGATTCACTTTGCTGTACAGTAGAAACAACATTGTAAAGAAACTATACTCCAATAAAAATTAATTAAAAAATAAAAATGTTGGCGTCTTCAGTATATACGTGGTTTTGGAACCATCGAGACTGATGCAGTTGCTTAGGGAGCTTAGAAGAAGAAAACCAAAAAGACACAGGATGAAGGCCTGAAGTACTCCTATTGTAGTAGGCTCATTAATAGTCACTAGAAGTTCCTTTTTGAATTGATAATAACCAGAAAATCTCTTGAAACTGAAATCCTCGAAGTTCACAGAAGTTGGTATTTACTGCATTACAATCTAATCTTTATTTTGATTTTAAAATATTAGTCTTTTTAAAAGCCGCATTTTGATCCTCTTCACCCCATTTCTAACATCGGAAATACTGACATTTTTGTTAGACTAATCGGGGGATTCCCACTCCAACAGCCTGTAGGATACATGGCCTGGGTGGAATGTGGACCAGGCCGGGGTGGGCGGCAGGTTTCTGAGTCAACACGGCGGGGTTGGAGTCTAGGCTGTGGCCTCAGCCAACTGGAGTCACAAAAGGCTTCTGCTCCTGCTGTGGGTCCGTGATGCTGGACACACCAGCGCTCAGCAGAAATCTGGTGCGTGGCGTGTTTAACGTCCATTCTGAATAGCTGTATACGTAAATATCCTATGTGAACATGTAGCTTTACCTTGTTGATCTGAAGATTCTGGTTATGAAAACCTCAGACTCTTACATTTGCCTAAAAAGTACAGGCTTTCAAGGTAGTAAAAGCAAGTAACTCCATTACAGAATGATCTACCTACTAAAACCCAAACATTATCATATAGAACCACCACAAAATGGAACCGAGGACCCTGCCCTGCTCTAGAAAAGGGCAGAGAGGGCCCCTGTGTGGGGAGTGGAAGCATTTCTGCTTAGAATTCCACAGGGAACACACACCACAACCTGGTTTAGAGACTCCAGGGTCTCTAGTTACAAAACATCTCAGTAGACTTGTGGGGAATCAGTGTCTCCTCCGGGCTGGCCCCGCTGCTCCGGCTCGTGGACCACCAGGACTCCAGTTTCTGCTGTGATGATAGACAGTGAGCCCCCGGCCCGGGAGCCAGCGGAGGACGCGGTGCTGGGGCTGCCTCAGAGCTGCCACAGTCTTGGACAAATGTGGAATGTTAGGAGAGCCGGTGGTTTCAGAGAAAAACACATGCAAAATACTTCGAAGCGACTCTTCCACTGCTCACCCCGGCCCCTGTGCCACTTCACCAGGTGCGCGGCCAGCGACTGTAGAGGTTCAGACACTGTTACCACGTGGCCACGCTTCTAGGAAGGTCCAGTCGAGCCTGGCGAGCTGGCAGCTGCGGGGGTAGGAGACAGCTGGGGAGAAGGAAAACGGAGCGCTTTGGGGTGGGGACAAGCATGGCCACTGTGGGAGGGGCCTCGGCACGGCACCCATGCAAGATGTGCACGAAAGAAGGTTGGGTCACAATACTGTGCTCAAGCCCAGCTCTGCATAAAGGGGGCAGAGGAACTCTCCCTCGGCCACCACTTCCCTGAGCTGCAAAGCCCCACCCACGGGACCCAACGTTGGGCTGGGGCATCAGAGAGCTTTACAAACGGATGAGCAACCAGGCCCCATGGGAGGGCCTGGTGTGGCAGGTTACACTGCCCTGCCTCAGCTACTGACCTCGAATGTGAACTCTTGAGTTCTCGCCCTTTGCAGACCTCAATTTACTCATCTGTAAAATGGGGATCATACCATCTGCCTCACAGGGCTGTTCAGAGTTAGACAGCTGACCTATGCAGTCACTCAGTAAATAGTAGCTCTTGTTTATTCACCCCAAACCGACACTGTTATTATCTAATTCAGCATCACCGTATGTTAGATACTTGGTATAACTTATGCACACAGAGGTATTTTGAAAAGATACTGGATTTGCCCTCAGTTGTGTTTGGTGAGTCAGCTGAGAATCGAACTACCATTGGTGACATTATTCCAAACATCATATGTGGATTAGCTTTGGGACTATGACTTACCTGTAACTTGAGGACCCCCGGAGCAGTGTGTCAGGAAATGCCACCTTCAGAGATAGAAAGCCTCAAAGAGTAACCTAGCTCCCTCCTATTCGTAAGAGACTGCATTCAGCACCGCTGCAAAGAGTTCTGCGTGAAGTGGTCGTGCACAATCTTCTGCCTTGGGCCATGTTTATTCCTGGAGAATAGTGACTCACCAGCTGCTGAAAATATTGCGACTGGATTTTTGTGCCTTCCTGCAGGGCCGTTTCATTTAATTATAGCATAATAGTAAACTGCAGCTTTTCATTTAATTATAGCATAATAGTAAACTGCACTGAGCAGACGCATTTATATTTTTGTTGTCAGTGGGAGCTCCTTGAAGAAAATATGTGGTATTTGCTTACCGTGTTCTTGCAGCTACAGATACACAGCACTGCTGTTTAGCTCCTCTGGGGCGATTTTCTGCCAGTGCACATCCCTCTACCCAGAACACGATTGTATCTGCAGAGAACTGTGTGCTGCAGCAGGCTGTGTGGATGGTGATGGAAAGGAAGAGCCTCCCCTTCATCTTTATGCCTGCTAGCTATGACTGGTTTTTTTCTAGAATTCCACCTAAAGAGAGGAAGAGTTAGCCCAGTGAGAAAGAATATGGAATTGAAACATAAACACTGACTCGTTCATGATCCAGAAACACTTACCTCATTAATACCCTGACCTCTAGCTTTATCTTCGGGTTTTTTCATCTATTTATATTTTCACCTTTGCCTGTAGTTGATTTGTAGGACCAACGGAAAGTGACCCTCAAAACTGAAGATAACACTACCCTTTAGACCAGAATGAAGGAGAACGAAGATAGCAGGTACAACAGAGCCACACGACTGCAGAAGAATCCATGTCAGCAACAAATACTCATAAACCTTGCTCTTCACTTAAAAACTTGGACAGACCTCCAGGGGCCTCCAAGGCTCCTAAGACATGTAAGGACAGAAGGACCACAGGTAGAACTGGAATAATCAGCCCCAGATGCAGTGGTGCTAAAGTCAGAAATAGAAAAAAACTTAAAAAATATTAAACTAATAGAACTTTCGGAGACTTTCAGGACAGTATTGTATATATGAAACAAGAATAGATTGCCAGGAGGAACACCAGTACAAGAAAGAGTTGTAGGGAATTTTAAATATAATTTTTATTTTGTGTGTGTTCATTTTGTTAATTTTTTTATTATAAATTTTGTTTATTTTTTAAACAAATAGGTTTTATGGGTTATTTTTGCAGCCTTCAAAATTAGCTAATCAACTCTTGGTTTGAAAAACACAACAAAAATCCTCTATTATATACTTTATATTCAACATGGGGAGTGGGGATAAAATGTAATTTTTAGAAGAAGTTACAAAATACAAAGGGCCAACCTAATAACAAAATGGACTCAAGTATATAAACGACAGGTACAGGGTGTGTTTGAGGAAATCTAGAACATGCAGTAAAAACACAGAGACAGGATGAGAGGATTTCTGCTTCCATTAATGGTGGAATGGGTAAATCTGCCCAGACCTCCCTGAAAACACCTGAAGAGGCAGCATATTAAAGATCTTCTGGAAAACATATAAGGACTAACCAAAATCCGGGGAAAGATGGGAATTTGCTTCAGCTCTTCCGTGCTTGCGATGGGGAAGAGGGGGCTGAGAAGGTGGAGCTGGCTTTGACCCGGGAGCAAGGGGCCCAGGACTGCCTGGGTGTAGCCATCTGTGGACTGTCTCGGAGCTGAACCCCAAGGCTGGGAGCAAGTCAGCACTGCAGAGACCGCATCCCAGCTGTGTGGCGTCGGGTGGCCCAGAACCTCTGCAGCCCTCACGCTGGATCCCTGTCCTCTCTGGGGCCGCAGGACAGAGTTCTCTGAGACTGTCCTCAATTCTTTTCATTCTTTTTACTTTATTCTGCTCCCTGGCAGTTATTCCCACCACTTTATCTTCCAGGTCACTTATCCATTCTTCTGCCTCAGTTATTCTGCTATCGATTCCTTCTAGAGTATTTTTAATTTCAGTAATTGTGTTGTTCATCACTGGTTGTTTGGTCTTTAGTTCTTCTAGGTCCTTGTTAAGTGTTTCTTGTATTTTCTTCATTCTGTTTCCGAGATTTTGGATCACCTTTACCATCATTACTCTGAATTCTTTTTCAGGTAGGTTGTCTATTTCGTCTTCATTCATTTGGTGTTGTAGGTTTTTACCTTGCTCCTTCATCTGTAACATATTTTTTTGTCGTTTCATTTGTTTTTGTTGTTGTTGTTGGGTGGGGCTGTATTCCTGTCTTACTGGTTGTTTGGCCTGAGGCATCCAGCACTGGAGTTTGCAGGCAGTTGGATAGAGCCAGGTCCTTGTGCTGAGATTAGGACCTCCAGGAGGCCTCACTCTGATTAATATTCCCTGGAGTCTGAGGTTCTCTGTTAGTCCAGCAGTTTGGACTCAGAGCTCCCACCACAGGAGCTTGGCCCTGACCTCTGGCCTGGGAGCCAAGATCCTGCAAGCTGGTCACTGGGTGTTCCTCCCATCCCCTTAATTGTCAGTGGTCCCCTACCGGTGCCTGGTAGGTGTCCTAGTTGTGTGAAGACACATTTTCTGCATCCTCCTACTCTGCCATCTTGACTCTGCCCTCTGCTGAGTACTTTCTTGCTTCAGTTTCTGACATATCTGTTGCCCCGGGCCATTGGGCAGGCTGGCTCCCGACTGGTGTGCACACTGCACACTCTGTGCTGGTTGTGGCGAAGTCCAGAATTCCACACCTAGAGAAACTTTTCGGCCAGCAGGGCAACCACAGGGGTGTACGTTAGTTTTACATCCTGCAACTTTACTGAATTTATCAGTTTTAATAATATTTTGTGGAGTCTTAGAGTTATCTCCTATATGATCATGTCATTTACAAACAGAGAAATGTTTACCTATTCCTTTCCAATTTGGATGCCTTTTATTTCTTTTTCTTGTCTAATTGCTCTGGCTCAGACTTTCAGTTCTATGTTGAATAGAAGTTGCCTTGTACCAGATCTTAGAGGAAAAGCTTTCAGTATTTCCACATTAATTATGATGTTAACTGTGGATTTTGTATTTATGATTTTCATTATGTTAAGGTAAGTTCCTTCAATACCTATTTGGAGATGTTTTACCATGAATGGAAGTTGGATTTTGTCAAATGCCTTTTCTGCATCTATTGAGATGATCGTATGGTTTTTATCTTTCATTCTGTTAGTGTGGTGTATCACACTGATTAATTTGTATATGTTAAACCATCCTTGCATCCCAGGGATAAATCCCACTTGGTCATGGTGTATAGCCCTTTTCATGTGCTGTTGAATTTGGTTTGATACAGTGCCATCTCTGGGGGATGAGCAGTGGTCCATCTCCAAAGGGGCACAATGGTGTGGGCTCTGGTTGTCTCTAGCAAGGGCTGCAGGATCCTCAATGAAGAAGGCTGCTGAGGTCCTCCTGCTCTTTTTTTTTCCCTGTGAGGGAACTCACAGGGAACTCCTTTTGGCACTGAGATGTGCCAGTCTGGGGAATAGGGTGACAAAGGTAAAACGTTTCTGTGCCTTTCCTATGTGGCCATCCTCAGTTTTTCTGCTCCACTGGGTTGCTACAATTTCTTAATTGTACTCCAGAGCTCTTCCAAGGATATTATCATCTGTGGATTGTTGTTAAATTGTTGTTTTTGTGGAGGGACAAGGGCTGAGACCCTCCTAGCCCACCATCTTGCTGACATCACCTGCATCCCTACTCTTACATCAACCCGCTAGTACTGTAGCCAGTGGGGGAGTCCCACACCACAGGCGCCAGGTGTGCTGTGTGATGGAAGGTTAGGCAGGTACCTGAATACACTGCCAGGTTTTTCTTCTCTGAGCCCCAACCCCTCATGAGATAAGAAATGTGTTTCAAGCACTTCTGTGTTCCCTGAGCTGACTCCTTTTTCTGTGGTTTTGATGCTGACTAAACAATACTGATGACTGATAAACCTTTAAGGTTCTACTCAGGTCATTGTCTTTTCAATGAAATATTTTGTTGTCTAGGCAACATATATCTTTACCTGTTGCCTAGAATGTGTAGCTTATGTTCCTTACTCCATGAATTTAAAAGAGCCTTTCCATCCTGCAAGACATACTGCAAAATCTGAAGAGATTAATACTCTTCTGCTTTAAGTTGTAGCAGGAAATAAGCAAAGTAAACACTGTTCTCTTAGCTGGAATAACTTGAAACTGCACTGGTAATTTTATTTATATATATATATATAATTTTATATATAATTATATATATAATAAATTTATATATATATATATATAAAATACTTTGGAAACCCTGGCAAGAAGGAAATGTGTGAGGGTGTTTAGAACCTTGGGTCTTAATTTCTCCTTCTTAATCCTGTCTGATGCAGACAGTTCCTGGCTGGCTGAGAAATCACTCCCTCCCCACTCTGGTCCCCACATTATGCTTCTCCCACTTCATGTACACACTGTGCCTGCCCAGCAGCCCTACATAGAAGGTGGGTCACACACACCACTCTGCAGGAAAAGAGGCTCCAGGCTAGGTTTCTGGTGTACCCATCAAACCAGAGGCTTCTTTTTACAGCTGTCCTGGGAGCTGACTCAGACCAACTTTGTGCTCTTAAACTGCTGACCCCATGAACCCTGAGAGATTCAAGCAAATTATACATGCACCAACCCCTACAGCGAAATGTAATAGCAGCTTGGAGTTTGATTTGCACCACAACTATGTAGTTATGTTACCAGAGTACTTATCGGGCTCCTGTCTACATGCCCAAGACTACCCCTACATCTAAGAGACACTAAGGTGCATAGTCTAAGGCAGAAAATCTTTAACTTATTATTTTGTTCAGCCTAAAATGACAAAAACTAAGCAGGTTCCAACTGGACTACTTCCCTATTGGTGGTGGGCTGTGGGCAGCAGGTAAGCATGCTGCCTCCCAGAGCTTTTGGTAGAACCCCAGCCCCTTGTAGCCAACAGGAAAGTTGCACCTAGGCCTGGGGAGTGTGGCCTGGAGCTAGGCACTGAGAGAAATGGAAACTCTACAAATTCTTTATCACGGAAAGTGTTAGAATGGACCTATTATGTAGAAAAATACTGAAAGAAGAGCTTAACATTTTCAAGATCCTGGTATTTACATTTCTGGCCTCATCTGTAGCTTGAGCTGTAATCCATGTTTTATTCCTTTAGAGTCTGTCATTCTGTGAATGGAATAAACTCCAAATCAAAATACAACTAAACCTAAAGTCCCAAGTCTAACAACCCCCCAGACTGTTTGTAAACATTTTTGACAATGGGAGAGTAAACACTGGTTGTTTTAGTGGATCTGAAAATATCCCTTCTCCTCTCTCAGCTACAAACCAATACTCTTGGGTTGGTTAATAAATAAATAACACGTATTTATTTCCCCACATGTCTGGAGGTTGAAAGTCCATGATCAAGTTTCCAGGGTTTGTTTCTGGAGAGACCTCCCTTATAGAGGGCTTATAGAGGACACCTTCTCACTATATCTTCACGCGGTGCTTCCTCTGTGCATGTGGAGAGAGAAGGGAGGTGTCTGGTGTCCCTTCCTCTTTCTATAAGGACACCAGCACTATCAGATTAGGACCCCACCCTTATGACCTCATTTAACCTTAATTACCTCCTTAGAGTCCCATTTCCAAATACAGTTATACTGGGGTGGGGACTTATACGTATGAATTTGGGGAGACACAGTTCAGCCCATAAAAGAGTGGAGTGGTCAGGGCTTGAGATGCAAATCTAGGTTTCTTTTGCACATAGATGACTTTACCCAATGACCCCCGCCCCCTGTATAATCCCTTCCCATTAAGTGTGGGAGGATCTGTACCTATGATGTGATGTAACTCTTATGCTATGGACCACCTCATATGGTAAAAGGGATTTTATAGATGTGATCAAGGTTCCAAATCAGTTCCTCAAAAGAAAGATTGTCTTGGGTGAGCCTGACCTAGTCAGGTGAGCTCTTTTAAAGCAGAGGTTTTATTCCTGGCTGGCCTCAGAGGAAGACAGCAAAAACCTGTGTCAGGAGGTACCTGTCTGTTGAGAGGGGTGGCTTCTAGGAGCTTAGAGTGTCCACTGGCCAACAGCCAGCAACACCCTGGCACCTCACTCATACAACCTCAAGGAACCGAATTCTACCAGCAACTTGAGTGAACTCGGGTGAGGCTGTAGGCTTTGCTGACAACTTGGCTGAAGCCTCGTGAGACCCTGAGAAGAGGACCAAGCTAAGCCACGCTCAAAGCTGAGAAAATTCATGGATTTGTTTTCAACACGAAGTGTGTGGTGAATTGCTGTGCAGCAGTAGAAAATGAAGAACTTCCTCTCTACCAAAGCCATGTTAAAGCTACATTGTCTCAGCTCTTCTTACAGGACCTTCTGCTCCCCTGCCCTTGCATTCTTGTGTCACCACTGTTTGGAAAGATCTCAGCCCAGGACTAAACCCACTGCTTCCCTGCCCCCTCCTCCAGGGCTGCTGAATATGTTGCTGGTGGGAGCTGGTGAACTCAGAGACCAGAAGCACAGACTCTAGGGTCCATTCAGCTGTGCTCCACAGCCTGCCGCTCTCCCCCGTTCTCCATGATGCTGGTTCATGTCTTCTCCATCCTCCTCAAACCACTGAGCTTCCTCCCCTTCATCACTCTTGGCAGACAATCTTTTTTTTTTTTTTTAATTATTTATTTATTTGGTTGCGCCGGGTCTTAGTTGTGGCAGGCAAGCTCCTTAGTTGAGGCACGCAGGCTCCTTAGTTGCAACTTACTGGGTCCTTAGTTGCAGCATACAAACTCTTAGTTGTGGCATGCATGTGAGATCTAGTTCCCTGACCAGGGATTGAACCCGGGCCCCCTGCATTGGGAGTACAGAGTATTAACCGCTAGACCACCAGGGAAGTCCCTTGGCAGACAACCTTGCCTTCAATTTCAGAGAAAATAAAAGCTACCACACAAGAACTCCCTCTGATCCCTGGCACAGAATCTACACATTCACCTGCATTTGAGCCTCTTGTTTCGTAGGAATAGGCGAGGTCTTCCTGGGTAAAGGCTGAGTTTTCTGCACTTGGCACCCCCGGTTCCTTTCTTTCTCGTCATCCTCTTAGCCCATTGCCAGTTGGCCTAAGCTGCCCTCTACCTGTGCAGACTGCTCCTGCTGGGTCACTGACAGCCTCCCAAAGGACAAAGCTGTTAGACAGCTTTCAGTGCTCAAGCCATGGCATCCCTGTCGGCCACACCCTCCTTTCTGAGCAGTGTCTTCCCTTGGCTTCTGGTCTCCTCTCTCTCCGCAGATCCTTTTTTGTTTCCTTTTTAGGGTCCTCTTCCTTTCTTCCCTAACTTGTGGTATGTCCTAGGTTTCTGCTGTGAGTCCTCACTCTCCCCACCTCATCTGGGGCCTTCCATCATCTTCTCTGTGCCAATTACACCCAAACCAAATTTCCAGCCTTTGTATATATCCCGAACTTAACTTCTGTGAACCCAGCTACCTACACAACACTTCCCAGAAGGCTGAAGAAAAACTCTCGCTCAGGTTAACATTCAGGTTACTCCTTTTTTAAAAAAAAATTAATTAATTTTATTTATTTTTGGCTGTGTTGGGTTTTCGTTGCTGCGCGCGGGCTTTCTCAATTTGTGGTGAGCAGGGGCTACTCTTCGTTGTGGTGCATGTGTTTCTCATTGTGGTGACTTCTCTTGTTGCAGAGCACAGGCTCTAGGCACACGGGCTTCAGTAGATGTGGCATGCCAGCTCAGTAGTTGTGGCACACGAGCTTAGTTGCTCCGTGGCATGTGGAATCTTCCCGGGCCAGGGATTGAACCCATGTCCCCTGCATTGGCAGGCAGATTCTTAACCACTGCACCACCAGGGAAGTCCCTGCTCCTTTTTTTTGACCTGCCTATGTGAGAGGCACTAGCAACCAATTCTGCCCCTATGCTCAGTCCCACCAGTTCTCTCCACTGGACACTGTACTGGTTGTTGCTAGTCCATTTACCCCTCACCTGGTCACTACACTCATCTCCTATGTAATCTACCAACACCCCTTCTTGTCACATCCCAATGCTCTGTCACTCAGCAGTGAGGGGAAATGTTACACAAATGTGCTTACTGCTGCCCGTCTGAGGCATCCAGACTCCTTCCCAGGGCACCCAAAGCCCCTCCTGGTCTGACTCCGTTTCCCTTTTCACACTCACTACTACCCATTTTTCTCCTGAATGTCACACTTCTCCTTTTCTCGAGCGGGCACACCATAGCTCAACTTCAGACTCTCACAAACGCTGTTTCTTCACCAATGATGTGGTTTTCCACCTGGAGCACACAAACTGGAGCCAACAAGGGCTAATCAGAGGCCTTCCAGGCATGAGCCCAGCAGTGGGTGGGGTGGAGAGGAAAGAACAGAGTCAGGGTAGAGCTGAGGGCTTCAGGGAAGGGAGAAGTCTGCTTAGAGGAGAAAAAGGACCACAACACGGGACAGATGGGATGACGCCATCAGTGCTAAGAATCAGGTCTTGACAGGTGGACATCAGAAAAAAGGATATTTCACTCGTCAGCAGTGATGTAAAGAGGAGGGTTGGCATGAGTGAAAGAAAGCAGAGACCACTCTGGGGAACCTGCTGGACCACTCTGCCTAGAACACAGACTCTTTCCAGGAAGGAGTGAAAAATGTCTGGCAAGCGAAATCCTCTTTCCTCTTGAACCTTCCTCCCCTGCATCTCTCCATCCGTGAAGTGTATTTGGCATAAGTGATACTGACTGCTTTTCTCCCCTTAATCTTTCTCACTTATGAAACAGCACTTGGTGCTACAAACCAGAAAATACAGCACTAAATTATATTCTTTGTTCTCTTACTTTTTCCATATGCCTTAGTCTTAAATCCTCAATCCAGTAAGCACTCAAACTTCAGTTATTCAGTAAGTACCTTCTGAGCATCTACAATGTGCCAAACACTGTGCCTGGTGAGGTTCAAGAAGGAGGGAATGGTCAGCAGTGTTCAATGTAAGTAAGCAACGAAGATAGAGGCAGAAACGTCCTCTGGGTTTAGCAGCCAGGAGATTCTTGTTAATTGATTTATGGAGTAATGTAAGATTTTTTTAAAAATGAGGGGGTTTTTTAAGAAAAAAGAAAAGAAGCCAGCTGAGATGCTGATAAAGATTGCATTGAGCCTATTGATCAATTTGGGGAGTATTGCTGTCTTAGCAATATTAAGTCTTCCCATTCATGGACTTAGGATAGTTTTCCATTTAGATCTTATTCAATTTCTGTCAACAAGGTTTTATAATTTTCAGAGTATAAGTTTCGAACTTCTTATGTTATTCCTAACTATTTTATTCTTTCTGATGCTATTGTAAATAGAATTTTCTTAACTTCACTTTTTTATTGTTCCATGCAAGTATATAGAAATATGATTCATTTTTGTATATTGACCTTATATCCTGCACCTTGAATTCGCTTATTATTTCTAATGGGTTCCTTAAGATTTTCTGTATACAATATCATGTAATCTGTGAATAGAGATAGTTTTACTTCTTCTTTTCCAAACCGGATGGCTTTTTTTTTTTTCTTTTCTAATTGCCCTTAGGCTAGGACCTGTAGTATAGTGTTGAATAACAGTGGCAAAAGTGGACATCCTCGGGACTTCCCTGGTGGTCCAGTGGTTAAGACTCCAAGCTTCCACTGCAGGGGGCACGAGTTCAGTCCCTGGTTGGGGAACTAGGATCCTGCCTGCGGCGAGGTGCGGCTCAAAAATAAATAAATAAATAAATTAATTAAAAAAATCTTTATTAATAGATTTTCAGACGTTAAATCAACCTTACATTTCTGGAATAAATCCCACTTGATCGTGGTGCGTAATTCTTTGTATGTGTTTTTGTATTCCATTTACTAAAAAGTAGTGCTTTGTTGAGAATTTTTGACATATTCATAAGAGATATTGATTTGTAGTTTTCTTTTCTCATGCTGTCTTAGTCTGATTTTGGTACCAGGGTAGAATTCCCCTCACAGATTGAGTTGAGAAGTGTTCCTTCCTTTTCTATTTTTTGGAAGAATTTTTGAAGAACTGGTATTAATCCTTCCTCAGGTATTTAGTAGAATTCACTAGTGAAGCCATTTGGGCCTGGGTTTTTCTTTGGGGGTAGTTTTTGAATACTGATTCAATCTCTTGTTATAGGTATATTCAGATTGTCTGTTTCTTCTTGAGTCAGTTTTGGTAGTTTGTATCTTTTAGAAATTTGTCTATTTTAGTTAAGTTATCTAATTTATTGGCATACAATCACTCAGAGTACTCATTTACAATCTTCTTTATTTCTGTAAAGTCAGTCATAATAGCCTCCCTAATTTGAGTATTTCATGTGTTGTTGTTAAATCTAGACAAAGGCTTGTCAATTTTGTTGATCTTTTCAAAGAACCAGTTTTTGTTTTCATTGATTTTATTGATGTTTTTCTAGTTTCTATTTCATTCATTTTCACTCTTATCTTTATTATTTCCTTCTTTATGCCTGCCTTAGACTAGTTTGCACTTCTTTTCTGGTGAAAAGGGACTTACCATATACATCTTATCAGAGTTAGCTTTAGATTTATACTTAATTCCAGTGACAAACAGAAATTTTCCTCATATATAGTTATATTTTCTTTTCCTCCTTTTTGTAGTATTATTATTTTTTAATATTTGTTTATTTATTTGGCTGCACTGTGTCTTAGTTGTGGCATGCGGGATCTAGTTCCCTGACCAGGGATTGAACTCCGGCCCCCTGCATTGGGAGCGTGGAGTCTTAACCACTGGACCACCACAGAAGTCCCTTTTGTGGTATTATTGATATACATTTTACTTCTATAAATCCTACAAACCCAACAAGACATTGTTATAACTCTTTCTTTTTTAAAAAATAAATTTATTTATTTATTTTTGGCCGCATTGGGTCTTTGTTGCTGCGCGTGCGCTTTCTCTAGTTGTGGTGTGCGGGCTTCTCATTGCAGTGGCTTCTCTTGTCGTGGAGCACGGGCTCTAGGTGCACGGGCTTCAGTAGTTTTGGCACACGGGCTCATTAGTTGTGGCTCGTGGGCTCTAGAGTGCAGACTCAGTAGTTGTGGCGCATGGGCTTAGCTGCTCCGTGGCATGAGGGGTCTTCCTGGACCAGGGCTCGAACCTGTGTCCCCTGCATTGGCAGGCGGATTCTTAACAACTGCGCCACCAGGGAAGTCCCTAAAATTATTTCTTTATATAATTTTATGTCTTATTAAAAAGCTTAAATAAGAGAATGAATATATATTTATAGCTTTTGTTATATTAGCTTCTTACTTATCATTTCTGATTATCTCTATTTGTTTCTATGAATTCCGGTTACCATATGGAATCATTTCCTTAGTACAATACAGCTTTGCTGCAACCCATCTCTTTTGTTGGCATATATATAACATTTCTAATATGGTATAGGCGCAACAATACATTACATACATACTGTTTTATACAATTGCTTTTTAAATCAAGAAAAGAAAGGGGGAAATATGCATTTATACTGCCTATTACAATTACATAATTATCTTTATTAGTACTATTTGTTTGTGTGTATGTGTGTGGATTTAAATTACCATCTGGGGTCACTTGCTTTGAACCTAAAGGACTTCCCTTAGTATTTCTTGTAAGGTGGTCCACTGACAATATATTCTCAGCTTTGTTTATTTTGGCAGGTCTTTATTTCACCTTCATTTATGAAAGATAGCTTTACTGGATAGAGGAAACTTGGTTGACATTTTTTTCTTTGAGCACTTTGAAAATCTTCTTCTGGTCTCCATAGCTTCTTCTCTTTTTAAAAAATATTTATTTATTTATTTATTTGGTTGCACTGGGTCTTAGTTGTGGCAGGCAGGCTCCTTAGTTGTGGCTCACCCGCTCCTTAGTTGAGGCACGTGGGCTCCTTAGCTACAGCAGGTGGGCTTCTTTGTTGTGGCATGCAAACTCTTAGTTGCAGCATGCATGTGGGATCTAGTTCCCTGACCAAGGATCAAACCCAGGCCCCCTGCATTGGGAGTGCTGAGTCTTAACTCACTGTGCCACCGGGAAGTCCCTCACCCTTCTTCTGATGAGAAGTTAGCTGTCGGTCTTGTTGGAGTTCCCTTGTACATGATGAGTTGTTTTCTGCTTTCAAGATTTTCTCCTTGTCTTTGGCTTTCAGCATTTTTATTATGTTGTATTTGTTGTGGAACTCTTTGTATTTATCCTACTTGAAGGTAAGTGAGCTTCCTGGATGTAGAGATTAATGTTTTTCAATTACTTTGGGAAGTTTTCAGCCATTAGTTTTTTGTTTGCTTGTTTTGTTTTTCTGTTTTTGGCTGCATTGGGTCTTTGCTGCTGCGCATGGGCTTTCTCTAGTTGTGTGAGCAGGGGCTACTCTTCATTGCGGTGTACAGGCTGCTCATTGCCGTGGCTTCTCTTGTTGCAGAGCCTGGGCTCTAGGTGCACGGGCTTCAGTAATTGTGGCATGTGGGCTCAGTAGTTGTGGCTCTCGGGCTCTAGAGTGCAGGCTCAGTAGTTGTGGTGCACAGGCTTAGTTGCTCCATGGCATGTGGGATCTTCCCAGACCAGGGATCGATCCCATGTCCCCTGCATTAGCAGGTGGATTCTTAACCACTGTGCTACCAGGGAAGTCCCAGCCATTAGTTTTTTTGAGTACTTTTCCCTGCTCCTTTCTATCTTCTCCTGCTGCTATTTCCATTACAAGTATGTTGGTGCCCTCAATGGTGGCCCACAAATTTTCCAAGGTTCTTTTAATTTTTCTTAATTAATTTTTCTTTATTGTTCTTTAGATTTTATAATCTCTATTGTTCTAGCTTCGAGTTTGCTAATTCTTTCTAATGCCAGTTCTAATTTACTATTAAGCCCCTCTAGTGAATTTTTCATTTTAGTTATTTATATTTCAACTTCAGAATTTTGATTTGGTTCTTTTTTTTTATCATTTCTGTCTCTTTTTTGGTATAATATATTTGATGTGACATTGTCATCATACCTTTTTTTTTTTTTACTTCTTTATGGTTTTCTTTAGTTCTTTGAACATTATTTATAATGGCTGTTTTGAAGTCATAGTTAACATCAGGTCACTCTCACTGGCACTTTTTGTTGCTTGTGTTTTCTTCTATTCTGGTGTCTGGGTTATACTTTCCTCTGCATGTCTTGTAGCTGCAATGTCTGGTTTTTATTCTGCTTTATTTTTTCATTTAGCAACATAACATTAATATTTTCCCATGTCAATAAAAGATTATCCTATGATATTATTTTTATGGCTGTATATAGATTTTAATAGGCTCTTTAAGAATGAGTACCCCAATTTATTAAACCAATACTCTATTTTTGGACCTCTCCCACTCTAATTTTTCACTAAGCAAACTTATTTTATATATACTTTTGTTTTTCTACAAACACAAAAACTGAGGATCAGCTGTTCTTTTTCCTTCTGCAAATAGGATTAAAAAAAGATGGTCTTAAAGTGTAACAAAAGTGGTATAATTTAGACATTGGGGAAACTACCTATAAAGAGTATAAACATGGATAGACTTGTTTCAGAAACTTGTTCAATCCTTCCTTCTTTCCTTCTGGATTCTAAGACTGAGCTTTTTTTCACAAAGGGAATACTAGTGGCATTTTGGATGCGACACTTTTCCTCCATGCGGTGCTGTGCTGCATGTTGCATGATGTTTTGCAACCCTGTTCCCTTTCTATTAAAGTCAGTACTGCTTCCGGTTATTATGACAACCAAAACCCTTCCACCTTTTTACAAAACACTTCCTTATCAAAAATCTTTGGACTATCTTTCTATAATAATTTAGTTTCAGTTTTGATAGTAAGTAAGGGGATGGAGAAGGTAAGACATTTCAACAAAAGCATTACTTAGAGTGTTTAAAAATCATGAATTCTACTCTGTATCTCAGGCCTACTGCTCAGGCTCAGAAGCTGGGTTCCAATTTACGTAATCAGCAAACAAGCTCGGGAGATAGGCATTCTTTCTTCCATTTTATGTGTGAGGAAACTGAGGCTCAGAGGCAAGTAAATTGCCCAGAGTTACAAGTTGGTAAGTCATTGAGTCTCAGTTTGATATCTGGTCAATCCAATTTCAAAGACCAGCTCTTAACTGCTACTGCCCCTCTGGTGAGAGGTGAAGTTTCCAAACACGGTGTAGATTCAACAACAAAGCACCCAAAAGTAAAGTGAAAAGTGAAGATAAAAGATGGAATATATAAAAGGAGGGCACCCAGGAATTGTTGCTAATGTTCTATTTCTTGCCTTGAGGGCTTGTTACATGGATGTTCCTAATTATTCATTGTTCATATGTATGTTGTACTTCAAAATTTTAAAAAATAGTAAAAAGGGAGTGTTCAGTGAGGACAGTTTTTGTACAGGTCTGATTATAAGTTGAGAAGAGATAAAGGAATCAAAGGATCAAAAACATAATAAGATCAAGGTGTTAAAAAAAAACCCCAAGTTACAAGGAGTTAGAACTTTGATGCTTAAGAGGATTAGGAAAACATTTGCTTCTCATCTGCAGTTAATTTCTTTATTTGTGGGGCATAAATAATACTTTCCATGAGCTAACTTACCCTCTTTCAAAATGTATTTTTCACTTTCTCGACTTCTGCATGTGTTAGCATGGCATTTCCACGGCTGTAATACCATTTGTTTTCTCCTAATTTGCTTCTTCCTTAGATTTTCTTAATGCTCCACAATGGGGAATGTATTCGTGCTTCGTTTCTTGCTCCTTCTGGACACATATGCTTCACCTGCTCCTGGAGGCCGAGGGGAAAGAGAAGGGCTACCCTCTCTCCATCTTATTTCCTTTCCTCTCCTTCACTAAAGGAAAGGTATGCTTTAGCTGTATGCTTGGATTACCTGCCAAGTAACCAGCTGTCAGAGAATTGGTCGGATAGGTTTTGAGGTCCAGTACTGAGCATTCCGGTTGCTGATGGGGAAAAAAGGCGAAGACTTGAGAGCAGACAGTGCTGTGCCCCTTCACACAGGCGTCCTCATGCCAACAGGGTGGCTTTCCTTCTGAAGCCACGTCCTCTGTCCCTGACGTCATTTCAGGTTTGTCTCATGATGGAGTGGATTTGCTCCTTTTATCTTCAGCAGTGCACAAGCTTTGCCTCTTTCCTTTCTGACTTTAACTGCTGTTCTCTCCTTGGCACCCTGTGGCTTTGCAAGATCTCTCATTTCTGTATTAAAATACTTTGTTTACAGCAGACCCAACAAAGCCAGCAATAGTCACGTGATCACCTTGGTTGATGCTGATCAAAGATGTAGCCCTAACATAGCAGAACTTTGAGAACCACAGGTAGAGTCAGAGTTCAAACAGGATTGGGGCCTTCTGTTCATTAAAGATAAAGAGAAGTTTATCTTCCATTTCCAGGCCCCCCCATAGGGAGATAAGTTGTACCTGCCCAACAGAGGGGTTTCTGGACTGTTTGATGTACATTTGTCTGAAAGCCTTGTGTGTATTTCTGCATGGATGGTGCTAGGAAGATGCTGAAGATAAGGTAGATGGGGAAACTGACCCCACCCAGGCAATCATAAGGAAACTTCCCCTTCTAAGGCAGAAAACTGGCATTTTAAATACCTAATTCTCATCTTGTAGGATGATAACAATTTTCCTATCAAGAAATGAATGCCCTTGCTCACACGGTGAGCTCATTTTCTCACATACTTTCAATTGTTGTATGATAGCTTTTGCCATCCATTTATCTGCAGTGAGATAGCAGTGCTCCATGTTGCTTTAGAGCTTTCTCAGTCACATGACTTGAAATAAATAAGTATCTTTTTCTAGGGAGCAGCCACTGAGCTGTCATTGGAAAATAACTGTACTCTTGACAGGCTTCAAATTTTTGCCTTTATTTTTAAACCAAGAAAGAGTTTAAGACTGTTGGGAATCCACTCAGAACCCCAAAGTTGGTATGCAGATTACTTTAGACTCACAACATTTCATTCAACAGGTATAGAAAGAAGCCTTCTCAAAGCTCCCCTTACCTAACTAAAGGCAGCTACCTCAGGGCAATGAGAATCGCCATAAGCTCCCTCATTGGGGCAGCTTCTACTCCCAGCAGAAATACTAAGAGTAAACCTACCATAAGCCCCCTCTCTGGGGGAGCCCAATGGCCATGAAGAAGACAGCAAGACCACTTGCACCTGCAGAAACAAACATTATCAAAACTTTCTTATCTCCCATTTGTTTTCCTAAAAACCCATTTGTCTTTCCTAAAGAAATGTGCTTATTCTTCCCATAGGAACCTTTTCTCCACTCTCCCTTCCCCTACTAAGGTGGGTACGTAAGCCCCAAGTTCTAACCACCGCTTTGAGTTATTCATCCCTGAATCTCTGTGTGTATGCACTGTGCATGAGTAGATAAACTCTGTCTCTTGTCATTTAATTCACAGTTACTGGAGCTAAGGGGGCAGAGGAAGAGTTTTTCCTCTCCAGCAAGACACATCTGAGCTCTGCAGACCGAGAGGACCCCATAGGTGCCATTTCAATCTTGTAAAGTGAAATGCACATGAATGTTCTAAGTGGGGCAGGTCAAGTCCATGAAACTTGATTTCCAGACCGTGAATTCAGAGATGACCCTGGATTTCTTACTTGCCTCATATTCCTTCTTTATTCCCCAGGTTTTTACTTCTCAGTGTGTGGTCTGAGGACCACCCATCTTGGTAAAATGGCCATCGCTAGGCCCTGCCTCAGACGTACAGAATCAGAATTACCTGCACAGGAGCCGGGGTTTTTACGTATTCTACAGGTTCACCAGGTGATTCTTGGATGCATGAATATTTAATAAATCCTCTGGTATCTGATGCTCAGTACAGTCTTATAGTTATCAGTAAAAGAAAAAAAAAAGGGTTTCCCTGGTGGCGCAGTGGTTGAGAGTCCGCCTGCCGATGCAGGGGCGTGGGTTCGTGCCCCAGTCCAGGAAGATCCCACATGCCGCGGAGCAGCTAGGCCCGTGAGCCATGGCCACTGAGCCTGTGTGTCCGGAGCCTGTGCTCCGCAGAGGGAGAGGCCACAGCAGTGAGAGGCCCGCGTACTGCAAAAAAAAAAAAAAAAAAAAAAATGAAGAAGAAAGGGAAAACACACTCCTTACACATCAAAGAAGAAAAAGATATACCCCAACCTTGAGAAGAATCAAAGCTGACATAGGTGTCTTTTCCTCTGTAAAAGGAGTTCAGTGCCCATTCTAAGGAGCCAGAGTAAAATTAGCCCTTGAGTTGTTCTTCAGTGCAAGTGTTCTGACGCTGAAGTCCCAATCATTGCTTTCAAAGGACTCCCGTGTAACTAATTACCAGCTACTTAGAATCTCAATCCTCCTCCCACTTTTGAGTCAGAGTTGGGAACGAATTCCACCGTACTTGAAAACAGTGCCGGACTTGAGGAGCTGGTGGAGTTCAAGCACTCTTAGGGCGTATCATTTCCCTCCAGAGTTCTCCACCTATCCAATTATCTAACAAGGTCCCAAGGAGGGTGAAGATTTTCATGCCTGTAGGGTCTGAAAGCATTTAGCTCTCATGCACTCTTCCTCGGGAAGCCAGTGGAGGATGTGTCCTCTTCAATAAGGGAGTAAACAAGAAACACACAGGATCTAGGAAAGAAAACCCAGCAGAGGAAAAAGGGAAAAATCCCCAGGATCCCTTGTATGGATCCCGAGCAAAACCAGTGCAGACTGGAGAGGAAGACCGAGGCCTCCAGGAGGTCGACACCCAGAAGAGACAGACGGGATGCCGGATGTGCTGTTGGTGTTGAGAGGAGATTTATGTTCATGGGAGAGTTTGGGGCTGAATTCATAGCAGGCACATAGAAAGTTAAACAATTGGAAGAAAGACCCAGGCAATTTATTCACTTTAGCGGGGAAGAGTGTGGAAGAAAGGAAACAGAATCATAGTTTTCCATGTGAATAATGTTTACTTGCATACAAGTCAAATAACCAAATATTTATGATAGAGCATGTTGAGAATATGGTGTCTGGAGTGTGTGGGTGCGTGTGTGTGTGTGGGATGTGTGTGTGCACGTGTGGGATGTGTGTGTGCATGTGCACGTGTGTATTTGGTGGTGAGCAGCATCCTGCAGTGAGTAGCTGAAACCCCAGCACACAAGATGAAAGTCAATGGATAATGACTAAAACAAAAGGAGCAAGAGGTACCATTATGGACCATTTTTTCCAAGATAAATCCGGTGAGTTGGATTTATTGGTCTGGGTGTGGCCTGCAAATCATGGTTTCTAAAGCTCTCAGGTGATTCGATGTGCAGCTCAAATTAAGAACCCCTGAAGAGAGATTGCCGGTGGGCCCACGAGGCTGCAGTCAATCTGGGCTACCAGCTCAGCGCTGCACTGAACTTCCCTCTTAAGCTCCTTCTAGGAGAGGCAGAATGTCTGGCTCTTGGGTGTAGGCATCCCACTGTCCTTTCTGTTGACTGGGAAAGGAAGGGGAAGGGATAATCAGTAGTTACTGATCACCTTTATGTGCCAAGCACGGTATTAGGTACTTTGCACACAGATAAGAAAAGTAAGGATCAGGTTGCTGAGAGGCTGGTTCAAGGTCAGGTGATCAAAGCTCTAGTCGCCCAACTCAGAAGATACGCATCGTGCCACGGTGTGCTGCATGGGTGGGGTGCCACCGTGGGGAGGATGCATAAGGAGTGAGGGGGCTGGGCAGGTCTGGGACCCCACCCCTGGTCCAGGCGACTAATGTTATCTAGCCTGTGGTGAAAAAAAAATCATCAGAGGGGAGTGTTGCAGCCTTCTTGCACATTGTTTCAGAAAGCAAATCACAAGAGGCGGGGGTGGGGGGACGGGGGTGGAAATTAACCTGCAAAGGTTTTGGCTCCGCTAAAACTAATGCATTTTTTTCCCATCTTCCTTCTCCCTCTCTGCTCTCCCTCTCCCCATATATTATGTAACATATTCTATCACACAGTCCTTGTTCAGGAAAAATATTCAAGCAGGGGCTTTTAGCAATGAATAGAAATTTAGATTCAATATCCCGCTGAGGTTCTATCTCCCAGACCCTATAAGCCTTACAGCATAAAAACCTCATTAAATTGGAACCTGGTAATTTGTAATAATCTCACTGGACTCAAACTGTGGTTTACCTTTGAGCTCATAAAAGGCTCTTTAAAGCAAGTAATGTTACTTGAGAGCAAATTGAGGTCAAACATTATAGATGTACCATACAAACAATTTGTATGCTAATTAAAGGGATTCTTAGAGATAGTTTCCAAAGGACTTTTTTCTACTTAGCAGCCCTTTATTACCGTATTTTTGGTTACTAAATGTACTTGACTTTTCACTAAGTCCATTGGCCTTTCCTCCAATTAGCCTAAGTTGATAGGGTTGTGATCCATGTGGGCATCTGAACTATAGATGCAGATAGGAGATTTTAATGAGGCTCCTCTTATCAAACACACTTTATAAAGGCAAGTCACCGAGGATGGAGACTTTGATTCCTAGCTAGTTGTAAATCTGATTCTCCTAAAAGCCCAGTATCTCACAGTTTCACTTGCTTTGCCGATGATCTCTCAGAAAGCGGAAATCCCTTTGAACCACAAAGAAGAGCCTGGCTGATGAACTGAAAATGGTGGAAACGTTTGGAGAAATTGTGGAGAAAGCAATGGAAGTGCGCTCCTTGACCTGTGGGCTGTTTCCAAGTCAGGGTACACATTCTGGAGAAAGTGCTAAGAAGAGACCATGCAGTCCTGTCTTGGCTGCATGTTTAGGGCAGGCCAACAGGGTGGTGTGTCTGGGGAGGAGACTGACATTATCTTAATGCCCAGAGCAAGGGTCTCCTGACTCTGCTTCTCTGCCTAGCGCAGACCGCGTCTGGGCATTAGGTCTCGGCACTAGGTCTCAGCACCGTATTTTAGGAGAGACTTGGGCAAATAACAGCAGGTTAAGATGAGGCTAAAAAACCCAGAAACTCTGTTTTATGGGGAATAATTGGAGGAAACAAGAGTAGTTTCTGAATTGGATGGGATTTTAGGCAAAGATGACAGATATTTTCAAATATTTGGAAGGAGGTTAAGAAAATGATTCATTTTTACCAAGTGTGGCCGTCACAACGTGCATTTACCTTCCTTGTTTGTCTTCCCTGCCACACCACACATTTCAGGTAAGTGTTCTGGCTGAGTTTTGTTGGCGGGGGTATTTGTGGGGAAACTTGATGACAAGGACTCTTCTCGACTATGATAAAAGTGTGGAAGAAATCAAACACACAGTTTCAAGTGGTAGGATAGAGAAAGGAGTGATGCTTCTAAGAGTTAGGAGAAAAAGAGAGATTCAGTTAGAGGCACCTGACTCCCTTTCCAGGGAGGTGGGAGGACCTCAGGGACGCTGAATGGCGTGCCAGGGGCTACACTCCCCAACAACAGCCCCAAATGGGACATGGAAGTTAAGAGACCATGAGCATCCCAGTGGTGATGAGCATGGGCTGGTCAAAACAGGAAAGTCCTGAACATATGCCTGTGCATCGTCCCCTCGGACCTTTTCATTGGCCGGGTTTATTGGGTAGTGGCTGTGAACTCTATACTCACTGTGATTAAATACTGTCTACTATACTACCACCAACACTGCCAGAAGGAGGCTCGGGCGTGGATGTAAGTTGACTTAAAGAAAGGAATTACAGTGTCTGGCATGTTTGTATTTATGGACTAGATAACTCTACATTTGTATAGCTCCATGGCAAAGCAAGGACCAATGAATCGAAGGTTCTGGAAAGAGGATTTTAGTTAATTCAGGAAAGACATTTATAACCATTGACACTGCCTGGCAGTAGGATGGACTTATTTGAGAAACCACGAGCTCTGCTCATAAGTGGAAACTTAATTTGATGTCTATCCTTCAGGGGTGTTTTAAAGAAAAATGTCATGATGGGTGGTGTAAATTGGATTGTGATCTCTGCCATGCCTTCCACATCTGGAGTTCTGTGGTTCTATGAGTCATTGGAATCCTTGGCTCAAATGTGGGAGCAGGATTGAGATTCTAAGTAGCTGGTAAATATTTACACAGGAGTCCTTTGAAAGCAGTGATTGGGACTTCTGCGTCAGAACACTTGCACTGAAGAACAGCTCAAGTGCTAATTTTACTCTGGCTCCTAGAACAGGCATAGAGGGAAAAGACAGCTGTGTCAGCTTTTCTCCTCAAGGTTGGGGTGTATCTTTCTCTTCCATGATGTCTAAGGAATGTGTTTTCCTTTCTTTATTTTAATGGTAACAATAAGACTACACTGAGCATCAAGAGAGAAGAAATTTGAAGTAAAAACTGGAAGCTCAACAGGAAAAATTAGGGGCGAAGGAAATGAAAGATAGCGATTGAGAAGAAAGAACGGAAATGTTGCAAGTGTCATTTCCAAGCCAGGCTAGAAGTTTTATTACAGGCTGTCTTAGCGCTCCAAATGTTGGGCTTGGCTTGACTGTCCTCCGGTGATTGCTGTGCTGTGTGTCAGATGAAGTTGTCAGTGTTTGCAAAACCAATTAAAGTGGCATTAGTGCACACGCACACACACGCATGTGCTAAGCTGCCCACACAGTGTTCATGCCCAGTTCCTTGGCAGGTATTCAAGCCCAAACTATCATTTAGAAAAGAGTTATTTGAGCAAGCTTTGGAAACAGAAATTTGTCTTTCATTTTAATTATTTTTTATTTTATTGAAAACTTCAAGAATTCCATCAGTTCAAATATTGGTTCAAACTGTAGAAAAATAACTTTTCCTTTCTATTTTTAACAGGCTTATAAAAATTATTTTTGCCACTCTGAATGAACTCTTTTTTTATTAATTTATTTTAAATTAATTTATTTATTTTTGGCTGTGTTGGGTCTTTGTTGCTGCACGCGGGCTTTCTCTAGTTGCGGCTAGCGGGGGCTACTCTTTGTTGCAGTGCGTGGGCTTCTCATCGCGGTGGCTTCTCTCATTGTGGAGCACGGGTTCTAGGCGCGTGGGCTTCAGTAGTTGCGGCATGCGGGCTCAGTAGTTGTGGCTTACAGGCTCTAGGGCACAGGCTCAGTAGTTGTGGCACACGAGCTTAGTTGCTCCATGGCATGTGGGATCTTCCCGGACCAGGGATCGAACCTGTGTCCCCTGCATTGGCAGGCGGATTCTCAACCACTGCGCCACCGGGGAAGCCCGGGGAAGCCCTCTGAGTGAACTCTTAGCAAGTTCTATGTAATGTCACAGATATTAAACACAGGAAAAGAGAAGATGTAAATGAGGAAGAAATTACTCTATTTTATTGCTCTTTAAGTATAGAATGTGTCCCTAAATTACATAATACAAAAAATTGGATGTACAGATGACCAAAATTATTTTGTAACAACAGTTGGGAAAATAATTTTTTCTCAATTTGTAACAATGTCTGATCTTGATTTCACATTATTCAATGATCTGAACACACTTGCACATTGGGAAAATATTTTGGGCATCTCCTGAATTTGTGTAAGAACATGTGTTGCAATCTTGACTGGCTCCTAACTACACGTGTGGGTGAGACTCCAAGGAACCTCCCCCCAACCAAGAAATCAGCAGCGGGAAAATTAAAGGGCTGAGGGGCACTGGGCTGCCCAGTGCAAGAGACACAGTGTGGAGTCCAGTGTCATCACATTGGAAGGGCTCAGTGGACACCATGGCTTTCCCAGAAGGGACACCTTTTGGGATATTGGTCACATTCTAGGACTGAGGGTGTTCTGTGTTCTTTTATGTAATAGTCAGGTGCAGTCACAAGAGAAGATGCAGGAGAAGCTTGGGAAAGAACAAAATTTATTATTATGGTCCTAGAAATGGGAGGCATGTCATTCCATGCGGCGCCACATGGGGAAGACACCAGGGAGGTCAGGAGTGAGGGGACAGCCAAGGCTAGCACCTTTACTGGGTTTTCTGTGGGAGAGAAAGGCAAGACAACGGGGTAAACAGTTAAGGATTGGCTGGTTTGAATAATTCCAGCAGGCTCTAAGCTGTCGTGGTGGTTCCTGGCTCTGATCTGATGAAGGCAGAGGAATATTGCCTCCTGGGGTACATGACCCAGATAGAGGAGGTCTGGCTCTAGATTGGTTAGTTTGCAGATCAGAGGCATGCTTCCAGCTGAGCCTTTTAGTATCTTTAAGAATTGGCTAGGGCTTCCCTGGTGGTGCGGTGGTTGAGAGTCTGCCTGCCGATGCAGGGGACACGGGTTCGTGCCCCGGTCCGGGAAGATCCCACATGCCGCGGAGCAGCTGGGCCCGTGAGCCATGGCCGCTGAGCCTGCGCGGCCGGAGCCTGTGCTCCACAACGGGAGAGGCCACAACAGTGAGAGGCCTGCCTACTGAAAATTAAAAAAAAAAAAAGAATTGGCTAGCCCTGGGAGGGGCAGTCTCTGTCCAGCCAGAAAGGTTTTAAAGGTGTCAAAACATCATAATATACAAAAAATTAAAAATAGAAACAATAGAAAAGGGTATACTCTAGTGCAAAGAAGAAAACCAAAGCAGGCCTGTCCTCACAGAGTTTAAAGCTAACCTCACAAGATCAAGGTAATCTGCCAGTAGTTTAACTGCCTTTGAGAAAAACAACAAGTAAATGTCAGTTCTTTGTAGAGGAGGATAATGTGTTCCAGAGTCTGTACAAGGTATCATTCACAATGTCAAGTATACAGTGAAAAACTACTAGATATGCCAAAACACGTGAACCATAATCAAGAAGAGAATCAGTTAATAGAAGCAGATCAACAGATGGCCCGGATGTTGGAATTAGCAGATGAAGACTTTAAAACAACTGTTATAAATATGAAAATACTAGCAAACTGTATTCAGCAACATATTAGAAAGATCATACACCATTACCAAGTAGCATTTATTCCTAGAATGCAAAAATGGTTCAACATACAAAAATTAGTTACATAGTATCACACATTCATATGATGAAGGAAAAAACACACATGATCATCTCAATTGATGCAGAAAAACATTTGACAAAATTCAGTGCCCTTTGATGATGGAAACACTCAATATTCCTATTATAAGAGGCGACTGGAAGGGAGTATGATGGGAGGATGTATTTGTGTCACATAACATCTACTTAGAGACTCACGGGATCATCTACATCCCAAGTCTATACACCAGCACCTTTGAAAATTAAGTCTGCCTTTTACAGACAGGGTTTAGATTAAATTTAGAAAGTCATTGCCTCAGCTATCAGCTGAGAACCACTTTCCTAACAGAGATGAATGTGAGAGGGAGGGGAAAACGGACAAATGAGGGAGCCCCTGCTCAGTTCAGAGCTGACTGTGCTCCATGTCACAGGAAGTGTTGTCTAGATTCAAAGTGTCAGTATGGAAACAGTGACACAGGTGTCCATGGGGGTGGAGCCTTCTTCCTGCTTTAGACCCAAGGTCCAGGTACATCCCTCCTCAGCCTCTATTGCAGCTGGAGCAGCCCCCCTGACCTGGGCATGCCCCATGAGACACTTTGGGCTCAGAACGTGAGACAGGAGTTGGCATCGGGGTAGAGGGGCTGTTATGAGGTCGTGGTCCTGGGGGCACGTGTGTCTAGTTCATCTAGGCCGCACTCAAGGTGTGGGACCTTCCGCATGGTTCACTCAAACTCAAATATCCAGCCTTCCAGAGACCAGAAGGCCACCTGTGCTCTCAGTAAATGTCTTGTCTCCTCCATCATAGAGTTGGTCCCATTGCCAGCCGCTGAGCCCACCGATTCACTGTTGAAACATTGGAAATTTGGCCAAATCCAGGTAGTAGCACAAGAAGCCATTCTGTTCCCACTTGCTGCTGGAAGAAGGATGGTTCATGGGATGCTCCTTTGAAGCCATTGTTATTTCCCAGACTTAAGGAAGTGGTTTGACTCCAGGGGAGAAGGTCCCCACTTCTCGCCTTGTCTGGATTCTGCGGGGTGTGGCAACTAGAAAAGCAGAGTTTCTTCCTTCAGCGTCCTCTGGCCTTTGTCCTGGAGGCTCAGCAGCCGGAGGCGGTTTACTGAGTACTTAGCACAGTGGCACTGGGAGCTGGATTGGAGCCCTTATGTGCTGGAGCTGCTCGCGCTTACCTGACACGGCTCTTGTCCTGCAGGATCCCTCCCCTCCCCCCCAGCCCAGGTTGGTCACTGAGACCTCACAGCACACCTTCGGCCATAACTTTTCTCTGGTCTCCTGTTCTCTTCTTACTTTACCTTTGTCCTGGATTTTTCATATTTCATATATTTCTCATTTTATGGTAGAGCATATTTTCCATAACTTTCCTTATGTTTCTTAAGAACAGGACAGGCTATACATCTAGACATCGATAGGTAAGAAAATTAAATAAGGCTGATGGTGTCACTGGTATTCTTCTGGAGTGGGATTCCAGCACCTGCTCACTGGGGGACCCTAGGCAAGTTATATAATCGCTTTGTGCCTCAGTTCCCTGATTTATGAAAGGGAATAATCATAGGATTGACACGAGGATTAAAGGAGAGACTAGAGTTCAAGTGCATGTACACCACCGGGCAGGGTGGAAGGTGTCATGAGGGCAGGTTGCAGTATGGCTGTCATTGTCAGTGTAAACCAGGCCTCCTGAGGCCGTGGGGGTGGGTTTAAGCCTGAGCTCTTCACTCGCTGGCAGGGGACTGTGTGAGCTGCTCAGCCTCTGTGAAGCCAGGTTTCATCTGTTAAATAGCAATACAACTTACGTCATAGGATTTTGTGGGCATTAAGCTAGAGAAGATCAGAAAAACATTTAGCAAAGTGCTGGGTGTACCAAGTGCTCAGTCCTAGGATCTTCTTCCTTCCTTCCACCACAGCATTACCGGGGTTCACACTTAGACCCCAGCACCTCAGCCACAAGTCTCCCTCTTACAGACACCAGGGGACTTTGGGCCACAGAGGTGTCATTACGTCAGCTTTGTAAATGGGTCCTGGGCCCAAAGATCCAGAGGTTATCCTCATGCAGAGTGAGAGGCGGGAAGGATGCACCTCAGAACATCAGCGCAGGGAAGACTCCCGGGCAGCCAGGTGTGTTCACAGTGGGTCTCCTCAACGTGCTGGAGAGTCCATTTCCTCTTCTCAGAACCAGCTAGATTCCAGGCCTCTGGGGGCAAGGCTGGACCAAGGCAGATCTCAGGACTCCAGCCCAACAGGCTGGGGGTTAAGACCAAACGTCAACCCTGGGCAGGAGTCAGAGCGTGGGGCAGGAAAACCAGATTAGGGCTCGCACTTCCTGAGACCAGGCCAGGGCAGCAGGGCGGGGGTCCCAGACCGGAGTGTGGGGTACAGGGCGAACCTCGCTCCATCCTCGCTCTCCCTGACATCCCCTCCCCACCCCCGCACGGGCCTCCCTTCTCTCCTCCTCCTCCCACTCTCCTTGCTCATTTCTGTGGTTGTCTCATCCAGTCTCAGAGCTTTAATGTCATCTGCATCCTTGATTCCCACATGTCCACCTTTGGCCCGGGCCTTTGCACCGAGTCCCAGACTTTCCTGTTCAGCGGCCTCCTTCATGCCTCGCTGGGGCGGGCGTCTGATCTGCTCTCAAACTTACCGCGTCCAGGCCGAGCTCCCGATCTTGTCTTTGCGCCGGGTCCACCTGATGCTCTCAGTGAATCAGTGGCTCAGGCCCAGGGTCACCTCCACTCCTCTTTTTTTCAGACACCCCAGTCCAGACCTAGCAAAACTTTCTGTTCACCTCGGACTCCCCCGACTCCGCACCTCTCACCTCTCGCTGCTCTCACTGCACTTCCTCCACTGTCACCCGCAGCCGGGCTGGCAGGGCTCCAGCGGGGTTCTCCCTGGCTCCCTCCCCGGCTCCCCTCCCGGGCTGAGCCGCGTCCCTCCTCTGAGCAGCCCTCCGGACCCACTGTGCAGTTCTCAGCTGGCAGGTGCCTTATCCTCTAAGGCCACCGTCTAGCTGATTGAGTGAGTGCATCACCAATGGAGCTCAGCGGGCTCTGATGTGTCCACCTCTCCCTCCACTGCCTGATTCCTTGTTTGAGACCATAAAAGAGGCTTGTCCCATTCTCTGGGTTAAATTCTTCTTACTTCCTGTTTGGTGGTATTGTAAGGACAGGTAACTAATAGCTTGATGAGTGTTAAGAATAAGATAAAGGGCTTCTCCACAAAGTCCTTTAAAAGAACTATTTACTCTCAAAGGAAAAACACATTTTCATAAATTTCTGGAAGAAAGTTTGGAGCATCAGGATGTAGTTAACACTAGGATTTGGAGATAATTATTTAAGATCCATATCTTTTAAAAGTATTTATCTGTCAAACATATCAAAATGTCTTTCAACTACTTAAAAGTATCTATCAAAATTGCTATTTTTAAGTGACTGTATTTTAGTTCTGATTCTATTTTGAAAAGAGCCACAGTGGTGAGGGCTTTAGTTAGGAGTGGACACGCATTAGGAAGCCCACTGGCACGTTCTTGCCGAGAGTCCTGCTTCCACAGTCACTGAGTACCTTTCCTTGAAGACTGGGCCAGATTTGGGCTCGGGAAGAGGAAAGGTAACATCTAAAACTATCAGAGCTTTCAAACCGGAGGGCTCTAGAGAGGAGGCTCGCCCACTAATGAGCGAGTAGCTCCTGGCTGCTTCTTGGGTTTCTAACGTCACTTGTGATGTCCTGGAAGCTCTAATCTGCCCTTTGCGCGTGTCTCCCCGACCTGCTCCTGAGGCCGCTCTGGCAGAACCGTCTGTGGTGCACGTCCCCTGAGGGGTGTCCTGCTTCATCCTGCCACCTGCTGACTTTGGTGGGGTCGGGGATGGGGGGGCAGTTGAAGCAGAGGGTGCAGTGGTGAGCGGTGTTCCGTGATCAGGGAAGTAGTGATCAGTGAACGTTTGTTGTGCTCACACCAAATGGTTGGCAAACCTAGAGGGGTGGGTTAGGGAGGGTGGGAGGGAGGGAGACACAAGAGGGAAGAGATATGGGAACATATGTATATGTACAGCTGATTCACTTTGTTATAAAGCAGAAACTAACACACCATTGTAAAGCAATTATACTCCAATAAAGATGTTTAAAAAAAAAAGAAAAAAACTGGGAGCTCTCCAACCAAATGGGGTGAGGCTCAGGGTTGTGTTTTTATAACGCAGCTTATCTAGTGAGAAAGTGGTGACTGTATTCTTCATAGTGACTGGTTAGAATTTTCCTAAATAATAGGTTATTGGCCAGAGGTGACCTCCTAGCAACCTCAGGAAGCAGTTTAAGTTTCGCTCATGATTCCAGAGGCAGAAACAAGGAGTGAAGTTACTCTCGCAAAAACAGAATTAAGCTTTGCCTGTGTGACATCACTGGTTTTGTCTGCTTGGGGAGCTGTCAGTGCTGGTCTCCGTGAAGTATTGATTTTAACAAGCTGCAAGCGGACACTGGGTCCGAGGGACAGCGCCGTTGGGGGGTGGCCTGTGTATTTCAGCCAGAAAGCTGGGTGCCGCTCCCCTAGTCCTCCTTGCTCCCCCACACTGTGGTGCAGCCGTGAGCCTGCACCTGCCGGCAGCCAGTCATCTGGGGGCTGCTTGCCCAAGACCCCGGTCCACTCCACAACCAAGGATGTCTTCTGGGGCAGGGAAGCTTCTGCCCAGTAACAGGGCTGCAGGTCACCTGGGAGGCTCAGCCTGGCTCTGGAAAGACCATTCATTCCCTGTTCATTCATCCATAGTGATTAAGGGCTGGACTTTGGAGTTGGGCAGTCAGGTCTGAACTCCACCTCTGAGTCTGACGAGCTGTGTGACTGTAGGCAGCTGACTCAAGTGCTCTGTGCCTCAATTTTCCCTTTCGTAAAAAGGAGTTAGTAATGGTACCTGTACATAGAGTTGTTATGAGAATCAAACTATTAACAATTTGTAAAGCAGTTAAAACAGTGCCCGGTGCACAGACATTGCTGTCTAAACGTAGTTGAATACATTTATTCATTCGACCAGTACTCATTGAGCCTGGATTATGGGCAAGCAAAGTGCTAGAGGCTGACAACGTAACAGTCTAGTGGCTTAACCAGGTCAGTGGTCGCACTGACTGCCCGGTGCAGCAGCGCCTAGGCTAATCCCTTGGGACAAAGGCCTTCTAGGTGGCTCCGAGTGTGCCGGCAGGAGGGTGCCCCTGTTAGCAGACTCCAGTCAAGGTCGTCTGCAACTAGGAGTCTCCTGATGCAAACCCAGTGGTCGCAGGCCAGGAGACTGGGGTCAGGACCGACGCAACCAGTTACCTTCCTGCTAATGTCTCAACCCTGAGTATTTCGTTTTTTAAGGTTAAGACAGATTAGACAGTTTCAATATTAATCTTCATTCAGCAAAGCCATATTAATAACATTTAAAAATTGCTTTATGTTTATCTTTGCCTGGAGTAAACCAGTTAACTAGTTAGCTCACCCCTGATTCACTCTTCAGTGGCTGAGAAGTGACTTGGTAGTATGCTCGCAAACGTGCCACACTCACTGGGCATGTAGGTGACTGACGGCACAGTGGACGGAGCACACTCTGGAGTGTGGAGCTGCAGTCCACACACCACAGGCGCCAGGTCTCCGGACTTCCTGGAGCTCCTGGACTCTGCAGGGCAGGCAGAACCTTGCCCCCAGCACCACGGGTGTTGGCTTGTTTGCCTGATAAAGTCGTTTGATCAGCTGTTGACGCCACTCTCAGATTTCACCTAAGGGAAGCTGAATGAATTCCACAGGTTTTACACGCAGTGGTCATTGCCATGTCATAAAGCCTTGGTGGTGGCGGAAGTATTCTCTCCGGACCCCCAAAGTCTCCTTTGATCTCTGGGAAGAGACGTGTGCAGCCCCGAGGAGCAGGCACCCCAGCTGCATCACGCCACCATGCTCCTGTCTGTCCCGGCAGCTGAGCTGCCTCATTTGGGGGCCGGCACTGCCAGTCCCCCGGCTGGCTTTCTACTTCTCTTTTGTGCTAACAAGAAAATGGCTATGATAATGGTGAAAAAGAAAACAAAGAAATGAAAGGGAGGTGGGACTTCCCTGGTGGCGCAGTGGTTAAGAATCCGCCTGCCAATGCAGGGGACACAGGTTCAACTCTAGTCAGGGAAGATCCCACACGCCGCGGAGCAACTAGGCCCGCGAGACACAACTACTGAGCCTGCATGCCGCAACCACAGAAGTCCGCGCGCCTAGAGCCCGTGCTCTGCAACAAGAGAAGCCACCGCAATGAGAAGCCCGCGCACCACAATGAAGAGTAGCCCCAGCTCGCCGCAACTAGAAAAAGCCCTTGCACAGCAACGAAGACCCAATGAAGCCAAAAGTAAATAAAGAAAAAGTAAATAAATTTATTTCTAAAAAAAAAAAAAAGAAGAAAAAGAAATGAAAGGGAGGCTTGGTGGATGTGATGGCTAATTTTATGTGTCCCCTTGGCTAGGCCACGGTGCCCAGATATGTGTTCAGACAATATCCTGGATGTTTCTGTGAGGCAGTTTTTGCAGGAGATTAACATTGAGGTCGGTGGACTTTGAGTGAAGCAGGTGACCGTCAAGGTGTGGGTGTGGGTGGGCCTCATCCAACCAGTTGAAGGCATGGATAGAACAGAAAAACCAGCCTCCCCTGCGCAAGAGGGAGCTCTGCCAGCAGGTGCTGTGGGCTCCACCTGCAGACTGGACTCGCCAGCCTCCATGATCCCGTGAGCCGGTTCCCTAAGTCTCTCCCTCAGTGTATGCACATCCCACGGCTTCTGTTTCTCTGAAAAACTCTGACTACAGATTTGGTACCAAGGAGCACGGGTTCTGCTGGAACAAACACCCCAAAAGGCGGAAGTGTCCTTGGCACTGGGTGAGGGCTGGGGCTGAAACGTCTTGAGGAGCCTGTTAGAAAAAGCCCGGAGGACCGTGAAGAGACTGTTGTGGGAATGTGGGCGTTAAAGGGACTTCTGGTGAGAACTCAGACACGAAAGAGGAACAGGTTATTGGAAAGCAACCTTGTTATAAAGTGGCAAAGCACTCGGCTGGTTGTGCTCTGGTGTTTTGTGAGCCATGAACTTGTGAGTAACAAACTTGTATACTTAGCAGAGGAGATTTCATTTTTTTTAATTGAGGTATAATTGACATACAACATTATAATAGTTTCAGGTGTACAACATAATAATTCAATATTTGTATATATTGTGAAATCATCACCTCAGCACGTCTAGTTAACATCCATCACCACACATAGTTCCTTTTTTTTCACGTGATGAGAATTTTTAAGACCTACTCTCTTAGCAACTTTCAAATATGTCATACCTTGGAATGCATATTTTCAAATATGCATATATAGTATAATTAACTATAGTCAGCACGCTGTACACCACTTCCCCATGACATTTATTTTATAACTGGAAGTTTGTCCTTTTTGACCCCCTTCACCCATTTCACCCACATCTGGCAACCACCAATCTGTTCTCTGTAACTATGAGCTTGGTGTTTTGTTCCGTTTTGTTTTGTTTTTTAGATTCCACATGTAAGTGAGATCATACGGTATTTGTCTTTCTCTGTCTGACTTACTGCCCTCGAGGTCTACAGAAGAGTTGATTTCTGAGCAAAGTGTTGAGGGAACAGGCTGGTTTCTCCTGGCTGCTAGAGTAAGATGCGAGAGGAGAGAGAGGACTTGCAGAAGGAATTGTTCAGCAAAAAGGAACCAGAACTTGAAGATTTGAAAAGGTCTCTGCCATCCCCAACAAAGACAGGGACAGAGACAGGACTGAACCAGCAGCAACTCTGCCAGCTGGAACCAGAGGCACCAGAGACAGACAGAGTGAAGGAGGAGGATTCTACAGAGTGGAACAGCAGAGCTGTCAGGAGCCTCGGAGGTCAGCCATGCTGCCTCTCCCACCACGGCCCGGAAAGGCAGAAAGTGCCCCAGAAATGCAGAAAGCAGGAGCCTGCCAGGGCCAGCAAGCCAGTTCCCGGTTCCAGGAGGCAGGCCGTAAAGATATACAGAAATGCTCATTGGTCATCATCATCTTCATTGCTGGCCTCCTCCCTCTAATGCGCTCCGCCAGCGAGGAGCAAACGCATGGGAAATCCCTGCTGTCACTCCAGACACGATGACAACCCTTCTGCACAGCAGTGAGGGAGTGTGGGCTGTGGGTAGATGCTTCCCGGCATTCAAGAGTAGAGGGCTGTGAACGTCTGTATCGTATTTCCTCGACTGAGAAAGGAGGCCGCGTTTAAGTGGCACTGGATAGCCAATGTGCTCATGGTTAGATGCCAGTCGGCCCTTAGGGAGAGATCACATCCTGCTGGGACCACGCCAGCGTGTCCAGCGCCGTGATTTCTCTTAGCACTGACAGAACAAAGCCTCCAGGACTTTTGCTTTTCTGACAAACATCTAACTTACGGCCTCACATGTAATATACATGCTCCATGGAAATGTCTGCTAATCGCTGGCGTTTGAGCCCCCTTTTTTTTCTCCACCTTCACTTCTGGAGTAGCTGTAGTTGAGCTCCTCTCCCCACAAGGTGAGTTAACTGAACAACACTCGTTGGGAGGCGGCTGCGCTCACGGAAGAGGCGAGCCCGTGGCAGGGCTGCTAGGAGACCGTGACCGCGGAGGGGTTCCTGTCCCGTGGGCGCGGCGTGTTCAGAGCCCTTTCTGAAGAGGGCGCCGCTTACCGAGATGCTCAAGAGAGTCACAGCCGTGACTGGGGTTCCTGGCGACCCACTTTAGGAACAGGCAGGGTGGCGCAGAGGTGTGGTAACAACACAGCAGTAACAGAAATCAGGATAGTTTGGTTCTCTTCAGTATGAATGATTCCATTGCCACTCTTTTCAGAATCCTTGCCATTTTGTATTTTGGGGGCAATATTTTCGACTGTCGTTTCTTCTAGTATGTCAACCCTGTGAATTAGTCTTGAACCACCCAAGGGTTCTCAATCCCTCCACCCCATTGTCACCATCATTTGGTTTGACAGATGAGTTACAGGTGAACCTGTGGAATTCCCCACCCTCCCCTTTGAGGGTCTGGATGGACCTGTGCATTCCCAGGCCGGATGGATAGATGGATGGATGGATGGATGCATGGACAGAATAGATAGCCTAAAATGAGGTTTAGTGATATTTGTGTGATTTTTTTAATCTATAATTTCAGTCCTTTCACTAGAGTTCAATCTCTCTCTTCCATTTCTCTTTCCCTGTCTTTGTACAAGCCATAGATAATCAAAAAGTTGGCTGTAATTCTAAAAATAACAAAGGTCCTGCCTGAGTTAAATACTGAGTTTGAGAACTTTGTGTTGTATGAGACTAGAACATCTAAGTGGTCAGTTATACGTAAACTCCATGATGTCATAGGTCCTTCGAGTTCCTTAAATAGCCACCTACCCACCCTTCCATCAAGTGTCTGGTGATTGTTTATTATGGTAGAACAAACCCACCAGAAAGACCCTTTCCAGCTCTAGAATTCTCTTATTTTGTGGACCCAACATGCTCTAGGCACTGAGGGTTCAACAAATCACAAAGCATGGACATAGCCCCTGGGTTTATAATCTGACTTACTTGGTGGTCACAACCCAGACTGCAATCAGACGGTGGTTAACATGACTGAATTCTGGGCATTTCTAATTGTAAACTCTCCCCCACACATTCTTACCTAAGTCACGGCTGCTCGCAAGAGAAATCAAATTAATCACCCAGCACGGTGTCTTGTGTTGCTGGCATTGCAGACAACAGCTGACGTACACGTCAGTGGTTCTCAGCCGTGGGGGTCCCCCCAGGGAACGTCTGGCAATGTCTGGAGATGGCTTTGGTCACCACACCTGCCACACCTTTCTCAGTGGCGACCTCATTTGTTGGCCTGCCTCCCATGGGGACATCTCTCTCTGAACACAGTGGTGAAAGATTCCCTGCTTTTGAGGACTTGTGTGATTAGATTGGGCCCAGACAATTGAGAATAATCATCCCATCCCAAGGTCCTGTAACCACAGTCACACCTGCAAAGCCCTTTCCACAATGGTTCCCAGGATTAGGATGTGGAAATCTTCAGGTGCCACCATTCTTCCTACCACAGTAGGTGTTGTTACTATCAAGAGGAAGTTGAGGTACAGAGAAGCAAACAGCTCACCCGAGGCTCGGCAGCCACTGAGTGGGGAGCAGGGTCTGAATCCAGCCCTTTGGCTGGGATCAGCCCGCCAGCGGAGAGATGAGCACACCAAACGGAGAGCAGCCCCCAAGTCGCACCTGCACTGAGTGATTTCTGGGTGGAAACGTGAGTCAGAAGTTAAACAGTTGCTGGGGGCTGGGGCAGGGGCTGGGGATGCGCGAGTCTCCAGCCTCCTCTCTGCCCTACCCCCGCCCCCCCCCACTCCCCCTGCTTCTGGCAGCAGCGGCCTGTGAGGCCACGTTGATTTTTTTTTTTTTTTTTTTTTGGCTGCGTCTGGTCTTCCTTGCTGGGCGCGGGCTTTCTCTAGTTGCTGTGAGCGGGGGCTACTCTTCGTTGCGGTGAGCGGTCTTCTCACTGTGGTGGCTTCTCTTGTTGCGGAGCACAAGGCTCTAGGCGTGCCGGCTTCAGTAGTTGTGGCATGTTGGCTCAGTAGTTGTGGCTCGCAGACTCTAGAGCACAGGCTCAGTAGTTGTGGCGTACGGGCTTAGCTGCTCCATGGCATGTGGGATCTTCCTGGACCGAGGGATCGAACCGGTGTCCCCTGCATTGGCAGGTGGATTCTTAACCACTGCACCACCAGGGAAGTCCCCATGTTGCTTCTTTAACAGAATGTGCTCATGGTGGTGTCTGGGGCCAGGGGGAGACCTCCTGCACCTGTCCCGAAGACGCAGATTCTCCTGTGGACCCTCAGTGCTGCCCTAACCCCTGACGGAGGTGCTGGGACCTCTGTCTCCCCCCACTCCCCCAACAAACACACTTTGCTTCCCATCTCCCCTTATGGCTTTGCCGTAAGTGAACCAACAGGAACGGTCAGGTATGCTTTGGCCAAGGCCTGAGCCTCCGTCTTCTGCTCTGGCCTCCACCCCCTACATCATGAAAAGGCCCAGTTCCTTGCCCTCCTGGAGCCCCTGCCCGGATGCTGGCACTGTTTTCCTTCTTTGTAGTCACCAGGGGTGTCCCCTCTAACTGCACTTCTGTTGGCAAGGAGAGCAGGTCCCAGGAACGTGTAGGACGATCCACAGGGCAGGGGAACTGCCCTTTGCCATCCCTGTCCTGCCCACAGGCCCGTGCTAGCTTGGAGGGGTGGGCGAGGGACCCTCAGAAGGGGAAGCCCCCAAGCTCACTCAGACTCAGCCTTGTTCTGAGAGCCGCTAAAGAGCCCAGCGGGTTCCAAGTCTGACTCCGCAGCCGCAAGCCCTGGGTGGAGTCAGGGATTCGAGGTGCCTGCAGGACAAGGGGTTTGGAGGGTCTTGGGGGCATGTCCTGCACTAAGTAGGCCCTCCAGGTGCAGGTTAGGGCTGACTCGCTGGAGAGCAGCCCTCCTGCTCTGTGTAGTGGACTCGCCAGCATCTCCAGACGGTGTATTCCCCAACAGTCCTGAGCTCTGGTTGGCTGGGGAGGTGGGACAAGAGGCAGAGGGAAGGCCACTGGCTACAACAAGACGGATCTGTGTATTCCGTGGTTGGTAGGGCCGCCTCCCTCCCTCCCTTCCTCCCTCCCTCCCATCTTCCACCTAATTCCCCTCAGGGTCATGTGACCATGAGTGCCCAGGAGCTGGCACACCACACCCACCAAGGTGCTCTGCAGGCAGTGCAGTTTCCTTAAATAACAATGTAAATACGTACACCTTGATATCGAAACTCCCTTTAATCAATCTAACTTTTACCATATTGTCTTGTTAGCAATTGTGTCATTTTCTGTTTATACCACCACTTTTCCCTCACCCTCTAAACTAAATCATCATTTCAGTTACTAGAGTTTCCAAACGTACTGCTTCCTGGACAATAGGAATTATTGTGTCTCCCTGGCAGCAGCCTGGAGAACGACTCCACAATGCGCTGTTAGTGTCAGCACGATGACACAGCAGCGGGGAAGGCCGTGGCTTCAGGGGCTAGAGGTCCTGAGGGCTCGTGTCCACTTCCACTTACGCAGCCTGATTCTGAGTCCACGCCCAGCTTGGGAGATGGGGCTGGGCCTGACAAGGGCAAAACCAAATGGTGTCTCTTGTGGGGTGCGGCTGTATCGGACCCTGCGGGGCGCTGTGGCGTGCTAGCATGTGCCCGGTGGGGGCCTGACCGCTGGGTTAGAGAAAGATAGGTAAGATACACAAGGCGCCCTTCGTAGTGGGGAGTTGACGGCGGGTGTCTGCTGTACGCACCGGGGAAGAAAAGCCTCTCTAGGACTTGCCTCATGTCGACGGCACCTCAGGTGCCCAGTGAACAGCGCTTCCTCCACGCCGCGAGCCTGGTGCAGGAGAGCGCAGCGCCGGCACCTGGAAGGTGAGAGGGAGGAATCAGAACCGAGCCGGGACTGAACGGTACGCCTGCGCGTACGGAGCATCTTCCGTGTGCCAGGAACCATGCACACGCTGTTTTAGCTCATGGTTGTGATGAGAGGCGGAAACTGATGCTCAGAGAGGCTAAGTAACTTACCCCAGGCCACACAGCCAGAATGCAAACCCTACGACCCCGACCCCCACCCTGCGCCTGGGCAGCACTCAGGGCCGAGAATCTGGGAACCAGCAGCAGCATCGCTGGTCGCTGGGTGTGCTCAGAACCGCTCTCTAGAGATGTGGACCTGGGCCTGACTCTCAGCTGGATCTCTCCGCTTATGTTTGCAGATCGCGTCTGGCGCAAGCGGCCCCACTGACGAGTCTGCCGGGTGGGCCGCTGGCACCGAGACGTCGAGCCTCCGGGCTCGCTCTGCGCGGGCTGCTAGGAGCACACACACCCGATAGGCGTCCGCGCGGATTTGGTGACGGAGATCAGGTCACACCGAGGAGGACCTCGTCTGCAATCGCAGGAGGTAAGGACCCACCCCCAGAAAGGGGTCGGGTGGGCACGCTGTCACGGTCCCTCCCTCCCTGCGTCCTGACGCAGAGGGGACGGTCAGCGTCCGCGTCGGCAGGATCACGCTCCCAGATGGGGGGGTTGGGATTGATCTCGGCCTCTCACCGCTCACTACCCTCAGGCCGCGCTCTGCTCTCCTCGGGGTGCCCCCAGACCCATTGGTAGGAAGGGCGGCCCCCAGTGGTTCGATGTCTTGGCCCCCAAACAGACGGCCGCATGCCCCCCAGAGCGGGGGCGCAGCCCTGGGGGGCGTGGGCGCACGGCCGACACCACTTCACGGAGCAGAGTTCCAACACCAAGATGGGGACTTCCCTGGCGGTCCAGTGGTGAAGACTCCGCGCTTCCATCGCTGGGGCGCGGGTTCCCTGCTCGGGGAACTAAGATCCAGCATGCCCCACGGCGCAGCCAAAAACAAACAAGCAAAACCAAAAAAAAAAAAAAAAGAGAGAGAGAAAAGGTAAAACACGCCGAAAAAATACCGAGATGATCGGGCCACTTTGAGTCCTTCCTTCCCCCGAGGCCGCAGCAGGTGCACCACCGTCTGCTCCCTGGCCTCCCTCTTCGCCGCTGATGGGGTCCTCCTCCTCGGCCACCCTTCTTCCCTCCGTGTTTCCAGGGTTCTCTGTTCAGCCCACTCCTCTCATCCCCTCTCTACCACCAGGACGCTCTTGACTCTCAGCTATGCCTCACAAGCCCTGGACCTCCCTCTCGAGCTTTATGCCTGAACAACATGTACATCTTGTACAAATTTTGTTAGATTTATCCCCCAATATGTCAGTTTTTTTGGTGCTAATGTAAATGATACTAGGTCTTTAATCCTAACACTGTTTTATGTGTACCTTTTCTTGCTTTTCTTGATAGCCTTGCCCCAGGTTTGACATTTTATAGTCTTTTCATTACCAATTTTTGTTTTATACATCACTAATTTCTCCACCTTATTTGTTCTTTTACTTTTTGCTGTTGTTTTTTAGTTTGTTACAATGGATGCTTAGGTCATCAATTTTCAGTCTTTCATGTAGAATTTTTTAAAAAAATATTTATTTGTTTGCACCAGGTCTTAGTTGTGCAGGCAGGCTCCCTAGTTGTAGCTCCAGGGCTCCTTAGTTGTGGCTCGCTGGCTCCTTAGTCACGATATACGGGCTCCTTAGTTGTGGCATGTGAACTCTTAGTTGCGGCATGCATGTGGGATCTAGTTCTCTGACCAGGGATCGAACCTGGGCCCTCTGCATTGGGAGCTCAGAGTCTTATCCACTGCGCCACCAGGGAAGTCCCTCATGTAGAATTTTTACCATTCAGTTAAAAGTATTTCCTAATTTTCATTGTAATTTCTTCTTTGGTCTATACTATATTTGGAGATGTATTCTTATAATTTCCAAGCCTTTGTATATTTCTAGGATTTCGTCATAATTTCTAGTTAATTTTTCTGTGTTCAAATAATCCAATTTATGATATAGATCCATAGAAATTTGTTGACATGATTTACATGTGCTCAATTTCATAAATATTTCAGAGTGTGCTTGAAAAGAGGGCATATTCTCCCAATCTTGGATGCAGTAACATATATATCTCCACTAAGTTAATTTTATTGTTTTGTTCACATCTTCTATATCCTTAATCTTCTCATGTGTGCGTTATTTATCAGTTACTGAGAGACATGAACTTCTCTTTGTAGTTCCATCAATTTTGGGTTCTGTATTTCAAGGTAATGTTACTAGGTTCATATTCTGAAATTACATTTTTTGTGAATTGAACCATTGTAATTACTGATATATTTGGATTTAAATCTACTATATTATTTGTGATTTTCCATTTGTTGTGCTTTTCCTTTTTCTTTTCCCTCCTTGCCCTCATTTTATTAGCTTTTATTAAGCATTCTGCTTTTTTCCTAATAATTTGGAAGTTATACATTCTATTTCTGGAGTTTAAATCATTACCCTAAAAAATTATAACATGAAAACTTAGTTCATCAAAGTCTGGCGCTCATCGGTACTTTTTTACCCTAATTCTGAAAATAGGACCTAGAAATCTATCACTTTTTAAATTCATATACTTTATTATGTGTTAAAATTCAGTAAAATATTATCGTTGTTGTTGTTTATACATTTTCTTGCTCTTCATTCTGGTCACTGCTCCTGCCTCAAGTATGTTTTGTGGACTTGCCCTTAGAGAGGGTCATCTACTTAGGGTCGGATTTCCTAGTTTTTCTTTTTCTGGTCCTTAAAGGAAATTTTCTTTGGTCACCATATTCCAGTTTACTGATACTGTTTTTTTCCCTCATCATATTGAAGATATTATTTCACTGTCTCCTGTCTTTCAACGTTACTATCTCACCAGCTGTTGGTTTTTCAAGGTTACCAGGTTTTTCCTTTGGGTTGCTTTTAATAGATTGTTCTTGTCTCTGCTATGTACACTCTGACTATGTGTACATAGTCAGAGTACATTTCTTATTGTTTAATCTCCTGGTGCTTGTTGGTTCTCTGGAATCTGTGGGCTGCTACCTTCTGTCAGCTCTGGGGCAGTCCTGGTTGTCATGCCTCCTCCCCTTGCTCCTTCACAGGTCCTCCTGGAGCTCCTGTTAGACAGCCATCCTGGTCTCCTCAGTCCACCTCCTTCATATCTCTTGGCCTCTGTGTCATGTACTCCCATCTGCCCCAGATCCCCCCATGTTCTTTCTCTGCCCCACACGGTGTCCAGGAAGTGACCCTACAGGCTGGTCACCTCGGCTCTGCTGCACTCTGGCCACTGGGCTAGGTCAAAGGTCAAAGGGAGGGCCCAGCAGCAGTGAGCAGGAGAGGCTGCCCTTGTACCTTTTTCCCTCACCTGCCCTCCAGCCTGAGGTTTGGGCATCACTGCCTAAGACGGATGATCAGAAAAGGGCTTGTTGCTGGTTCCTTAAATGTTTGGTTAGAAGTTCAAGTTTTCTTGTTCATATAGTATTTTGAAATTATCTTATGTGCAATGTCTGAATTACTGATTGAACATACACTTATGGGGAAACTGCTTCAGAGGCTCACGGGGTGGACATCAGTACCGTTTGCAAATAACTCTGTTTCTTCCCACTTTCTTGTACATCCTGTCCCATGTGACTCTTTCCAGTCGATGAATTGAGGCTGAAACATGTCGTTGACATACTCTCTCTTTTCCCCAGCGTAGCAGCTGGCACTATTTGCTGGGGAAGGCTGGCTCCCACAGTGACCATCCAGGACACAGTCCCCTGTGACTTAGGGTGGGCATGGTTCACAAGAGAAAAACAATGTGATGCTGAGATTCGGGGCTGTTTGTTACCACAGCATCACCTAGACTATACAGACTGATAAGTTAATATTATGCTTTTAACTCAAATAGTGGTGAAGGCAGGTAGCTTGCTATCACTACAAAAGTTAGTCACAGGGCCAGCATGGGCACTTTAAACTTCCTCTCTCTGGAAAACTGAGATTGTTAGAACATCATGCTTTCCTCATGCAGAACTTCATAGTCAATAATTAAACTGCTGACAGGACCATAACATTGTCAGAATCTATATTCTTGCTGCTTTTACCCTGAGGGGTGGCCAGCACAGCCAGCTGCTCAGCCAGCTTTCCTGAACACCAAGAAGTCAGGTGCCTGTTGCAACATGAGCCTTGTGAGTCTTTTTGGGTGTCGCACACTATGTTCATCTTAAGAGAGTCTGCCTGTAGATATTTAGAATCATTGGCAAACTCATCATAGAAACATAAGTACACAGATTACAAACCTTTTATTATCACCCTTTATTTGCTCTTAGAAAACAGGTTGCAAGATTTTCATCAAACCTAAAGGTCCTTTTGGGACCTGTAAAATGGAAAAAGTGTTTTCAGCAGTGTGTTCATGCAATAGGATGATTCATATACTGGTGCTGTAATTAATGCATGGAACTGTCCCTTATCAACGGCTGCTAGCGTGAGCAAGGGCGTCAGCTCATCAGCACAGCAGCAAATGTCCTGCCTGTCTGTTGTGTTCAAGTGACAGGAGCAGCACAATTTTGCAGAAGAAACCCTACCCATGTACACGCACGATTAGTGCTTCTGGGGGATTATTTCCAGCACATTCCATCATGCACCTCCAGTTGAAACCCAAAAAAGTAAGAACTCTGAGGAAGTGAAGAGCAAAGTTACCCTTAGAAGGTAATGCAATAGGAAAAGTGGCTTTGGAGTTCAACTGCCCTGGGCTCCACTTCCAACTGTGCCATCCGGCAGCTGTGTGACAAGGAGCAAACTCCTTCACTTCTCCAAAAGCAGTGTTCTCATCTGTCAAACAGAGACAGTCGTGGCCACCTAATTGAGCTACTGTGAGAAATAAACAGTCACCTGGCATGTAGCAGAGGTTCCCTGCACCGTAGTTATTACGTCAGGTCCAGTGAGCACTTATGAACAGAACCAAAATTTAGGGGCTATTATCGTAACTAAGCATTTAGTAAGTACGTAAAGAACACTACTACTAGGACTCGGCGCTTTCACTGCTATGGTCCAGATTCAATCCTTGGTCGGGGAACTAAGATCCAGTAAGCCTCGCAGTGCGGCCAAAAACCAGAACAAAACAAAACAAAAAAACACTACTACTAATGATAGAGGATCTTTCCGCATAGTTGCTGGGTCCCAGGCTCTATGATAAACATTCTACACTTATCGTCTTCACACTAACCCTATTCTGTGGGCATTATTATTACCCCCAATTTACAAAGGAGGACACTAAGGCTTAGTGAAATAAAGAGATTTTCCCAAGATCACATGGGGCAGAGAAAGGTCTCGAAAAAAAGCCCACTCTTGCACTATTATGTAGCTCTGAAGAGATGCCCAGTTGCTACTTTTTTTATTTTTTTTTTTTTGCGGTACGCGGGCCTCTCACTGTCGTGGCCTCTCCCGTTGCGGAGCACAGGCTCCGGACGCGCAGGCTCAGCGGCCGTGGCTCACAGGCCTAGCCGCTCCACGGCATGTGGGATCTTCCCAGACCGGGGCACGAACCCGTGTCCCCTGCATCGGCAGGTGGACTCTCAACCACTGCGCCAGTTGCTCCCAGTTGCTCCCAGTTGCTACTTTTGAGGATGTCTCTAATGCTGCTACTGCCCTCCATGGAATGAGGGCATATCCTTGTTGGAGTCATATCTCTGTGAAATTAAGATGACATCTGTCCCATAGCTACATTTAAGATTCCACAAGACTGACAGAGTTGGGTTGACAGACACTGTTAAATTAGTAAAATCCACTTGCTAAGTGTTATGGACCAAATGTTTGTGTCCCCCCAGAATTCATATGTTGAAGCCGCAATCCCCAATCTCATGGAGTTAGGATGTGGGGCCTTTGGGAGGTGATTAGGATTAGTTGAGGTCAGGAGGGTGGCGCCTCCATTATGGGATTAGTGTCCTTATAGGAAGAGGAAGACACCAAAGTTTCCTCGCACCACCAAGTGAGGACACAGCAAGAAGGTGCTGTCTGCGAACTCAGCAGAATGTGACCATGACAGCACCTTGATCTTGGGATGCCAGCCTCCAGAACTGTGGGAAATAAACATCTGTTGTTTAAACCACCCGTCTGTGGTATTTTGTTACAGCAGCCTGAGCTAAGTCACCAAGTAATGTCATTAAAGTAAAATTCCTCTTCTCTTGAGTTTTCAGTGTCATATTAAAGGAAAACCATAATGAGTAAACCTTTCACGTCTTTATCCTTCAGTGAGTTCTTTTCATAACCAATCACTTCAACAACTGAAAGACACACACATTTGCAGACCTCTGCTGTGTGGACCTGGCTTAGGTCCCCCAGTCCAGCATTGAGGCACCATTGATTCAGGCCAGGAGGCCGAGGGGCGGGACTGGGCTCAGGGTGTCCCTCCTCAACCCTGCTCCGTGGGGTCCTCAGCAGCAGGTCTCCCTCCACCGTGGGACGGGCCGGAGCAGCAGTCCCATGGTTTGCTGGCTGCAGCTTCTCGGGGGAGAGTTTGCCTGTCAGGATCGGGGGCACAGCCTCAGAGCCCGAGGCCCGCTGCGTCCCTTGCGGCTCCAGGGGACAGGCGTCTGGGCGCCTCCCGAGGCCCCTCCCCAGCTGTTGTTAGCTGGAGGCCCGGTACCACAGATGGAGCTGTGAAAGAGGTGGGACCCCGAGCACCACAGAAGCCAGAGAGCAAATGTCACCGTCCAGCTGCACAGGCTTTCAGTCAGCTGAGTTCTGACGAGGGAAACGTCAGGAGGACAAGACGGTCCTGCCCTTGGAGGGGCCACCTCCTCGGGAAGTAAGCTGGACCCAGGGGGACACACGATTCATGCTGAATGAGTTCCCAGAACACAGTTTCTGGGGATGCAGGGAAATGACTGGATGCACAGGTCCTGACAACTGCTAATTCCGTGCCCTGAGTGACCTACAGCCAAGTACTAATCCCCACACAAAGGCTCCTTTTAGACAAGAAGTTTGGTCACAGTTCCTGGGACGGATTCTGATGCAAGATGTACTTTTCACCAATCAGAATTATAGTAACAAGAAAGTAAAGCGGAGGAGACCAATTCCACAAAATATAGAGGTCTGAGCAACAAGCCCTTTGGCTGTGAAGTGCCCTGACAGAAGTTGCCAGAAAGCACTGCAGGGCGCCCTCGAGAGTGTCCTTCACCACAGCCGAGGCTTGCCTGTCCCCGTCACCAGGCTCACGGTCTGAGAAGTCCTGGTAACTGAACATCCCACCACACTGTCACCATCGGCTCCAGAACTGGCCATCTGCCTTCCCAGCTCTTCTGAGGAGCCCGGCAGTGTGTCCAAGGACGTGGGGTCTGGGACGCGCACCTGCCCCCAGGAAGCCGCACTCAGGCAGGCAGAGTGAGGGTAGAGGAGCAGAGAAGGTAGGAGGTGGTGTGTGGTGCTCCGTTCCTCGCCCCGGGCGTGCAGCTCTAGGAGCCACAAGTCATGACGCTTGTGTGTTCGTTCAGACAGGCCTGGTGGCCGAGCACAGAGCTCCCGCCGGTGGACTTGTCACACAGACACACAGTGAGGGGAGGTGTTTCTAGTCTCTTCTTTTCATGTGCTAGTTCTTTTCCTTTGAAGGCTGGCAAATAGCTCAGTTACTGCACGACCGTGCTCTCTAAGGGGTGATTTTATTGCCACATGTGGGAACCGAGAATCCCTGGCGAGAAATTAGACATTTGATACATTTCATGGCAATGCTCAGAGCATGACCTTCTGCTGCCCCGATAAGGTTTTCATATAAAACTGATTCATGGTGGTCATTATACTAGTACCTCTTACTTTACACCTTATGTTTTTGCACACACCTTATGCTTTTGCACACATCTTAACTAGCCTCCATAAACAATCCTCTGGAGGGGGGCTTTATTTCCCCCATTTTGTGAAAGAGGAACCAGGGCTATGAGGACTTGTCACTCGCCATGGCTCACAAATCTGTAAGGTGCAGAGCTTTTCACCAGGGCAAGTGTTTATTAAGTGTTTTTAGGCAAACACAATTTCAAATTCATGGGTGAATAGTAAAAATACCAAAGACCTGTCCGTTTTTCATTGACAGGACGTATAAAGTCCTGACGTTATTCTCTGACAGGAATGTTAATGCACTTCCTCTTTGTCAAGGGTCCTCTTTTTGGTTAACGAATGGTTTCTCTTCTGTTCTATTGAACAGCAGACTTCAACTGTTCTTTGTAAAACCAAGAAAATCACATATTTGACATCTTATATTATTACCATCATTTAAAAAAATTCTGTCCACTCCATACACTGCCTATATACATGATTGTGTTTACGGGACAGCTGAAAAGATACTGGTCCTCAGCAGAGCCTGGGGTCCTGTTTGCCACTTGGAGCATCCTTGGGGAGAAGCAAGCCTCTGGTCTTGGTTTAGCGCTGCACCACAAAGTTGTTGAGAATATTATTGATACTAAAAAGTAAAGCACTTTGTAAATGTTAAAGTTCTACGCAAATGTAAGAAATTGTTCATTATTGCCTAGAGTTAAAAGCTAAAGAAAGGATAGTTGCTTGCCCGAAGCAAAGGATTGGTTGAACTTATCTAAATACTGTATTTTTTAAGGATGAACGGGCCATATAAGAGTGAGGGGAGGGGGAGAGGTTGAGGGACATGCAGGTACCTGAGGAAGACAGAGGGGTGTGAGCACGGTTCCGTGCATCTCAGGAATGGTGCGCAGAGCTGTCTGGGGTTTAGCAAATGATTCTAGCAAATCCTAATTACCCCAGAGGCTTCCTTCAGAAGTGCCACAGAGACACAGGCGGCATGCTTTTCTAACCCATGACACAAAAACGGGTAGTACAGTTAATAACAGATGAGAGAATCGTGACTCAAAATTATTTTTGGTGTTCGAATTTGGGGGGTTTATGAGGCATTTTCACGTTAAGAATGGGAAGACTTGTTAAAAAGATCTGAGAAGTCGAGATGATTGAGAAGTCGAGATGCTTGAGAAGCAGAGCAGCTGCTGGTGGACAGCAGAGATGCTGGGCCAGGCCACCCAGCTTCAAGCCCCACTGCTGCCTGTTAGCTGTGACCAGGCTAGTTACCCCTGTGTTGTGCCTCGGTTTTCCTGTCCAGTCACAGGGTTGCTGTAGGGATGAAATGAGTTAACATGTGGGCTAGTGAATAGTGCTCCACACCTGGTCACACGCACGCAGGTACAGTTTACCAGGTATGTGGTCCTGGGCTGGTGGGGAGTGTCCCAGTGCCCCAGCCCCTTCACCTTCTCCTCAGTGCACTCCAGAGGGCACGTGCGGAGCCAGCTGCAGCCCCCGGCCCCTCCTCCGTGGGGTTTCGCAGGCCTTGGGGGCCATCTCCTTCTGCATGATCTCACCCGAGGCCTGTTTCACACTCCTGGCATCTCAGTGGGAGGGGGAGGGGCTGCCCTCCCGCACAGGACGCTGAGGATGGACCGACCTAGAGTTTGATTTTCAGAAATGCTGCGTTGCCATATCTGGAATCATGTAGGTGGACATTACACAATTGATTGGAAATGTCTAGTCCATACAAGCATTCGGCGAGACCCCGGCAGGCAGAGCAAAGGGAGGGGGGCAAAAGCTCCAGGTGGAGCTTGTTAGGGCGAGGCGCGGGCAGGTAAGTCAGCCACGGTCAGGGGCGCGGAGAGACTAAGAGCCGGAGTCACAAACGCCACGGGATAGAAGAGAGGGTCTTGAGAAGACGGGAAGCAGAGAAAATGACGACTGACAAAGGGCCTGCGGCTGACGGCCCAGGTCAGGGGAAGGCTGGCAGGTCGTGCGGGTCCCAGGGCCCAGGGCCCGGGTCGCGGCCCGGGCCGGGGGTGGGGTCGCCAGCGCGGACTCCGGCCCGCAGGGAGACGGGCCCCTTCTCTGCAGACGATTCAGCCTCAACGGCGTTTATTTAATAAGATTTATCGCGCTCACAAATGCAGAGGTGGCGTGAGCGCGCAAAGCGCAGACCCTCGCGCCCCCCTACCTTCCGTTCACCCCGCCAGCGGCCGCGACGCACGGCCCCCGAGACTCCCCGATCCTGAGTGCCCAGAGCCCCTGGCCTCCTCAGATCCTGAGTCCCCCAGGCCCTTCGAGATCCCAGACTCCCCGAGGCCCCCGGAGCCTTCCGAGCCCCTCTGACCACCCCGACACCCCGAGGCTCCCGAGACCCCTGATCCGGGCCGAGAGGGGATCGCGGCCGGGCCCTGGAGCCGGTGACCGTCGGGGGGAGCACAGGCCCCCAGGGAGGCCTCTCAGGACCCTCTCCTTTAGGGTCAGGGACTGAACCTCAAAACCACTTCCTCCCCGCGGTCTTCCTCCCGCCCTCCGCACGCCCTCAGCCCCACCCCCGGCCCCGTGACCCCTCCTCCGGCCGGGCGGGGGCGCTGTGCGACGCCGAAGCCGGGCGGGGGGGGGGGGAAACGTAGGGAGCGCCCGGAAGTGACGCAAAGCTAGCGGAAGTCCCGTCCACCTCGGCGGAAGTTCCTCCTACCCGCTGGCCCTCCCCTCTACCCACCCCGGCGGAAGTCCGGGCCGCCATCCCTCGTGGCTGATCGCAGGCATGGCGCACTACAACTTCAAAAAGATCACGGTGGTGCCGTCCGCCAAGGTAGGCGGCCCCGAGGGCCCTTCCGCCCACACTTTTCTCTGCCGGGTCATGGGAATCGAGGGTCCGGTTTGTAACGCTGGGCTGAGAGGGGTCGCCTCCTCCACCAGGCCCCCGTCTTAGACCATGTTCTCTACAGATTAGGGCCCCCGGGTTAGGGGTCTCCCGAGAGGGTGGCGGCCCTTCCTCAGAAATTAGGGCTGCCCGGGGTTAGGGTCCCTCTTCAGATGTTGGGGTCCTCCCCAGAGAAGAGGGGGAGAGTCAGGGCAAACTTTACGAAGTAGGTAGGTTTTGAACTGTCTCCAAAGGGTTCGTGGATTCTGCCAGATGGAAGAGGGGTCGCGGTCAGAGGCGAGACCGCGGCGTCCCTCCCGGAGCTAACAGTGTTGCCGGCATCTGTCTTCTTGGCTAGTTTGCACTGGGGAATTCATGCAGAAGTCTTTTATATCCTCTGGTAGTCACCTTACATGCCTTAGTCACCTTACCTTAGGAAATTGTATATAGTGGGTTTTAGTTTTATATGTTACTTTATGTACTTTCAAAGCCACAGATACGCAAACTGAAACAGTAGAACTGTTTCTCATTAAAAATTTTTTTTTCTAATTTATGCTTGAGTTGTCTGGCTACTTACGTTTCAGAGGTTCTTAGGTATTTAGAAATTAGGATAACGTGAAGAAAGCGTAGGATAAAATTTATTTCTGCAGCCATTTGCTGAGTGTTTCTTAAAGGCCAGGAACTATAAAGTTGAGCACGTTTTATAGTGAAGATTTAATTAGAAAATGTGTTTGTAGTTTAAAATATATCGTATTGTTAAATATTAGTCTTTTAAGATGGTTTCAAATAAGTGGGTGAAAGTAGATGTTTTTGGTGTAACTGTGTCTTACTTTATTTAATTGCAGGACTTTATTGATTTAACATTGTCGAAGACTCAACGAAAGACTCCAACAGTTATCCATAAACATTATCAAATCCATCGCATTAGACACTTTTATATGAGGAAAGTCAAATTTACTCAGCAGAATTACCATGACAGACTCTCACAGATTCTGACGGATTTCCCCAAATTGGATGTAAGTGATTCTGGGAAACATAAGTGATTATGTAAATATGAGCCTTCAGACAGGGTTAAACAAGGTCTGTCTAGAGATAATGAAGGAAAGAGGAAATAATTGACTTGTTGAAGTTTACTCTGAGAGTTAGTGGCAAAACTGGGAACAGAGTACAGGTGTTTTGATTCCTTAGTATCTTTTTTCCCCCGGTCAAAGTCCATCTACGAGGGCCCAGAGCATGCCTCGCTCGGGCTTTTTCTGTAACCTCTAGACTTGTAGGGGCCAACCCAAGCTCTGAAAGCTGTGGACTGAATTCAGGAGCCCGAGCTTCTGGCGGCTTGTGTGCTTCCTCTCCTCCCTCTTTCCAAGGCTCCCTTTCCTGTGGCCTCAAGTTGGGCCAGTGGCTTGAGGCCCAGCAGTGTTTGTGATGTTGTTGCTTCATCAGCTAACGACTGTCTATGTACTTTCTTCACGGGCAAGAAACAGTCTCGTGGGGAGCCGCCTTCTACATTGAGCCCCCAAAGTTGAGCTCTGTTGCGTAGAGCAGTTTGCTTGTGTGTTTAGCTGTAGGATGCAAGAGAGGACACTGCCTGTGGTGTCCCTGTGTGGGGTGACGCTGCTGCAGGGTTGTTGAGGAGGTGATGGATGTGGGATCAGCAGTACAGCCTGAGAGCCTAAATGTGCCACTGCCCTACAACAGTCCCTGAAGGTGGGTTAAGGCAGTGAGAAGAGATTGATTTATGTGACAGAAATTGCTGTTACAAAATTCTGGGACTTGATAGGTGCACAGTGACTACTGGCTGGATGAGGGTGTAGTTTCTTGGGAAAGTGTGTGTACTTCAGGAAGTACCTGGGGATAAAGAAGGCAGTAAGAATGAGATGAAGACACCAGGAAACACCTGATGTGAGCAAACAGAAAATACTTTGATCTAATCAACACCAGAATTTTGTTCTTTGTAAAAAAAAATTTATCTTTTTTATCCTTGGTATCTTTTTTTTTTTAATATACATTAGGGGTTCAAATTTATGAACATTCTATTCCTGTTGGCTTTTATTTTTCAAACTAAAGTTATCTGAGAACAATTTTCGAGTAAAATGTTGGAGTAGATTATCATTCATTAAACGATTGCTGTGTCTGTTCAGCCGTCACTTTTAAAGCCCCTATCTTGTCTAGTGGGGGAGAAGTGATAATAAACATGAAAACATGTGTGTCATATGGGTATGGAGAAGAGGGAGGGCCACTAGCTGAGCCCTGAAGGAAGCGAGAGCTGTGCGCTACCTGGGGAATGAGCACTGAGGCACAGAAACAGCAAGTGCAAAGGCCCCGGGCTCCAGAGTCTGGTGTCTTCAAGGAACAGGAAGGTCCAGGAGGCGGGTCGGAGGGGGTGTGGGTGGGGCGAGGCGACTTGTGTAGCGGCCTTTGCAGTGGAGCCTGGGACCAGTCTCCCTGGCCTTGCTGTGACTGACTTTCGAAGGAGGACTGGTCTGTGGGGATGAGAGCCCTAGGTGGGGAGCACGGCCGCCAGGGCACTGGTGGCTCCAGAGCTGAGGAGCTGAGAAGCGTCTGCTAAGAAGAGGAGCAGAGATGGGCGGATTGTGGGCTCAAGGGAGTTTTAAAACTTTTAAAAAGTTTTGGGGCAATAATAGCATAAGGTTGATGGGACAGGGAAGAATTTCTCCAGCTCAGTTCTTGAGTGGTGAGGGGAGGGCTCTGGTGCTCAGATGGAGATGGGCCTGGCTGCCCTGCTGACTGCATTTTTCTCTGTGAACTAAACAGTCACTGAACAGGAGAGAGGACTGGGGAGAAGATCCTGGGGGGGTGAGGAAGAGTAAGAGGTGCGATGTGTTTCCCGAAGAAATTATTCTTCAAGTGTTATTCATATATTGGGAGGAGAAACTGCTGGAGCAAAATGACCGCTTTGTTTTTCTTGTTACAGGATATTCATCCATTTTATGCTGATTTGATGAACATTCTGTATGACAAGGATCATTACAAGTTGGCTCTAGGACAAATAAATATCGCCAAAAATTTAGTGGACAAGTAAGGTATTTTCTTAATGTAGTATCTTTTAAGTTACTGTTAAAAGAGAAAACTCTTACACCTTTCTTTTTATGTCTTTCAGTGTTGCTAAAGATTACGTGCGGCTTATGAAATACGGTGATTCTCTCTACCGCTGCAAGCAGCTGAAACGTGCGGCCCTTGGGCGCATGTGTACTATCATCAGAAGACAGAAGCAGAGTTTGGAATATTTGGAACAAGGTACTTGTTATGCATCAGCAAAAACAGGTTTTAGTGCATTCTGTTAACGTACTTGATCCTTGTCAAGAAGTTATTTTTAAAATGTTTATTTTTGTTTTGTTTTAGAGATAAGAGGATCAAATTATTTTTCCCAGCCTAGCCTGTAAGAAATTCTAACAGGTTAGATATTACTGAAAAAGCAGCTAGCACTTAACATGCTTACACACTAGTAGCACTATTAAGAAAATTTATGTTTTTTAAGTTTAATAGGTAAGGCATGTACGTTATAAATCATGGGGAAGTAATAAAACATATAAAAATAAAGTGACCCATAGTTTTACCTGTTACTGACAATATGGTGCATTTCTTTGTAAAACGTGTTAGCATCAAACTGCTACTCCAGTTTTGTTACCTGGTAGTTTTTTTCAGTAGGATGATTTCTTAATTAATGTAGTAGGACTTTTTTTTTTTGCGGTACGCGGGCCTCTCACTGTTGTGGCCTCTCCCGTTGCGGAGCACAGGCTCCGGACGCGCAGGCTCAGTGGCCATGGCTCACGGGCCCAGCCGCTCCGCGGCATGTGGCATCTCCCCAGACCGGGGCACGAACCCGTGTTCCCTGCATCGGCAGGCGGACTCTCAACCACTGCGCCACCAGGGAAGCCCTGTAGTAGGACTTTTATTGAAACAATTTTTTGCCTTTTTGCATGCATATATTTTTACATTTCAAGTGTTTTTAACTGATTTGGTTTTGGACCCCCCCCCCCACCCCTCCCAGCATCTTGCAAATAATTTGTGACAAGATTGTAACACTGGGCTGCTTTAACAGTGCTTCCAGTGAGCCGTTAGGTCATCAGGGTGGCCCACTGGTGTCGCTGGAGCAGACGAGGCCCCTGTGGGTTTCTCATTACGTGAAAGTAGCCTGCTGCCCAGCCAGGAAGTGATGGCACACACACTCGCTTGAAAGTGCTCTTTCAAACATCTCTCATACTCAGTTGTCTGGGTTGTGTGGTTTGGGCCCCATCTTGTACCTGTTGGATAGGAATCTATGCTGTCGGGCCTGGGAGCAGGATTCCTGGTACAGCCTGGATGCCCGGTGCCTCCGCAGCTCGTCCCTTCTCCGTTCATTCGTATTCTCTCAGTCACATACATGATAAATGTTGGAGTGAGGGTGATGTGACCACAGTCCTGGGGTGCACAGCTAAGTTGAGCAGATCTTCAGCTTTGAGTTTCTTAAGTTTTCTTATGAAATTAAGCACGTTTACTGTAAACTTCTCACAGTGCGTCAGCATCTGTCCCGTCTGCCGACCATTGACCCGAATACAAGGACTCTGCTTCTGTGTGGGTACCCGAATGTCGGCAAGTCCAGCTTCATCAATAAGGTTGGTCCGCCTGACGGCGCAGTGACCAAGGACCTGACTGCCTGGGGTGAGGCCGGCTGCAGTCAGTCCTCTAGTCGGCACTGCCCTGGGCCCAAAACATTCTTCCTCCCATCCTCGAGGATCGACCCTGAACCTGGATGGATATTGCAGTTATGGGGACCATTTTATTTTTGGGTTTTGTCTGTGTCCTACAAATTTCTAAGGGATTTGAGACGTTTGAATACGTTTCTGTTAACACATGGACATGTGTGTCCCGGGAACAGTAGTGCCAGGGAGTCACTGTTGACCGTGCAGACTGTGCCTGCTGAACTGGCCTTCCCAGGCTCCAGAGGTGTTTCTCAGGTGATGTCACCCGGGTTGCTGTGTCAACTTGCATGTAAACTATTTGGTTTGTGTAGTGGGAAGTGGTTGCCCTTTACTTAGTTTATTATCAGAGTTAAAGGAACTGTTTAAGTAACGCAGCACCTTAGCTGAGCTCAGGGACCTGAATGGAGTAGAAACTGTGTTTAAAGTGTCAGCTCACAACCAGCAACAGCCCAGGTGCCAAAAAAACAATGGTTACATGTGTGGCTCTTTGCTACTAAGAACACTCCTGCAGATTTGTAGGTTTTTGTTTTGTCTACAAGTGGCACTGACACAGCGACAGCTGAGCTCTGCAGTGTCTCAGCTGACCTCTCCAGGGCTTGTGAGCCAGGCCTTGGGGGTTAGACGGGCCGCTTAATTAACTGACATTAAACAACAACAGAAAATTCAGTCCTCAGTCTCATGACCACATTTCAGGAGTTCAGGGACCCCGCGTGGCTTGCAGGCCGTTGTGAGGTGCAGGTGTAGAGCGTTCCCGTCATCACAGGAAGTTCTGTTGGGCGTCGCTGGGGCCAGGATGGGTGAGAGGAGGAGCTGGTTGGTGTCCTCCAGGTGCTGGGCCTTCCTTGCTCCCTGATGCCTGATTCATACACTGCCTCTGTAGCCCGGGTCCTGAAGAAGAGGATCCCGTCCGCCTGCTGAGGTGCTGACTCCTGTCAGAGTTGAATCCTGTGAGGTTGAATCTCGTGGGGCTTTTTTTGTTTTTCTCCTACCCCAGCAGTTAGTCTCGATAACACGTAGGTGCCGCGTTTACTCTGTTGCAGAGGATACGCAGTACAGGACTTGTGGTTTGTTCCAGGTGACGAGAGCAGATGTGGACGTCCAGCCCTATGCCTTTACCACCAAGTCTCTGTTTGTTGGGCACATGGATTACAAGTATCTGCGTTGGCAGGTGAGAGCTGTCTAAGCTGGGACAGTCGTGGCCTTGTTCCTGGAGTTTGATTCCGGGGATTCCCACAGACTAGTTAGTGTCTGCCCACGTCCCAGTGTATGCAGGGTCACAGGGAAGGCTGGGGGGTCACCGGGAACGTCCCCGTGGACAAGCTCCACCAAGCTCGGGGGACGCGGCAGCTCCCAGCAAGCCTTCTGCGCTTGGCAAATGGTGGTGCTTCTGATGGGCCGGTCATCAGAAACCATTTACAAGCGTGACGCAGCCTGTTTCCATAGTTGAATTTAGTGTTATGAGAGGTGATGTCATTCCTAGCATGTGGGAGCAGTTATCCCAGTGTTTCTATGTTGTCACTAATGGAAAGAGGGGTCCTTCTCAGGGTCGTTGGCAAGTTCGTTCTTCAATGAGCTCTGCAGCCCCCTCACCCGTTTTTCATACTTAATTTGTCCTTTTCCCCTGCTGCCTTGTTTGTTTACCGTGGTCAGTTGGGAGCCCTGCATTTTCTTTACCAGCTTTGTCAGAGCTGGTCTGGGTTTGTCAGCGCCCTCGGCCTGTGCTGGGCAAGCAGCTTGTGCAGACATGGGCTCTGGAGTAACGAGTCTGACCTTAGGTGGTGGATACTCCGGGGATCCTGGACCACCCTCTGGAGGATCGCAACACCATTGAGATGCAAGCCATCACTGCACTGGCTCACCTGCGAGCCGCGGTTCTCTACGTGATGGATTTGTCTGAGCAGTGTGGGCACGGACTCGGGGAGCAGCTGGAGCTCTTCCAGAACATCAGGCCGCTCTTTGTCAATAAGGTGAGTGTGGGGACCAGTGTTTTAGTTTGTAACCAGCGTGAAGGTAATAATTTCATTATTTTTCTTTCTTATTCTAGCCTCTTATCATTGTAGCAAACAAATGTGACGTGAAGAGAATAGCTGAACTTTCTGAGGACGATCAGGTAAATCACCTTGATGTTTTCAATATTTCCTACTAATTCTGAATCTCGTCTTACACAATCAGAGTTGAAAAGGAATGTTAGCGATGCTAGTCTGGTTTTTGTTTTGCAGCTGAGATAATGTCCTCACTGATTGAGTCGACATGACCTTATGAAAGCCCGTTCATGGCAAACAGACCATGAGGTTTCCTGGTTCCTACTCTCTCAGAGGCTGTGGGGCGGGCTGTGCATGTGGTCAGTACAGCAGCCTTCAGGAGACTGCTCGTTTGGAAGGGGCTGCCTCTCTTGTTGGGGCCTTAAAACGAGCAAAGCACCCCCAAGGTTCGCCTCAGTTCCTTGGGCCTGGGCTGCTGGCTGCTCTGGAGCAGTACCTGCAGCGAAGTGTCTAGTGGGAGGCATTTCTCGGGTGTTACTGGAGTACCTCCTTCACAGATTCTGTGGGGAGATGTTGGGGACTGAGTGAGTGAGGGAAGAGGAGTGTCTGCAGACCTTCCAGAACCGTGACCCTGTCGTGTCTGCTGTAATTTTCCAGGTGGCAGGTAACGTCGTTAGCCTTAGGTTTTCAAGCTGTTTGACCCTGTGTCCGTCCCCAGGAGGCATCTCTCAGGACAAATGCTTCGAGAAGCTCTGCGCTGGTCCAGTGGTTCTGTCTCGTGGCCCCACCAGCAGTGTTGGCGTTGCTTTTCGGTGGTAATGTGTCGTAAGTCAGGGCACACCCCGGGCCTCCGCAGTCAGACTCTGGGAGGCCCAGCAGCCCACTTTGCAAGGCCCCGTTTGGTGTGAGAGGCGCTGCGCTTGTCTGGCCTGAGCAGAGGGTCTCTAGGGGGGCTGTGCTCTTGTCTCTGGCTCTCTCTGGTGCTGTTTGAACACTTAATCCTTGGTGAGAACATGGTGTGTTTAAACAGCCATTCTGGTGTCCCTGGGCACTGCCGTGTACTCTACGTTACTGATGATGTAAACGCTGATGTCAGAGAATTCTCTTTTCTTTGAAAGGGTCAGATACTTACTCGGTGATCTCAGTTTTTCAGGCTAAGAGCACTGGAGTGTGGAGGGGAGGGCAGGTCAGGAGTGATCCTTGTGCCGGAAGCTCAGCCCTTGGGGTTAGACACGCCCAAGTCCTGCCCCCACTGCCAGCTATGATGGAGTTTCAGTGGTGGGAACAGTTGCATCACTGGGTTGGGAAGCAGGGTTGCGGGTGCTGTGAACGCTGGTCAGCACCGCGTGGGGCCTGCTCTGGGTCTGTCGGTGACTGATGTCTCTGGAGCTGCAGTGCAGGTTTTGCCCCATCTCGCACAAGGCACGTGGCGGCAGGTGCGGTGTCTTATGCGGGTCATGCTGGTAGGTGGTATGACTGGTCTTTCCAGGGAGTGGGGGGAGCAGAACTCATTCCTGAGAAGCTTGACTGTTGTGAATTGGCCACCTGTGTCTGAGCGTTGTCACATGGTCAGGCCGGCAGCAAGGTGTCGGGTGGCGTTGGTGGAGGCGCAAATGAAGTCCCTTGTCCTGGGGTCTTGGTGGTTCGTTCATAGCTGGATTCGTACACGTTGCTGTATCGTTTTCTAAGGAATTATCTTAGTCTGTGGAGGCCAGGTATTTTATAAAAAACAGCATTGAGAATATTCTCTATGAAAATCGGTATCTTAATTTTCTCAAGGTTCTCTTCAGAAGGGTAAGTCTCACAGAATGTTCCAGAGAGCCTCTGGTTTGCTTGCTGTAGTTTGATTTGATCCTCCCCGTAATGTATATTTTCTTTTCTTTTTTAAAAAAAATTAATTTATTTTTGGCTGCGTTGGGTCTTCATTGCTGTGCGCGGGCTCTCTCTAGTTGCGGTGAGTCGGGGCTATTCTTCATTGCGGTGCACGGGCTTCCCCATTGCAGTGGCTTCTCTTGTTGCGGAGCATGGGCTCTAGGTGCGCAGGCTTCAGTAGTTGTGGCACACGGGATCAGTAGTTATGGCTCGCGGGCACTAGAGCACAGGCTCAGTAGTTGTGACCCACGGGCTTAGTTCTCCGCGGCATGTGGGATCTTCCCGGACCAGGGCTCGAACCCGTGTCCCCTGCATTGGCAGGCAGATTCTTAACCACTGTGCCACCAGGGAAGCCCCTGTATTTTCTTAATCACAGCTGAATTTAGGGAAAAATAAATAACTGTTTTGGGGAGATGTCCTTCAAAAGAATTAAAAAACCACAGATGTGTTAATTATAATTAGCATTTATAGCACCCATTTGAGGAGAAGTAAGATTTGTTCATGGGGAACTGGGGATAAACACAGCTCTCATTTGTCCTTTGTATTCCCAGAAAATATTTCTAGATCTGCAGGCTGAAGGGTTTTCTGTTGTGGAGACCAGCACCCTGACGGAGGAAGGGGTTATTAAAGTGAAGACAGAGGTCAGTGCTTCCTCACAAGCAGGGTTGATCCCTTTCCTCGACAGGAATGTTTCTCTCTGAGTGTTAACAACCCTGAGTGCTAGTAGCTCCGCCTGAGAGATGAATCCCGGGGCCCCCACCCGCCCAGTGAACATGTGAAGAGATGCTCACACTCCCAGCACAGGTCATTTTCACTTAGTCCTGCTGCCTCAGGGTTCTTCCTTGGGCTGGGCCTGACCCTGACCCGGGAAGGAAGAGAGAGGTCCCCTCCACACCCGGCCCACCCTCTCCCGTCCCGGAGCGTGAGGTCTGCCTCAGGGCAGTTACTTGGACCTTGGGGGTCCCAGCACTCAGCCATCAGATGCTACCTCTGAGGGAAAAGCGTAGCAGGTTCCAAACCTGGGGACCGTCCTCTGGTTATGGGGTCTCTGGTTCCTGGTTCCTTCCAGAAGGCAACATGAGGCTCTGCCGGGTGCCCTGTGACCTGGTGCCACGTTTTCTCACCTTAGGCTTGTGACAGGCTTTTGGCTCATCGAGTTGAAACCAAAATGAAAGGAAATAAAGTGAACGAGGTGCTGAACAGACTGCATTTGGCTGTTCCCAGCAGAAGAGATGACAAGGTAAAGTCGCCTGTGGAGGCCCTTGAGGCAGGGGGTTGCAATGGCTGGTGGGGACCCACGCGCCTGCCTCCCCGGTAGTGGATTTCCCGGGTGTTCTCGCATCTTTCTCAGAATGAAAGTTATGCCATGTATGTCAGGAAGAATCGAAGCGGTGAGAGGAAGAGTATGAAGAGCCGGGTTAAACCTGCTCCCCCACCAGAGGCTATTACTGTAACTCTCAGCTTGTCTATTTGTCCTGAAACATTTTGGCATATAAGCTTCTTTTAAAACACAGGAATATATTTTCTTTCAAGTTTTTCATTTTCTTGCTATTAAAAACTAGTGCTCAAGGGTACGTTTTCATACATAGGTCTCTGTTTTTAATTGCAAATATATCTGTAGACTGAATTTTAAGGCATGGCATCGAAAATGTCATTGTCCTCCAACAATGCCTTGCAGGTTTATACTTCTGAAGGTTTGAGAATGCACACTTCCTGTTGTGTCAGTGTGACGGACTAAAGATGCTTCCATTGTTGTGATGTGTTTCTTTTTTCTTTTTTTGCTGTGCTGCACAGCTTGTGGGATCTCAGTTCCCCGACCGGCGATTGAGCCCAGGACCATGTCAGTGAAAGCCCAGAATCCTAACCACTAGGCCACCTGGGAATTCCCCCTTTTTATTTATTTTAATGTTTCTTATGTATTTATTCATTCAACGCTAATTTTTGGCAGCTAGTCTAGGCATTAACAATACAGGTAAAGATCACTGTCAGTGACGTTGTTAATGATTTTTATCATATTTGTTCTCAAAAAGTTACACCAGTTTTCAGTTTTTTTCATTACCACACTTTTTTTCCCCAAAATAAAGTGGAAATTACATTATAAGAAGTGATATTTCTACACTGTAGTTTCAGGCAGTCACACTCAGTGATTATTCAACATGATTGTTTTCAGTTAGTGAACATCACGTGGAACAGGATATATATCTTGGTGTTGACATACTTGCTTTTTCACTTCTTTAGGTTATCTCTTACTGATTTGTAATTTATATATTAAGGAAATCAGACTCTTGTATGTTCTGTAGATTTGTTTTCTTTTTGTCAAAGGTATTTTTTCTTCTGTATTCTGATGGTTCAATTTTTAAAATTTTACCTTTTTTTTTAATAGAAGTCTTCATTTAGTTGTGATTTTATCTTGTTCATGGGAAGCAGGTGGTGGTCTTCACCCAGCTCATCGTTTATCTCAGGACTGATGGCTGGATGGTGTGTCTTCCCATCAGATTCCCTTCTGTGCTTGGGCTTATGTCTGAATTTCTCCTGTTCATTGATCTGCTTTATTTCTCCTGTACTGCTTTCTTCATCCATAATTTTTCTTGATTCTCTTACTGTTTGTTTTTTCTAAATAAACTTTAGAATTGGCTTTCGGAGCCTTCCCAGCTTCCTTGCCCAGACTGGCCTTGCACCTTCCTGTCTCCCCCAGATCATCTTGGTTTTTAGTTGGTCTGGGTGTGGTTTTGTGTTTCCCTTGCAGATGGAGAATTTGCTTGTGGTTTTTCATCTTTGTGTTTTGATTTAGCAAGGCATTTCATGTAGGTATTTCCACTCATGTCTTCTCAGGAGCGGCCCCCATTCATCCCTGAAGGAGTCGTGGCACGCAGAAAGAGAATGGAGCTTGGGGAGCCGAAGAGGAGGCGGGTAAGTGACGGGAGCGCCCATGGGCCTGCGCTGGAGAGCGTGTGTGGGGCAGGGCTTTGGAGCATAAACCCCCTGGGGCCTGGACACCCTCCTGGGTGGAGGTGCCAGGTCCACCAGTGGCAGAAACAGCTTTCCCACCAGAAATGGGTGCTGCGCCTCAGGTGCTGAAAGGATTGGCTCTTCGGTTGGAGGAGGGGTGATTCCACAGGGAAGGGAGGGGGCCCAGCAGTTCTGGATCTGAAGGTCAAATAGTGCTGATGAAAACTGTGTTTTCATTGCAGGAACGGGACATTGAGCTGGAAATGGGAGATGATTATATTCTGGATCTTCAAAGTAAGGGCTCAAATGTGATAGTTGTTTTCAGATGCCAGTTGTGTGAAAAATGTGAAAGTGCATTAATGGGTGCAAGTCTTCCAGCATTTTGTTAATTTAATTTCTTGAAGGTGAGAGGTTGCATACTGCCAGGACTCTGAGATTTCTTCCTTCCAGGTAGTTTTCTGTGAGTGATCATTTCTGTAGCTTACCTATCATATAAGTGTTGGACCAGGCTGATACTGTTGATAATCTGTTGTTCATGCCTTTGGACACTTGATCCTGAGGTACTGATGGGTCTTAGGATGTGCTTGGAGCAATCCTTTGGTCGAGCACGTTACCTTGCTTACCTAGTGTTGAACACAAGTGCTCTGTTGTCTTCACAGGTGTAGGACTTGTGTAAGTGGTGGCTCGTTTGGGGCACACAGTAGTTGATGTTAAAAACAACTATAAACTTTTTGTTCTTTGACCTTTAGAGTACTGGGATATAATGAATTCATCTGAGAAACATGATAAGATACCTGAGATCTGGGAAGGCCATAACATAGCCGACTATATTGATCCTGACATCATGCAGGTTTGTATCACTAGTTAAATTATGTAACTTTTATTCCTCTTTAACACGACCACCGAAAGACACGCACACAACTTTCCACTCACCTCTGTCCGTGGCCCTCGTTCCTTCTATGCCCACCAAGACCCTGGGGGCCCTGCCTCTTGGGGCCCTGCACACGCAGCACCGTGTCCCTGCATCGGGTGCTGGTGCAGGCTCTCCCCTTCCTCCTAGACCTCCCGCCCGAGCTCTTGTGCTGGTCTCAGGGGCGGCCTCACTTCATAAGGGAGTCCCCGGGGCGTGGACGCCCTCGTCGCCACCCCATGTGGGCCCCTCTGGCTGCAGGTGCTGCTCGCTCCCCGCCTGACCCCTTGTCTTCCCCAAGTTCTGCCCCGGCACACAGCTGCCTCCTGTTTCAGTCCTCTCCTTGTTTGCTGTTTCTTAACATATGAGTGTCCACAGAAAACAAAAACTTCTTAGACCCTGTGTTCTCCTTTAGTTGCTATCCTTTCTCTCCTGAGTCAAGTGTTTTTTTTTTTTTTAATGTGTTAAAGTGTACAGCTGAGTAGCATCTAGTACCTTTATGGTGTTGTGCAACCACCACCCCTGTGTAGTTGCAGAACCTTTTCATCATCCCCAAAGTAACTCCCAGTACTCGATAAGTAATCACTTCCTAGTCTCCCCTCCCCCTAGCCTCAGGCAACCACAAATCTCTTTTCCGTCTCTCTAGATTTGCCTGTTTTATATATTTTATATAAATGGAGTCTTACAATATGTTGATCTTATTCCACTTAGCATAATATTTTCAAGGTTCAGCCATGTTGTAGCATGTGTCAGAGCTTTCATTCCTTTTTATTGCTTAGTGATATTTTATTGTATATGTGTAGCACATTTTGTTTATCCATTCATCCGTTGATGGACATAGGGTTGTTTCCACTGTTTGGGTATTGTGATTAGTGCTACTATGAATGTTGATGGATAAGTATTGAGTGCCTGTTTTCAACACTTTTGGGCAGATTCCTAGGAGTAGAGTTGCTGGGTCATAAGGTAATTTTATGTTTCACTTTTTGAGGAACTGCCAGCCAAGTTTTTAAAAAAATATTTTATAAATATTTGTAACATATGTTCCTTGTTTCCCTTGTTATTCACTCCTCAGTTCTCAAATGGCATCCTTAATTTATATTTCATGTCTTAACCTCTTCAGTTGTGCCTCTTGCTTTGTCTCTTACTCTGTGGCATCCCGTTTCTGTAGTCTGGGCTCAGATGGCCTGACTTGGCCTTCCCGTCCAACCTCCCTCCCCATGCCTTTTCACGCTAGTACTGATGGGGATACCTCTGACTCGGGTTCCTGTCAAGGTTTATTCATTATATGTATTTAAAATTTTTATTAACTGTATGGGCAACGAGCTTGTGTTTGGGATGGCTTTGGGATGGATACACGGGCTGTCGTGGTCCAAGGCCAGTTCAGATTGATGTTCTCAGTTCTTCAAGAATGGAGGGTCTTTCATGTACCTGCTGGGAGCGAGGGGAACATTTTACACGTTTTAACCTCAGAGTTGGGAGTGGTTGTTTCTAAAGAAGGAAAAGAAGTGGCACAGAATAGTCTGTGGCTGTCGGCTTAGTCTTTGTGCTCATCTCTGCACGGAGCCTGTTGGTGGGGAGGTGAGCCCTGGCACAGAGGGCGAGGCCCACGTGAGTCTGGACCCGGGTGTTCATCATACCCCGAAAGGCTTAGGGGAAACCTGGTTTCTATAAAGATTGTTACACTTGTTTATGAGTTTTTCATTGTTGGCTTTGTTTAATTGTGACTTTTTTAAAAGAAATTGGAAGAGTTGGAAAAAGAAGAAGAGCTAAGAACAGCTGCTGGAGTGTATGACAGTGAATCTGAAACTGAAGATGAAGAAATGGCAGAAATCCAACAGCTGGCAAAACAGATTAGGGAAAAAAAGAAGTTGAAGATTCTGCAGTCCAGAGAGAAGGACACCCAGGGACCCAGGATGCCTCGGACAGCCAAGAAGGCAAGTGTCGTGTCATGTCCAAGAGCGTCACCTATTTCTTTGTGTATTGGAGTCTTGTATGGTCCATGCTAAACATGCTTCACTTTGTTTTGTTGGTATAAGTTGGCTTTTGAGGTTGAGTGAGTGTTGATCATTCATATTCTGAGTATTATACCCCTTCTTGGTGACTTTCACTGTTGGATTCAACCCCTTTGTAGCTGTACAAATGAAGATTGTGAGTTATGCATAAATTTGTAGAGGTAAAGTCACCAATTAACACATTCTTATTCTTTAATTCTTTATTAGGAGTCATCTTTTACAATTTACAGAAAAACTAACCCAATCTAACTTAGGGCCAAAGGTGATTTAACTGGGCCCTGTGACTGGTTAGGACGGGGAAGTTGACACTGAGGCACAGGTGGATCAGATGGTGTCAGGGTCCTTCCAGTTCTCAGGTCCGTCTTCTTAGCCTCTTCCTCCCGCACCGTGCTCTTGTCTGGAGGCACAGCTCCCCAGGGAAAGAGGATGGTGTGCAGGGCAGTTAGAGTGAGATGGGGCAGGAGGGAAAATGTCGGATGCTGGGCACCTCTCCATGGAGGCTATTCATGTGTTCGAAATACTGTTTCTGTGTGGTGGCAAATGACTGTCTCTTGACAGACGTGGCCATCGCTGTATCCCCCCCATCGTGGGGCTCCGTGTGCTTGGGAGGAGATGATGGCCTCTGGGGTCTGCATGTGGGAATCCCCGGGGAGCTGAGCGGAATCCAGGGGCAACACGTATGTCGTCCCGCTCAGAAAAATTGCCCAGGATATGTTAATTTTCACGTTATTTAATGAGTTGTACAAAAACATACACATGAGCCCAAGTAAAAGAATTTCTAAAATAAGTGTATCGTGGATCATTGTAAAAGGTACGGTTTCCCTTGAAATTTTTTTTTAAACATTTTATCAAGCTAATTTTTCTTAAAACAATGTCCATTTCTGCCTTCAGGTTCAGCGGAAGGTTTTGGAGGATGAGATGCGCAGTCTTGGTGTCGACATGGACAACAAAGACAACGTGAGTGCAGACGGCCTCAGAGCCATGGGTGGGGCAGCGCCGTCCTGGGAACCAGGGCAGGAGTGGGTTACAGAGGAGTTAGCACTTCTGGGGTTTGTGCTGAGAATTATGTTGTTTTGTGCAGTTTTTAGTACTTGAGCTGCAACTTTGATTTTGGTGACTGATGTCTTCACATAGAGCTTCAGTTTAGACACCAGGTAAACGTGAGGTGGTCTGGAGTTTCTTGGCGTGAGAGTTAACGTAGGCTGTAAATAGCTCAAAGCTGTTTCTCGGAACCCAGGGGTTAGAAGGCATTTCAGATACCTTTTTCAGGATCCCAATTTTTCTTGCTTGATGAATTACTCTGGAGAATGCACATTTTTGTGTGAAAGAACGTCTTCATGTTCTGGATTGTTTTCTCAAAACAGATTCCAAGAAGTGGAATTTCCGAAACAAAGGATGACATTGTGTTAGACTAATTCAGATTTTGATCAGCAGTGCGTGAGCATATCCTGCTCACATGGGGTGTTATTTTCATGTTCACATATGGCTTCTGACTTTGGATTGTTTATCAGGTGCTGGGCTCTAGGGTGCCTGCCTCTCACATCGTGTCATCTTATTTCAAAACAGTAACATGAGGGGGCGCCACGGGCCGGGTGCCAAGCTGCTGGCTTGCAGAGCTGGATCTCAGCACCCACAAGGCTGAGCTTTCAGGCGGCCATCACTGAGTTCAGGCGGATGATCCTGGAAGCGGGGCATGAAGGAGAGACAGCTCTTTACATAAACTGTGCTGCTAATGTGGCTGAACAGGCAGCTCTAAGTAAAGTTTTTTAAATGGAGTTAAAATCAGCTCTGTAACTTAAAGCAGCTGTGGAAGTGAAAAAGAATATTTGGGACTTCCCTGGTGGCGCAGTGGTGAAGAATCCACCTGCCAATGCAGGGGACACAGGTTCGAGCCCTGGTCCAGGAAGATCCCACATGCCGCGGAGCAACTAAGCCCGTGCGCCGCAACTACTGAACCTGTGCCCTAGAGCCCGTGTGCCACAACTACTGACCCTGCGTGTCACAACTACTGACCCTGCGTGCCACAACTACTGACCCTGCGTGCCACAAGTACTGAAGCCCACACGCCCAGAGCCCGTGCTCCGCAACAAGAGAAGCCACCGTAATGAAAAGCCCGTGCACCACAATGAAGAGTAGCCCCTGCTCACGGCAACTAGAGAAAGCCCGTGTGCAGCAACAAAGACCCAATGCAACCAAAAAAAAAAGAGTTTGACCAATAATTAATGTGAAGTTAACTATGTGTATTTTAAATGTATTTAACTTATTTGACGATGGTTCTAAAAACCCCTCCATGTGCCTTCTCCCCTCGTTGTAATAATTTCATGTTTGTCCCTAAGGCTGGGACCCTGAGGCACTGAAGTTTGCTTTCTGTGTGTTTCAGGCCCATTATGTGGTCCAGGCCAGAAGAGCTCGGAGCGTCACACGGAAAAGGAAGCGGGAAGACTCTGTCCCACCCACGTCTGTGGCCCGGATTCACAGTTGCTCTCGGACCCCACGTGATGTCTCTGGTCTCCGGGATGTCAAGGTTAGTATGTATACCGTCTCTTTTGCTGAAACTTCTTTTTTTTAAATAAACACAAAAATGATTAGGTTTAGCATTTTGAAAATTCAGGTGAGAAAGTTTGTGTATAAACTTAGAAGCAGTCTCCCTTTTGGGAGCCCGAGTTTCCCATTCCACCACACCGCCTCCATCTGGTAGTCTGGATTTAACACCAGCATTGACACTTGTCAGTCAGATGGGAGTAGTTTCATGGGCCGGAATCTCAGTGTCCCCGTGTGTCTGAGAGGAAGTCCAGGTCTGAGTGTATCTGGTCCCTGTAGGTACGAGACTTGTCTGGGTAGTTTCCATCTTGGAGATACTGGTCGAGCTCCTGCAGGTGCTGTGGTGGATCCACGGGAACATGGTGTGAGTGAGACTCACCAGGGTTTCTCTCCACAGCACAGACCCGGACTGTTCAGACAGTGTGTTAACAGGTCATGGAAATATGCTTGGAAATTAGATTTTCCACAGCTGACGTGTTTTTCTTCTCCTTTATAGATGGTGAAGAAAGCCAAGACCATGATGAAGAATGCTCAGAAGAAGATGAATCGCTTGGGGAGGAAAGGGGAGGCAGACAGACATGTGTTTGACATGAAACCCAAGCACCTGCTCTCGGGAAAGAGGAAAGCTGGTAAAAAGGACAGGAGATAGTGTCTATCGTAGCTGAAGCGCTTTGGCTCGACTTCTTCCTGGTTTGGTTTCACAGAATTGGAGTCGGACTTCTTCCTGGTTTGGTTTCGCAGAATTGGAGTCGTGATCTGTAAACTGAACGTGACAATGGAATAACTCAAGCACTTGTTGTTTGGCTGAAAGCTGTGGTTACCCGATAACTGTCCAGGTGTGGGGGATTTTTATCGCTGCATAATATTACAGATATTTTGAGCAGGCAGTGGTTTCTCATTTATGGAGTTTTGGTTGCTTCAGACTTGCAGGGCTGGAAGGATATATTTATGTGACTACATTGTTTTTGATGGAGAAAAATCTTACTCTCTTGTGCAACAGGGAACTTTGGTTTCACTGCATGTGAAGAGTCCTTAGCTGGTGAAAGCTTACAGATGTCAGGATGCCAGGACTAAGTTATCTTCTAGTCCTTTTGTACGATGTACTGTCTTCAACTATTTTATCCAAAATAAACTTCAAAAGAAAGCAGTTTTATTTAGTTGGTTTTGTTTTCGTTTTTTTTAGTTACAAATCACCGTCAGTTTGGGCAGATGAAAAGGGAAGAGAAAGTAAATGGCAATTCTTTTTTGTTTTCAAAGCGCAAAATACTTTTTAGTGGAACAGAATGTTGCCTAAGTTACTACAGCAGTTAAATGTGGGCACCTGCTGCTGTGTCCACTGCTGAAAATTAAATTGTGAGGTACAGGCCCAGTAAAATGTAGGAAATTAACATTTTAGAATATTAAGTGATTAAAACGTCACTTCTCGACCACAAAACTGCTGTGGCCACCGCTTTATGTGCGGTTTCAAGCATCCCCTCTGCTGACTCGTGGCATGTGTGGGAGTTTTCCAGTGTCATGCAGTGTGATTCAAGGTGTGTTTGAAAGTTGCATTACATTTTGGGGATCCAAAATAAAATTTTCATTTGTTTACGCTGAGAAAGATTATGTAAAGAGAAACCCATTGAGTGTCAGGTGAGAAGGGAGTAGGAAGAACCAGAGTCCCTCTCCTCCCAGGTTACAGTGGCTCTGGCAGAATCTCTGCTGTAACTATTGAATATTTGGGACTCCAGAGTCTTTAAAGGCTCACCTCTTCCAGGGAAAGGCTCCACGGTAAACCAGTTTGTCAGTTTTAGCCCCTGTGGCTTAGCAACTGCCTGACCTCTCACCCAAACCCTGTGGCAGTCACTGTACCTGTGTTTCTGGAGGTGCTTGTGAGATTCAGATTGGGCCCTAAGGGCCTTGTCTCCAAATATTAGGATTTTGTTTTGATTGACAGTTGCTGCTTCTGATGGCAGAGGTGTAGACAGAGATGGATCCCCATCAGCTGAATTTGAAGGGTCAGTGCCTGTTTCTTTCTCCCTTGCATTTTTCATTTTTTACCCCTTTGGAGAGCTACAGATGTGAGGATTAGGACTTAAGAAAGCACTGCTGGCTCAGGGGAATTTAGAAAGTCAGCATGTCTGTGTCCAGGGAAAGACACACAGTCAGAGAGGAAGTGAGAGACATGAAGACCTCGGGTGGTACAGATAGCCAACAACTAAAAATTCACATACAAAGAAATAGGAAAGTGTGGTCCGTTAAAGGAAAAAACTGAGAAACTGTCCCTCAGGAAGACATGACAGACTTACTAGACACTACCTTAAAGATGCTCAAGGAGCTAAAGGAAGACGTGGACAAAGTCAGAAAAAACAATGAACAAACCAGGAATACCAATAAAGAGAATAAAGTTTTATAGACGTCTCCCTCTGCTCTGTACCTGTTGTCAATGGTTTGTCCAGCATCTAACAGTCTAAGACGCCACGGCCCATATGGCAACCACTAGCCACTGTAGCTACCCAGTAACTGGTTACATGTGTCTTTTAGCCTAAAAGTTCCTACTAAAGAACTAGAAACAATATAAAAATGCATTTTGAAACTCTATGTCATTTATCACTTAAGCTACCATAGGCAGGTTGACCTGTTACTGTACTGAAGTTTTAACAAAGTAGACAACAGTATCAAAATGTGGTAATTTAGTTTTGTTTTTATTTTTCAATAAAGTTACTATTAGCTACACAGTCTTGCCTGAAATTAATTGTTCAGGGTTAACAAATGGATTTTTCTATTGAATTTATAAAACATTTAACTTTGTAAGAAATTTTTATCTTTTTCTTCATTACTTACTAATACACAGCATTCAAAGATAATAAAGCTGTCTTAAGATTTCAAATCTGAGAAGTCTATGGCAAGAGTTCAAAGAAGTACATTAGTCAAAGTGTACTTTAAATATTAATACACACATATTCCATAACCCAAATCTATTTAATATGAACGTTAGCCTTTCTTTTTGATAATTTTCCCCCTACAACACAGCCTGACTCAGCAGAACAGTGGTTCTCAACTGTGGGTGATGCTGTCCTTGAGGAGACATTTGGCATCTGGTGTCACTGGGGCTGTCATGGGGGGAGGGGTGCCAACAGCATTTTTTTATGTAGAACCTGGGGATGCTGCTAAATCCTACAACACAAAGGATGAGCCCCCAAAAGAATTATCCAACCCAAACATCAGCAGTGCCAAGGTTAGAATACCCTGTTGTAGAGTATGACCCAACTGACCCAAGTTCCATTTTACAAATAGCCTGTCTGTTCCCAGTAACTCTGAAAACCACAGGCAACGATTATTTAAATGAATTAACCTAGCCAATGTCATTACCAAAAACAATGTTTGACTCTAAGTATCAAAATACTTCAGAATGATCAAAACACAAAATTAACAATGGCAGAAATCAGGATATATACCATTGAATTCCCTTGAACCTGTTCTATATTAATCTCAATCTGAAAAGTTAATCTGAAGTGTTTTGAAGTAGATAAGCAAATAGTTTCCATTGCACATTCTTCTGGACTATGATAAAAATTGAAAGATACATCAAGCACCTGGCAAACAGCAAAGTGCTCTACAAGTCTTCTGAAAAGGTTTATCACAATATATTAAAAAAATGAAGAACTTATTTGTTCACATTTGTCATAACCATCTGTTTAGATAGGTTAAGTTTATTTGCTCTTTTTTATAATAATCTCAAATATTTTTTACAAATTGCAGTTAACATATATGGGTTGTATGACACAAATCAAGAATTCTTTTCCACACGAATTCTGGTTGTAAAGTAACAGTATTTCCAATGAGAGTTCTAACGGGGAACCAGGTTTTTAAAATATTCATCTTAAGTTTACTAAGTAGAGAAATTCTTTAGTACTTTATTAATCATTCATCACCACATCTACATTCTGTGTATTTTCTCATGGTCAACAAACTGATTCAAATGATTTAAGTTATCCCACCACCTAAAGAGAAAAGTCCTTGCAATAATTTGAAACCACGGAGTTATCTTAATTTCACCATGGGCTGCCTTTTCCAGAAGTTCTTCTAGTTCTTCCTTTGATACGTAACAATAGCTTTTAATCTCATTGGGATCTGGATTCAAGGTCACATTCTTCTTCACAAACAAAATGTAATCAATTTCATGTTCTCCCCAGATACCATCAGATTGAGCCTTGTAATGAATGCGTGTTAGATAATTAATTTCTTCTGGAGGAACCTAGGACAAAACCCCAAAAACCTCCAAAATATCAATAAAGTAATCAAAACCCACTACATTTCAGTAATACCTTGAACAACAGAACTAGTGTTAGAATGACAACTTTTGAAACATTAGTCTCCTATTAATATATGGAAATAGTATTAAATAATATTAAATAGTTTCAAGTGTCTGACACTTTTCCCATAGGACCAAAAATAGAAGTAGATTTATTGAAAACTGTATTAAAAAAAGAAAAGCAGTCACTCTAACTAGAAGTGTGCCATTCTGCCTCACATATTAATATTAACGGGAGAAAAAAATTTACCATTTTAACTAAATGAGAGATTATTTATTCGTGTATTATTAAAAGGAGACGATTCCAGGGAAAAAAAGATTATTTAAATTCACCCAATCAGATCTGAGGTTCACAAGAAAATATTCATCTTTGATCTGATCAATTATAAAACAGTCAACTTTATAAACTGGTTAACAGATCAATCCATTTTGGTACTGAGGTAAATATCGACAAGTATTATGAAATCAAAATTTAACCTTTATCCAATGGGCTTTCTTGGCCTAAAAAAGCAAGAGATTACAAAGCAGAAAGCTACACCTAAATTTAATGTTTTACTAAAAACGGTTTCAAAGTATTCTATGTTTCAGCTAGTATGGCTGCTTACCTCTTCCATGGGAATTCCCAACTCAGCCTTTAAACGCCTCTGTGCTGCTCGCCTTACTCCAATTGCATTGTTTTCTTCAAGCTCTCGTGGATTATTTAAGGGATGACTACAGCAAGTATTAGTAAAACAACCTGGAACATGTTAATATAGATGTACATTAACTTTTCTTCAAAGCAGGTCTGAAAGGTTAAGAAAACTTGAAGTTTTAAAAGTAACATAAAAAATGATTGTTGAGGATTTCTAGATCTGTTTTAATAAGCTATCAGCAACCATTTTGTGACACTTGGGTAGATAAGTTTTTATGAACGCCTTCTTAACCAAAGCGATGATAACGTGTATTAGATACAATTTAGAAAGTTATATATGAATCTACACATACCTAGCAGTTTTTATCCTTTATTAGGATAAACCTTAGGTCTTATTAGGTTGCAACCGCCGTATAAGTTTTTTGTATGAAGAATATAACACTAAGTCATTCAAAAGATTTCTTTTTTGACCTTGGCTACCAGAAGTTCCACGTGACAAAATCAAACTAAATACAATCGCCAACAAAACACTACACAAAGCACACTAACCTGGAAAGGTAATTTTAGCGTCTGATCTCTGCTGCAGCAGGAGCTTATTTTCAGTGTTGAATAAGAAAACACTAAAAGCTCGATGCAATAATCCTGAAAGCAAAAGAAATACGATGAATTGAGTTTTAAGAGGCCAGTTACTTGCCTGTTGCTTTGGGGTCCGAAGGAAGCGGGGCTGCCGCCCGGGGACCCGGCCCGCCCGCCCGCCGCCCCCGCGGGCACCTCTCTCGATGTTCTCGTTCAGATGGCAGTTCTTCTTGGTCTCCGCCCCGATCCTCCGGTCGTTCTCGTCGATGAGTATGCACATCTCCGCCAAGAGCTGCACCTGCCGCTCGTCCAGCTCATCAGTGCTCACCTCGGGCATCGCGGCCCAGCCTGCGCGCCTACCCGGGGATCTGGCGGGGGAGGTGGGGACCCGGGGGTTGGAGGCTGAGCCCGCCGCCCCGCGCCCCTCCCTCCGCCCGCCCCGCCACCTACCCCGCGCCGTCCTCCCGGCCTGCGCCCACCCAGCCCGGCGGCGACCCCACGCGCTTCCCGCGCCGCATAGACCTCCGCCCTCTGGCTTCTCCCCAAAACAGTTAAGAGGAAAAAGCACCCTGAGCTCACAGGACGCGACTAACAGGCAGTGGGCCCGCCCCTCAGCGCCAAGCCCGACGCCGAGCCCGGGACTCCAGCCCGCCTCCCCTCAGAGACCCAGCCTCCTTACCTCACAAGCAGACCGACAGCGGGACGACACTCCGCAGCGCTCGCCTCCTGCAGGCCTAGCTCCCAAGCACAGGGCCCGCCCCCGGCCCGAGCCCGGCCTCCCAACGCCGCGCGCCCAATCGCCCGCGCCCGCGCCAGAGAGCGCCACATTGCCGCTGGCCAATGGCGCGCCGGCCGCGCCTCACGTCACGGTCGCGCGGTGGCGCCACTCCCGGAGCGCGAGGCGTCTCCTCCCAGGGCCCTGAGCTGCAGAGCCGCCCCCAGGCCGAAGCGCAGGTGCTTTCGGCGTCCTCCCTGTGCCGCTGAGTGGGGGCGGCTCCTCGACTGCGGAGCTACGTGACAGAGTGAGCTAGGAGAGAAGGGGCCTGGGAGAGCGGCCGCCCACCAGTCACGCCCTGGCCGAGCCAGCCAATCGAGGCGCCCGAGGCCCTGCGCTGGTGACGTGCTGATGTCAGGCGTCTCTGCACGCTCGGGCTCTGAGGCGTGGAGAGGCGCCTGCTCGCGGCAGTTCTGTGCACTAAATTGATATCGGTCGGTAAGCGTGAGCCGTTGCATCCGGAAGTGTAGCGACTTAAAATTGTGAATAAAAGGAATTAGAAAAAACTTGACCTCTACAATTCGGAGTTGCTGGGAAACCACAAGAAACTAAGGGAGAGAGAGAGAGAGAGAGAGACGCATGGCATAGATTCCCCATCACAGGTCTCGGAAGGAACCAACACTGACAGAAACAAAATGTAACATTGACACCTTGATCCTGGACCTCAAGCCTCCAGACCTGAGACAATAAATTTCTGTTGTTTAAGCCTAGTTTGTGTTATTCTGTTACAACAGCCCTATCAAAGGAATGCGCTGTGGAAAATGTGGACTTTGATGTGGACCTGGATTTTAATCCAATCTTTGCTCCATTGCATACTAGCTTTCTGACTTTTGACAAATAATTTTTTTTAACATCTTTATTGGAGTATAATTGCTTTACAATGGTGTGTTAGTTTCTGCCTTATAACAAAGTGTATCAGCTCTACATATACATATATCCCCATATCTCCTCCCTCTTGCATCTCCCTCACAGCCTCCCTATCCCACCACTCTAGGTAGTCGGTCACAAAGCACCGAGCTGATCTCCCTGTGCTATGCAGCTGCTTCCCACTAGCTATTTTACATTTGGCAGTGTATATATGTCCATGCCACTCTCTCACTTTATCCCAGCTTACCCTTCCCGCTCCCCGTGTCCTCAAGTCCATTCTGTACGTCTGTGTCTTTGTTCCTGTCCTGCCCCTAGGTTCTTCAGAACCTTTTTTTTTTTTTTAGATTCCATATATATGTGTTAGCAAACAGTATTTGTTTTTCTCTTTTGACTTCACTCTGTATGACAGACTCTAGGTCCATCCACCTACTACAAATAACTCAATTTCGTTTCTTTTTATGGCTGAGTAATATTCCATTGTATATATGTGCTACATCTTCTTTATGCATTCATCTGTTGATGGACACTTAGGTTGCTTTTGACAAGTTTTTTTTTTTTCGCTGTACGCTGGCCTCTCACTGTTGTGGCCTCTCCCATCGCAGAGCACAGGCTCCGGACGCGCAGGCTCAGCGGCCATGGCTCACGGGCCTAGCCGCTCCGCGGTATGTGGGATCTTCCCGGACCGGGGCACGAACCCGTGTCCCCTGCATCGGCAGGCGGACTCTCAACCACTGCGCCACCAGGGAAGCCCTGACAAGTAATTTTAACATTCTTACCCTTAATTAGAATTCAATTTAGAATAATTTCTTTTTTTTAAATTGAAGTATAGTGTTAATTTCTGGTGTAGAGCAAAGTGATTCAGTTATACATGTAGTTGTCCAATTCTTTTACAGTATAGGTTTACAAGATATTGAATATAGTTCCCTGTGCTTTACAGTAAATCCTTGTTATCTATTTATATATATTAGTGTGTATATGTTAATCCCAACCTCCTAATTTATCTCTATCCCCCCCACCTTTCCCCTTTGATAATCATGTTTGTTTTCTGTATCGGAGTCTATTCTGGTCTATAAATATGTTCATTTGTATCATACTTTAGATCCCACATATGATATATATTTTTATCTTTTTTCACTCAAAATGATAATCTCTAGGTGCATCCATGTTGCAAATGGCCTTATTTCATTCTTTTTTATGGCTGAGTAGTATTCCACTGTATTCATGTACATTTTCTTTATCCATTCATCTTGTCAATGGACTTTTAGGTTCATTCCATTTTTTTTTTTCATTCCATGTTTTGACTCTTGTGAATAGTGCTGTTATGAACACAGGGGTGCATGTATCTTTTCAAATTAGAGTTTTGTCCGGATATATGCCCAAGAGTGGGATTGTAGGATCATACAGTAACTCGACTATTCTCCATAGTGGTTGTACCAATTTACATTCCCATCAACAGTACAAGAGGTTTCCCTTTTCTCCACACCCTTTCCAGCATCTGTTATTTGTAGATTTTTTGATGATGGCCATTCTGACCAGTGTGAGGTGATACCTCATTGCATTTTTGATTTATATTTCTCTAATAGAATAATTTTAAATTTATTGGGTTGTTTTGAGGATCAAAGTTACCAAAGCTGTGAACTGCCTGGCATGCAACAGGACCTCAGAGTGTTGACTCCTTTCCTGTCTTAGTTTTGTGACACTTTATGCAATCATTTTATTTACAGTGACTTTTATGGACTCCTAAGTATATCAGAGAAAATGTTACCCCAATTAACAATACCCTAAGTTTCATCCAAACTGTGGATGCTGTGCTGTAAAACAAAACCACATATTAGCATGTGAATCAGTTGCAGCCAATATTGTGGTTAATCAGGCATTGTATGTGCTCCCTCACCCAGCGGAATGCCTTGTGCATATTAGGTCTTTAATAGAATTTCTTGTTGAATGATAGCCACAACCTCCAAGTGTGACATCCTCAGTTCCCCTTATACAATTTTTTAAAAAATTTACTTATTTATGACTGCATTGGGTCTTCATTGCTGTGCAAAGGCTTTCTCTAGTTGTGGTGCTTGGGCTTCTCCTTGCAGTGGCTTCTCTTACTGCAGAGCACAGGCTCTAGGCCCGAGGGCTCAGTAGCTGTGGAACATGGGTTTGTCCCCGGCATTGGCAGGTAGATTCTTAACCACTGCAGCACCAGGGAAGTCCCACACCTTATATAATTGATTTTAGTAATAAGCTTTATTATACTCAATGCAGAAGTAACTTCAGGTTTTATTCTACAAACTTTTTGGTTATTTGGATCCCCAAATACGTCACGTTTGTTCCTTGTGCAGCAATCATACTAGTGCTTCTTGACTCCGAATGATGACCTTTACTGTTTAAAAGAAAAATGCTCCCACGTCTGATTTCGTTTTTACTTAAGGCTTTAAACGCCCAGCTGGTTGTTCGTAGAGCCGAGGCCTTCTGCGCACCCTGTAATTTTTCCAACCTGGACAAGGACAAGAAGGCCATCAGGTCCCACCTTCCGCGGCGAGAGGCTGCCTTTGTTTCCTCTCTGCAGCCAATGGCTAACACACATTTCAGACAGGAGGCTGCAGTGGGTGAGTCACCCTCCGCAGATCCGCCAGGCTCCGCGCGCAGCCACCTCGCTCCCGACGCCCCGGGAAACGGCTCCCGGCACACCCGGCGGTTCTGACTGGGAGCAGCCGTTCCCACATGCCCGACCTGGGTCCCGATGGACGCCGACCTGCGCCAGACCCGGGCGCCCGCAGTAACCCGCCGCCGTGAGTACCCGCGGGCCCTCAGCGCCCCCGCTCCACCTCCCGGCCCTTCGCGGCGTCTCCAGATGGTCGCCGACCTCGCGGGTCGAGGCCCCGGCGGTCTCGGGGTCGAACAACAACATCACGCCTCCACCACCTCCGCGATCCCCTTAGGGCCCCCTGACCGCACTGGCGGCGCACGGGCCTTCCTTCGCGGGGCTGGATTTCCGGCGGTACTAGCTTGGGGCGGAGGCGGGACTTCCTGCGGCGCCTGCGTGTAGTGGATTTCCGGCGCGGGGCTGAGGGAGAGCCGCGACTTCCGGCGCCGGAAGTGTGGGGCGTCGGGCTGCCGGGTCTTAGAGCTGTTCGTCCGCGTCCGTCCCCGGCGCCGCGTGGCTGGGAACCCACGGGCGGCAGCGCACGGCCCGGCTGGCACTGCGCGGTGGCGGGTTCGGCGGCGGCGTGACAGGTGAGTGCCGGCCTGCCATCTTCAGCCCGGGACGGGCCGCCTCTCTGTGTGTGGCAGCGGCCTCGCGCCGGGCGGGGCGTGCCTGTGGGGGCCGGCGGCCTAGTGCCCTCGGACCCCGCGCCCTCTGACCCCGACCGCGCGCCCCCGAACCTGGACCGCGTCTCCCCCGAACCCGCGCCCCGACCTGGACCGCGTCCCCCTCCGACCCTGAGCCCGGCCGGGTCTTGACGTGGTTGGAACGCGCGCCCCTCGCCCAGAGCGGCCTGTGAGGCGGGTGCTTCGAGGCGCCCGGGAGTCTCCCGCCCGCAAGCGCTCAGGAGCCCGGGAGCCGTGGGCCCCTTAGCGGGTGTGGGGCCGCGGGAGGGGCGCCGCGACCTTGAGCAGGAGTTGCCGCGGGTCCGTGTCCAGCCTCGCGTCCTGCAGAGTGCTCGCACGGAGGCATCGGCGAGTGTCCTTTCTCCTCAGAGCTTTGGACAGCCGCGCGCACCTGTTGTGCCCTGGCCTTGAGCTGACACCCCAGCCCCTTCCCCCAGGGGTACCGACAGCCCTCTGAATTCCCTAGTCCTGGTTTTACTAAGAAGATTTAGCAATTACGTATTTCGTCCGCGGTTCGAGGACCTTAACAATTAAGGTCTTTAAACAGTCTTGGTTGTTTTCCGGTTATCATGCCCCCAGTCCCGTCTCACGACCAGAGCTGGTGAGCGTGTGTTTCGTGCCTTCGACTGGGTCAACGATAGGACACCTTACCCGGGTTGACCGAGGGTGGACTGCGGGGCTGCCTCTGGTTGATGTCGCTCAGCAGTTGAGTTTGGTGTTTGCACAATGAAATGCTATGGAAAACTCTACCGACCTTTTTGTGGAAGTCCAGTCACGTTTTGTATTTTTAAGTGCCACATGCAAATTATATCCTTTAACCATTTTGTACACATGATTAACGTTCATGACGTTTACTATTCAGGCAGGTGTTTTTCTCTTGCTAAAGAAAAGTGTTTAAAAATTCCACTGGATATGGAATTGTGAGTAATGTTTTGTAGGTGGGGGTAATAGGCATGTGGCAGTATATAGCAAGGACAAATGAGTTGGACAGAAGGAGAGTTTATATTAAATTCATTTGTTTGACCGATAGGATAGGGAGGTGGGATTTTTGGAGGGGACTATTTATACTTTTTTGAATGTGTTTAAAGAACCAGTAGGACCTTTTAGTCACATAAACCTTCTGTTTAAAGTGGTCATATGCCCTGTGATACAGGGTTAGTATGACTGTTTTGAAGAAAGATGGTTATCTTGGAATTTCGGGCTTCTGTTTTAGTTTGTATTGAGGTGAAACAGTGCATAGTGGTTAAAGCAGCTTACTCACCTGTGTGAAGAAGTTTTCTTTTTACAGCTCCATGGCCAATTGACTAAGTGTTAGTCTGTTAGGTACTTGGGAACTGTACCTCACAGAGGTGTTGTGAGTATTAGTGACTCTGTAGTTACTGATCCATTTGAGCCTCACCACAGACTTCCCAACCCATCAGTATCTCTCCATCATTTCTTTTGTCTGTATTTCCCTTCTTGTCTAGCTTAGGTTCCACGCTACATCACTTCAGTATTCTTTTTACAAACACCTGCAACCTGCTCCATTCTCCATGATGTCATCCTGCAAAACCCCTCAACGTGTTATCAGACATTTAAATAAGATTTATGCTAGTGTTATCAGACATTTAAATAAGATTTATGCTAACACTGACCCGTGGACTGAGGTGAACACGATAGATACGTCCCTTCCTGGGCTAAGGGCTTGTTCTCCACCAGGGTGAGCTGTGGAAGGAAGGAAGGAAGTGGTGGTGGGACCAGTGAAGACTGTGGGGAACAAGATGGAGGATGTGAATGAAGAGGCAAGAGTAAAATTTTTAAAAAGTTTCAGGAAAAAGATTGTGATAGATTAACAAAAAAAAGAAGAAATTTAAAAGAGGTTAGAAGAACTAGAGAAACCTACAGATCTAATTTTGGAAGAATTAGAAATTAGGTAAAGTTTAGCTGAAGAAATTACAGGAAGAGACAGAAATTGAATTAGCCAGATAATCTTTTTTTTTTGTTTTTTTTTGCGGTACGCGGGCCTCTCACTGTTGTGGCCTCTCCTGTTGCGGAGCACAGGCTCCGGACGCGCAGGCTCAGCGGCCATAGCTCACGGGCCTAGCCCCTCCGCGGCATGTGGGATCTTCCCGGACCGGGGCACGAACCTGTGTCCCCTGCATCGGCAGGCGGACTCTCAACCACTGCGCCACCAGGGAAGCCCAGCCAGATAATCTTTGAATGTTAATAACACAGTGTGTGGCATAGGCATTATGAACCCATATTGACATATGACTTCACAGTTTAGAAAGTTACTAAGAGAGAAAATCAGTATAAAAAAATCATTTGAGGCCAGGTTTTGGGGAACCAAAACCTCTTCCAGATTTATAATTGTTTGAAATGTATGTGTTTGGTTGGAAATTGATCAATGGGAAAAGATGACCAGTGTATTGACTATTTTGTGAAGTGACCAACAAAAGCAGGCAAAGCCCAGAACAACACCATGTGGTTCATGGGGTTGAGGGAGGAGTTAAAGGCTTAGGGACAGGCAGAAGGTGAGGATTTTAAGTTAGTTGTGAAGAAGACTGCTTATTTCCTACTGAAGATACAGAGGCTGGAAATGCCGGTGATGTGATACTTAAGCGAAACAATTGTTGAGGTGAAAGGAGGGTTGATACTGCAATTTTCACGGTTCCTATCACCAATTTGTAGAATCTTGGGAATGCATTAACTTCCCAGTTTATGCTTACCAGATGCATAAACTTTCTACTGATGAAGTTCTTAAGGGAGGAAAGAGAAGCTCTTTGCTTCTTTATTTGCTTGATTGAAATGTCTAAAGGTAGTCTCCTTTTTTCTTGAGCTTTCACAGGGTGTAAATATGTTTGTTCCTTGATTGAAATGTCTAAAGATAGTCTCCTTTTTTCTTGAGCTTTCACAGGGTGTTAATATGTTTGTTCCTATAAAAAACATAACTTATAAACTGCGAAGTGACTATGATAAATCTCTGTGTTGAAAATCTTGACAACTGAGATGCTTTATGAAGTTAGTAATTTAATATGTATAATCACTGAAAAAGAGAATTATATCGACCTTTTTTTTTATGAAGAATATAATTTCTGGATAAGATTCCTTTAAATCAGTTTGATTTCTTGGTCAACTTTTGTGTATGGCACACTTAAATAGTCTCTAAATGTTTCCCTTAAAAAATTACTGGAATATTCTTCACTGGGATCATAGGAGTTGCTTAATAACGTAAATTTGTTATTTGAAATAATAATATTCAAATATTTAAAATTAAATATCAGTATCTTTTTTTGTGTATATTAAATTCTACCAACCACAGATTCTGCCATTGTGAGTTTTTCTTTATACCTTTGTTTCAACTATCTCTTAATTTCTATAGCTCAGATTTTTCAGATAAATTTCATGAAAAAGATTCGTTGTCATTTTGTTGTGTCAAAAATTAATCGAAATTAATTTTTCCATATATCATGTAAGGGACTGATAGTTTTATTTTTTGTTGTCTGTATCTACCAGTAATATAACCTTTTTTTTCCCTTCTTGTGAAGAAGCGTAATAATGGTAAGGCATTGGACCTGGAGGCATGATGGAGTCAAACTGACCATCTTTACTGTCTGTGTAGACCTCTCCCAGATTTATACATGCTGCCTAGTTCTCTTTTCATCTCTAGACCCGTACACCTCCTGCTTCCTTGTATGTTAGATATTCAAAGACATTGCCAAAACATAATATATTCAGTATTAGGTCTTGGTTTCTTCTCCATATCTGCTGCCTCATCTCAGTAATCTGATCTCCGTTTCACCTACCTCTTGCCTCAGAAACAAGGGCTATCCTTGATACCTCTCTCTTCCCCCCCCCAGCACCCCCCCATCCAGCCCATTCATCTACCTCTAATCTTAACTATCATCATTTATTGCCTAGACTGTTTCAGTAACTTCCTAACTGGCTTCATTCATGGTCATCTTATCTTTCCATGTATTTTTCACATAGCAGCCAATCTAGTGTTGCTTATTTGCTTAAAAACTTTTAAGTAGCTTCCTTTTTATTTTACGATAAACTGTAAACACGAAAGAACAGACTCTAAGCCTGTCTCTCCACTTATCTTGCACCATTCTCTCCATTGTTTGCTGTGTTGTAGCTATAGTATTTATTTTTTAATATCTCTGATAAACTAGTCTCGTTCCTGGCTCAGGACATTTGCACATGCTGTTCCTGTCCTTAAAATATTTACTCCCTTTTCTGTTTTCCACATGGTTAACTCTTAGGAATTCTTCAGTCTTGATTTAGATGCCAGTTTGTCAGAATGACCTTTGTAACTCTTTAGCTAATAGCTGGCCTCATAATATTTGCATATGTCTTTTGAAGCACTCATCACAATTTATAGCTTCTGTAATAAGTTATGAGATTGTGTGTTTAATGTCTGTCTTCCACCTCAACTCTAAGCAACCTGAGGGTAGGGGCCAAGCCTGTTCTTTCACCACAACATTCCCAGTACCTAGCTCATCTACAGATGAGAGCACTATTGATGAGTGACTTAATGAAATAATGCTGTTATTATCCCTGCTTTAAAGATGACACAGTTAAGCCTTAGGAAGGTGGTTAAGTAACTAGACCAAGGTTACACAGCCCGTCAGTGGTAGATGTAGCATTCATCCATTTCTATTCATGCATACATTCAACAAATATTTGAGGATGTGTTTATGTCAAGCCTAACAAATACAGTAGTGGCCCCAGTTAACTGTGCCCCCGTCCTCATTGTGTTGATGGTGTAGCGGGGGAGACATTCATTAAGTGAGCAAACTATAAATAAGATCTAAGTACAAACGTGGTGAGGATCATGAAGTGCTGTGACTAGCGCTTGTCAAGGGAGGCCATTTTGAGGAAGTAACGGTCAAGCTGAGGCTTCATGATGGAAAAGAGCCAACCCTTTGAGGGGTTGGGGTGTGGGGTGGGGGGGACTTAGGTTTGTATGACTCCCAAACTCATGTTCTTAACCATTGGGCTCTTCTATGGATTTTATTCTGAGTGGGTGTTTAACTTAATTGGGTTATTTATATCCATGTTATTCTACTAAATATCTGAAGTGCAAAACTATTTAGTTCCAGTCACTGTTATTTTTTGGGAAGCAGAATGTTATTCAGCGTATAACCAAAACTAGTGAGTGAAATAAGGTGTGATGGATTACACAAATTCTTTCTCATTCTCCCATCAAGAGGTGGTCTCAGCCCTCTATTTGAATCTGGGTTGGCCTTGTGACCTGCTTTGACAAATTGAATATCCAAAAAAGTGAGGGGAATGGAAGATTTTTTTTTTTAATGAGAATTTTAGAGATAAAAAAGCAACCTTATTCCTTTTTTAAGTGTCCTTTTAAGAAAAAGGTTTGAGAGTTAAATTTTGTCTATATAATGCTACAGAAAGTAAGTGATAATTTTAATAGATTAATGGATTTCAGATTTTTAAACCTAAACACACAGAATTGACCAATTTGAATGTTTTTAGTGGGTTGTGAAACAAGACTTACTTTTCTGTTGCCATTTTAAACCAAGGCCTATACATGTCTAATTTGAGACTCAAAAGATCTCTGCCTTTGTGGTAGATGTACTTTTCCTATTCCTCCAAGTACAGCTAAAAACACTGGGCATTAAATACAGAAGAAATATGAGACTGAAAAGTGGAGAGAAGAAAGTAGACTGGCTAGATGTATGGGGACCTGAGAAATGATGCAGGGCTGAGTTTCCTGGGTTTTCTTTTTGCCCCATACATCCCGACCTTGGGCCTGGAGAAACCAGCAACCCAGCAACACCAAAGGGCTCAGAGAAGCCCCAAGAAAAGCCAAAAGACCAGGAAAGAGACAGCCTGCCAGACAGGACATGTTTAGAAAACATTGTAGCCCCTGTCTCACCCTTACTATCAAAGGCAGGGTGGGGAATCTAGACTTTTACCCCTGACAGTCTTTATTGAGACAACACTCTGTGCTTGGTGGTATCAGTACGGAGCTGGGATTTTCATCTCTGTTGGGTGGTAACAAAGAACACCCTCCTTCTTCCTGTTGGGATGGCCTCAGAAGAAACTTAGTAGAGATTCAGGAGTTTTACCATCACCCGTGGTAATGAGGCCGTGTAGGGCACAGTAACAAAGCACCCCTGGTTCAGCGCCTGTGATACAAGTAGAGGCCAAGGGAGAGGCTGAACTCTAACCCCGCCTGGCATTAACAAGGAGTACTTCCACCCAGATGAGTGGAAGCTGAGTGGGAAGCCCTCACTTCCATCTCCACCTTCTACATCCACCTGGCAGAAACAAGACTGCACCCTTGTTTGCCTGCTGGGGCAATGTCAGAAGAGGCCTGCTGTAATAGAAGACTGAAACCAGGGGCTTCCCTGGTGGCGCAGTGGTTGAGAGTCCGCCTGCTGATGCAGGGGACACGGGTTCGTGCCCCGGTCCGGGAGGATCCCACATGCCGCGGAGCGGCTGGGCCCGTGAGCCATGGCCGCTGAGCCTGCGCGTCCGGAGCCTGTGCTCCGCAACGGGAGAGGCCGCAACAGTGAGAGGCCTGCGTATCGCAAAAAAAGAAGACTGAAACCAGATCCCATGCCTGATAGCAGTGCCCACAATATTGAGGCTTAAGTGACAAGTATTTTAAAGCAGCCATCATAAAAGTTTTTCAGTGAGGAAATACTAACACTTGAGGCAAATGAAAAATAGAAAATCTCAGGAAGAAAATATAGGATATAAAGAAGAAACAAATGGAAATTTTAGAACTGAGAAGTACAGTAAATGAGCTTGTGGAATCAGTTCACTGATTCTTTTCCTGTCCTTTCCATTCTTCCAACAGCAGAATGGAGAGGACAGAGGAAAAGAATCAGTGAACTTGAAGATAAAACAATAGAAATTACCCAATCTGAACAATAGAGAGAAAATAGACTGGAAAAAAGTAAACAGAACCCCAGGGACCTGTGAGACTTTAACAAGAGACCTATCTTTCTTATCATCAGAGTCCCAGAAAGAGAGGAGAAAGACAGTGAGGCTGAAAATATGTTTGAAGAAATACTGGTTGAGTATCTCCCAAATTTGGCAAGCCATAAACTTACAGATTGAAAAAGTTTAGTGAAATCCAGGCAAGATAAACTCAAAGAAATCTATGCTGAGACACATCATAGTCAAGCTTCTGAAACCAAAGATGAAAAAGCAGTGAGAGAGAGAAATGTCCCTTTACCTATAGTGGATTTCTCATCACAAACTACAGAGGCCAGAAGGAAGTAGCACATTTTTCAAGTGCTGAAGGAAAAGAACTATCAACTTAGAATTCTCTATCAAGTGAAAACATCCTTCAAATGATTTGTCACCAGCAGACCTACCCTAAAATAATAGGTAGAGGAAATTCTCTAAACAGTAAGGAAATCATGTGGGAACACCAGGAAGGAAGAACAAACAATGGAAAGAAAAAATAAATTGGTAAATTCAGTAGACTTCCTTATCTGAAATTAGGTTTGAAGGTTGAACCATAGCCGTCTGATGTGGTTCTTAGTGTGTATAGAGGAAATACTAAAGATGATTGTGTTATAAATGGGGAGGGCAAAGGGACACACAGGAAGTAAGGCTTCTGCACTTTACCATTAACTGGTAGAAGTTGATGATCAGCAGACTGTGATAAGTTGTAAAGAGTTAATGAAAATCTAGAGCAGCCACTAAGAAAAATTATATGAAAGAGAGAAACTCAAAAACTAGATAAGTCAAAATGAAATTCTAAAAAATGTTCAAATAACCTACAAGAAGGCAGAAGAAAGAAACAAAATGAGAGAACAAACAATGAATTATGCACTATGCCCAAGAGGGATTTATTCCATGGATGCAAGGTTGGATCAATATTTGAAAATCATCAGTGTAATTGACCTTAAAAAAAAAGCCATGTGATCATATTAAATGATGCAGAAAAACCATGACAAAATTTAACACTTATGAAACTCTCAAAACATGAATAATAGAGGGGGACTTTCTCAACTTGATAAAACAATATTTACCCAAAACCTACAGCTAGCATCATACTTAATGGTGAAAACTGAATATTTTTACCTTGAGATCAGAATAATGCAAGGGTGTTTGCTATCACTTTCTAATTCAACAGAGTACTGGAATTTCTAGCCAGATCAATAAGATAAGAAAAGGAAATAAAGGCATACAGATCAGAAAGGAAGAAGCAAACTGTTCTTTTTTTACGTGACATAATAGTCTACAGAGGAAATGCCAGATAATCTACAAAAAAATCTCTAACTAATAAATGAGCTCAACAAGAACGTAGGATACAAGCTCAGTACACAAAAATCAATTGTATTTTTGTATACCAGCAATTAACATGTGGAGATGGAAATAAAAATAGTGTCATTTAAAATTGCTCAAAAATAAAAGTATAATCTTCAGGGTAATTTTGCAAATTTTATGGGAAAACTACAAAACTGAGGAAAGAAATCAAAGACGATCTAAAACCTGTATACCGTGTTCATAGATTGGAAGTCTCAACATAATAAAGATGCCAGTTCTCTCCAAATTGGTAAACAGATTAAACACAATGCCTATCAAAATCCTATCAGGATTTTTGTAGATGTGGACAAGATTATTCTAAATTTATATGGAAGGGCAAAGGAACTGGAATAGCTAAGACATTTTGAAAAAGATGTAAGTGATAGGAATCACTAATTTCAAGACAGCACAGAACAACGGAACAGAATAGGGAACCAAGAAATAATCCCATAGGAATAAAGCCAACTGATTTTCGATCAAGATGCCAAACTTTCTCAATTTAGTGTAGGATGGATAGTCTTCAGCATATGGTGCTAGAATAATTGGATATCACCAGAAAAAAAAAACAACAAAACCCAAAAAACCTTGATCTAAACTTCACATCTTATAAAAATATCAGCCCAAAAATAGCTCATAAATTTAGATGTAACCTATAAAACTAAAATTTTAAGAAGAAAACATAGAAAAACTTTGGGATTTAGGACTGGTCAAAAGTTCTTAGGCATGACTCTAAAATTACCATTCTTAGAAGAAAAATAATTGATCAGTTGGACTTCATCAAAATTTAAAAGTTTTGGGAGAGTGGAGTTTGTGTGAATTATATCTCAATAAAGATTTTAAAAAATCTTTAGTTTTTTTTCTTTAAACATACAGCAGTCTCACTCTTGGGCCTTCATCCAAAAGAAGTAGAAACTTAAGTTCACACAAAAGCCTGCATATTATTGTCATAGTAGCTTTATTTACAATAGTAAGAAACTGGAAAGCACCAGAATTTTTTGCAGTAGCTGCACGGTTAAGACAGCTGTACTCCATCCACACTGGAACAGCACCAGCAATCAGAAGGAGGTGGCTGTTGGCTCACATGGCAAGGGGACGGGTCCTGTGAGTGCTAAGCTCAGAATCTCCAGAGGGCACATACTCTGTGCTTGGCATTTGTATAACGTTCTACGACAGCAGAGTTGGGGGATGTATGGCTGTGGGGTGGGCTTCAGAAAAGGTGGGATACTCTACACCTTACAGAGTGAGGACCCAAAGATACTGTCAGTAGTTGAAGAAGGAAGAAACATAAGGACATACTTAAATTACATGCACTAAAATAGATAGATTGGGAGAAGGAGGGACCAATAAGAGCAAAAAATGAGTAGGTAATGTCCAAGATGTAAATCTGCAGTTGAAGAAGGAAAATCTCATGTGTAAATATATTTCTTAGAATCATATTAGCTGGGACTTCCCTTTTGGTCCAGTGGCTAAGACTCTGCACTCCCAATGCAGGGGGCCTGGGTTCGTTCCTTGGTCAGGGAACTAGATCCCACGTGCTGCAACTAAAGATCCTGCACGTGGCAAGACAGATCCTGTGTGCTACAACTAAGACATGGCTCAGCAGAAAAAAAAAATAATTAGCTAACAGTGATGTGATTATATTGGGAGGAGGAATTGATAATAGCAGGAAATGAGTAGATAATGTCCAAAATGGGTAAAGGACAATGTTTGCATTATGTGGATATTGGAATGCCGTGCAGGTATGCTGTGTAACGGCGGCCCTGACCACAGGTGTGTACTGGGAACATGGCTGGTTCCAAGCAAGAGGCATTGTGAGTATGAAGGAAAATGGGGAGCTTACGAACTGAAATACCCCGTTTGCATTTTTTACGTTGACTAAAATGATATTATTTTAAACATATTGGGTTAGATCATTAGAATTTCACTTGTTCTTTTTTTAATGTGGCTACTAGAAAATTTATGATTACATGTGTGGCTTGCATTGGATTTCTCTTGGAGGGCATTGCTCTAGAATCTGTAGCCTGGAAAATTCAATTAGGATTGGTTCCCTCTGGGGAGTAGGCTGAGTCTGCCGAGAGTGGGCTAAGGGAGAGTTGTTATTTTAAGCCCTTCTTTGCTGTTGATTTTTTTTTAAAGGATGTTAATGAAGTTTGATAAAAAGTTACCTCTTTAATAAAGGCTGTGGTCTCTATCTTAAAACATGATAATTTATCACATTCTAATTTACATAATAAATGTTAACATAGTAAGGAAATTTGCAATGAAAAGTAATCATCTATTTTTCCTTCATTTCAGTTTGCTGTGTCAGAAATAAAGTACTTGTTTTTCCTGCTCCTGTTTAGCTTCTTGCAGGAGTGACCAGGATATCACCTTTCAGAAGTAATGCCCACAGAAAGCGGGAGTTGTTCAACTGCTCGCCAAGCAAAACAGAAACGCAAATCTCACAGCCTTTCCATACGAAGAACTAACAGCTCAGAGCAGGAGAGGACTGGCCTGCCGAGAGACATGTTAGAGGGACAAGTGAGTGTCTGGTGAAGATGTGGATCATGTTTGCAGTGTTTCAAACATAGCCAAATATATGCAGGTCTCCAAAGTAGAGAAAAAGTGTGGGTTACCAAAACACACAGCCTCCCTCATAAACCAGTTAAAACTGCTGTCAACAGCTTACACAGAGACAGAATTCGGTTTCCAGGTTAATGTGTTTACAGTACTTAATAAAAAATGTGGGTGTGACAGTTTGGACTAGTTTTTATTCTTTGTACAGGTGAATTGACAGTGTAGTTAGGTTTTCTGTCTCAGAGTCTCCAGAAGAGAAGAGAATCAGGTATAATGATCTCTTTCTATTCTCTGCAGAGTTTTTGGAATCTGATGTTTCAGTAACTTTTCTTGGCTTTATCCTGTGTTTGCTGTAGTTGAGTGTGTTATCTGCTGTTTATTACATTATGTCTTTCTGATAATTTGGTACCACCTTTGATTAAATGATCTAATATTTTATTGATAAGTTTGCTTTTACTTTTCCTAGTTCCTTTATGATGAAGAAAATGTTAGATTTTTAAAAAAACATTGTCGTGAAGCCTAAATAAAATACATGTTATGATAAAATAAATTATAGCTACATCTGCTATATCTTTACATAGGCGTAAGTATATACGTAAAAAAATAAATACATATAAATTTATAATCATTCTTTTGCAATTAGAACTAATTCATCAGCCATAATGTTAAAGGAAAATATGGCTTAAATCTGAGAAACTGGCTCATTTGCATATTGACTTTGTTAGAAGCAAGCCGGGATGTGGAGGATGTGTTTCTAGGAGGCAGCTGTGTGTGCTTGGAACCTAGCGCCGCCTTTTCTGGCATGTGGTAAACGTTCACTTAATGTCCTCTTATGTGTTGACTGGATGAATAAATGAAATGGTTGCATTTTAACTTAAATTTGGAAATAAAATCATAGATTTAAGGGGCCTCCAAAATGGCTTTGATGTTTTTCGTGAGCTCGGATGGCCGTAGCAAAGCATCGCAGACTGGGAGCTTAAACTGCAGACACTGCTTACTCCCTGTCCTGGAGGCAGAAAGCTGGAGGTCCAGGTGTGGGCAAGTTGGTCCTCCTGAGGCCTCTCTCCTGGGTGTGGATGCCATCTTCTCCCTGTGTCCTCACAAGGTCGCCCTTCTGTGGGTGTCTGTGTTCTGATCTCTTCTCATAAGGAATGTTTGAATCAGAGCTGTGCAGTGGAACTTCTGTGATGGAATGTTGTAGATCTGTGCTATCACATATGGGAACCAAGAGCCACATGTGGCTAGTGGGACTGAGGAATTTAAAAAATTGTAATTAACTTACTTTTAAATTTAGTCAAATGTGTCTGTTGGCTACCCCCTTGGATAGTGCAGGTAGTCTAAGATACTTTTAAGTTGTTAGATTTACTTAAATTTCAAGCAGTGACAATTCTACAGCCGTGTCTGCTGGCATCTTCTGTTGGTAACACCATGTTCTCAGGGCCTTCTGCACTGTCCCCGTTGTGATGTAGAGCCAGCAGGTAGTTGCATCTCGGGGTAACCCTTTATGAGGGTCATTCAGAACCCTGCGGGCGGGTCGGTGCCTGCTGGTGGACGAGGAGCTCCCTTGTGGGCTGGTGGGGGTGCTCTGCCCAGTTCCGTGGCAGCAGGACGGTGGTGACGGCGTTGGGCATGGGCACTTGGCATGGTAGGCAAGGGGCAGACTTCGGGTGCGAGAGGCCAATGATCAGGGCATCTGAGTGGAGCCGTAGGTCATTACCCTAGACAGGGTTGCAGTCAAGCTGTCAGTTCTTGGGGAGTCTTTATGGGAATTTTGTGTCTTGGATTCACGAGTCGGAAGCATTTGAGGCACTGGTGCTTGGCTCAGAGGTGGGAGGCCCGTGTCTACACCGGGAAGCATCAACTGAGGCCGGGAAAGGGGCCTCCTGCCTCCTCTTTCACGTCGGCTGTGACAAAACACAGATTCTTTTAGAACTTTACTGAATCGTAGCTTTTGTGTCATGAGTTTTCTCAAATGATACCAGAAGTTCAGCACCTCTCACTTGGGGGCAACCGCAGAGCTGGGCTGTGCTCCGCTTGCCTCTGGTCGAGAAGTTCCCCTTTCACTGCACGTCTCCTTGATTGTCTTTATTTTATCAAGTGAAGTTAATGCTGACATTGTCTCCCTTTACAATTACATCTTACATGAAGCTGCATTTACCATTCGAAGTAAAGGTAACGTTTCAGTTGCTGAATAATGACCTTAACATTAAATACTGTGAGGGTAGGTGAGTAGGAATTGATACACAGAAGAGGAGATTGGCCTTGGGAGGGGCCCACAAGGCTCTCAACTGGTGCCGCCCCCGCCCCCTTGAGGAGGGCTAAGTGGATGAGGGGTGCGGGAGAATGGGCAGGGGGAGGCCACAGGCAGGTGGACAGGGTGTCAGACGTTAATCGTGATGGTTTATTTTGCGTTCATTGTTATTTTAAGATGTCGTTTCTTTTTTTTCATTGGTATTTTAGAGGGTTGTTGAGAGAGGCTTATCACCAATTCTCCCAGATTGAATTTTTAAACAAGTGGCGTCACATATCTTTAAGTAGCTTGTAAAGTTGATGTTCATGTTCTGTGATTATTTCAAAACATGTTGCTAAACGTTGGTATCTTTACAGATCATTTTGCCTAAAATTCCTATCTTCCTAAGAAGTTAATCTGAGAAAGGATTTAATAAACATTATGTCTTATTTTTGTATTTGCAACTCATTAAACATCAAAAAGTTTATGCTGCATATAAATTTGAAAACTCACTTGGAAAATTACATTGGCATCAGTTAACCATTGAAACATTATTTTAGAAATTCTTTTAAGAATTTTATTTGAAAATAACTCTTAAGTGGTAGGGTGGGGCACATACAAAATATTGTCCAGGCCGCACTCTCAGGAGGTTGGAGTGGAACATAGCCTCTGTCAGTACCAGCAGTGCCTGGAAAGTGAGTGCCTAAGAACACAGTTGGTGCTTAGGACACCGGGCCCAGGAAGCTGCTGCTGCTGCTTCCTTTGACTTCCTGCCTGGTGGGGGCAGGGTGCTGGTGGTGGGCAGAGCACCTGCGAAGGCCTGGGAGCTTCCACGTGGGTGTTTTCATTTAGCCGATACACGTTTTGCTCTTACAGCTGAGGGTTCTTTTCCCTCCTTACAACAATCTTCTAGGTATTGAGTAGAGTTACAGGAAATGATCCAATTTATTTTGCTTGAAGCACAGTGAACGTGAGGACTGTAAGGTACATCTTCTATTAGTAAACAGCTTATTAAAATTAATTTATAATACCATATTCTAGAGCTTAAAGGCTTTTTATAACTTCATTTTCTACAAATTTGGGAGTTTTTGAATAAGGTATGCTTGTTTCTTTCCTTGTGAAAGGAAGTTACATGTTTGAAGACATGCTTGGTCTTAAATCTCATGCCATCCTGGGTAACCATTTATACAATTTGATTTTAGTTTCATCTGTAGAAATTAGAAACTTTAAGTTCTTTGAGTGTTTATGTATAAGAAATAAAATATGTAAAGATGTAAAATAAGAGTTTAAATAATTCACTTTGGAAAAATTATATTGGTGCTTGGTGTCAGAGTTTCTCGTTCACTCTTTCGTTCCTTTTAAGCAGAATCTTCTTTTTCTACAGGATTCTAAACTGCCTTCCTCGGTTCGCAGTACTCTTTTGGAACTGTTTGGTCAAATAGAAAGAGAATTTGAAAACCTTTATATTGAAAACTTAGAATGTGAGTATCTCTCTTATTTTAAATACTTTTATAACTTTTCACTTCTCCATACAAATATTTGAGAGTTTAATTTGTGGGTAGACATTCACCTTTGTATTCCTTTTCTGTTCTGCTTTGACAAACTGTAGGGGCTCAGGATGGCACACGTTTATTATCTGACTGCTCTGCACACTCAAGTCAGGGTGTTGGCAGAGCTGTGCTCCTTCTGGAGCATGAGGAGGAGTGTGTCTCCTGCTGGTTTGGGTTGCGATCTCAGTTCCCTGTGGTGTGAAGACGGAGGCCCCCATCTTGCTGGCATTCCCCCTGTCCTTGGCTCGATGGCCTTCCTTCCTCTTTATCTTCAAAGCCATCAGTGGCAGGCAGAGTCCTCCTTGTCCATCTCTGATTTACTCCTAGGGACACGTGGGAAGGATGGGCCGCCTGGGTCACACAGCATCATCTCCCATCAGAGGTCCTTCACTTCAGTCACACCTGCAGGGCTCCTTTGCCACCAGGTCATGTGTTCACAGGTTATCTTTGGGGCAGGCAGTATTCTGCTGACCACACCTGGCAATCTGAATTATGATTTTATGAAGAACGAATGCATCTTATAACTTTCCCTACACAAAGTATACTATAAATTAAGAAAACATTGATTCATTTCTTTAAAATATACTGTTTAGAGAACTTCCTAAAATGTGTGTGTTATCTGTTTGACTTATTAAAGGTAAATCAAAAGAATTTTTAATTAGCTTGGCTTTAGATTTTTTTTTTTAAATTTTAGAAACAATGTATTCATTTGCTTAAAGAGTCAAGCAGTGTAAGAAGGAAAGATCTACCTTTACCCCCTGCCTATAGGCCCATCCCACACTGCAAAGGAAAACATTTTCTGCATGTTTTGCTTTTAGTTCTTCTCACGATAATTTTTGTTTTGTTTTGGACTTTATCCTCTTTTTTTAAATGTCTGTTAAGTTTTAAGGACGTACTTTCCAACTTTCCAGCCTTAACACTTAAGCAGTGATTTTGATACAGAGACTTCCACTTTCTCTGAATCCAGGGATGCTGCCCGGATGCTAGTTTAGAGTTGGGCAGGTTGGGAAGTCCCTGGCACGACTGATCCATTACCTGTGTCATTCACCATAGCAGTTTTGTTTGTTTGTTTTGCGGTACGCGGGCCTCTCACTGTCGTGGCCTCTCCCGTTGCGGAGCACAGGCTCCGGACGCACAGGCTCAGCGGCCATGGCTCACGGGCCCAGCCGCTCCGCGGCATGTGGGATCTTCCCAGACCGGGGCACGAACCCGTGTCCCCTGCATCGGCAGGCGGACTCTCAACCACTGTGCCACCAGGGAAGCCCCATAGCAGTTTTTGATGAAAGGTTTTTCTAACTGCTTTTCCCTGGGAATGATTTTCCCCACGCCAGCTGTCCTTCCTTTCTCCTGCATGTCGTCCTGTCCTGGCAGCCAGATCATCAAATCCTAAGAGGAGGGATGGGGAATTTTCTCCATGTGTCTCTGGAGCTGGTAGCCGGCATTCACGGCCACAATTAAGAAAGCAGAGGTCAGAAAGGCAGGGTCCGTCTGTGGGCTGCCTTGGCTTCTTGGTCATGATAATTTTTGTAAATTGAAATAATCTTCTATTTTAGCCATGTCAGCCTTAGGCCACATGCATTTATGCTTCACTGTCAAGCGTTGGGAAATGAACCTGTCCTTCTTTACCCTCTCACTGTTCCATTATCTTCAGTTTTTGTTATTTTTTTTTAAATAATTTTTTAAAATTTATTTATTTATTTTTGGCTGCGTTGGGTCTTCGTTGCTGTGTGTAGGCTTTTTCTAGTTGCTACTCTTCGTTGTGCGCGGGCTTCTCATTGCAGTGGCTTCTCTTGCTGCGGAGCACAGGCTCTAGGCGTGTGGGCTTCAGTAGTTGTGGCACGCGGGCTCAGTAGTTGTGGCTCGCGGGCTCTAGAGTGCAGGCTCAGTAGTTGTGGTGTACGGGCTTAGTTGCTCTCTGACATGTGAGATCTTCCCGGACCAGGGCTCAAACCCGTGTGCCGTGCATTGACAGGCGGATTCTTAACCACTGCGCCACCAGGAAAGTCCAGTTTTTGTTATTTTTATAGAGCTTGTGTTTATAAAATTTATATCATGCAAATGTAATCATAATCAGGATTTTCATGTTTTTTAAGTTTCCAAAAATTGAATATTAATAAATAGCATTTGCATTGTTAAAATATTTTTCACTCTGGAAGTAATTGGTGTGGATCAGTGGTGAAGACAGTGTAATCCTGTGTCATTTAAACTTTGCTGTTGGAAAATTTAATGTTTTAATATTGGATTCTCTTATAAGTCCACCTTGAAAATTTACAGAGTGAGTAATTATGCCAACTTTTTATCAAATAAAAATTAGGTACCGTGTACTGCATCTGATTTTAAGGGTTTGTTATCAGAGTTGTAGCAACCCAGGTATTACTGAATTTCCATTGTGATCTAAGGCCTTATGTTTTATGAGTTGATGCAGTTTGTTCAAGAAAAACTATAGGGCTACAAACAACTAATGCTGGAGGTACTTGGAGTTTACACTGTCAGTTGCTTAATGGTTTTGGTGGCTTCCTGCTGCCTGTGAACATGTCCAAATGCTCAGGCTGGATCTGTTCCGAGCCTTTTGCCCTCGGCCTTCCTTCCACACCACCCTCCCCGCCCTCCCTGCCCTCCCTGTAGCCTCAGCACACCGTGGGCAGCCTGGGCAGCGGCAGGCACAGAGCCCAAGTGCTGGCTGCATGCGCGGCTCATGGGATCTCAGTTCCCTGACCAGGGATTGAACTGGGCCCTGAGAGTGAGAGCGCCGAGTCCTAACCACTGGACCGCCAGGGAACTCCCAAATGTTAATTTTTTTTTTTTTTTTTTTTCCCCTTGAATTTTTAATCTTTGAGGTATATAATCCTCACTGTGCTCTGTGGTGCCAGGCAACAATAGTTAGGTTTTGTTATTGTATGTTTTTTCCCCCCAATTTCAGTATTCTCAGCTAGATTGTAAGTGTTTCATTGAGTTTTGGACAGTGTCAGAATAACATTTTTAAGTGCATTGAATAAAGTACAAAGGACACGAACTATGTTGAAATCCAAGAGCCCTGCTTGAGGACCCGATAGCACAAGGTCTTTCTGGTGTGGGAAGTGTGGTGGGCTTTTTAATTTTGGAATGATGTCTTGAGTTTTTTGGAACTCTGTAAATGTGACCTTGTTTACTGGGATATCATTCCTGTGTTTGTTTAGACAGTACTAATGTATAACATTTTTATGTGTTCACTTTTGGATTTGGTGAATATACATCAAAAGTACATGTTTTACTTTTCAGTGCGCAGAGAAATCGAGACTCTTAATGACCGTTTAGCTGCCGAAGGACAAGCAATCGATGGGGCAGAGCTGAGTAAGGGCCAGCTCAAAACCAAAGGTAAGGCTGCCTTCCCACAGGACTCGCCCTACACATTACGCTTGGAGGGAGTTTGGAATTTAGTGGAGGACAGGACTCACTTCCTTTCTGCAGTCATCAGGACTTGGAATAATGTAATTTGGGTGTGGGTGTAGAAGGAAGAGGAGGTTTCGGGAAGCCCCATGTCCCATGCCCCTGTCTTGCATTGTCTTCCTGTGTGGAACAGAAGGTGGGGCGAGCTGTCTCCCTGTCCCAGCTCTGACGTTCATGGTGCTTTGGTTGTGTGATTGTCTTGACGGTTGGTTCTGTGTCTCTGCAGCCAGTCACAGTACCAGCCAGCTTTCTCAGAAACTGAAGACTACCTACAAGGCCTCCACCAGCAAGGTACGTGTGGCTCTCAACCTGTCACGTGTATGTAGGGTGTGCACATATGTGCGATAGAGAGAAACCTAATTTTTAAAAGGAGTATTGTCGATGTTAAGTGGCCACAGTGCATAGACACCTGGACGTTACCTTTGTTACTGCGGCTGATACATTATGTGTTAGTGTGGTTTTTTTTTGTGGGAAAGTACATTTTGTATTGTTATTTGGCTTGATATGGAGATTCTGAATTTGGAGAAGCTAATAAATGGGTATGAAGCAGTGGAACTTACGTTCTGAGCTATAGTTACATTTTAGTTCACCGCTTCTTTAATTTTCTAAGTATGATCAAGAAATGAAGGTCTGTGTCCAAGGCAAATAGAGATATTTGTCATATTTTGCTTTTTTAAAAATTATCTTCTTCTGACATTCTTAAAGTGGCAAAGATTTAATTATTTGGGAATTAATTTATCTATGGGGGAGTACTGTTATGAAGTAATATTTTGAGGTAATTTTGTGTGCATCACCACGTTGGAGTATTTGGAATAAACAAAAGATAAATTAATCACCTAACCTTAATGAGTGTACATTACTTTTGCTAAACCTTAGAAAAAAGTTGAAATTTGTGGTGAGTCTGCTGTGAAGGCTATAGTTAATGTTAGCTTTTTACTTTTCCAATTTGCTCTCTTCAGCTTAAAGTTACTTATGATATCCACAGTGAGATGAACTGCAATTCAAGGAGCAGCTTCAGTCTTACGCTATTTTTGCTTATTTGAAAGTCTTTGGTAATTTTTTGTTGTTTAAAAATCTGAATATTGCTGACTTTTTGTGTTTCCTTTGATTACTCTAGAGTGTAAGTGGCTAATTAAAATTTTTTTATTCTGTATTATCTAGCTTACACTTAGTAGTTTTGCAGTTTTTAATAAATTAACATTAAACTACTTCTTTAAAATGTCAAGTGGGGTTATGTTCTTCCTTATCTAACTTCTTGTTATATTGTTTTGAATTATATTGTTTATTCCAGTTTATGTATACAGTGTATGGTCTTAGAATTCCAAAACTTTGTGATCATTCCTTTTTTTTTTCAATTTTATTTATTTTTGGCTGTGTTTGGTCTTCGTTGTGGTGCTCGGGCTTCTTATTGTGGAGGCTTCTCTTGTTGAGGAGCACGGGCTCTAGGTGTGCAGGCTTCAATAGTTGCAGCATGCGGGCTCAGTAGTTGTGGCTCACAGGCTCTAGAGCACAGGCTCAGTAGTTGTGGCACACAGGCTTAGTTGCTCTGTGGCAGGTGGGATCTTCCGGACCAGGGCTTGAACCCGTGTCCCCTGCATTGGCAGGCGGATTCTTAACCACTCCGCCACCAGGGAATTCCCTGTGATCATTTCTGAAGTAGAGGAAGAAAGGATTATATAGAGTTACCCCTTACCATGAGTAGTAAAACTTAAGAATTGGGCAAAGGTAAAAATATGTACAATAATTGCTTTAAAAGAATGTGTTAGACATATTTAAAGCCCCAGTCATTTTAGAAACTAAAAATTCATCTGGATTAGAAAAAACCATCTTCATAGCACTGTGCACCCATCTTAAAGAGTGAAGGTGAACATGGAGATCTGGCGTGTTTTGCCCTGGCCACAGGGTGAGTTCTCATAGTGGAGCCGGGAAGGCTTCTCACTCCTCCGCAGACCCACCCTTCCTGGGGGCCTGGGACTCAGCTCTAAGGCCTGTTGGGACAGCGCCACATTCTAACCGGCCAACCACTTTATAGGAACTTGTGAAATTGTTCACACAGGTTTTTATAAAGATAAGTATCTTTTGCTGTGAAAAAGCCTGTTTTGGTTTTTTAGAGCACTTTAAGTTGTATCTCAGTGCAGAATAATTCAGAAGCATCCTTCTGCTTTTCCATCACAAATGTTCCCTGGGAGTAATTCAGTCTGTCTTGTGGGCCTCTTTGCAGTTGTGTCTGAGTCCACATTTTTAAAGTAGTTCATAGGTGGTCAGAGTATGACGGACACCTGGAAGCAGCACCTGAGACCGTTTGCGCAGTATCATCAACTGCATGCCCTCTCCCCATACTCCTCTGGAAATGCAGTCGGCATGAGGCTTGGCCATGACCGGAATGTTGGCCGTGACCCCAGTTTCTGCTGGTCGAGTCGGGGCGGTTTGTGTCTCGTAACAGTGCTGTCTGGGAAGCTTCCCACCGCTCACCGTGCGCTTTGCCCCTGCCCCTCCTAAAGGCGTCTGAAGGGCACCAGAGGCACAAAAGCACTTTTCCTTGTGGAGGGACCGCATGGTGTTGCCGGATTGGGTGGGATATGAGCTTTCAGAAGGAAGAGGAAGGTGAGGGTGTGAGGTTGAGCAAGGCCTTCTTTCTTTTGGAAGCTCGTATTGTATCCTGCCCTTCTTTTAGATTTAAACCCAGTCAGTGGACCCTGTTTATTTAACTTGTGGAAGAGTGGGTCTCTCCGTTGTGCATCTGTTTTAGTCTTTCACTGTATCAGGAATCGTTTGAAGGCTCATCCTGAGGTGGTGGAACAGTGGATTGTGTTTTAAGCCTTTATACCAAAAATAAATTTAGATACATTTTTAGGGCTTTGCTAATAAATCAGTGTTTAAAACAGCTCTGTAATACCACCCATTTTTCTTTTTCACTTGATTTTACGGTTTCAGTATTCTGATTAATTTAATTATTCTAATTTAATTAAAAGCTGAAAAGCCATCTTTTATCTTAGACAGTTTAGAAACCAAACTCTTTGTGTTTAATTAGCATCTTCCTCGTGCACTTATAAAAGAAAGTGAGAATTATTTGCTGTTTGTGTCATACAGGAGCAGAGCGACAGCCCTTTCCTAGTGCAGGGCCGGTGCCGAGCCCATGCTCAGTAACCTCATCTATTACAAGTGTTGTCTTTTGTTTCCTCCCCTGCCTTGGACTCTTTTCCTCCTGATAATATGTGGTTGGTATGAATTACCAAAAATAAAAAAGCACAAGTTCCCAAATAATAAGAATAATTAGCGTTAAGGGTTTGGGGTATACCTTCCTAAGTTTTTTTTTTTTTTTTGAAAATTTGGATATTTTGTCTGATGGTTTGGATTTGTGAGAGAGGACGTGTAAGGTACACAGGTACGCAAGCATTGGAAGTGGGGGGATCGTGGGGCTCTTCCAAGGCCTTCATAAGGACTTTCTTCCTGCTGTGTGAGATCCAGCTGCACCTATGTTGTGTTGCTGTAACATTTAAAATTTTCTATTCAGTGATTTATGCATCTTCAAGACATGCTGTCTTATTTTTTTTTAACTTAAACACATTCGCTCAGTAAATTACCATCACAATTTCAGATCGTCTCCAGCTTCAAGACCACCACGTCCAGGGCAGTGTGCCAGCTCGTGAAGGAGTATATCGGCCACAGGGATGGCATCTGGGACGTCAGTGTGGCGAGGACGCAGCCTGTGGTGCTGGGGACCGCGTCTGCCGGTGAGTCCACACCAGCCTCACTGCTGGCAGCCGTGGCCTGCCCTGGAAGCAGAAGTGGCTGAGTGGCGTTGAAACCTAAGCATGTAGAGGAGTCCGCCGTCAGGAGCCCCAGGGTGGTGTTAGAGAGACCCCCCCCTTTCTCCTCATTGGAGAGGAGATGCTTTTGAGAGCTAGTTAAGGTGCGTAACCTAATAATCCTTCAGGAAAAAATTCCTAAAATTAAAAATGTGCTCACTTGTGGAAAATGACTGCCAGCCTGTGAAAAGTTACTCACTAGCTCCTACCTTTTATAGTGGAAATAGGAAATGCTAATGTCATTAGAATGATGAAGAAAGTTCTTTCTTTTGTTTAAGACTGTGTTCATATGTGAGCACCCCAGATTGTTTTGGAAATTACAGTTTCAGAAAAGAATACAGAGACCCTTTTCTGATATTTCTGAAATCTCACTTGGATAATCGGCATTTTGTTTCAGGTTTCCCTTATTAAGTCTCCTTTTTATCTTTTTATTACTGTGCCCAGAGAGGAGAGGTCCAAAGAGCATGTATTATCTCAAATAATTTGTAACTGGATTTGGATGCTACTTGCATTTGAATATAGCTTTTGATATTCTGAAAAGTCTTAATATTTCAACAAAATAACGAGCCCTTGACTCAAGTGACCCCTGTGTCCCAAGTCCCCAGCCTGGTGCCGGCAGTGCACAGTGCCTAGGCATTCAGGTTTCTAGGTTCCCCCTGCTGGTTCTGTGGCCTCGGATGGGTCACCGGCCTCCTATCCTCTCGGATCAATTGGATCACAGAGGAGTTTGAGCACAGTTGCACGAGGTACTGGTGGTGATGTAACTTCTCAGTTTTAGAATTTTTATCTTCCTCTTTTATTAAAAAGACCATAAAATCGGCAGCTCACTCATGTTCGTTTCAATCTTGCAGATCACACGGCTCTGCTCTGGAGCATTGAGACGGGGCGGAGCCTCGCCAAGTACACGGGCCACGTGGGGTCAGGTGAGCAGTGGGACCACGGGGCGTCCTCTCCCAGGGATGGCCAGGCCTCTGCCTCTGACTGTGTGAGCTTCATGAAGGGGCAGCTCAGCTCCCTGAACAGCGTTGTCCCAAGGGTGGCGTAGAAAGCTGGCCACCTGTGCACACTTTGGAACTGGAACATGTGCACTAGCATCATGAACTGTGTTCCATTGGGAGGGTCCTCGGTGCAGAGGTGCTTTGTGCGTCAGCCCCTGGGATCCTGGTGGGTGTGGATGTGGGGCTTTTTCCTGTGGGCGCTGGTGGGCAGATGTCTCTGTTCCTCCCAGCGCCCCGGCTCCAGGCCATGTGCCACGCTGCCCCCCGGCTCACTCACCCCTCACCCCTGCTGACAGGCTTCGCAGTGGTGTCCGCCCTCCGCCTCCACGGACTTGGGTGAAACCCTTTCCTCTGCGTGTCTTCCGTCCTGTTGGGGGAGGGAGTACCTGCTGTCCTGTCAGGACCGTGGCCAGGCTCCTCCTTCTCTTAGGGTACCTGCTCTCGTCTGTCCCTGTCGCCTCAGCGTGAGAACCAGCTCCTACCTTTCCACATGGAATGTCCCCGCCCCACATACACTCCTGCCTCATCTGCCGTCCCCTCCAGCTGGGACCCACTGTCTTCCCCCAGGTCTGTGTCTGGGTGGCTGCTGCTGCCTGCAGTGGATGTGACAGGCTAAATAGACAACCTAAACATTAAAGTGTTAGCCAGCCTGTATAAAAAATTCACAGCAGTCTCCTGCTCATCCCTCCTCACTCCTCATTTTCACTTCTCAAAAGGTGACCACTTTTAACGGTTTTAAATAGTTTGCTTTTTTCTTCTATTTAAAAAACTAGTCTATCTTATTATTTCTTAATTTTGGAGTTTTCTACAAGGAAGTGACTCTTATTAAGGAGAAGGAGATTGGCTCACTTCCTCCCTCCATCCCTCTGTGCTCCTTGTCATCGTGAAATGGTTACGGCTCAACTTCCATTTAAATGGATGTTCAGGTTTTACCTACTTGTGGCTGCATCCATATAGTTCACAGCTCCCAAGCACGTACCTTACTTGCAATCCCCAGTTTTGCTTCCTCTGAAGGGAAAAGTGGCCTTTTATTTTGGTCTTGTTTCGTGCAGATCTGCCTGAAATGTGGCATTCCCTGCATGTCTGTGTTCCTTTGCTGTCACTCTGGCCCCTCCCTGAAGCCTCCCCTCCCTCTGACAGTTGGTGCCCAGGACTGTAGCACAGATGCCTGCAGTCTACCTCCTTTGTCCTCCTGGGCTTTCTCTCCACCTCTGTCCTCCGTTACCTCCTGTCTTCTGGACCCTGTTCTTTCTCTTTCTCCAGGGAAGCCTGTCTTTCAGTAGCTTCCTTCTTAAAGGGTCTTACAGGAAAAATTTTGAGACTGTAGAATGCTTGAAGAATGTATTTTACCTTTACACTTGATGGGTAGTTTGGCCGAGTATAGTCTTCTATGTAGGAAGTACTTTTCTTTGAAAATGAAGATAGTGCTCTGCTGACCTGTTTTTTTCTTTTTAAAAAATTTAAAATTTTTTATTTCTTATAAATTTATTTATTTTTGGCTGTGTTGGGTCTTTGTTGATGCGCAAAGGCTTTCTCTAGTTGCGGTGAGCAGGGGCTTCTCTTGTTGCGGAGCTCGGGCTCTAGGTATGTGGGCTTCAGTAGTTGTGGCGTGTGGGCTCAGTAGTTGTGGCATGCGGGGCTAGTTGCTCCATAGCATGTGGGATTTTCCCAGACCAGGGATTGAACCTGTGTCCCCTGCATTAGCAGGCATATTCTTAACCACTGCGCCACCAGGGAAGTCCCTGACTTGTTTTTTCATAGCTTTCAGAATTGATATTAAAAGTCTAATAATGCTCTTTTGAATCTTGGTCCTTCATAGGCAGTTGGATATTTGTCTCTGGAAGACTTTAGGATTTGTCTTTTAGGTCTTCTGACAAAAGCATTGTGTTGGACATTTGGTGGGACTTGGCGGTCTAGAAATGTACCCCCATGTCCACTCAGTCACCTGCAATCACCCCCGTGTCCACTCAGGTGCCATCACCCCTGTGTCCTGTTGGCCCCCTGTGGTCACCCGTGTGTTTGCACCCTGGCGTTTCCCGGGTGCCTCTTCTCACTGTCTTCCGTCTCTGTTGCTATGAGTTTGTGCCTGTTTCTTTCTAGACTTGTCATGCACTTAGAGGAGTCTGAGGAGAGAGCAGAGCACAGGCTGCTTTGGGCACTGTCTTTGTCGTGTTTACGCCCTGCTTTTGCTTTTTCCACCTGGTGGTGCTGATTGTGTGACTGAGTTACTGTAACAGGGGAGTGTGGAACCCTGGGGTTTTTAATCAGCACAGCTCCCTGCAGGTGGGTTGACGTGCCTAGTGCCTGCCTCCTTCCTCTTGGGTCCTCTGAGCAGAATGTGCCCACCTGTGGACTGGCGGAGCTGCCTCCAGAGAGGAGGTGCCCAAGGTTTGTGCCCTTTCCCCCCACGCACCCCCTAACCCCTGGCGTTAGGGAGCCGAGTGGAGCCGGCCGGGTGGGGGCATGTGTCTTGTTAGACACACACGATCTTGGAGCTTGTTATAAGGAACTGTGGTCTCTGGCCCCCTCTCTTCTATTCCTCATGTGGCTGCTGTGAGTGACATTAGCTGTGCTGTGAATAAGCTGCTGGTGGGGCTGTGGGTTGGCCCGACCCGCTGACTTTGGGCTTTAAGGCCTTGTTGCACCCACACATGCTGGGGTCCCCCCGCCCCACGTAGTGATGTTGTGCTGTTAACGTCTGTGTGAACAGTACTGAGAATAAACTGGCCCTGCAGCTGGTGGTCATTGGCGCCCACCGTTTGCCAGATTCTTGGCTAAGCACGTTGCCTGCGTTCTTCACTTAAACCTTGTGGTCATCTGTGAGTATTACAAATGTTCCTGCTTGCAACACTGATTTGCTGGAGTTCACATAGACACCAGAAAGTAACAATTGATGGTTGAAATTGGGAGCATTAATACTGTTTGTTAGTAGTGTTTATTTGGGGCATTTTCTATTTAACATTTTTAAGGCAGTCACAGTTTTCACCAGCTCTTCCCACAGTTCTCTCTGGTCTAGTGTTAATGGTAAAAGAGCATCTTCTAGCATTTTTCAGATTCTTAGAAAAGTATCAATCTAATGGCGTACCTGACAGAGTCTTAGTGGAAGAGAGAACTTGCTGAGGTTTGGGAAGCTCCCTGTACGTCCTGTGTCTGGGCTGTGGGGGGTGTGGGCTGGCTCTCCAGTGCCTTGGGTCGGCATGTGTTGGGGTGACAGGGAGCTGCCGACTGGGAACAGTGACCTCCACCCTTCCAGCCTCTCGTTGTCTGCCTGAGGAGAGCTCCTTGGCAGGCAGGCAGGCTCAGGACCGGTCAGTCTCCGGGCAGTGTTGTCATGGGGCCGGAGCCTCCCCAGGACACCTTGGGCAGATTCCTGCATCTGGAGAGGAGACTGGGAGGGTATCATAACTGTTCTCATCTGGTCCCGATCCATTCCGATCCGAACCGTCCCTAGGCCATCAGGGGCTTGCCTTCTCTGAGTTCCTGAGTCTTATGGAACAGAACAGACTGGGTTTTTGGAAGGGTGGGCTTGTGGGCAGCTGGGTAGGCAATAAACAGTGTGCACCACCGTAATCTGCCTCTGCTTGTTATAATTATGTTTTCTTTTTTTATCCTGGTTTATTTTTAACTCTAGGTGACTTCCCTATGTATAAAAAATAGATTATTAATATCCTTTTTCTGTGTAGCCTATTCTTGAGCAGAATATTTAATCCTATTCATATTTAGTTACTTTGTATTGTATCTCTCTTCTTTTTTTTTTGGCCCCGGCATGTGGCACTACCTCTGTTCTCTTTAACTTATGTGTTTATTCATAGTTTACTGAATTAGGATATTTAATATTGAACTATCATAGTTCCTTTAGTTTTTAAATTTAACTTTGCAATACATGCTGTAATTATAATAAATATTGATATGTTCTTATTTTAAACCTGTTTCTGTAATATTTTTATTTTGCAGTAAATTCCATTAAATTTCATCCATCAGAACAGTTGGCTCTCACCGGTATGTTGATTTTGGTTTTTTATTTATTGAACGGTTATTGCTGATCTGAAAACAGCTGTCATCATTCCTTTCTCATCAGTAGCATCAGGCTTAGCCACACCTTCCACAGAAGTTAGTCGTTAGTAGACATTTTACAAATTGCACGAGAAATGAATAAAGAAAACTATACTGAGGGGTACTTTTTTTTTTAAATGAGTAGTGGATTGCAAATTAGGTGAACTTTTAATGTCAACTTGAACTCGGCCGCGTTCTCCTGGAGGTCTTTTTACAAAGCCCGTCCCTGCCACCCGCTCTTCCTGCTTGTGGGAATGTGCTCGCTTCTCTGACGCCGTCGGCACAGAGATGAGGAATTTAGCAGCCCCGAGTCGGGCTCTCTGCAGGCCCGCATCTTTACTCCTTCCCAGGCAGTTCTCCTGGAAAGAGCTGTGGTACCTTGGGTTTGTCTTCATTTCACGTAGTTTAAAAACACCTTGATTATAGGGACTTCCCTGGTGGCACAGTGGTTAAGAATCTGCCTGGCAATGCAGAGCACACGGGTTTGAGCCCTGGTCTGGGAAGGTCCCATATGCTGGGGAGCAGCTAAGCCCATGCGCCACAGCTGCTGAGCCCGTGTGCTGCAACTACTGAAGCCCATGCACCTAGAGTCCGTGCTCTGCAACAAGAGAAGCCATTGCAATGAGAAGCCCGTGCACCGCAACGAAGAATAGCCCCTGCTCGCCGCAACTAGAGAAAGCCCATGTGCAGCAACGAAGACTCATTGCTGCCAAAAATAAATAAATTTTTTTAAAAAAGCCCGTGTGCAGCAACGAAGACCCAACACAGCCAAAAATAAATAAGTAAATAAATTAAAATAAAAATTAAGAAAAAATAAAATGACACCTTATCATATTGAGTTTTTCCATAAAACTGTCTGACACCTGTGGACCCCCATGGTGTTTTGGGGACACGGATGGTAACCTGAAGGACGAGTGTTTGTCTAGATAAGAGGTCAGCAAGCTTTTCTGTAAAGGACCAGGAGTAACTGTTTTCATCTTGAGGCCACACGGTCTGAGTCACAGCTGCTCAGCTCCGTTGCCACGGAAGCAGCAGAGATGGTGCACGGATGAGGGGATATGGCAGTGGGCAGTGACCCTTGTTTGTGTTTACAGGGTGGGTGGCTGCCTGGATTTGGCCCATGGGCCAGTTCTGCTTACCCCAGGACAGAGGACAGAAGTGGGACTAATCAGTGCTCTTACACTCAAGTCAGTCAGGTGGCAGGGTCCTTTGAGGGTCCAGTTTTAACAGGCCTCCCCCACAGAGCTAGTGGATGCCTGAATCAACATCTGGGGAGTAAAGGAGGCCAGGAGTTTAACCTAGTTATGTGGGCCATTTGTTTTGTGGTTGGGAAGAGACGGAGACCAGTGACAACCAGGCTGGAATGAAGGGGATGAAATCGAGACACGTCAGGAAGCTGCAGTGGGAAATGGAAACATAAAGTAGTGGCCTGGAGAGTGGAGCGCCAGACGGGGGTTTGGACAGGATGCTGACTCGGAAGGAGATGGGCAGGTCAGGCACTAAATCCATTCGACACCACAAGACACGTGCCGCCATTTGCTGCCTTGGGGAAGCTGTGCAGCCACGCAGAGAAGGTGGGGTTCAGACAGTGCTGTCGTGGGGGCAGTGGAGGTGGCCCTTTCGCACGTCTGCGGGCCTGCCTGTGCCCCTCACCTGCCCTCTGTTTTTTCCCAAGTCCAAGTATCGCCTTGCGGCCTGGCTGGTGATAGCAAGGTCTCAGTACCAGGGGCTGCATAGCCAGCTGTGGGGCGCATCCAGGTTCAGTGAATGGGAACGTGCCCTTGAGTTATTTTGGATTTCTGTTTTCTTAGGTTGGCCAGATGGGAAATAAAATCTGCAACTTGTAAATTTTCTCTGAACCTTCACAGCTTTCCTCCCTAAGATGAAGGGGGGTTATTTTTATAGATAATCATTATCTTTGTGTACTTTTGCTATTCTCAGTAGCATTACATAGTCTCAAAAGTAGCTGTTTAAGTATAGTCAGTCACTTGCAATCCCTCAGGTACAGAATTTAGCAGGAGCCTAGCCAGCGCATGTTTGCACCTCGGGTAATTTCCCCTCTTTCTCTCCTCAGCTTCTGGAGATCAGACCGCCCATGTCTGGAGGTATGCGGTTCAGCTGCCCACTCCTCAGCCTGCAGCCGACACTAGTGTAAGCAGCACATTTACTTACCCTGAAAGCACGATATGGGGTATGTTGGTAGGTTCTGGATGCTTGTGAGTTTTAGGATAAACTTACAATTTGTGTTGTGGGCCGAATGTGTGTGTCCCCAAAACTCATAGGTTAGATAGAGTAGAGTCCTAACCCCCCATGAGGCTGTATTTGGAGATGGGCCTCTAAGGAAGTCATTAAGGTCAAATAAGGTCACAAGGGTGGGGCCCTGATCCAGTAGGATCGGTGTCTGTAGAAGAGGCACCTGAGGGCTCCCTGTACCTTCTCATTGCACGCACCGAGGAGAGGCCATGTGAGGACACCTGCCAGCCAGGAGGCGAGCACTCACCACAGCCAGAGGGCTGGCCCCAGCCTGGCTGCTGAGCGGACCAGGGCTGAGTCTTTGTATCCGGGTGTGTTTGCTTTCACTTTCCTTTCCACAAATGTTAAACGTTTACATTACTTCTTTAAAATTTTATGGTTAAGTTATACTTCTTAATATTTTATGTATTTGATTTTAGACAACTTGTCTTTCATGTGAGGTAAATCCTGTACGTCACTGGTGCATGTGATATCATTTGCATGTGGGTAAAGTTTTTTTTTTGTGTGCCTGCTTCCTTTTTTTTAAAATTTAATTTTATTTATTTTTTTATACAGCAGGTTCTTATTAGTCATCCATTTTATACTCATCAGTATATACATGTCAATCCCAATAGCCAATTCATCACACCACCACCGCCCCGCCACTTTTCCCCTTTGGTGTCCATACGTTTGTTCTCTACATCTGTGTCTCTATTTCTGCCCTGCAAACCAGTTCATCTGTACCATTTTTCTAGGTTCCACATGTATGCGTTAATATATATTTGTTTTTCTCTTTCTCACTTACTTCACTCTGTATGACAGTCTCTAGATTCATCCACATCTCTACAAATGACCCAATTTCGTTCCTTTTTATGGCTGAATAATATTCCATCGTATATACGTACCACATCTTCTTTATCCATTTGTCTGTCATTGGGCATTTAGGGTTGCTTCCATGACCTGGCTATTGTAAATAGCGCAACCATGAACATTGGGGTGCATGTGTCTTTTTGAATTATGGTTTTCTCTAGGTATATGCCCAGTAGTGGGATTTCTGGGTTATATGGTAATTCTGTTTTTAGTTTTTTGAGGAACCTCCATACTGTTCTCCATAGTGCCTGTATCAATTTACATTCCCACCAACAGTACAAGAAGGCTCCCTTTTCTTCATACCCTCTCCAGCATTTGTTGTTTGTAGATTTTCTGATGATGCCCATTCTAACTGGTGTGAGGTGATACCTCATTGTAGTTTTGATTTGCATTTCTCTAATAATGAGTGATGTTGAGCAGCTTTTCATGTGCTTCTTGGCCATCTGTATGTCCTCTTTGGAGAAATATCTATTTAGGTCTTCTGCCCATTTTTTGATTGGGTTGTTTGTTTTTTTAATATTGAGCTACATGAGCTGCTTATATAAGAGATTAATTCTTTGTCCATTGATTCATTTGCAAATATTTTTTCCCATTCTCACGGTTGTCTTTTCGTCTTGCTTGTTGTTTCCTTTGCTTTGCAAAAGCTTTTAAGTTTCATTAGGTCCCATTTGTTTATTTTTGTTTTTATTTCCATTACTCTAGGAGGTGGATCAAAAAAGATCTTGCTGTGATTTATGTCAAAGAATGTTCTTCCTATGTTTTCCTCTAAGAGTTTTATAGTGTCCGGTCTTACATTTAGGTCTCTAATCCATTTTGAGTTTATTTTTGTGTGTGGTGTTAGGGAGTGTTTAATTTCATTCTTTTACATGTAGCTGTCCAGTTTTCCAAGCACCACTTATTGAAGAGACTGTCTTTTCTCCATTGTATATCCTTGCCTCCTTTGTCATAGATTAGTTGCCCATAGATGCATGGGTTTATCTCTGGGCTTTCTATCCTGTTCCATTGATCTGTATTTCTGTTTTTGTGCCAGTACCATATTGTCTTGATTACTGTAGCTTTGTAGTATAGTCTGAAGTCAGGGAGTCTGATTCCTCCAGCTCCGTTTTTTTCCCTCAAGACTGCTTTGGCTATTCGGGGTCTTTTGTGTCTCCATACAAATTTCAAGATTTTTTGTTCTAGTTCTGTAAAAAATGCCATTGGTAATTTGATAGGGATTGCATTGAATCTAGATTGCTTTGGGTAATAGTCATTTTCACAATATTGATTCTTCCAATCCAAGAACATTGTATACCTCTTCATCTGTTGGTATCATCTTTAATTTCTTTCAACAGTGTCTTACAGTTTTCTGCATACAGGTCTTTTGTCTCCCTAGGTAGGTTTATTCCTAGGTATTTTATTCTTTTTGTTGCAGTGGTAAATGGGAGTGTTTGCTTAATTTCTCTTTCAGGTTTTGCATCATTAGTGTATAGGAATGCAAGAGATTTCTGTGCGTTAATTTTGTATCCTGCAACTTTACAAATTCATTGATTAGCTCTAGTAGTTTTCTGGTAGCATCTTTAGGATTCCCTATGTATAGTATCATGTCATCTGCAAACAGTGACAGTTTTACTTCTTCTTTTCCAGTTTGTATTCCTTTTATTTCTTTTTCTTCTCTGATTGCCATGGCTAGGACTTCCAAAACTATGTTGAATAATAGGGGCGAGAGTGGACATTCTCATCTTGTTCCTGATCTTAGAGGAAACGCTTTCAGTTTTTCACCATTGAGAATGATGTTTGCTGTGGGTTTGTCATATATGGCCTTTATTATGTTGAGGTAGGTTCCCTCTGTGCCCACTTTCTGGAGAGTTTTTATCATAAATGGGTGTTGAATTTTGTCAAAAGCTTTTTCTGCATCTATTGAGATGATCATATGGTTTTTATTCTTCAGTTTGTTAATATGGTGTATCACATTGATTGATTTGTGTATATTGAAGAATCCTTGCATCCCTGGTATAAATCCCACTTGATCATGGTGTATGATCCTTTTAATGTGTTGGATTCTGTTTGCTAGTGTTTTGTTGAGGATTTTTGCATCTGTATTCATCAGTGATATTGGTCTGTTGTTTACTTTTTTTGTGACATCTTTGTCTGGTTTTGGTATCAGGGTGATGGTGGCCTCGTAGAATGAGTTTGAGAGTGTTCCTCCCTCTGCTATATTTTGGAAGTGTTTGAGAAGGATGGGTGTTAGCTCTTCTCTAAATGTTTGATAGAATTTGCCTGTGAAGCCATCTGGTCCTGGACTTCTGTTTGTTGGAAGATTTTTAATCACAGTTTCAATGTCATTGCTTGTGATTGGTCTGTTCATATTCTCTATTTCTTCCTGGTTCAGTCTTGGAAGTTTATACCTTTCTAAGAATTTGTCCATTTCTTCCAGGTTGTCCATTTTATTGGCATAGAGTTGCTTATAGTAGTCTCTTAGGATGCTTTGTATTTCTGCAGTGTCTGTTGTAACTTCTCCTTTTTCATTTCTAATTTTATTGATTTGAGTGCTCTCCCTCTTTTTCTTTTTTTTGCTACTCTATTTATTTTTAACATTTTTATTGGCATATAATTGCTTTACAGTGGTGTGTTAGTTTCTGCTTTATAACAGAGTGAATCAGTTATACATATACGTATATCCCCGTATCTCCTCCCTCTTGCATCTCCCTCCCTCCCACCCTCCCTATCCCACCCATCTAGCTGGTCACAAAGCACTGAGCTGATCTCCCTTGTGCTATGCGACTGCTTCCCATTAGCTATCTGTTTTACATTTGGTAGTGTATATATGTCCATATATACACTACCACTCTCTCACTTTGTCCCAGCTTACCCATCCCCCCCACCATGTCCTCAAGTCCATTCTCTAGTAGGTCTGCATCTTTATTCCTGTCTTGCCCCTAGGCTCTTCATGACCTTTTTTTTTTTTTTCAGATTCTATATATATGTGTTAGCATACGGTATTTGTTTTCCTCTTTCTAACTTACTTCACTCTGTGTGACAGACTCTAGGTCCATCCACCTCACTACAAATAACTCAATCTTGTTTCTTTTTATGGCTGAGTAATATTCCATCGTATATATGTGCCACATCTTGTTTATCCATTCATCTGCTGATGGACACTTAGGTTGCTTCCATGTCCTGGCTATTGTAAATAGAGCTGCAATGAACATTGTGGTACGTGACTCTGAATTATGGTTTTCTCAGGGTATATGCCCAGTAGTGGGATTGCTGGGTCGTATGGTAATTCTACTTTTAGTTTTTTAAGGAACCTCCATACTGTTCTCCAAAGTGGCTGTATCAATTTACATTCCCACCAGCAGTGTATGAGGGTTCTCTTTTCTCCACACCCTCTCCAGCATTTATTGTTTGTAGATTTTTTGATGATGGCCATTCTGACTGGTGTGAGATGATATTGCATTGTAGATTTGATTTGCATTTCTCTGATGATTAATGATGTTGAGCATTCTTGTTGAGCATTCTTTCATGTGTTTGTTGGCAATCTGTGTATCTTCTTTGGAGAAATGTCTGTTTAGGTCTTCTGCCCATTTTTGGATTGCGTTGTTTGTTTTTTTGATATTGAGCTACATGAACTGCTTGTAAAGTTTGGAGATTAATCCTTTGTCAGTTGCTAAATTTGCAAATGTTTTCTCCCATTCTGAGGGTTATCTTTTCGTCTTGTTTATGGTTTCCTTTGCTGTGCAAAAGCTTTTAAGTTAATCATTAGGTCCCATTTGTTTATTTTTGTTTTTATTTCCATTTCTCTAGGAGCTGGGTCAAAAAGGATCTTGCTGTGATTTATGTCATAGAGTGTTCTGCCTGTGTTTTCCTCTAAGAGTTGGATAGTGTCTGGCCTTAACGTTTAGGTCTTTAATCCATTTTGAGTTTACTTTTGTGTTTGGTGTTAGGAAATGTTCTAATTTCATTTTTACATGTAGCTGTCCAGTTTTCCCAGCACCTCTTATTGAAGAGGGTATCTTTTCTCCATTGTATATTCTTGCCTCCTTTTTCAAAGATAAGGTGACCATATATGCATGAGTTTATCTCTGGGCTTTATGTCCTGTTCCATTGATCGATATTTCTGTTTTTGTGCCAGTACCATACTGTCTTGAATACTGTAGCTTTGTAGTATAGTGTGAAGTCCACAAGCCTGATTCCTCTATCTCCGTTTTTCTTTCTCAAGATACCTTTGGCTATTCGGGGTCTTTTATGTTTCCATACAGATTGTGAAATTTTTTGTTCTAGTTCTGTGAAAAACGCCTCTGGTAGTTTGATAGGGATTGCATTGAATCTGTAAATTGCTTTGAGTAGTATAGTCATTTTCAAAATGTTGATTCTTCCAATCCAAGAACTTGGTATATCTCTCCATCTATTTATCGTCTTTCATTTCTTTCATCAGTGTGTTATAATTTTCTGCACATAGGTCTTTTGTCTCCTTAGGTAGGTTTATTCCTAGGTATTCTTTTTGTTCCTGTGGTAAACGGGAGTGTTTTCTTAATTTCACTTTCAGATTTTTCATCATTAGCGTATAGGAATGCAAGAGATTTCTGCATTAATTTTGTATCCTGCTCCTTTACCAAATTTATTGATTAGCTCTAGCAGTTTTCTGGTAGCATCTTTAGGATTCTCTATGTATAGTATCATGTCATCTGCAAACAGTGGCAGCTTTACTTCTTCTTTTCTGATTAGGATTCCTTTTATTTCTTTTTCTTCTCTGATTGCTGTGGCTAGAACTTCCAGAACTATGTTGAATAATAGTGGTGAGAGTGGGCAGCCTTGTCTTGTTCCTGATCTTAGAGGAAATGGTTTCAGTGTTTCACCATTGAGGATGATGTTGGCTGTGGGTTTGTCATATATGGCCTTTATTATGTTGAGGTAAGTTCCCTCTATGCCTACTTTATGGAGGGTTTTTATTATAAATGGGTGTTGAATTTTGTCGAAAGCTTTCTCTGCATCTATTGAGATGATCATATATGGTTTTTCTCCGTCAATTTGTTAATATGGTGTATCACATAGATTGATCTGCGTATATTGAAGAATCCTTGCATTCTTGGGATAAACCCTACTTGATCATGGTGTATGATCTTTTTAATGTGCTGTTGGATTCTGTTTGCTAGTATTTTGTTGAGGATTTTTGCATCTATGTTCATCAGTGATATTGGTCTGTTGTTTACTTTTTTTGTGACATCTTTATCTGGTTTTGGTATCAGGGTGATGGTGGCCTCGTAGAATGAGTTTGAGAGTGTTCCTCCCTCTGCTATATTTTGGAAGAGTTTGAGAAGGATGGGTGTTAGCTCTTCTCTAAATGTTTGATAGAATTTGCCTGTGAAGCCATCTGGTTCTGGGCTATTGTTTGTTGGAAGATTTTTCATCACAGTTTTAATTTCATTGCTTGTGATTAGTCTGTTCATATTTTCTATTTTTTCCTGGTTCAGTCTCGGAAGGTTGTGCATTTCTAAGAATTTGTCCATTTCTTCCAGGTTGTCCATTTTATTGGCATATAGTTGCTTGTAGTAATCTCTCATGATCCTTTGTATTTCTGCATTGTCAGTTCCTTCTCCTTTCTCATTTGTAATTCTATTGATGTGAGTCTTCTCTCTTTTTTCCTTGATGAGTCTGGCTAATGGTTTATCAATTTTGATTATCATCTCAAAGAACCAGCTTTTAGTTTTATTGATCTCTGCTATCATTTCCTTCATTTCTTTTTCATTTATTTTTGATCTGATCTTTATGATTTCTATCCTTCTGCTAACTTTGGCTTTTGTTTGTTCTTTTTTCTCTAGTTCCTTTAGGTGTAAGCTTAGATTGTTTATTTTAGATTTTTCTTGTTTCATGAGGTAGCCTTGTATAGCTATAAACTTCCCTCTTACAGCTGCGTTTGCTGCATCCCATAGGTTTTGGATTGTCATGTTTTCATTGTCATTTGTCTCTAGGTATTTTCTGATTTCCTCTTCTATTTCTTCAATGATCTCTTGGTTATTTAGTAACGTATTGTTTAGCCTGCATGTGTTTGTGTTTTTTACGTTTTTTTCTCTGTAATTGATTTCTGATCTCATAGCATTGTGGTCAGAAAAGATGCTTGATATGATTTCAATTTGTTAAATTTACTGAGGCTTGATTTGTGACCCAAGATGTGATCTATCCTGGAGAATGTTCTGTGCGCACTTGTGAAGAAAGTGTAATCTGCTGTTTTTGGATGGAATGTCCTATTAATATCAATTAAATCTATTTCGTCTATTGTCACTGAAAGCTTGTGTTTCCTTGTTAATTTTCTGTTTGGATGATCTGTCCATTGGTGTAAGTGAGGTGTTAAGGTCCCCCACTATTGTGTTACTGTCGATTTCCTCTTTTATACCTGTTAGCAGTTGCCTTATGTATTGAGGTGCTCCTATGTTGGGTGCGTATATATTTATAATTGTTATATCTTCTTCTTGGATTGATCCCTTGATCATTATGTAGTGTCCTTCCTTGTCTCTTGTAACATTCTTTATTTTAAAGTCTATTTTATCTTATATGAGTATTGCTACTCCAGCTTTCTTTTGATTTCCATTTGCATGGAACATCTCTTTCCATTCCCTCACTTTCAGTCTGAATGTGTCCCTAGGTCTGAAGTGGGTCTCTTGTAGATAGCATATATATGGGTCTTTTTTTTTGTATCCATTCAGCAAGCCTGTGTCTTTTGGTTGGAGCATTTAATCCATTCACGTTTAAGGTAATTATTGATATGTATGTTCCTGTGACCATTTTCTTAATTGTTTTGGGTTTGTTTTTGTAGATCCTTTTCTTCTCTTGTGTTTCCCACTTAGAGAAGTTCCTTTAGCATTTGTTGTAGAGCTGATTTGGTGGTGCTGAGTTTTCTTAGCTTTTGCTTGTCTGTAAAGCTTTTGATTTCTCCATCGAATCTGAATGAGATCCTTGCCGTGTAGAGTAATCTTAGTTGTAGGTTCTTCCCTTTCATCCCTTTAAGTATATCATGCCACTCCCTTCTGGCTTGTAGAGTTTCTGCTGAGAAATCAGCTGTTAACCTTATGGGAGTTCCCTTGTATGTTATTTGTCGTTTTTCTCTTGCTGCTTTCAATAATTTTTCTTTGTCTTTAATTTTTGCCAATTTGCTTACTATGTGTCTCGGCGTGTTTCTCCTTGGGTTTTTCCTGTATGGGACTGTCTGCACTTTCTGGACTTGGGTGGCTATTTCTTTTCCCATGTTAGGGAAGTTTTCAACTATAATCTCTTCAAATATTTTCTCTGTTCCTTTCTCTCTTCTCCTTCTGGGGCCCATATCATGCGAATGTTGTTGCGTTTAATGTTGTCTCAGAGGTCTCTTAGGCTGTCTTCATTTCTTTTCATTCTTTTTTCTTTATTCTGTTCCACAGCAGTGAATTCCACCATTCTGTCTTCCAGGTCACTTATCCGTTCTTCTGCCTCAGTTATTCTGCTGTTGATTCCTTCTAGTGTATTTTTCATTTCAGTTATTGTGTTGTTCATCTCTGTTTGTTCTTTAATTCTTCTAGATCTTTGTTAAACATTTCTTGCATCTTCTCGATCTTTGCCTCCAGTTTTTTTTTTTTTTTTTGCGGTACATGGGCCTCTCACTGTTGTGGCCTCTCCTGTTGCGGAGCACAGGCTCTGGACGCGCAGGCTCAGCGGCCATGGCTCACGGGCCCAGCTGCTCTACAGCACGTGGGACCTTCCTGGACTGGGGCACGAACCCATGTCCTCTGCATCTGCAGGCAGACTCTCAACCACTGCACCACCAGGGAAGCCCCCTCCATTCTTTTTCCGAGGTCCTGGATCATCTTCACTATCATTATTCTGAATTCTTTTTCTGGAATGTTGCCCATCTCCACTTCATTTAGTTGTTTTTCTGGGGTTTTATCTTGTTCCTTCATCTGGTCCATAGCCCTCTGCCTTTACATCTTGTCTATCTTTCTGTGAATGTCTCATGTGTGTAAAGTTTTAATGTTGGTAACAAAAGAGGTTGCATGTTGAGAAGAATGAATCCACAGGTTTAAACCACAAACCCCTCAGTTACATGCTTGCTTTTCCTGTGGGATACAGATGCACCTTCTTTGGATAATCATGCAGGGTCTTAGTTATCCTTTTTGGTGACTTGATCTTCCTAGTTTCTGTTGAGGGTGGCTTTTTGCTGTAGAGTCTACACACACTCAGCCCTTCCCTGTGCTGCTCCTGTGGGGGGAAGTTTCGCCAGGCAGAGGACGCTGAGTGATTTCATATAGTCGAGCAAACGTTAGGTTTCCATTTACGTTTTGGCTGTAATTGTTAGAGGATGATAGTAATCTTCCAGTTTTCATATCTCTGCCTGTGAATATTCCTTTAGTTTTTCTCTTTTTAATCCTTTTAAATGTTGTTCTATTTAGAGATGGGGTAAGTAATTAATGAATTCCAGTAATGAGTAGGAATGAGTTTTCTTTAGATAAGTGGTCTTAACAATTCATTTTTAATTCAGTGTATTATGTATTTAATTTTAACACAGATTTTTCCCTCGTGGAATTTCCAAACTGTCATGTGCTGTGCTTAATGCACGCGTTCACTCAAGAAACAGTGAGCACTGGAGGAGGACGGGGCAGAGGTGTGCATGAAGACTGATGCTCAGAAAGTTCAGAAAATGAGTTTATGTTGTATGGATTTCCTTTTCCAAATAAAATTTAAAAAGCACTAATTTTGTCAGAGGGACTATTACATATAATACTTAGATTAAAAAACTTAATAGTTTATTTAGAATGTAAGGTTGACTTTATTTTCTTTAGGATTTTGTTTGTGTTGGATGCAGGGACTTTTCTTGCTTGAAAGTTGCTGCCTCAGGGCTTGGAGGTTCCCTGGGGACCCCAGCTTGAATTTGAGATGCACCTGAGGTGTGGTCGGTGCCGGGACCACTCCGCGATCTGCCATGAAAGGAAGAGCAGGTGGTGCTCCCTCATTACTGCCCAGCCCGAGCCTTGTGCTTGGATGGGCAGCACTGGTTTTCTTAAGCTTTGCTGGCTAGTCTCGGCTCAGGTTACATCCCTCTATTGTGTGTGTATACATGACATACATCCGTGTGCTGTGTGTCCATGTGTGTGTATGCACGACATGTATTTCCATACCTATGACATCTGCTCCCGTACCCATGTGTGTGCACTTGTGCCCAATGTGTGTCTGCCTCCCGCTGGCCCATACGCTCTGTGAGGCGGGGCCCCAGGCCCACATCACCTCCTACATAAGTTCCACATGGACATGCCAGGCAGCGGCCATCTCCCCTTCTCTGCTGTGTGACCAGCATGTGGTCTGGCACCGTGTAAGCACCTGATAAATATTTGTTGAATGAATACACCGTATTTTCTTAAAGACCTGAAGCCTAGGGTGACTATTAGGTTTTTTGTTTTATCCTTAGCTTTTGATAAAAGATTATTGATAATGTAGGAAAATAAAGTGAACTCTAATGTCTATTAACATAGCAATAGAATTCTAAACGTGTTTTAAATAGGCTTCTGAGAACTGAATGTTCCTTTTTTTATTGTGACAAATTATTGATTTTCAGTTGTGTTTAGTTTTATTACTTTTCTCCTAATCTGTGGTGAAAGCTTAAAATGTTGAAAGTCATTTTATTTTCCCCTTTTATTGGTTAGTGGAAATGAACTGTAGCTCATTTGATGTTGTAGCCACCTCATTTTTTCTTCTTATGTTTGGCCCAGGGTTTTAGCCAAGTAGGAGATGGTGAAGTTGATACACAGTCACTGAGCACTACTTAGTACCAGACACCCACTGGTGTTGGTCGTAACGTTGGTTAAGTCCTAGAAGGACAGACAGTAACAGTGCGATTGTGCAGCCGTGTCTGGCAGCCTCAGGATTCCCAGGGAACCGCTTCTCTGCTCTCCCCCAGCAGCAGCTCTGTGGCGAGGACGAGGTGGAGTGCTCCGACAAGGACGAGCCCGATGCAGACGCGGACGCATCCAGCGACTGTCCCACCATCCGGGCGCCACTGACATCACTTAAGAGCCACCAGGGAGTGGTCATAGCCGCCGACTGGCTGGTCGGGGGCAAGCAGGCGGTGACGGCCTCGTGGGACAGAACGGCAAACCTGTATGACGTGGAGACGTCGGAACTTGTTCACTCCCTGACAGGTGTGCAGGCACTGCATTCCCGGTTGTGTGCAGACGACGTCTCGTCTAGAAGGACTCTTGGTTCTCTTGGTGCAGCTGTGATTTTCAGAGCTCCTTTATGATTAATAGAGCTGTTGGTAGTTAAATTTATCTTATCTTCGGGGGAGTTAATTGCATCTAGATACATGCAGTATCCAGATATTTGAATGTGGTTGTTGTATTAGTTTTCTTTTGCTTTGTAACAAACTTCCACATGCTTAATGTCTTAAAATAACATGAATTTATCACATTGTGCCCCTGGGTCAGGAGTTCTGGGCACATGCTCGCTGACCCTCTGGTTCTCAGGGTGTCATGGGTGGAGTGAAGGTGTTGGTGGGGGCTGTGCTCTCACCTGAGACCTGGGGTCCTCTTACTGCCTTTGGGAGGATTCCTCTTCTTGTGGCCCATGACTGAGATCCCGTTTTCCTGCCTGTTGTCAGCTGGGAGCAGTTCTCAGCATCCAGAGGCTGCCCTCAGTCCCCCGTGGCCACTCCAGAGGCATCTCACCATGTGCTGTTGGCTTTCTTCTAGGCCAGCAGGAGAGCATCTCTGCCGGGACCCTTTGAAAGGGTCCACCTGACTAGGTCAGGCCCATCCAGGACAATCTTTCTTTTGATTAACTCAAAGCCATGTGATTTGGGGGCCTTAGTTATATCTTCAAAATCTGTTTTGCTTTCAAAATGTACCGAGATTACCAGAGCATTTGCAGGTTCTTCCCAAACACAAGGGCAGGAATCCTGCAGGGTGTGTACCAGGGCTGGGCATCTCTGGGCTGTCTCAGAGCTCTGCCCATCACAGGCCTTTGTGCGTGTTTATCGGTGAGTGCCTTTCCTCATTGAGTGATAAAGGTTGTGTTCTACCGAGTGCTCCACCTGTGTATTATTAGAGGTTATTCTGCAAGTACGGAATTTGGAACTGTACTTATTTACACACTCGGCCTGTTGGAGATCTGCCTGACCTTCCAGCCATCGGGGTCAGGAGTGTCCCACCCATACTTGTCCTGCTCTTCCAAATGCACGAGGGGAAGGAACACGGGTCCCACCTCAACCCACACACCATTCCCGCAACTCCTCTTACCGGCAGCATAGCAGGGGCCTGCCTCCCTGTGACCATCTGCCCTTCGTCTTTGTCGCAGGGCACGATCAGGAGCTGACGCACTGCTGCACACACCCGACCCAGCGGCTGGTGGTGACCTCCTCCCGCGACACGACTTTCCGTCTGTGGGACTTCAGGGACCCTTCCATCCACTCCGTGAATGTTTTCCAGGGCCATACGGAGTGAGTCTCAGTTGCTTAGATGTCTCTTTTTAACTATTCGAGAAAGAAGTTTTGCAGGTAGACGTTAAGACTCAGTTCTTATTTTAATTTTCAGTGTTAATTTCCAACTCCACTGTTTTTCAGAATGGCTACTCTCCCAAAACACTTAGCTCCATTTTGGAAGATTTCACTGATGTCCCCTCCTGAAACTGGAGGTGGGCAGGAGGTGGGGAAGGGCCAGGAAACGCTCGGGTCATGGCGTGAACAGCAGAGCAGTTCCCTGCCCCTCCTTGTCCTCGCGCTGGGCTCGTTCTTGTCTAGTCTTGACATCACGCATGTTTGCAGGGCTGTTCCGGGAGAGTCCCCACGTCCCACCCTCTGCCTGGTGGGCAGAGCTGCATCCCGACAGCTCGCCCCCCACATGCTTTTTCTCACCCCATGTGACCTTCCCACTGAGTGATGCCCAGCCTCCCAGCTTCTCGGCCTGCAGTCTGGCCCTCTCCCGGTGGCCCTGTGCAGCCCCCGCTGGCACTCCTGTCACCCGCAGCTCCCAACCATGTCCTGTCACCTGCCCCCGCTGTCCTGCAGGGTCCCTCCTGTACAGCAGTGCGTCCGTAAAGGCCAGATCGCGGCCATATCAGCGAATGCTTCTTGGCAGATGAACCTGCTTGTCGGCTGCTCCAGTCTGATTTCCCGTCTTTGTCACACAGTCCTGTAAACGAATCCATTTTCTGTGTTTAATGTTAGGTACTAAATTTTAGATTTAATGTTCAAAATTAATAAATGTTCAAAAGGAAGCCAGGACAGTGTTCTTCTGGAAGCTCGAGGTCAAGAGGTTGGTGTGTGCAGCCCCAGGGACTGCCCAGCTGAGTGTGGGCTTCAGTGGGAAGGCCGTCATCTGTCAGAGGGGCGCGCTCCTGCTAGGGGGACCCCGGGCTCCCCCAAGTCCCTACCTCCTGTGGCCGGTCCTGTTTGTGGAGGGGGGATCCTGCTGGGGTGCCCAGGGGCCCAGGAGCAGCTGCTCTTCCCTGCTTTTCAGGCAAGTCACTCAGGGCCCAGGGAGCAGAAGGGACCGTTCGGTCACAGTGCGCTGGACGAGCCAAGACTCTGCCCACACAGCCCTACTCCTTAGTCTGCACGTCTTTTTTCCACGTTTCTCATTTTAAAAGTTTAAGCATAACATAAAAGTTGAAAGAATAGTCAGCAAATCCCCAATTACCCTTCTCCTAGGATCACCCATTTTTATTTTTCCACATTTGCCTCTGTCTCTGCAGACACATGTGCAAAGGGCTGGATGTACAGCACGCACTCGTACTTTCTTTGGCTGAGGCTGTGTCTTTGAGAATAAGGACATTCTCTAAATATCATGGTATCATTTCCACCTGAGAAAAATTAAAAACAGCCTGTGACAGCTTCTGACATCCAGCCTATGTTCACATTTATCCCTGTTGTCCTCAGAGAATCTTTTATGTTTTTTTAAGGTTTAATTGAGATTCATTCATTACATTTAGATACTATGTTCCTTGGTCTCTTTTAATCTGGGGCAGTTCCACCCATTTTGTTATCATTACTTTTTGTGACGTCGAGTTTGTGTGTGGAATGCAAGCCAGTCTCATGTGGAACATGCACCCTCTGCATTTCTTCTGCGGCTTCCTTTCTGCCGGAAGTCTCATAGCCACTGCTGTGTGTGCCGCGTCCCACCCATCACTGCATGACTGGGGACGCTGGCCTGGACCACAGGTAGTGTCTGCCAGGTGTCCCCGCAACCGTGAGGGTTGACACGTTGAGGTGCATCTTGTTTCTCAGCGATCTTCCACCCAGTGAAAGGTCTGATGTCACAAGGGTCCTTGCCTGAATCAGTTATTCCTTTGAGAGTTGGGAAGGGATGGTTTTGCTGATTCTGTCCTTTCTTCCTGCGTAAGCTGGCGCTTTATTCATTGGCATGGTTGAGAGTTAGTGCAGCCTCGCGGACCCTCCTACTCTAGGGTGATGGGCCTTTGTGGCCGTGAGTATGAGCGATGCTCAGGCTGTGCCAGATTCACTGCCGAGCGCCCCATGGCTGCTCTTCCACGAGACCCTCACTCGGCCAACTTGCCACCCTGGCCCGGCAGGCGTCTGTCCAGACTCACCCTGTGCTGTCCGCCCCAGTCTCCTCACTGAGCTGGCCCTGCTGGTGGTCCTGGACCGAGCAGAATCTGGCCGGAGATCCAGGGCGGGTGGAGGAGTCTCGCATGGAGGGCAGGCAGTCCTTGTGGCGCACGGGCCTCTGCCCTGCTCGCTTGAGCCTCCCCTGCTGCACGGGGTGGGGTAGGCCTGCGGGGGCAGAATCCAGGAGGCTCCCCTGGTGAGTGTGGAGCACGGTGAGGACTCGATGAGTCCTGATGGCCTCCTGCCCGTCCGTGGGTAAACCGAAGCAGGGTCCTCAAGATTGCCGGACTCTGAATTTGGTTCCAGGGAGCTCTGTCTCCATGTTATTTGAAGGGTCTTTTGGTCACATTCTATTTTCAGTTGCTCTATTTAACTTCTGAAAGTTTTTATTTTGTTTTGCACAAAAAGCCAAGAACTTACTTGTCTTACTGGGAGTCGATGGAAGAGCCTGGTGTAGCTTTGAGAGCATGGTAGCAGTGGCCTGTTCCCACCTGTCTTCTCTGATTGTGGAGGGTAGCAAGTACTGTGTCATGTTTAAAATACCTGTTTAGTTGTTGGTCTGTTTTTGCAGCTGGTAGGTGTGTAAAACGACGGTTGTTTTGGAGAGAGACATGAGGAGTGTAACTGGGGATGAAGGACTTATTTCCAGTATGTGACACAGTTTCTTAGGTTTGTTTTCTCTAATGGGATCAGGAGTGGCTTAGAGTTGACAGGGTGCTGGGTCCGCCCCTGGGGGCCTCTCCCAACCCCGACCTGAGACGTCGGTTCACGCTTGAGTTCACTTTTACTACGAGGACACAGGAGCTTTTGGATGGTAATAGAATATACGTAAAGTACCGCTCTTACTTAGAGTATTTACGTTTTCTCTTTTCTTGCTCTGTTAGGATGAGCTAGCATATTTCGTTGATGTGTAGATACAAACATCAGTTTTAAAAAGTTCTCTCTTTGGTACTAATTTCCTGCAGTAAGTGTCAGAGAAGGGGAATCTTCACCTTTTTTCAAGCCTTCGTGAATTGGTGGGCTGGGTGAGGGGCTGGCTTTTTTGTTTCCTGTCGACTTTACGGTTGTGGCTGCACTGGGGCCCACAGGCCTTGCAGAGGCTACAGGCCGTGTGGTCAGCAGATGGGGCTGCAGGCTGTTCTCTCCCTTTTGGAACCACCATCCCACGTTAATCAGCTGTAAGCCTCTGGGAATGACTGCAGTTTGGAAAAGCAGGAAGTGAGACATTTTACAGGCTTTCAGTTAAGGACTCTTCCTAGTCCCTGACTTGACTGCTGCCTTTTTGTGTCTGGCACGGGTCTTCTGGGGTCGAGCCATATGACACGTGGTATCCACGGAATGTACTCCCTTTGCACGGGGATGTAAGTGTGGACCCACGAAAAGGCGTCCGTTATCAAAACCAGAGTAGAGGGAGCGCTGTTCACTTTGATCAGTCACATCTCCAAGCAGCTCCGGGTGTCCTGCCTCCCTTCACATCTGTAGGGATGCCCATGACCCCCCGTGCTTGTCCCTATCTGTCCACCGGCCCCAGCGTTGGCTGTCCTGCCTGCACTTCCAGCTGGAGACAGTTGAGATGTCCTCTCGGGAGCTCACTTCAATGCCTGCAGAGCTTGCTCCTGGGCTGGGAGGTGACTGAGTTTTCTGGGATGGTTTTCTTGATCCTTTTAACCCGATTCTTTTCTGAACATTAAAAGCAACACTCAGAAGTGCTGTTCTCTGGAGCATTGCTGTTCTTTCCTTGTGTCGCCCTAAAATGTCCACGTGGAATGTTTTCAGTGGATCGTCACTTAAACAGAGGCTGTATTTCTTAAAATCACGTGACCACATATTTCACATTACTATGATGTGGAACACACTTTGGAAAAGCCTATCTTAGGGCATATTTTCATTTATAGGAACTCAGCACAAATTCTTTAGTAAAGTATGTTAGACTCTCACATCTTTCATAATGTGAATAATTCAGTTACCTATATGGGTAATTTGAATTTTCTGTGTTGCGTTTTCGTAAGGCAAGATGTAGTGGTATAGGCTTCAACATGACTGGCTTAGTTCTGCAGTCCAGTTTCTCTGGGAGCTGGGGGAGAGTTTATTTTTTCCCTTTTCATTTTCTTTTACCAGGTCTTCGTTACTGGGTGTGGGATCTTTAGTTGTGGCATGTGGGATCTAATTCCCTGACCAGGGATCGAACCTGGGCCCCCTGCTTTGGGAGCACGGAGTCTTAACCACTGGACCACCAGGGAAGTCCCCTATGCCTTTTTGAGAAAGTAGGGTTTCACTGAAAGATAAAAATCTGTAGTCAAATGGGTCCCCTTGAGATTTGTGCTGCATTATTTTTGGTGGGTAGAGAGGGCTCCCAGATGGAAGGTCTGTTTTAAGGTTTTCCTCATAAATTTTTAGAAAAGACAAAAAATGAACCCTTTTGTTTTTTGGTATGTTATGTTTATTTTCACTCTGTATTATGAAATATTTTCATTATATTAGGAATTTTAACATAACAGGATTTACTTAGTGGAATTGGGGGGCTGTATTATTAGACTAGCGTTTAGTGGCCCAAGGTGTACCAGTTTGCATGAAAAGTAATTTTAGAAACCTTATATGACAAACTTTTCCTAATAGTGGGAATTGTAATGTGTGCTATTCTTGGAAATAATAGAAATGTTTAATTGGAAAAATTTGGAATGTCATAGGAATTTCAACTCTTGGCAGTTTCTGTCTTATGTATTTCTGTCATCAGCTGGAATTGAAATCCAGTGCTTTTTATCTGAAATGAGCTAAATCCTTATGTATTCATGTGTTTTCCACCTGACAGTGTAACTCAGGGAGTGAGCCACTTCAAGACAGCCTGGTGGGGACAGTGCCTCGGCTGCTCTGCGTACCTTGCGCTCAGTCGGTGGGGCTGGACTTTGACCTTGTGGGCTGTGGATACAGAGACGTTCCTGAAAGTGGCTCTACTATAACAAAACCTATACTTAGGTTAAAACCACTGCTGCTCTTGAGAGATGCCCGTGTAGACTGTCCTCTAAAGCAGGGGTCCCCAACCCCTGGGCTGCAGACCGGTATGGGTCCACGGCCTGTTAGGAACCGGGCCGCACAGCAGGAGGCGAGCGGCGGGCAAGCAAAGCTTCATCTGCTGCTCCCCGTCGCTCCCATTACCGCCTGAACCATCGCTCCCATTACCGCCTGAACAAACCCGCCCCCCTCCCCGCCCCGTGGAAAAATTGTCTTCCATGTAACTGGTCCCTGGTGCCAAAAAGGCTGGGGACTGCTGCTCTAAAGGGAGGCTCCTGATCCCTCTCCTCCCAGCACCGCTGCCTCCTGTGGAGCTTGGTAGAGTCGTCACCACCACCCCCCCCCGCCCCCCGTTTTTTAGATTCATTTTGTTTTGTTTCAGTTGCTATAAAAAGGGACTGACAGTTGAGGCAGTCACTGGTCATTAAGCTTCCCCTGTGGGTGGCCGATGACTCCAGTCTGTACCCAGCTGACAGTATTTACACGTGCGAATAAGCTCTGGCATTGAAAATATCTGAAATAAGCTCAACGCGGGTAAAATATCTGAGAATGCAAAGTTTTTTGTTTCTTTCTTTTTTGCCTTAATTCTTTTCATATGATTTTAACTTCATCCCCCAAATGTGAACTTAGGTACTTTCTTGTCTAAAGAAAATAAGACATGGCATCTAACAAAAACTTGGTTTAAAAAAGTTTAGAGATTATAATGATTGCTTTAAAGTTATGACATTTTCATATGCTTCTCTTGCCAGATATCCAGAGATCTAAATTCTAGATCTTATGCTTACGAAGGTGAAAGTAGCTTTGAATTTTGTGTCGTGCTGTTGACAGTTTTCTTTATGCTAGTTTTTTTTTTTTAATTAATTAATTAATTTATTTTTGGCTGTGTTGGGTCTTCGTTTCTGTGTGACGGCTTTCCCCAGTTGCGGCGAGCGGGGGCCGCTCTTCATCGCGGTGCGCGGGCCTCTCACTGTTGCAGCCTCTCATTGCGGAGCACAAGCTCCAGACGCACAGGCTCAGTAGTTGTGGCTCATGGGCCTAGTTGCTCCGCGGCATGTGGGATCTTCCCAGACCAGGGCTCGAACCCGTGTCCCCTGCATTGGCAGGCAGATTCTCAACCACTGTGCCACCAGGGAAGCCCTATGCTAAGTTTTAAAGAGAAAAAGTGTTTTGACAGTGTGATACTTTTAACTGGGTGGTGGTTCGATTTAACTGTTGAATTCTGTGCTTGGTCAGCGACACAGCATGTGTGCAGGCCTGTGCTGGAGGCGGCGGCAGGTAGGGGTGGTTGGCAGACCTCTGCGCTGGGCTGAGAGTCTGTCATTCCTGGTCTTGGTCTTCAGCCCTCGTCTGTGATGAGGAGGAGGAAGAGGGGTAGCAATGACTGCTGGAGGAAGGAGAGGCCCGGGGCACCACAGGGGCCTCAGAACTCGAACCTGAACTTTCCCCAGTTTACAGCCCCTTCTCCATATGCCTGGGAGTCTGCTTCTGTCTTCTGTTCGCTTGGGTAGATTGAAAACAGTTTCATTTGGGGAAGTGTAGAGACTTACGTAATTTCTGGCAATAGATGGTTGATATCTGAGGTTACCATCAAACCAAGGCTGACAGCGTGAACTCCCCATAAATTGCCCCGTTTCCGATTTTCTCAGCTCTGTTTGCCCAAAGACTCTGCTCAAATTCTTAGAGACTGGAGTGGCAGCCATGGTCTCAGAAATGTGATCTGACTGCAGTGGTTATGAATCAGTGGATGTTTGTCTTGTCATGGAAATGGGCAGAGGGCATGAGTGGTGGTGCGCGGCAGCTGCCGGGTGGGCGTGTGCACCTCGCACACGTGGGCACTTTGTGGAAAGATCTTGGGAGTGTCTCTGTCAGCGGCTGAGGAGCCATCTCCTTCTTGCTCGCTCACCTTGGCTTTAGAGGTAGGTAGTGGATATACAGTAATTTAGTTACTGATCCCTGGTGATACATTTAAAAGTTGTTTGAAATTCAAGAGATAGTTTTGAAAAGTAAGAGGAGATTTAATATTTCTCCATTTATCCTTTTTAAATTCCTCATTGAAGAAGGGCTGATTAGTAACTAATAAAAATAAGGACTTAAGGAAATTAGTGCATTTAAATGCCTCTTTGTTGTGAGCTGATTGCTTCACTTCTCGTTGAGGTGACCCAGAGCAGCATCGTCAGGTTATTCACACAGATGGACACCTTCCCGACTGCGTCGTTACAGCCTCACTGAGACCTACCCGAGGCACGTCTGGACCTGACACAGGTGTTGGCAGGACCCCCTGAGCGACGGCGAGCAGTGAGCAGCGTGGGGAGGGGGCAGCTGCCGGGCAGAGCCTGGCTTTGGGAGGTGGTAGTGACGGCGGGAGGTTAGTCTTGGCTTACGTTACACACACACACACGCACATGTATCTGCACACACATCACGGTCTGTGCAGCCTGTAACACTTCTGGACAGACACGTTTACACGTGCATGTATATGTTTCTGCACACACGTCATATTCCGTGCAGCCTGTGTCACTTCTGTTGGGAACTCCACATGGTTCTGAGGCACATTTGCACACGACCTCGGGCTGTCAGGACCCTCTGGCACCTGTTGTCCAGCGTTAGGGGAGTCACCCCACGCTCTGGTGGGAGAGACGCTTCGGGTGGACTCCTTGTTTTACCAGCGAAGAAGAGGTGCCTTTCCAGCCCCGGACCATCCCCACAGACCCAGGCTGGGCCCTCTGGCTCCAACTTTGCAATTTAGGGCCAATCTACTAACGTATTTGAGAGTAAAAATCTTGTAGTTCCTAATATATTTCTGACTTTTATCTTATGAATAGGGCTTGTTTATATCATATTACTTTCAAAACTTATGAACAGATGTTTTCCTTTTGGAAGATTTAAAAAATAAACCTTTGAAATTCTTTACTTCCCAATTTTTATGCACAGAATCATGTCACATTGATACTGGGACAGTGGCTATTAATTGATGAGCATGTAAGCAGATAAACTCTTGGACTCAGAAAATCAGGGGATGGAGCGTTAAAAAACTTGAGGGAGATCACTCCCCCCCCCCAATCTAAGTGGAATACGTTCCTCTCAGATTTCTTTAAATTATTGATATAATTGCAGCACTCAAATCTGACTTATGGTTGACTGTTACATTGTTTGGTAAGAATGAAATCACGACCAGGTTTCACAGAAAGGAAATCAGAGTCGTGACCCTTGATACTGCAAGTGTGAAGTTATTATATCAACCTTACTGATTTTAACTTCTCTGTAATCATTTTAAATCAGGTTGTGTGGACCTGTCATCTTTGAATAATCTGTGGAGAAGGTTCTTATTAATTCGGTTAATAAAATGCTGAGGAGAATTTAGCCTAGTAAGAGCAGTGCTGTTTTGACTCACCCCTTGGAGCCCCTCTCTGTGGCCATGGCGGGCACATCCCCAGAGCTCTGGCATGGGTGCCGTTGGTGGGAGTGTTGGTGTTAGGACAGAGCCCGGCCCTGCAGCGCACCTGTGTCCTCCGCCAGCGTGGGCTATGGGGACGTTGTCACGCGCCCCCTCTGTTGCGTGTTCTCTTGTGGGAAGCAGGACCAGGCACGCGAGAGGTGTGCAGTCTGTTGAGGAAGCAGTTCTGTGGTTCAGGCCCATCGCGAGGTGAGTTGGGAAACTCTCGACTGACCCTGGAGAGGGCGGCTGGAGAGAAAATAACAAGCGAGACCGAGGCCCTACACGCTATGTGCGCTACCTGCTTTCTTCCAGGAGCAGTTGGACTTTAAGTCCTGAAAAATTATGTGTGATGCAAAACTGACTTTTCCTTTGAATGTTTTTTATCTCAGGGTCTGCTTTTTTGGGAGCCGGCCCTCAAGGATTCTCCAGAAGTGTGTTTCATTTGGAGATGAGTTTTCTGTTTCTCATTCAGGCATCAGAGATCTTGAAACACAGGAGACATGAGTCTCTAACTTCTGAAGAGCACTCCTGATCGGAAGGGCAGTGCTCTCTGAGATCCTGGGTGTTGCCGAAGACTTGTTACTCTGTGGGACGTTTAGCTTGGAAGACACAGCTTGGAAGCCAGTGGTCAGGAAGGAAGGCGGTGGCCCGAGCCCCTGCAAGCAGCACCAGTCACAACAGGTCTCCTGCGTGCGGGTGCGGAAAGGCCTTCTGGTCCGTGTGTCATGTCACGTCTGTGGGACTGCACTTCACGTGCCCTGCCGCGATCCTAAGCAGGCGAGAGCCACCCGATGCCTCCTGGGGTCTCCCCAAAGGTGGAAGAGCCACAAAGGTTCAGCCTGGGTCCCTGTTTCTGGAGCACTTGCTCCTCTGGCTTGTACTTCAGGTGGGAAAGTGTCACTTTGCTCCGTCGGAAGCTACGTCCTAAGAATTAGAGATAGGAGCCCTGCAGACGTTGCCCAACGTGGAGCCAGAGGAGTCGCTCGCTGCCTCTGTCTCCCAGGCTGGCATTTTCCACATCATGTATTTCCTTACTTTGCTGGAAAATTTCAGCAGAGTGTTACACAAAGCAGCCATGTCTCTGTGTGGTGGGGGGACAGCTGTCAGTCCTAAAGAGGAGCACGAGCTCTCTGGACGCTCTGTTGATTGAGGCCCATGGAGGGAGCAGAACGTTCCAGGCTGTGCAGTGTGTGTGGTGAGTAGGTGCCGCGCCATCAGCTGGAGGCACACACTCAGCTGCTCTCGGCAGTAAGATAAATGAGGCAGTGGGAGCTTGGCGGAGCCGAGCCTTCCTACCCGCCCCTGAGGGACCTGCGTCGGAGGGGCCTTTAGAAGGATGGCCTCACCAGCTTCTCCCTTTGATGCCCTACAATACCTGTCAGGGTCGTGATTTACTGAAAACCTGACGTCTTTCAGCATTTCATTAACATAGAGTTAGACGAGCTTTTGTGGGGACTTTTTCCCACTAATTTAGCAGAATGTTAACTGAAATTTAACTTGGCCAAACCTCCTGAGGCCTCGAGTCCACAGAGAAATCACAGGCAGCAGAGGGATCTGCCCCCAGAGCCTGGCCAATGGCCGAGCTGCTCAGACAGTGCTGTGCCTCGGCCCTAAGGGGCAGCAACACCTCGTTTCTGCTCAAGCCCTTACGGTGTCCTTGTTCTTCAGATAGGGAGTTCGGGTGGGTCATCAGGTTGCTATTCAGATTTACCCTTACTTCTGCCTTTCTCCCTGTGGCGCACGTGGCCTTTGATTTTAACATAGTGCCCTCCATCCATCCACGTTGTCAGAAGTGGCAGGATTTCATTCCTTTTCATGGCTGAGTAACATTCCATTGTGTGTGTGTGTGTGTGTGTGTGTGTGTGTGTATATATATATATATAATATATATATATATACACCACATTCTCTTTATCCATTCATCTGTCGATGGACACTTAGTTTGCTTCCATGTCCTGGCTATTGTAAATTATGCTGCTATGAACATTGGGGTGCATGTGTCTTTTTGAATTAGTGTTTCTGTTTTTTTCAGATAAATACCCAGAAGTGAAATTGCTGGATCACATGGTAGTTCTGTCTTTAATTGTTTGAGGAACTTCCGCACTGTTTTCCGTAGTGGCTTTACCAATTACATTCCCGCCAATAGTGCGCAAGGGTTCCCTTTTCTCCACATCCTCCCCAACACTTATCTCTTGTCTTTTTGATGACAGCCATTCTAACAGGTGTGAGGTGATAGCTTATTGTGGTTTGATTTGCATTTCCCTGATGATTAATGATGTTGAGCAAATTTTCATGGGCCTATTGGCCATTTGTAAACCTTTCTTGGAGAAGAGTCTGTTCATATCTTTTTTTAAACTGGTTTTTGTTCTTGTTGGAATGAAATTTTTTCCCGTGTTCTGATTAAATTGATTGAAAGTTGCAGTTGGGATGGATTTTTTTTTTAATCGTCTGCTGTATAGAGATTTTGGCAGGTTCTGTCTCATCTAGTCCACCTCTTCTGGGAGCCTTTCCTTGCTCCGTTGCGTGGAGAAGTTGAGGTTGAGTAGGAGAGGTCAGCTGTGCTCGGTTGCATGCCCAGTGGAGGTTTAGGCGGGAGGGCCAGTGAGCGGGGTACACGACTCGCAGCGTCCACATCTCCACCCACCTGCCAGGGCCTCTGGCAGCAAGAGCATCTGTCTGTTACGCAGTGTGGACGCGAACTTCCTGACGAGGTTCTGACCCTGTGTCCTTCACTTGCAGCACCGTGACCTCTGCCGTGTTCACCGTAGGAGATAACGTGGTCTCCGGCAGCGACGACCGCACCGTGAAGGTCTGGGACTTGAAGAACATGAGGTCCCCCATCGCGACCATCCGCACGGACTCTGCCATCAACAGGTGACAGTGGTCCTCCTCATGTGAACCCTTAGTGTGGCTTGAAGGGGGCCTTGTGGCTTGTGTCTGCTTCATGTAAATTTGTGTTTACTTGGTAGAGCCCTGGGAAAAGTGGTTTAGACTCCGGGGAAAGTATTTTTTATTGATTCTCTAATGCATATCCAGTATTCTATAAATACTGAAACTTAGGTGTAAAATCATGTTGGTGTATTGAGCTTTGTAAGAATAAGAATGAGCCATTTATGGCCAAAGGTTACTGAGTAGTACATACGTGTAAGTTACATGTAAGGAACTTGGCCTGTTTCCTGATGCCCTAGGCAGATAATACCTGTGGTTTGCTGGTGTGATTTGCCTTGAAGTGTGAATAGTATGAAATCCCTTACTGCATCATAGTCTATAAACTCAGAAACTTGTGCTGTCATTGTTTTGTATGTAACCTGATTTTATCTCTTTGAAGGATCAATGTGTGCGTTGGCCAAAAAATCATTGCCCTCCCCCACGACAACCGCCAGGTGAGGCTGTTTGACATGTCGGGCGTGCGGCTGGCGAGGCTCCCACGCAGCAGTCGGCAGGTACGTGCTGGGGCCGAGTCTGTTCACAGGGAGCCTGGGGTCCTGGGCCCAGCATCACTGATGGATGGGAACTCCCAGCCAGTCTGGGCGTGTCCAGTGCTCCAATAGCCCTTCACAAAAAGAGAGAAATTAATTCTAACAGTGTATCTTATTTAACCAAATGCATCTGAAATAACATAATTTCAATAGATAGTCAATAGAAAAATATTCACGATTTTTACACCCATTTTCTTACTAAGTCTTTGGTTGCTGGGTTTCCATTGGAAGTACTTAGTCTGTATTTGGAGTGCATAAAATTGAAAGCTGGAAACGTTGCCTGATACCTGAGCTGAGCAGCAGCTTTTAAGTTTAAACTGAGATAATCAGGCTTTCAGTTCCTGGTCTCCCCGCTGCATTTCAGAACTCCCTGGGCACAGCAGCTGAACTCACCTCCGGGCAGGCGTGTGTCGTTGTCCTGTGGGGGCAGTGGTCGTGGGTCCTGGGGGCACCTTTCCGTGGCGGTCATGTCTCCATTTAGATGCACTTTCTCGTAAGGCAGGGGGTTGCTCCTGTTTCATCTCGGACGGTGCAGTGCAGGAGCTGGACTCGCTGGGGAGCCTGGGGCTCCGCAGCACCAGCTCAGACCTGCTGAGTCAGCATATGGGGGGGGCATCTGGGAACCTGGGCAAGTCCAAGTTCAGGGCCCAGTCTTAGCGCCAGGGGGCAGCAGGTGGAGCTATAGTGGATGAAGCCCCTGCTTTTGGGCAACACCTGCAGGCTCTGCTCCGTGGAGCCCACACACACCAGTCTCTCCCTGGCTTCCTTCAGCCTTTTCTACATTCACAGTGGAAGCTGTGTGGTGGGTCAGCCAGTCCCTTGTTGTTTCCAACAGGGTCTGTGCCTGACTCTGCAATCAGTGAGTGTGTCTGCACCCCCAGTCTCCTCCGCTGCTCCTCCGCCTTGTCCTGGGAAAAACCTCGCAGCAGTTGCTAAGCCGCGGGCCCAGGGCGGTTTTGGAGGCAGGCTGGCAGGTAGATTGGTAGACAGGGAAGACATCTCTGCTGTAAGTGGCACCAGCTTCCCAGAGGTCCTCTGTCCTTCAGACAAAGCCGTGTCTTCCCTTTTGCAGCTCTTACGTGTACCGTCCCAAGTTAGTTGTGGAGCTTTGTTTTCTTTGAGTGCACTTCATAGACAAACTACTCACGAAATTAGAATAACTCAGGAAAGCTTCACCACCCCAACAAAGCCATGAATTGCTTGTCCAGGCAACTTCACATTTGCGAACTGCTGGGTATCACCGATGCAGCACCTAAGCTGCACCTTAACTGGATAGGATTCTTTCTCTTAGGTGGGCCTGAGTGTTAAATAGAACAGCTGTACAGCGTGTGAGGTCTGTGTTCTGACCCAGGAGCCCAGGTCCCTTCATGGCTTTGAGAATCTTCTCCCTCAAGAAAGGGAGTTCCAAGCAGTTCTTCGTGGTACTAATTCCATGGAGACAGTTTCATTTTTAATTGTCTGTAAACATTCAGCCTTGTAGGAATTGTAGAATTCTGTTGTGCTTGAATTAATTTCCTCCTAAAGTGGTAGGTGAAATAGATTTATTTATTTTGCTTTCTTTTTTTTCTTGGCTGCATTGGGTCTTTGTTGCTGCGCACGGGCTTTCTCTAGTTGTGGCGAGCGAGGGCTACTCTTCGTTGCGGTGCACGGGCTTCTCATTGCAGTGGTTTCTCTTGTTGTGGAGCATGGGATTCAGTAGTTGCAGCACGGGGGCTCAGTAGTTGTGGCTTGCGGGCTGTAGAGCGCAGGCTCAGTAGTTGTGGCTTACAGGCTTAGTTGCTCCATGGCATGTAGGATCTTCCCGGACCAGGGCTTGAACCTGTGTCCCTTGGATTGGCAGGCAGATTCTTAACCACCGTGCCACCAGGGAAGTCCCGAGAGTTTCTTTTACTTATAGAATTTCTGTCAGCTTTTCTGAATCCTACCTCTTGTACCTGTTGTATAATATTATAGTAACATGTTAGTGTATGTATCTGCTATAAACTTTCCAAGTAATCTGCAATATTTTTTCCAACATTCTGATATTTAACTGAATCCCTGAAGGTGGCGGGAATCTACTTGAAAGGCCATCTGTTTTATCCTTGTTTTATTTGGCACCAAAGGTATATTTCTAGCTCCTTTATTACCTGAGCCGATTATTTGTTAAAGTGGTATTTGGGGTCTTTGAGTAAATTTTATTTACTGTTTCCCACGTCACCCAGCCTCATTTATTCATTAAAAATTTCCAAAGTGACCATTTATGTATTCTTCCTGTTGACTGTGATCTGACTGCTATTTTTAAAAAATAAATTTATTTATTTATCTATTTATTTTTGGCTGCATTGGGTCTTTGTTGCTGCACGTGGCCTTCTCTAGTTGCGGCGAGCGGGGGCCACTCTTCGTTGCGGTGCACGAACTTCTCATTGCAGTGGCTTCTCTTGTCGCGGAGCTCAGGCTCTAGGTGCGCAGTAGTTGTGGCACGTGGGCTCAGGAGTTGTGGATCGTGGGCTTCAGAGCGCAGGCTCAGTGGTTGTGGCGCACGGGCTTAGTTGCTCCGCGGCATGTGGGGTCTTTCCGGACCAGGGCTTGAACCCGTGTCCCCTGCATTGGCAGGCAGATTCTTAACCACTGCGCCACCAGGGAAGCCCTGACTCCTTTTCTTGAAGAAAGAATCCTGAGGCGCTGGTGAGCCTCAATGAGTTCATCCGTGTTCCGACCCCTCTTTTCGTGGAGGCTTCTCCACCAGCAACACAGGAGGTGTCACTTGGACTAATTGTGTTCATGGCTCTCATTTCCGTTGGGTCGTTTGGGCGTGTGTGGTTCATCTGGTCCTGCTTGGGGAGCCCTGCTCTGACTGTGCTGTGTGCTTGGTCTCAGGGCCACAGGAGGATGGTGTGCGGCTCGGCCTGGAGTGAGGACCATCCCGTGTGCAATCTGTTCACCTGCGGCTTTGACCGGCAGGCCATCGGCTGGAACATCAACATCCCGGCACTGCTGCAGGAGAAGTGAGGGCACCGCTCTGAGTCTCCTCGGCAGCCAGGGACTGCGACTGCTGGCTCGCCTGGCGCTGGGGAGCCGTTGCTGTGGGTGGTGGATGCTGAGCAGGAGATGTGTGCTCTCTCCAAGCTGTACCCAGCCTGCATGAAGCGTCCAGAGTGTGCCCCTGTTGTTTATTTCTGTGTTGTGTGTGTTGGCATCACGGGCCGTAGAGGCGGAGCCCCTCCCGCGGCTGTTGGTGTTGAGTCCCTGGGTGTGTTGGGGTGACAGGAGGGCGTGGTGTCTGCACAAGTGAAACATGAACCCTGTTCTCACTGGGAGGTGTCAGTGGTCTCCACGTTTCTGGAACGATGATCCGCTTCTGCCTTATCCTGGCAGGAGCGAGCAGGGACCTCATGCTCAGGTCTGCGTGGGGTTCCAGCGTGTGTTAACTCAGCTTCACGTCTGTGTTCTGTTACAGTTCTGTAAAATCAACTTGGATTTTAGAAGTTAAAAAAAGCATAGAATGTTGAATCTGCAACATTTGGATAGTTTATTTTGAAAAGAAAGAGTTTCTGCTCTTTTTATAGAAAATCATTTCAATCTCCTGAAGTCTCATGCTACCAAATTCTAAAATATAATGATTCTAATCACTGATTCCAGGTATTAAGCAAAATTTAAAGCACTTTAGTTTATAGCTATGGTTATAAACAGTTTTTAGAAGTTTCAAATGACTTATCCATTGAATGTGACTTGACCTTTCTAGAAGGCCCTGCTGCCTGAAAACAAACCTTATTTATTTTCTACACCTTGGGTTTGCATGTTTCCAAGTGGGTTCACTTTCTGGGTGGTATTTGAGAGCTAATAATGCAAATAAATGAGTACTACCTCAAAAGCAAAGTATTTGGAAAACTTGGGGTGTCACTGTTACCTGGTTCATGCACTTTTTGATCTAGAGCTGGAACATGAGTTCGTTCAGAAGGCAGGAGAGGCCAGTGCAGCCCACGTACCTGAAGAGGAAAGGCTCCTTCCTCACTAGCTGCCAGCTCCCAGGGGGCGGGTGGCTCTCGGTGCCCCCTCTGCCAGGGAGTCTGTCAGTCTCGCCTTCTTGGGACTTTCTACCTGGTGTTCGTGAGCCATGTTTCTTGTTGAGTTACAGTCTGATAACGAGACATCTCAGTGCCCCCCCTCACATATGTAACCCTTGGAGGCCAGCACTGGGACAGGCACTGGAGGGTGACATTGGAAATGATCGTGATGGCCCAGTCCTGGTCACTGCTTCCGTTTTGTGGTGTCGCGGGCAGAGCGTCCCTAGAGATGGTGCCTCGCCCATGGCTCCCTTTGCCTCAGGGCCTGCGGTAGACCATCTCAGGCCTCTTGCCCTGGGTCGTCGGGTCTGGTTCTGAGATGACTCCTGGCTGGGCAGGAGGTTGGGGCCGGGGAGAACCAGAGCGAGGGACAGACAGCAAGAGTTTTAGGGCAGCTTTATAACAACAGCAGCTCAAGAGCTGGTTATTAGAGTCTGACATTCCCCAACGCTAGGGTCAGGACGGCGCAGGCTGCCGCCTGCCCTTCTGGGGTCTCCACAGCAGGGCTGTCCGCACATGCCAGCTCCTCTTCTGCTTCAGTCTCACGTCTGAGTGTCTTAGAATTACTTTTGGAAACATTGGGAAATGTCTGCAGGTCGCTAAGCCAGATTAAAGAACCAGATCTCTGCTGGATTAAAAAATTGGAAGCGTGTAAACACGTGTGTATGCGGCCACGTGGCCTGTGCAGACGAGGCTCCGCTTGCAGCCGTGTCTCCCTTGCCCCCTCCCCGTTCCTGCCCAGGGCTCGGCCCCTCTCAGGAGCAGGACCCGCTGCCATGGCTGAGAGGGATGTCTTCAGGCATCGTGAAGGAGATGGGGGTAGTGAGTGTGTGTGCGTGCACGTGTGAGTGTCCGCAGGTTTGTGCATGTGTGTGCCTGAAATGAAGTTGTGTGACCAGCTGCCTTGATCATATCTGAAATAGTGTTTGGAAGTGGAATTGGTTTTGTCCATGTGCCGACATGTCAGAATTTCATTTAATAACAAAGAGATGGGTGGTTACTGAAAACTGTGTTGATGGAGAATTTCACGAGAGGTATGTTGTTGGATGAAGGGGCGCCCTTTCTCAACCACTGCACATCAGCTTATGCAGAGCCAAAATCTGTACCTATTTTGGAATCTGAAGAATCCTATGTAAGTCATCTGTTGCTTAAATCTGTGAAAAGTTTCTTTTGGGGAGAAGGTGTGCATTTATTAGTGTTGTGTAGAAGCAGTTGTTTTCATTGTGTTGATGTAATTGTTTTTAAGTGTTCAGTGTCTTCAGTGCAGTATGAAATTCATTAAAAATCCATGTTCTGTAACTACTGTTGTAAAAGTGTTGTTATTAGGAGTCTCTCTTTTTTTTTATTTTGCCTTTTTTTCATGTTTTTGCTTTGGTAAAGCATTGTTAATGGCTATTGAACATCACAATGATATAGAAGGTAAACAAATTAATTATAGTATTGCCCACTTAAAAAATTTTAATTTTAGACTTAAAAGCTCAATTGTGTTATATTTTCTATCTGTTATGCTATAATTTAACGATCCACATTACACTTCTCCATTCCTGCATCACCACCCCAAAATTTCTGAAGGGAGTTAACAATTTGACAAAATACAGGCATTTGCCAAAGTTCCTCAGAGTTTCATAAGATGCTTGTCCTGTTCTTACTACAGTTAAGCTTGTTTGAAAGTTGAAAAAAAATTGCAGTAAGAGAACATAGGCCTGTTTTCCATGGGAGAATGCAAATTAGGATTGGCTGCAGCTGCCTGTTCACCGTTCTGTTCTCACCCATGTGGATGGAGCCGTACCTGTCCTGGGAGCCCCGGCAGGTGGCAGGGCTCTGCCTGGCGTTTCTTGCCTGCCCCAGCCCTGCCTCGAACCAGGAGGCCTCGTCACCCACCTTGCATGGGCCTCAGGGGCACATTCAGTTCCCAGAGGGCAGAAATTCTCCACGATTACTCCCTCACCTTACTCTTCAAAAACATGTGAGTATTGTCTAGATTTCATAATTATATCTTCAGTTACATTTAAAAGTTTGCATATTAGTGTAAAGAACTAAGAAGGCAAGACGTGCTTTGATTTCATCAAAATGCCATTAAGACGTGTCTCCCTCATCTATAGGTTTTCTGTTTTCCCTTAATAAGTTAGAAGTCAAGGAAGTTATTCCAAAAATCGGGAGCACCTCTGTTTTTTATGCAGCATACGATATGTAGTCCATATCGTGGGAAGAGGCTGAAAAGGAAATCATAAAAATTCTGTGAGTTTAAAATCAAATTTATTAAAACGATCTTTAAGCAGCTTTTGGTCAAAATGCAAGTAGATTGAGCAGCCCTTTGGCACTCTGAGGGCTGTGTGCCGTGTGGGCTGGGGCAGAGTCACAAGGGGCTGCTGCAGTCAGTTTGGTCCAGGAGGCGTTTCCAGAGAGATGACATTCAAACTGGAGCCTGAAGTTTGACAAAAGTGTCAGCAAATGAAAGCGGGGGCGAGAACAAGTGGGGGAGGGCACCCCTGATGGAGGTGCTTGAACAGGCCTTGGGAACAGCGGGTTTACTCCACATGCGCCAGGCACTTTGGCATGATGGGGCGGGCGTCCGGTTCCACGGGATTTGTGCTGAGGGGTGAGCTGGGGCAGTAGGGTGGGGAGGGCAGGGCTCTTTATCCCACAGTCAGGACAATTCACGGGCTCCCGTCATTGCGAGCACACAGGCATCCCGCGGTACCTAAAGGACGCTAAAGTGTGTGACAAGAATCCTCCCCCCGCCCCCCCCCCCCGCAATGGTATGGGAATGTGTTGGGAAATTTCAGCCACAGTTTAGAGACTGAGGTATTTTACTCCCTACTGCTGGGCCCCTTGTCACCACCGCCCCACAACTGTGTCCTCCCACCTGGGTGCCAAGCGAGCCGTCGTTTTATGCTCCACTAACCCAAACGGGGCCGTCAGGATCCCTCCTGGGAAATTTTGGAACTAGAACTGAGAAAGTCCGTCTCTCTCCAGTAGTTCGTCTTCGTGAAAATAATGCCAAGTGCTTCAGAGTGTGAAGGGAAAATAACTATAATTCTGTGCTCGGCAAGACTTCCTTGAGGAATGTGTGTGCAATGATGGCTTGGGGAATAAACAAAAGCAGATTTCACCAGTACTCCTTCCCTAAGGGAACTTCTCAAGGAGGAACCGTAAGAAGAAAGAGTCATGAAGGAATGGTTCAAAGTGGGCCAGTGCGCCGGCGGACATCTGGGCCAAATTACGCCTGACTGGAGCTTGTGGTTTAAATGTCCATTTTTGTTTGGCTGGGGATTTGAAAGATTAAGTCTTTAAGTTATTAAATATTTATAGAGACATTTCAAGGGTAACCACAAAGAAAAAAAAACACTTTAGAAAGGTAAAAAAGAAATGATTAAAAGTTACTGTAAGGGGCTGGGAAATGTAAATAAGAACTGGGCAAAAGTGACTTTTTAGCGTATTTCTTTTTGTAGTTTTAAAAATTTCAGAACCATTAAAATATATCACCCAGTATCTGAAAAGTTCCCATTTTATGCTAGCGACAAAAACATAAGGTACCTATTGGGAAAAATGTGACAAAAATAAAAAGAGGCTTGAAATCATCCATGGGAATATTTTAAAGCTTTAACATAGACATTAAAAAAGACAAATACAGTGACAGACCATCATGTTCATTGATAGGAAGAGTCAATATTGTAAAAATGTCAGTTCTCCTCATACTGGCAAGTAGATTCAATGCAATTCCAATCCAAATCACCCCAGGGTTTTTTGAGGAATTGGACAATCTGGTTCCTAAATGTATTAGAACAAAGGCCAGAGTTAAGATGCTCAAGAAGAGAAAAGAGGAGGTCAGAAAGGAGAAGGAAAAAAAAAAAGATTACCTCAAGCCTGGCAGGGCTACAGTAAATACACGGAGGGGTTCACACAAGGATGGGGGATTGACCAGTAGAGCAGAAAGAAATCAAAATCGATTCATGCATATATGAAAACCTGAAATGTTTCAGCTCATATAATCACAGATCAGTGAGGAGAAAGTGGCTATTTAATTAATGGTTTTAGTACTACTGGTTATTCATGTGGAAGAAGGTAAGGAATTTGGATCCCTACCTCACACCAAAAGAAAATCAATTCGAGCATTGTATGTTAAAGGCAAAACACTAACATATAAAAAAAGAATATTTTTATGACTTTGTGTTTATTAAACAACTACCTAAAAATGCATTAACGATACCAGAAAAGATTGATACATTCAACTACACGAAAAATGAAAAGGTCTGTGTATTAAAGGAGTCCTTATAAGGCTGAAACAGTAGGCCACAGAGTGGTTGCAACATATAATTCACAAAGGGTTAGCATCCCAGACAGCGCACAGCAGAATCCGAGAGAATGGGGGAACTGGGTGGCAGACGTGAATAGGTATGTCACAAGAGAGAAAACATAAATGTTGTTGGTTTGGATATGAAAGGATATGGCAAATCAGAAGCACTCTCTTGTAGGTCTGGACATGTGCAGTCACTCGGTGTGTAGTAGGGACACAGTTTATTAAAGTGTCATGTCGGGAGTCCTTGCCTGACTATTGAAATGAAGATTCCTGGGTCCAACCCCAGAGCCACTGACTCAGAATCTCTTGGGTTAGGATTTAAGAAGCTGCATTTTACACAGGCTTTTGTTTGTTTAAGCTCCTGTGCAGTTTGAGAGCTGCCGTCCTGGAGAACCTTTTGCACTTGTGCACCAGGGGACGTATGCAAGGTCGTAGCAGCAAACACGGGACAACCCAACACACATCAACAGGGACTGGCAAGCAAATCATGGTACGTCTACACAGCAAAATATTATGTAACAAGATGAGTGACCCACATGCAGCTACGTGCAACTGTTGATATGTATGAAACCTTGTGAGGCACGAGTCAGCCCAGCCACACGCGTGTGATCATGGCTAAGTATTTCATGTGATGAAAACCCAGTGTTCCAAATGGTCGTCTCGGGGCCAGGAGAGGGGGTGGGGTAGGAGGAAAGGGTGGGATCAGGAAGGGCCCAGAGTTGGCAATGTCCAGTTCCTGATTTGGACAGTGGACACACAAGTGTGTGTTCCAGTTTTCACACTTTATAACTTAAGTATCTCTACAAATATTCCTTTAGTGTATCTAATATCATATAATCAAAAGAGTAATGTAAACAATTCTAAAGAGAAAGTGTGTTATTCCAGAGATGGATCAAGTGAATGCTGGTAAAATGGGGAAATTTGGAGTAATATTTTTGACTATGTCAGTCTCAAGCTTATTGCATAACCCTATTTTCTTTTTTCGCTTACAGACATGTAGTTTTTTTCTAAAATGTCTGATTTTCAGTCAGTGTGTACCTTCCATGGGAGGAAACACAAAGCCAATTTTACTCCGAGATAATGTTCTTGAAAAACAACCGTCACCAAGGAAATTGTCAAAAGGCAGAGTGTTATGCTGTCAAAATTGGGTTGTTGTCAAATACATTTTGGAAATCCTGGCTTTAAAGTGGGAAATGTAATAAGGATTTCATTTACCAGGTGTGATCGTAAAACAATAAAAGTTTTCTTATGTTCTCATAAAATGGGGACTGAAGGTAATTTCAAATCTAGGAGACAGTCCAAAAATTGTGTTGAGCAGGTGCCACGTGTCAGAATAAGAATTTTTATTCTCACAGTCTGTGTTTTGGGGAAAGAAGCATTTATTTGGCTAGGTGGATAAGTTCTGGTATATTTGCTGAAATATAATCAGTTTATAAATATAATGTATATGCATTACTAATATCTTCTAGCTCTGAATTGATTCTCAATAAATAAAAATGTCCTACTGGTTAACTTTTTTTTTTTTTTTTTTTTTGCTGTACGCGGGCCCCTCACTGTTGCGGCCTCTCCCGCTGCGGAGCACAGGCTCTGGACGTGCAGGCTTAGAGGCCATGGCTCACGGGCCCAGACGCTCCGCGGCATGTGGGATCCTCCCGGACCGGGGCACGAACCCGTGTCCCCTGCATCGGCAGGCAGACTCTCAACCACTGCGCCACCAGGGAAGCCCCCTACTGGTGAACTTTTAATTTTCTTTTTCAGTGATAAAATTAATTGTATATATTCTATAACTAATCCGTCTCTGGTATTATATGAACCTGATTTTCCTTTTTTTAGAAAAGATTTTATTGTGGTCTGTGTAAAATACACTGAACATATTTTGACATATTCTCCCACGAAATCACCACCACAATCAACGTAGTGCAGTTAGAACCCAAAAAGGTGTATTCATACCTGTGCATTCCCTGCGTCCTGTGCCTCCATACCCCCATCCCTGTAGCCACTGGTCTTCTTCCTGTCACTAAAGATTGGTTTGCGGGACTTCCCTGGTGGCACAGTGGTTAGGAGTCCGCCTGCCAATGCAGGGAACACTGGTTTGAGCCCTGGTCCAGGAAAAGATCCCACATGCCATGGAGCAACTAAGCCCGTGTGCCACAACTACTGAGCCCACGTGCCACGACCACTGAAGCCCGCGCGCCTAGAGCCCATGCTCTGCAGCAAAGAGAAGTCACTGCAATGAGAAACCCGTGCACCGCAAAGAAGAGTAGACCCCGCTCGCCGCAGCTAGAGAGAAAGCCCGTGTGCAGCAATGAAGGCCTAATGCAGCCATAAATAAATAGGAAGGGAGGAAAGGAAAGGAAAAAGAAAAGGAAAAGAAAGGAAAGGGAAGGGAAGGAAGATTGGTTTGCATTGCCCAGAATTTTATATAAATGCAGTTACATGGTCTCTACTTATTTACTTGTTTTTGCCTTCATTCAGAAAAATTGTTTTGAGATTATTTTGTGTTATTGCCTGTATCAATAATTTATTCTTTTTATTGCTGAGTAGTATTTCACGTATGAATGTGTCACATTGTTTATTCATCCAGTTCCTGGCTGTTACAAATAAAGCTGGTATGAACATTTATGGTAAGTCTTTGTATTCACATATACTTTCAGTTTTCTTGGGTAAATAAATACCTGGGAGTGTAATGGCTGGACCATATGGTTAGAATATTTTTAGCTTTTTAAAAAACTCCCATGCAGTTTTCCAAAGTGGTTGTACTGGAGACTCTGGTTTCTGCTCTGACATGTAAAGAGCTTGGCGATTGTCTCTCCTTCCCACATAGCAAGATAAAAGGTGAACAAACAAATCATTGATATTTCTTAGGTCTCGTAGAGGACTGAGGGTCAGAGGGCAAACCACTGCTCCGAAAACTGGAGAGACAGATGGGCGATTCAGAGAATCACAGCTTCCGAGAAGCAGAAGCTTCTGGAGCCGGATGAGTTGGGCCCTTAAGTGGTAACCTGATGAACTGCTGAGAGTGGGCTGGCTTGAGATAAAGACCCCAGGGGCCACCGCACTTCACCGGTTAGGTTTCCAGGAGCTCCAAGTTCCCATCGTGAATATCAGAGGAAAGTTCCCTCACCTTTGGTCATAAGCCCACAGCTAGCTCCACCACAGACGCCTCCTCGTCAAGGGAGACGCTTCCCCAGAGCCGTGTCTGACGTGGGGAAGAATGACTCGGCCCCAGCCCCCTCTAGCCCTCCTGTCCCTTGTGAAGGTCACAGCCCAAGGCCCCAGGCGCACTGAAAGATGGACCTAATCCCAGGTCTTCAGAACACTTCGCATCTCCCGGCCTGACCACCACATAACTGGTTCCTGTAAAATAGCAGTGGACTTGGACATGGCAGAGGTGCTGGAGTTATCCAGCCAGGACTTTAAAACAAGGGTGATTAACATGCTAAGGGTGAACAGTGTGCAAGAAGCGATGGGAGGGTAAGCAGAGATGCGGAAACGCTAAGAATCAAAACCCCCGGGACAGTCATGAAAAATGCCTTTGAGGAGTCTTTCAGTAGACTGGACCTCGAGAAAGCTTCAGTATGGGTCAATAGAAATGTCCCAAACAGGAATGCAAAGAGAAAAAAAATGAAAAAAAAAGAACAATATCCAGGGGTTGTGGGACAATTACAAAAGGTGTGATATCTACATATGGGAACACCAGGAGAAGAGAGAAAGGAACAAGGAAAAGATTTAATAATAGTTGAGAATTTTCCAAAGTTAATGACAGAAAGCAAACCACAAATCAGAGAAGCTGAGGGGATACCAAGTGCATAAATGCCAGAAAATCAACACTCGAGCACATCATATTCAAACTGTGGAACACCAAAGACAGAATCTTGAAAGGTGCAGAGAAAATACACCATACCTACAGAGAACAGTGATAAGATTAACATCAGATTTTCCATCAGAAACCAAGCAAGAAAAGAGTGGAGATGAATATTTAGTGTGTTTTTGTGTGTACAAAACAATCATTTATTATGCTCATATATTCTGTGGTCTGGAGTTCAGAAAGGGTGTATCAAAGATGACTTTTTTCTCCTCTGCAATCTCTGGAAGACTGAGCTCTGGAATTATCTGCAGGTGTCTTCTTGTGTGTCTGGCACCTGAGCTGGGTTGACAGAAAAGTTTGGCTCAGCTCAGAAGCTGCATACCTGCGTGGACTGGTCTTACAGCACGATGGCCTCAGGGAAATCAAACCTCTTAAATTGTGGCTCGAGGTGTCAACAATTAACGTCCCAGTCTGCGAGGCAGAAGCAGGAATTGGCTGCACAGCCTGTCCCGGGCACTGTCCTGAGTACTTTGTGTATTAGCTGCTCATTGAGCCTCATGACCACCAGGGAAGTAGTGCGATTATCATACACGTTTTATAGGTGGGTTGGTCCTTTCCCAGTGCCTCACCGCAGATGGGAAGAGGAAGAATGAGGTTCTGGCTGCAACAGTTCAGCTCTGGGGTTGGTGCTGACGGCGCTAATAACCCAACACTGGGGTTGGGTTTCTGCCCACCTGGCCCCCGGGGCTCCCGGGCTGCAGCCGCGCCTCTGGCTGCCCTTGGTCCCCGCACCCGTTCTGACGGGCACGAGCTCAGAGCCCTGCCCCCGCTCTGCGGAGCTCCTCCCTGACTACGTCCACATGTGTCACTCCCAGGGGACAGAGTGGGTGGCGTCTGCCTCAGATGGGATGTCTCCTGCCCCTGCCTCAGCCTGTCTGCTCTGTGCTGCCCGCAGTACCCCCGCGAAGCTGCCAGACACAGAAGCCCTCCCCCCGTCGAAGTTCTCTCTTGCTTCCAAGGACTTTAACATTTCCCTGGGGAAGTGTCCCTCCCCCAGCTCTGGGGACCACACCTGAGCATCATGGGCTGTTCCCTACAGTCATTTCTGGGTCCAACCTGCAGCCTGGGCACAGCCGTTCTGTGGGCGTCTCCCCTGAGCTGCGGGGTGTCCAGGAGCAGTGCAGCACACCCCTGTCCCAGGGTCCCGCAGCAGGTACACAACACAGGAGAGAAGGGCAGTGAATGTGTCAGGTCTAGTTCCTTTACAGTGTCCGTGACGTTTTTTCCAAACCTCTGTGCACTTCTCCCAGTGGTTGCCTCTTGAAATAGTTCTCCTGATCTGAAACTACAAGCATTTATAAATCAGGGTTTCTGACATCTCTCCTTGAGGCAGGATGGCTTGCATTTCCCTTTTCTGTCTGCAGAAATGCTGTGGTCTCACCTCCTGACCCTTCCTGTTGATGGACCCTTGCCCAGGATGATCTTGGCCTCTGACTTTACACCATCCTCACATCCCTGCCAGGTGCCCTTACCTCCCCCTAGTTATTCAGTCCCCCGGGCACCGGCTTTGCCAGGTCACCCTACTCTGCGGCCCCCTTGCTTCAATTGAAAGCACTGCTGTCCAGCTGCTAATTGTGTTCAACCTGGTGACCACTCTTACTGTTGTTGACACCGTTTAATTTCTTTTTAAATTGCTTTGTGTTCGGTTCCACCAACTAGCGCGTCAGCTCCTTGGGACCAGAGATCGTGGCACGTATGTGGATAGAGCACAATGACTTGCTCATAACAAGTCTCAATAAATATTATTTATTGAAGAACCTGGAGAGAGTGATCACTTTGACACTCCCTCTCAGTGAGCGGCTGAAATCCCAGTAATGGGAAGCATGGAAAAGCCTTCCTGACTTGAATAACTCGTCATTATGACCAGTTATTACCAAAAGTAAGCACTTTCCCCTTTACATACTTATTGAATTCTCATCACAATCCTTCACTGCAGGTATGATTCTGTTGAAAGATGAGGGATTGGGGTTCAAATGCAGAAGCTGCCTTGCTCAGAGCTGAGGGGTGAATGGGGTCTTTCTGATGCCAAAATCTCTGTGAAAACAGCCTCCACCCACTAAGAGAAGCAACTCAGCCAAGTGCCCAGATGGGCTGAGATCAGTGCAAAGAGCTTCTCGGGTCCTCGGCGCCCGGAGCGGGGCGGGCAGCCGGGTCCCCTGCTGGGTGGGTCAGCGGCAGGACGTCATCAGGGGCAGGCTGTCCGCAAAGCAGCCCTTGTTTTCAGTGAGATTTCAGTGTTCAGAGGACTTTTCTCTTTGAAATGCAAAGTAGTCCTCGCTAAGGAGCCGGCAGTTCTGAGACTTGAGTCTTTGGATTTATGTGGAGAAGCTTAGTGGCTGGCAGGGCGAGGGCAGCACTAAATCCCTGCACGAGGTGCCCGACGTATTCCTTCAAAGAGATAGCGTGCAGTTTGGATGCTTGTGGGAAAGGAGATGAAAACCAGGCATTACAGCCAAGGTGGACAGAGGTCACTACATCCCGGAGCTGGAACGTAGCCTCATTCCCAACCATGCGCTTTCGTCCTCCGCTCTGGCTCCACCCCGCTAATTCCGGAGATGCAGCCCCTTCACAGTCATCTTGGGGGTGGGGGGAGGCTGCTCGGTGCATCAGGCGAACATTCACAAGAGCCCCCAGCTGCTTCCACCGTGAAGGTGCGAAGGCTCATCGCTGGCTGCCTCAGATGGTCCTTCCGCCACGTCCAGGCCATGTCCAGGAGGCCTCAAGAGTGTCCCCTTCATCCCGGGCTTGGTTGTCCGGGTGTCAGAGCTTCACCGCTTCAGCCCAGGGAGTAAATCAAAGGCTTTTTAGTGAAGATAGCAATTACAGTTCCCTTCTGCTTCCCCCTCTGTCCCCTGGGAGCTCCCAGGGACAGGGGCAAAGGTCAGAAGTCATGCTGGACGGAACTGACACTCGGTTCCTCAGCCCGAAGCAGAGTTTGGGGCAAAGCTTGGTAAGGAGAGTCCCCAGGGTCCCTGCCTGGCCTCTTCCAGACACGAGTGTCTGAGTCCCAGCAAAAGTGATCATTCATCCGTCTGTGACTCCTGCTATGCTGAGAATCCAAATGCAGAACGAGTTCCAAATGCAGAAAGAGTGTTTCCTTTTTCAAATGTCAACAAACGAGTCCTCAGGTTTATCCACAGGTAAATAGCAAGTGCAGTGGACATTTTTATTCATTTTGGCTACCGAGTTCCTGAACCCACTTCTCTGCGCAGCCCACCCCCTGTCCTGTGCCGAAGCAGAGCCTGCGGCCGGGAGCTGTGTGCCTGGGTCACGGAGGAAAGTGGGCCGAGTGTGTGTGTGTGTGTGTGCTCTCCAAGGGCGAGTCCAGCTCAGCCCCAGCCTGCGGGGACTCAAGGCCAGAGGGTCAGCCTTGGTCCGATCTCTGCATTGTCAGCTGTCAGTGTGGCTGCCCCTAGGGCGGGGGCGGTTCTCCGGGACACGCCCAGCGGACACCCAAGAGGCAGACAGCCCTCCTTCCCGCCCCATCACATAGTCACGACAGTAAGGGTCGGTTTCCCGCTTCCTGTGTGTCCACCGCATGGGGAGCCTGCAGTGACCCAGAAACAGCTGTTGCTTTGGGAACAGTGCGGCTCCTACCACAGCCCTGGCTGAAGCATCCTCCCAAGTGGCGGTTTGAGAAACGCGAATTCTCCGAGTGCCTAAGGGAATCATGGAAGTGGGTCCACTTCCTCCCCCTTGATTTCCAGAATCTATTTTCCCGCCATGGGGACACGGCTCCGTTGGTTTACAGTTGGTACTACGTCGTGAATGATAGCATCCCACCTGGGGGTGCCTCCCGCTGCTGCCCCTTCCAGGCCACCTCACCACTCCGTGGTCTGGTCCGTGGTGGGTCATGTAGTCACCGTCCTACCTCTTGTGACGTCAGGGGCGTCCCTCGGTCTGCGACGTGACACTCAGTGCCTGGGTGGCACCAGTGTCCAGACTAAACGCTCTCATCAGGCCGCCTTTCTGGGAAGAAGGACCCTGACCTGATCCACTTGCTGCTGGGTGCCGCCTGGTCTCGTGCTGGCAGGTGTGATCACCCAGCTCAGCTTCGGCTGCAGCAGCCTTGGGGAAAGGACCCACACCCTGTGGTCCATGCAATGCCTCCATCTGCACCCCTGTGGCAACTTTTCTGTGAGGCCCCAGAGTGTCAGAGGACAGAGGGGCAGGCTGTTACCTGCCTGCCGCAGATGCTCTCGTGGCCTCACCTGAGATACCATGATGGTCACCTTCTGCTTCCAGCCTGAGCCCCACCCACCTTCCTCCCCGATCCTCCAGCCTTTCTCATTCCCGGTCCTGGGCAACCAGGGGGCCATTTGTCATCCCCTTTAGTCTGTACGTGTCCTTCCTCACCTTTGGCTCGTTTTTCCTCCAGACTGAGTGGGCCTCCAGACCTCTGCTTGAAACCTGATTACAGGGGGAGTCTCCCCTCAAAATCTCACGAGCCACTTCCTTAAAGTTAATCTCTTTCTATGTTCACGTCCCATCGGGTCAGTTTTTTGGAGACCCCTGGCTGGTAGGTGTGGCCCTAAGTGTCCTCTCTATTTGGGCAACTGACCATAAGACTTGAAAAGTGAGGAGCTGCCCAGCCCTTCTCCCACCCAACCTGAGGATGAAGGAATCTTCAGAACACCCCGTCCTCCCCTACCTCTGCCCCCACCTCCGCCTCCACCCTGAGATCTCACACCCTTGCTGTGCTTAATGGGAAATAAATATAGACAGAAAAACATTTTAAGAACTCCCCATCCTGCCCGGGAGGAACGTGTGTTAGGGTTTCAGACTCGGATGATACAAAAGCTCACCTGCGACCATCACACTGCAGCTCACCAGCCCCGTGTTTGGCTCCAGCCCTAGGGTGACAAGCAAAATAGTGAAGTCCCTTCCGCAAGCCCGTGGATGGGCAGAGAATGTTGTTGGGAGACACTCAGTTGAACTCTGGGATGTCCAGCCCGTGCTGAGTCCTGTAGAACTGGGACTGTGAACACCGCTCGGTGATGCTCTAGGTGTTTCCCATGCCCGATAGCCACCTGACTTAGTATTCTGCGGGAAAATGATGGCCATGCCTACACTTCATGTGCAGATCTGGGGGGGAGCGCTCAGAACACCTTAAGTATGTGCAGTGTTTTTTGAAGCACTGAAATATTACAACTTCCCTGGTTCCCCTCAGGGGCGGCCCTGGGCACCAGTGGGAAGAGGACGCGGCAGTGAGAAAACGGAGGGAAGGTCCCAGGGACTGAGACGCTGAGTCGGGGTATGGGGGCATCTTCCACTCCCAGCCCTGGGATACTCTCCGTAGTTCACTGACAGTAAATCCATAAGGGCAGCACCTGGGCCATCCGTGCCCAGGCACGATCATTGTAAGGAGACAAAGGTTTTGGAGTGGACTCTGCCATTTCCTTATGGGGGGCAGACCCTCCGTGGACTCTGAACCCCTAGAGCTCTGCTTGATGAAAAAGGCCCAGCACCCCAGGAAAGCACAATTGTACTTGATATTTTTATTCGCTTAACAGAAACATTCACTTCTCAGATTTCACTGAAGTGCAATTTACAGAACTTAGAGGTAAATTAACATGTGTAAATTCATATTTTAAGGTTTTGGATTTTTGTTTTACAAATATTACAAATGTACATCGATTGGTACAATATTGCCATTCAATCATGCTTTTCATGTACATACCTTCACTTAAGAAGTACTATTTATTAAGTTCATTTTGCTTAAAAAATGCTGAAAATTAACTGGGTACTGTTGGGCAAGTTTTTTTTTTTTTCTCCCTTTTTTACTGATGCTTACACAGCAGAGTGATAGAAATCTAGTGCCTGTGTAAAAAGAGGCCCTAGAATCCAGATCATTTGTCTTTATCTTGAGAGGATATTTCATCTCTCCAGCTTTGATTCTGAAATGAGTTGAGAACTAGGTATTTCCTTCCCCAGGGATTGATGCTGCCTGCATGTCGCTGCAGGAGTGATATTTTTTGGTCTAAATTTCTAGAGCTGTGGCATCAGTGTCCCTTTTGGTGGACAGGCTCCAGGGGGCTGAAGGGACTGGTAGGTCCCTCTGGACAAGAAGTCACAGGAACACGCCAGGACCTCTTCGTTCTGAGCAAAGACCTGACCTCAGGTCAGTGAAGTGGGGCTCAGGGGTGGACACGGGCCTGAGACTTAACGCTCGGTTGTACCAGGAGCCAGGGGTTTAGGATGGGGAGTCAGCCAAGAAAAAAAGGAGGAGGAAGGGCAGGGAGAGGAAATGCGAGAAAGAAGAGGGAGAAGAGGTAGGTTGGGGCCGTGGTGGCAGTGGCCCCATCGCTGTGGTTTTCCAGAGCCGTCCCTCGATGGCTGCTTCCTCTGTCTCATGTTTCCGCTTCCTCATCCCCTCACCCCCCGCCATCCTTTACTTGATCTGATTCAGAATTTGTGGGGGAGTCTTGTCAGGAGCCGGCAGTGTCCCCGCGTTCCCAGAAGCAGCCGTGCTGCAGCTGGGGGTGAGTCAGCACCGCGGACAGCGGCGGATACCTGGCAGCCGTGACGTCCCCACCGCCCTCCCCGCGAGTGCCCGTCACTGTGCCCGGAGGGACCTCGGAGCGCGGGTCTGTCCCTCCTGAATCACAGAGCTTTCGGTATTTCACCCCACCCCTGACCCCCGCAAGGACTCAGCTGGGACAACCTTTCGACATGCGCGGGGCGGTGGGTCCCTGCTCCTGGATGGGGAGGGCGGTAGGGAAACCAGCAGGGTTCACCGGGCTTTGCTGGGTGTTAACGAGGCTTCTGCCATAAGACGTCACAGCCATCGAATCGTGGTACATAAACAGAGATTTTCCTAACTTTCCTTTGGTCTTATTAGAAAGTGCTATTTATTGTATTTTGGACCAATTCGATGATTTCATTAGAATGGCTTCTTAAAAAATGGGTATAGAAGTTTCTCTAAATTAAAAATGTCTACTTTAAGTTTCAAATGTCTTTTTAAATTTTTTTAAACAAGATATTATAGACACATCTTGAAATTTTTAATCTAAAAATAGGATTTCATCAAAATATTCTGGGCATTGATACACCGTGTATTTACTATTTATGGCTCTCCAGACGTGATAAACACTATACCAAAGAAAAAAAGAAAGAAAGAAAGAAAACATTTAACTTTATTGATAAGAACAGAATTCTGTGAAAAAGAATCATGTGGGAAAAATATGAGCTGTGTTTCCTTGAAAAGCAACTCAAGTCAACATTTCTGAGGAACAACGGACATCAGACACTGTAGTGGCCAGATGGGTACATACAGACTTAGAAAGGAACAAAAAGGAAACAGCAGTTATAGATCTGCAAAATAGACCCACAAATCATTTGCTCAGCAAAAACAAAACCCAAAGATAATCCTAAATCCAGTAATTTGCTATCACACGTTGTGGGATCACGTGCTGGGAGGGGACAAGCGGAGCCACCGACCTCCTGACCCTCTAGGGCTGGGTCCTGCCAGGAGGACCAGGCTGGGAACTGTACGTTGCTTACGTTTTTCTCCCTGATCGGAAGTGGTGTGGGCTTGGGAGGCAGATGGAGGTGCTGCCGACTTTATTTGGATGTTAGCGGGAGGGCAGATTGTGGGAGGGTGGATGCGAACACGGAACAGGGCAAGTGTGAATCACGGAGACACAGGATGGTGGTCGAGGCAGGTTCGGCAGGTGGGGGGCCCTTTTGTTGGCTCCGTCCTGATTTCAGGGTGACTCAAGTGTTTGTTCTCCTCACAGAGACCCAGGTGGGGAGGTGTGCGGGCTCCTCTGGACTCGAATTCCCCTAATTTTTCTAATCGAAAGATGCAGGTGGACCTGCATAAGTGGTGCTGGTGCTCCCGGGGGCCTGGAGCAAAGGGAGATGCACCTCTGGGCTTGGGGCTGACCTGAGCCAAGCCCTCCAGCTACCCTGGTGCCGGGTTCGAGCCCGGGGTCCTCTCCTCTGGCCTCTGGCCGTCCCAGCCCTCCTGTCCCGTCCCCACCCGCCTGTGCCCGGAGCCCGGGGTCCCTCGTCCCTAGCTCCCTCTCTGTTTCCCACTCACTCGTGGCAAAGCTTCAGGCCCTGAAGTGCACTTCTTGCTGCCCTAGGGACTCTTCTCTCATCCATCTCTCCCTCCGAGAAGTGCCCTCCTGACCCGACAGACAAGTCCCCACGCCGGTGCTAATGGGTGCCAGGGCCCTAGGGGTGGCTTTCTCCAGGAGCAGATGTTTATACATGAGGAAGTTTGTGTGGTTCTGGAGAGCCAGTGCCTCGAACCCTGTGGGGTGCTCATCGTGGGTGGGTGGGCGCCTTCCAAGCCCCTAGAACCAGGTCCCGTGGGCAGTGCCCTCTGTGCCCCTTTGTGGGTCGGCTCCCCCACATCTTCCCTGCCGTCTGCTCCCTGTAGTAGGAGCTCGTTCATACAAAGCATGGACCACGTCTCCAAGCAACAGCTCAGAGTGCTGTGAGCTGAGCTTCTGGTCACAGATTCCAGCCAGGACTGGACTGTGCCTCCTGCTTTCAGAGCAGGGCTCCAGAGACGGGGCTCAGAGTGTCTGAGTCACAACCAGCCCTGAGGCCTCTGGTTCTCTGAGCTTTGTCCTGATGCCATGTCAAATGATCAGACACTAACATAAACTGGCCTTTTGATCCTAGCTTTTGTACTGAATTAAGATTTTATTTCCTCAATTTGTATGAAAGATTAATACGAGTCATCTATTTGCAAAACCATTTTCATCTCTCTTGAAACTTTATGCTGGAGAAGTTGTCCGTTTTCTCTTATAAAAGAACTTGAGTAAGTTTGACTTTATATTAAATCCCAGGAAAAGTTTCTCTCTCCATACTTAGTATCTCTACTTCTTGTTCTCTTGTGACAATACCTACAACTCACTTTGTTTTGCTTTTGCCTCGTTGTTATGAGAGCTTTGTGATGCTGCACTTGCCTTTCTTGGGTTAAGTGAGGTGCCCGGGCTGCTACAGAGCTTTGCTATTTATATTCTGGACGATGAATCTCAGATGCGGATCTTTTAGATGGAGGAACGAGAGGCTGGTTAACCGGCATGATGGAGCCAGAAATGAGTCCTCGGCGGTGAAACAATTCAAGGCATATGATGACTCGAGATGTCACGGGGGTGCCACCTTCCTGCGTGGACAGGGGGTCAGGACCCCGCCCCTCACTCAACCCCGGACGCCCCATGTGCTCGGGGGAACCTAAAGGGGGCAGAATTCTGCCTCTTGCACTTCGGCAGCTGTTTTAAGTGAATTTTTTTATTGTTCAGGATGGAGATCAGAGAACCGAGATGAGAGAGCTGGAGGCCCCTCAGGCCTAAGGGGACAGTTCTGTGAGTTTCTGTGCTTGCTTTCTGATAAAACTCAGTTAAAAAGGCAGGACTTGGTCTGGGACTTGGTTTCCTGATTGATTCCCTGGGTAGGGGGGACCCTATCAGCTCAGACCTTGTCCAGGTGGTCGGGTCGTCATCTGCCAGGGAAGCAGCTGCGTCAAGCCATGGGCGTGGGGCCCGGGGCTTCGCATCTGGGACCCTCGTCACCAGGACGTGTAGCGGTGGTTTCTTCATGCCCTAAATCTTGGCCCCCGGGTGCTTTGGAAACTGTTCCTTTGCTCTCTGCAAGAATGGTCTCACTCTCTGGTCCTCTTTTAGGGGTTCTTTAATATCATGTGTCTCAAATCATTTTGAAAGGAGGTGGAGTGAAAAAAATAGGAATGAACATGATAGCTCATCCTTACTGGCTTCTTTGGGGAGGAGCCCATGGCTTTTCTCTTCACTTGTGGCTTATCCTGAAGTCTCACACACGCTGTGCTCGTGGGAACCCCTCGCTCAGGAGGTGCGTGGCGGGGAGGGAAGCGTCGGGGATGGGCCTGGTTGGTTCTCACCGGCCAAGCCTCAGCACTGCTTTTCAAGGCATCCACTCAGACCCTCTGGCCCAAATGGAAATTCCCTTGGACACAAGGAGGAGCGAGAGCTGTTTGTGCGTAGGCAGGTGTGGTGGGCGATCTCGGTCCTGGCATCTTGGGAGCAGCCGTCGGAGAAGCAGCATGTCCCTAACGCAAGGCTAGTTGCTCATCTGAGCTTCAGACACGCGTGTGTTTCTGAACACCAAAGGAAAACGAATGCACAGCACAGATCAGCACCGTCAGGGCACGCCACACCCACACACGGCTTCGCCCGCTGCGCAGGGCCGGCCCGGGGCCTCATAACATTAGTAGGAACTGGTCTTGCTCCGGCGGCTTCCTCACCCAGGTGCCCAGGCCAGCCTTCTGGAATGCTCTGAACAGCTGCTGTTTGACAGCCTGGTAGGTGCGTGCCCCCAGCTTGGCCTCACAGTACATGGACGGCGTGTCTCCGTGGCTTGGGATCCGTGTGCTCAGCTGTGGGGCAGAACGAGAGAGGACGGGTGAGCCCTCGCAGGGAACGGGCCCCGACCAGCAGGACCGCTCAAGCCTGGCAAGCAGGCACTGGCCTGCCGGTCACTTTTCCTTCTCTCTTCCTTTAAACAGAAAAGCAGCGAGATCATCACGTGGGCTTGGAGTTTGCCAAGAGGGTGGATCTCAGGTTAAGTCCTCTCACCACACGGAGGATGGGAGGGGCTGCGTGAGTCAATCAGTGCAATTCTGGGGTCATTTCACAACATATCAAAATATCCAGTGGTGCCCCTTAAATATATACACTGTTCATATGTCAATTATGCCTCAGTAACAAAGAAAAATATCTATTCTCTCTAATTTGATCTATTGATAAATAAAACTTCATATAAAATTCCAAAAAAAGAAAGAGTAACAGTAGAAATTAGGGAGGCTTTGCTTCACAAGAAGTGTGAGTGATTAATGAAAAATATAAACACAGAACTTGTCTGCTATTAACAGCACAAGCTGTGCATAATTTTTTTCTTTTTCGAGGAAGATTAGGGGCTCAAATCGGCGTGGGTGGTGAGGCTGAGGGGGCCGTGGGAATGAAGGCAGCGTCCCAGGTGGAGTCGCCTGCTAGCCCACCGGGAGGACCGGGACTGGCCCCCGTGTCCAGCGGGGCAGGATCCGGCCTGGCTTCACCACCCATGCGCCAGGGTCGGGCGTGTGGTGAGCGGGGGAAGTGGTCGGTGGGGGGGCGGCACCGGCTACTGGCCGGCCAGTCCGTCCCTGACTCTCACAGCTGTTTAATTGGGGGAACACCTAACTTTTCTGGGCATCCATTTCCTTCTGTCTGGACTGGAATTACATGGACTCTGAAGTTTCTATGGACTTTCTCACGGGCTGCACTGGCCACAGCTGTTCACCAGTGAGCCCCTTTCCACCTATTTCTGGGGCCACAGCATGAGACCCTGCTGCAGGTCAGGGGTCCCACTAGGAGGGGCCACACCTGGGGTTGGCGGGGGGCGGGCAGGGACACGGGGGCTGGTTTGCGTGTCCCGTGTCACTCTGGCTCTGCCCAAGCGGCCGCTCCCTGGGCCCCACCCATGTCCAGCCCCACTGACCTTGCCGTAGAGCCGCGCCCACCGGGCCGAGAGCCTGTGCTTGCAGAGCCTGGACGAGCGGCCGCAGCTCCGCTTCCCAGTGGTGGCGTTGATGACCTCCACGTCCGCCGTGCCCACCACCCAGTTCACGCTGAAGTGGGGTGACTTCCCAGGCTGCCGTGCCTCGGCCTGACTCACTCCTGCCGGGAGAGAAGGGGCGCCGGGCGTGAGCGCTGCTGGCCGGGCGGGCGGGAAACGGCTCCCACGCTGGTGGGACAGGGTGGACGGCCGGCCCGAGCGCCATCGCTGGGGCTTGGATTCGAAGGATTTTAAATGCAAGGCTGTCCTATAATAACACTCTGCCCACGTTTCCCCCTTTCTCTGGATGTTCGTCGCGTGGACTGGTGAACAGATGGGGCCGCATAAAGGCCAGCTGAGAGCGTGCGTTTACGGGGCATCTGCTGCCTGCCCGCTCCCCACAGGGCAGACGCCAGGGTCACAGTCCGGCTGACGAGATACGAAATGGAGTGAAAACAAGTGAGCTCTGAGGGTGCAAGGCACCGGCCCGGCAGGGTGACTGGAGCCCAGCTGGGACTGGAAACTGGGCCCTGGTTTGAATTTCAGGACCACAGAGCGTTAAACCGGGAGTGGGTCTTTCTGAGTCCTGGGGCCACCGAGGATGCTAAACCATGCAGGATGGTGGCCTGGGAGGAGGGGCACTGACCCCGGGGCCTCGGCCATATGCCCTCCATGCCCCCTGGCTCCCTGCGCAGCTGACGGGCTGGCTCCACCCCCAACCCCGGCTTCCACTGGGGTCACGCAGAGAAGGACCTTGGTCTCATGTGTGTTCACGGCCACAGTGCTGCAGGATGTTCAGCCTGGATGCCCCCAACACCCCCCTCCTGATCCCTTCCCTGGATCCAGCCCCCTGAGCAGCTGCTCCCATATCCACACTCTGCCCCTTCCCAGCCTCCTGTTCCCCAGTGGACAGACTGGATGGCAGCATGGGGCCTCTCAGGGCCCTGGGTGGGTGGGCCCAGGGGCCCCAGCAACATCTCACGGGGAAGCAGAGCCTGGTGCTGGGAAGCAAGTGGCAACCCAAGGAGCTGGACACATGGAAAAGTTGTCACCTGACTCATCAACATAGATGGAAATTAAATTTAACTTAGACACCCAAGAACTGAACATTTGCTTTTAGCTCCACACCAGGAATTCTAGGTCTTTGGGGGCCACTGCAGAGCTGTTTCTGCTGCTCAACCACAGGAAGTCATTAATCTTCAACATTTTAAGAAAGAACAGGAGAAAGAAGAAAAGGGAAAGTGAAAGAAAGACATTGAAACCGGGCCCAAAGTGATATTTTATCAGAATTACTGAAATTATTGACCGTTTAGAAAATGACTCTGGTTTCATAGACATTGAATTTGAGGCAAGCCTTCCCATCCCTCACCTGACGATGGTGAGTCAGGACTGAGCCCCTTGGAGACGGGCGTGGGTCTCAGGCTCCCATTCCCAGCTCCTACGAGGTGGATGTCACCACCTCTTCAGCTGGTCTTGTTTGTGTTGTTAATTCTTGTGTGTTTAAGAAATTGTGCCATTGCCACGGGTCACAGTGGGTGTGTCGGGAGAACTTGGCCTTCTGGTTAAACGGGGTTCAAATCCTTGCTCCATGTTGATAAATAGAGCATCTTCACACTTAAATTCCTGTGAGTCTATTTCCACATTTATAAATGGAGGTGACAGCAGCTGTCGTGGTTGGTGTGACAGGGTGTGTGCCTCATCTTGACGTTGACGGGGGTGGCTGCTGGGTTTAGTTAGGTCCCTTCCCTGAATGGTGGAGCCGTTCTCTGGGGGGGACTCGTGGAGGGTGAGTAGCTGCACCGTGCAGATCAGGCCTCTCTGGGCACCCACTCCCCAGGAGAACCACCCACAGGCTGTACGTGGCCATCACCTGCCGGGCTCAGGCCGCAGGGCGCCACAGCCATGGGCACAGCTTTGGGTCAGATCCGAAGGCACCATTCATGGCGAGGACGGGGGTGAGGGAACCCCCTCCGCGACAAGTCGGCCCGAGTCACGGGAAGGGAAGGTGGGGCAGTGGTCCTGGATGGGCACACGACCCCTGCTCCCATGGCCTCGCTGTAGTTTGCTGAGTCCCCTCCCTGGACGCTGGGAGCCCCTGGAATCTGACGTGGTCCCCGGATTTGGCAGAGAGTCTTAGATTTTAGGAACACGTTCTGGTGTGTAAAGAAACCTGGGGCATAGCCACTGAGCCCTGGGTGGTCCCAGCCCCACTGGGAGCATCCTCTTCCGCCCTGTCTGAGCTTTGGGGTCCGTGATGCTGCCCTTGGCTGGTGACTCTCGTGGGAGGGTTGAGGGAGTGGGGAGGTGTGCTCTCTTGGGGGCTGGCCTGGCTGAGAGCTATCCCCGCGAGTTCCCGCCACCCTGTGGGCACCATCGTTGCCCCTGGTTTTCTGAGAACAACCTTAGGGTCCTGGGAGTAACCCTTAGGCCTGACTCTTACCACAACCGTTGACTGGCTCTTTGACCTTCTCTCTCCTCTTCCGGGGGATCTGGTCTAAGCCCCGGACTGGCCAATTGCTGTGGGTCTGCACATGCCCACCACCCAGGGCCCCCCACCGCAGATCACGGCTTGCAGCCCCTTCAGAGACAAGGCACCGCCCAGGAGGGAGCCGCGGTGGATTACCGGGTTAATTACGGGGGTCACAGCGGGTGGGGCTACCTCCCCAATGCCCCCTCCTGCTGAGCTGAGAGGTCAGCTGCCGCCAGAGGGGCTCACGGCTGTGTGACTTCTGGTCCTCACGACCCCAGGCTGGCCCTGGCGGCCTGGGGGCAGCATCCCCCTCCCAGATTTGGTGCTGGGGGAACATTCAGGAATTTGCTCCTGGATCAGGTGGGGGCGACCTATGGCCCTGGGTCCCCCCTGCCCTGTTGGACACGTGTGTTTTTTGCCTGGATTTCTCTGGGCACCGCAGACACTGCCCTGAAAGTGACACTGTGATGTCTGAGGGGCTCATCCTGTTACACCTTCACTCTGGAACGTCGTCCGGAGATGCTCCGCACCCGGCTGACCTTTCAAGTATCCGATCTCTGCAGTTCTGCTCGCTGAGTCTTAAATGGCCACGGGCCAGACTGGGAGAGCCTGCCCTGGGGGCCTCAGGGCCTGTGGACGGAGGGGTGTGTGCGTTTGAGGACCTGTTCTTACCACTGAGGAGGGGCCGGTTGTGCCGGTACGAGGCGGGCAGCTGGCCGATGTCCTCGGTCCTGTGGCTCATGACCCGGGAGAGGTGGCCGGTGTGGTGCAGGCTCCCCACCACGATGCTGTGCAGGTACACGGGCTCGATGAAGTGGCAGAGCAGCGCACCCTGCAGCCCCAGCACGTTCCACCTGGGGGGGAGAGGGGCGTCAGCGCCCTGGCTCACTGGCCTCACCTGGGGGAGGACGGGGGGCCTTTCTGCGCCGTTGTCCCCGAGGCGTCACTGTCCCCATCGTGCAGCTGGCGGTGGGGGGTTGGGGGAGCTGGCCTGGGGCTCGCAGCACACTGGACCGGGCATGGCTTTGGCCTCGTGACCCCTGGTGACCCCAAGCCCCTTTCTGCCGTCAGGGGGACGGGTGTCGGTGGGTCTGCGTGTGAATAAACGTGGATCCTTTTCCTGGAAAATGAGTTGTTGGGTGAAGGGGAAGCTACATATTCTCTCAGGGACTTAAAGTCAGATTTAAAAAATGACCCTCTGGGCTTCCCTGGTGGTGCAGTGGTTGGGAGACCGCCTGCCGATGCAGGGGACGCGGGTTCGTGCCCCGGTCCGGGGGCATCCCGCGTGCCGCGGAGCAGCTGGGCCCGTGAGCCATGGCCGCTGGGCCCGTGAGCCATGGCCGCTGGGCCTGCGCGTCTGGAGCCTGTGCTCCACGACGGGAGAGGCCACGGCAGTGAGAGGCCTGTGTACCGCAAAAAAATAAAAAATAAAAAAGACCCTCTGTCTCCAAAGTGAATTGCAATTTTTCTTTATGTTCCCTGGGAAATATCAGAAATTGAATTGACTGCAGTTTAGGGGAAAATACTCTCCCTCCCCACCCCTTTGTCAAACTCAGCAGTGGGCGGGACCTGCTGTGGTGACATGAACGACCTTGTTTGGCTCTGGGGGTGATTTGACTTCAGGAGCCCCGATCAGAGGACGAGGCCGTGGTCCTTGACATAAATGAGGCTCTGGGTGAGTGTTTGCTTCTGCCAGCAAAGGTGACAGGAGCCTCGTCAGACATTTCCCTGTAAGTTTGAGTGGAACAACTTTCCGTGTATCTGTTATTTAAGGCAACATTTTGTGGTTTCCACATGCTTAAAATCCAGCCTCCATCAGCACAAGCATTATGCAGTTAATTTCTTACATCATTATTCTTTTCATTAATTAACATCTCTCCACGGTTAGAGCAATTACTGTGGTGCTTCCATGCCGTACATTTCCTTTCATGATTAATAAGGAGTCATTCTATTTCCCTTTCCCGAAGCAGTCAATTAACACAGAATTCTTTCCATTAATTACCGAGTGCTCAAACCAGCAGGCCTACCTAGAGAGCAGTCTGCTCTGAGAACCTGTGACACCAATTGCCTTAAAAAATTCTCTTTAAATTTTATTCCAAAAACACAAGCAATTTAGCTGGCGATATTAATTTGCCTCAGAAGCATTGAGGTGAGTGAGAAACATCTTCTAATCTCATGCAAGAAGAGGCAGCCATCTGGCTGGCGAGGATTGAGGAACGGCTCCCCCTCCGTTAAGTGTGGGTCATTAAAGTAATGTGCTCACCCACATAAAACTCAAGTGGAATATAAAAGGTAATATTTATATACAAACAGTTTAGTCCTACAATTTAAACAGTCATTGGTTTTATGAAACGTTTACTTTAGTCTATCAGATTTGCATAACTTCACTTAAAAAAATAATTGTGGTCATTTCTGTAAGTCACATCCTGTCTCTCAGAAAGGAGTGGAGAATTGCCCTTGGGATCTAATGTGTGATTTTCCCAAAGAGTAAGTATCCAAAAGTGTTGAAGGGGAGCACATTTCTGGAGGCATGAGAAGCGGGGGAATGGACATTCCCCATCGATAACAAAGCCCTTTCTCTAATGATGAGATGAGTATTACAGAGGGGACATTCCTGTGCTTCCGGCTGTCCATGCACTGGCTTTGAGCAAAACTTCTGGAACGTAGCTGAATGGCTCTGACGCTGCAGGAAAGTCTAAAGACAAACAAATTCTATATCTGGTCTCCTCATAATAACCTTTACAATAAAGAGACAATCAGCCTTCTCCTTGCCTGGCTGTACGAGTTTAACTTATTCAGCCAACACCATCAATAAAACCAAATGTCGCCCTGAATACAAACTGGAGAGTTTGCAGCATTCCGGATTGAACTGAAAAGTGCCTCTCCTTTTATACAAACAGCTGACATGACTGCAGTGTTGACAGAGAAAAAAGTCCCAGGTCTAGTTTTCAATATAGATAATCCCTAAATAAATATATTTTTGTCTGTTTGTCAATCACTGAAATACCAAAGATAAGTGAGGGAGAGATCTTGGAAAAAGGCTGTTTTCTTTAACTGAGAGACAATCTCTGTACCTCGAGGACTGACAGGGACTGTTCCAGGATGGGCCCCACCCAAGACCTGCTGGGCCTGTGTGCCCGGGGCATGAGACCGATAAACGTGGGCATGGGTGCAGGGACTGTGGGTGGTCGGGGTCCCTGTCTGCCATTTTCACCCCCGAGGCATGGCCGCCGGGAGGAGGTGTGGGTCCAACATGACAGTGAGGTCTGAACATCACCAAATTCATCCTTACTTCACTTCCCTCCTTGTCCGTGGGCAGGTTTGCTCGTGACCTGGAGGCACAGTCACACCCACTGAGAAAGGTCACGGTGCAGCTGGGTGACTCAGGCCGAGGCACAGCTGTGAGTACAACGCCATGCACCCTGGGCTCGTCTGGGTGGCTTTGGGTGCCTCCTGCTCCTAGGACTCCCAAGGCCGGGATGGAACTGGCCTGGGTGCAGCGGGCATCAGCGTTCCCAGCGTGCCAGGCAGTTCCATTGTGAGCCGGGTGATGCACAAAGCAGGCAGCATGGACTTGGGAGTCAGCCTACCGGGTCCAGGTGACCTCCGTGTCTTTTGTTGTCACTTAGCCCCTCTTCTGCTTTCCCTCAATGTTCATGATGTCTCCTGGTCACCTAATTTCTAGTTTGTTTTGCAGCTTCTCAGCCCTTTGCAGTGTCCTGGGGGCTGGACAAGGGATGGCTGCTACCTCAGATCTGTGTCCCTGTCTCAGCATTGTTGCAGGAGTAGCAGAGGCAGCAGCTGTGGGAGTGTCATCACTGTTACCACGCTTATGTTGGACAAATATTCCTGAGTTTATCACTCACTACCTTTGAGACAGGAGGGAGAGGGGCAGGGCACAACTTTTAAAAGAATGACATAGCCCAAGGACATGACATAAACTGATTAGAACCAAATGGGTCCAAGATGGCAGACAAGTCGACTTCCACTAGACCTTGAGCCTCAGTATATGCTCACCGTAACACATCAGCAAGCTAAATGACACACCCACAGGCGCCAGGACAGTTCCAACGCCAGACCATAAGGGTCAAAAAGTGGGTGGTGGCCCAATTTTGGGAAATCCCCGCCCCTTCTCCAAAATAGCCGGAATACTCCTCCCACTCATTAGCCTATGAAATTACCCACCCCTGTAGAAACTGACAACCCCATACCCTGGTGCCTTTCTCACCTTCTCAGATGGCCCACACTCTGTGGAGTGTGTTTCTCTCTAAATAAACCCACTTGTTACCTATCACTTTGTCTATCACTGAATGCTTTCTGTGATGAGACTTCAAGAACATGAGCTTCGTTAAATCCTGAAACCAGCTGTGTGATCTCGGTTAAAAGACTATGGGTTTTGGTGAGGTTCGAGTCCCAATCTGAGGTACACGGTTGTACCTTCACCACTGGAGATGGGGTGAACTTTCCCCTAAAGGCTGCAGTAAGGTGACCACGGTCTTCTGTAAAGGAAGAGCAGTGGTTATTACACCAAGCTGGGAACATTTGGGGCTGGGCGTTTAGTAAGAGCAGTGGTTTTAAAATGACCCATATTTGGAGCTTGGAAGCATGAACACATTCCCTCCTGATTTCAGCAGAGCTGTAGGTAACACCATCCGGCTGCCAGGTGGGCTGGGCGCAGAGCCAGGTCCCCACTCTCAGAGGGGGGGACTCTTGCAGCCTGAGATCTCAGTGCGGGGAGTCAGATGGGGCCTCGGTTCCCAGAGAGCATCCGTAATTCTTTACAGTTCATTTTTATGGAGAAAGTTTTAATCTGTTCATTTAAAAACACATTGCAATCGATAATCAAGCTCTGGTGCTTAAAATTAGAAACCATATCTAAGGAACATTAGTTCCAGAAGATTTAGATTTTTATATGCTACTTGCCTCTCGAGTCTTAGAGCAAAAACCCCTCCCTGGTTCGCCTGTCCTTTCAGGTGGCCGGTGTTTCCTGTTAGTGACTGTTCAGATCGGCTTCTTACGTCCAGAAAGCCAGGCCACGTCCATGGGAACACGGGCCTTACGGTGACACTTGTCATCTGTCCTGGGCTCACAGAGGCGCAGGGCTTGGTCTGTTTTATCTCTGAGCTGCAGGAAAATCCAACCCTTTGTTGCACCTCCAACCTTAACTCGTGGGTTGCAGGTCAAGTTTCCTGGACCTGGTGAAACAACCCACATTCTGCAGTTTGCCTGGGTCTGCACCAGCCTGGCATGAGCAGTGGCATTTTAGGAATAGATTTCACTCTGACTTTGGTTCTGTCATTTTGCAAAGACCACATGAGTTGAGCCAAGTGAGTGGTGTCTCCTACCTGGTTATATTGGTTTCCCGGGGCAGGGGGTGAGGTGGGTGGGGAAGCGCTTAAAACATCGGAAATTTACTCATGGTCCTGGAGGCAGAGGTCTTAGGTGAAGGTGTGGCAGCCCGGGGGCACCGGGGAGACCCCACCCACGGGCCTCACTCACCTGGCGCTCAGAGGTTTGTGGATGCGTCCCTCTGGGCCCCGCCTTTGTCTCTGTGGCCTCCCCTGTGCACCTGCTCTGGGCGTCTGTCCCCAGGTCCCCAAGGCCTCACTCACGAGGATACACTAGCTGCACTTAGAGGCTACCTTCTCTCAGCATCCTTGGCTTAATCCTGCCTGGTAAGGCCACACTCACGGGTTTAGGGTCTGGGGACAAGGATATCTTTGGAGGCCACTGTTGGGCCCATGCCGCCTGCTATGGGGCAGTAGGAGATCCCACTGCTTCTGTTTACCCCATACCCTGGACTCCGTAACCCCACTCTGGGGAGTATGTCCTAAGTCTGTACTCGGAGATTTGGAAAAACGCTTCGGCACAGAGATATTTCTGGAAACGTGATGCACGGAGCAACCACTTGTGAGCACCCAGGGATCCAGCAGCAGGGAGGTGCCCGCAGCCTTACACGTGGATTCAATGCCCGTGACTTTGAAAGGAGCTTTGAAATCATAGTGTTCAGTGATGGACTGTAAGCAAACTGCCCGAAACAGCAAAATCCTGATGACAGGAAAAAGCCTGTGTTTAGGAAAAAGGTTAAGGCGTTTATAGCCAAGGTGCCTGCTGTTTTCGGTGACGGCTGGGATACTGGCTGGTCGTCTTTTTCACTTTTCAAGTCTCCTAATGTTTCTTACTGTCGCTTATGTTTTAATGGGGGGTGAGGGGAACTTCAGATGCGTGATGTCGCTCCCTGTGGGCTGTTTCCACCAGTCGGTGTGACTGGATGGTCCCATCACACTTTCCCTTTATCTGGAGGCATGAGAACGTGTAGCCTTAGGTGCATTTAGGGTCTTGTGGCCACAGAGTCTCAGGTTTGGTTCTGTTTTGGATGGAAGCCATTCACCCAAGGGAGAGGTATCCACTCTCCCTCGAGCAGTGGAACCAGCTTTTATCTGCAAGATAGTATTTTGCTCCAGGACTTTAACTAAAATTCCTTTTCGGCCAAAAATCTGACTTTCAAAAGACTTTCATGGCCCAAGAATTTTCCTGGGAATTCCAACGACTCTGTTCCAAAGAGAAGAAATTAGATTTCGTTTTCTGCTATGTCAGCATCAAAATTATTTTTAAAGGGAAAAAACGTAGCTGGTGTATCCCCTCTTCCGGCCTCGGGTGTTTTTTTCCGTGGAAGGGGGAGAAAGCTCTCTCTGCGGCTGGGGTGTCCTGCCCACATCCAGTCTGTGGTGCTGGGCATCCTGGCTTTGGTGCTGGTCCGTCAGACTCTCCATCCTCCCGGTGACGCCCCAGGTGTGCTTCCACACGATGCTGAGCGTGGTGTACCCCCAGGAGCCTGGGGACCTGCATGCGCTTGCAGACTCTGTCAGCTGTGCGCCCGGTTTAGGGAGGGGGGCAGCCTGGGCCTGGTTCCCACAATCTTTGGAGTGAGTTTGATGATAATGACATTCACATAACGCAGCCCTTTTCCCTGGGAGGCCACTCTGACCACTGGACTCGTGGGAACGTTGCACAGAGCTTCCGTCCATAGGGTCGACCCCTTCTACATTCTTGGGTCCTGGGCCAGGTCTGACCCAGCCGCTCAGCCTGTGTGAGTCCTGCCCACTGTCGAGCATGGTCAGGGGCCACCCCTCCACTGCCCCGTCCACGAAAACCTCGCCCCGACTCCGCGTTTCTGAGCACGGCCGTCATCACGAAGGAAACCCCACGCCTGCCCCATCTCCGCTCCAGTCCAGCCTTGCTCGTCCCCCTGCAGAGCTGGACGTCTCTGCTCCCGCCTCCCGTTGGGCGATGGATGGGTGCCCACCTGCGGAGACGGGACCCTAACCTGCGCACGCACCCCTCACGGTGGCAGCAGCGATCCCCTAAGGGTCAGACCTTAGACGCAGAAGCAGATGGTGGGGGTGAATATGATTCCAGTGCAGGACATGAGGTGCAAGGGGAGGGGAGGCCGAGGAAGGGGAGGGCATCACGGGGGTTGCAGGGAGAGAGGCAGAGAGGGTGGGCTTGTTCAGGGAGGAAGGTGGGGCAGGGGAGACAGAGAGACAGAGACAGAGAGACAGAGACAGAGACAGAGGAGAGTGAGGAGAATGTTCAGGGAACACCTGAGGAAAGTCCTGGGAAGGTGGGCTGGGCTCCCAGGGGACTGAGTGGGGAGAGGGGACCTGGTACCATGCCCCCCAGGCCCCTCCTGCCCCATTGTGTTCCCCACCGTCTGGGCACCGCTCACCTGGCCACCAGATTTGGGGACTAGACAGATGACTGGCAGGGCTACCCATGAGCTGCATCAACTCCTGGATGAATGTGGGGCGGCCCCCCACCTGCCCAGAGCCACGGGCATCACAATGTCCCCAGCATGTCCCCCCTCAAAAGCAGTTAGAACCCTCCTCAGCCCAGGGACGTGACGTGGACTGTGCTTTCTAAGTAGACTTTGTTAAACAGAGCATCACTGGTGGGAATGAAACCAGGGGGCTTATGGGCTCCTGGGCACGAAAGCCTTTCTGTCCCCCATTTCTTGTTTCTAGGGAACAGACTGCAGCCTCCGTGACCTTCCCTGGGTGCCAAAGGGCAATTCGAACAGTTGCTAATCAAGAGAGGAGTAGCCAAGAAACCACCTGAGGTGAGATTAAAGGGGCCAGAGAAGCCCATCAAGGTTGGGAAACCCGACCCCCTAAGACCCTGCACATGGCCTGATCTCATCAGCAACCCCCCCTTGAAGGCTTGTTATAAACCCCTCATCAAATCCTCCCGGGTGGGGACACATAGTTTTCCGAGGCAGGAGCCTGCTGTGTCCCTCTTTGCCTGGCAAAGCAATAAAGCTGTCCTTTTCTACTTCACCTAAAAGTCTGTCTCCGAGATTCGATTCAGCACCGGTGCAGAGGTGCCGCGCTTTCAGCATCAGGACTGTTGACGTCCCACATCACCCGGGCTTTGTAGCGAGTTTAATTCTCTGTCAATTGACATTTAAGATCCTAGAGACAGTGAAACTTAACTTCTGTATCATTCATTCACTTCATTTGGTAAGGAGTCAGAATTAATTTAGAGACCCAACGCGATCCTGGGAGAGCAAGAGAATTTCCGTTAAGGTGGAAACTGCTGCTTCTCCCCACTTCATGAATAGATGAAAACATTACAAAGGAGGGTACGTTTCCTTCTGAAAGATGGGCTAGTTGACGACTACAGGCAGCTCTCTTTGATGCAGAAATCAGTGCTTTGCTGTATTGCAGTCAGGCGGGGGGCAGTCACTCCAGGGGAGTGAAAGGCCTTATTTCTCCTGTAGCCGTTTGGTAATTTCCCTCGAGATTTCGGATCCCTGTTTGCCAGGGCTGAGGTTTTACCTGCCCCGTAGCCTAGGGAGCCTCACAGAGGCACCGAGTGCACCTGGGCCACGGCCCCTCCGCATGCAGGCTCAGGTCAGGGTTGGGGTCGGGGCTGGGGTCCCTGCTGCCTGGCTCCCGAGTCCCTGGGTGTCTGCCTCTCCTTGGCCCCGCCTGCCTCTCTGACGGCTCTATCCGGCTTTCCAGGGAGGCTGTGATGGTACAGAAGGCGCCTGGCCGGTGCACAACTGTGTGTGGGGCAGCGGGCAGCCACGTCCCGTGGCGGGTGTGGAGTTCAGGGCCGACAGGGCAGAGTCCGGGACCTTGGAGTGCACCTCAGCACCCGGCCAGGCCCCGCTCTGGGACCACAGTCCCTGTCCCTCCCCCCGCCAAACACACACCCGGGCGGCACTCGCGCAGAGGACAGAGGGGCCGTTACCTGGCGATCTTGTCCGTGCAGGACATGGTGACCAGCTGCTCGCCCAGCAGGACGCCGTCCCACGTCTGCACGTCTGGGCCACGCACGGGCACTGTCCCCTCCCCGGACTCGATCTTCGTGCGCAGGTGCCCCCGGGACTTCCTGGCCGGGTACTTGCTGCTGCTCACTAGGGGACGAGAGCTGCGTGAGACACGGGGGATGGGGACACGGTGGGGGGGACACAGGGTGGTCACGGTGGGGCTCCGAGGGGAGGGGAAGAAGAGGGGAGCTCATTGGGAAGCAGCTCCTGTGACCCCGGTGCCACCGCCCGCGTTCAGGATGAGGAAGCAGCTTTGGAGGTAAGTGCCGGGCAGATGGACTTGTACAGACATGGGAGGAACTGGGGCACAGCAAACCCTCTGGTCCAGGCTCAGCCGGCGTCACAGCAAAAGGCCGGACAGTGACCATCGGAGGCTCTGCAGCCGTTTGGTCTCGGTCCGACCGCTGGACCTGCGGCCCAGCCCTCAGCACAGACGGGCCAGGGAAGGAGCTGCGTTTACAGACACCAACTTTTGGGTTCCACGTCACCTTCATGTGTCAGGAGATGCTCTTCTCACCCTTTCCAGCCGTTAAAACATGTAAAAACCATGCTTAGTTCTCAGGTGGCTGGTGGGATCTGGCCCAGTTGCTGGGCTGCAAACCTCGTCTAGATTTTAGTCCCGGCTCTATGGTTTCCTAGCTGCGTAGCCTTGGAAAAGCTACTTAAAACTACTGTGATAGAGTTAGTTCGTCTGAAAATGGGGTAGTGGTGGTGCCTCCCTCCTAGGCTCAGGGACTAAATGAGATGGGACCTGGGACCCCAGAGCTGCTGCCGACAGTCCCGGTGAGGGGGCGTCCGCTACACCCCAAGACCGGCCCCTGGTAGGGGGCCTCGATGTCCTGTTACTGCTCTCCTGCCTTTGCTTTCCAGAGTCACCTCCACACCCATATACACCAGGTATCTGAAGAAATAGCTTGAACGAGAGGAAGATTAAACTTATTATTTTTTTCTTTTTTAAAACAAGGTTCTGTACATTTAATCAGGATTATAATGTATTATAGAAATGCTTAACTGCTTTGTGTACAAATTATATATGAACTACCATAGTGATACCAACGTTGACACACACGATGGTAGGATGAACGCTAAATGCCTTCTTTAAAAGGTTTCTATGTAAGTTTTAGAATTTGTGAAAATGTGTTTCTCCTTCATTTATCTGCACTGGAGTGAGGGTAAATTATTAATATAAATTATTACCCAAATAATTAATAACATTTGGGTTTATATGGGCACCTTCTCTTACAGATCTTGAAGTAATTTCCGGTATATTTTCTCATGCTTTCGAAGAACTGAAGTTCCTTTACTATGTATTCATACTGCCTAGAGGCCATCTCTTGGGAAGAAAATTGCTGTACTCTGTGGAGAAAGTAAATTTTTGAGAGGTTTTAGATTGCTTATTGACCATACTACTAACCAGGTCCTTGATGAGATCCAATTTGGACTGGCCTGTGAGTCGTCTATGGAAGGAAGAACCAAGCTGAGAGACTGAGCCTGGGGGAGGGAGGGGCACAGCCAAGGGATGCCCAGCCCTCCCCCTAGGTAGAGCCTGAATCTCTTCTTTGCAGACTTAAATGGCACTAGGAATTGGATGACAATGCTGCTGCTGCTGCTGGTGATGATGGTGATGATGGTGATGATGATGATGGTGACGATGGTGATGATGGTGATGATGGTGATGCTGCTGCTGCTGATGGTGATGATAACAATGGTGATGATGGTGATGATGATGGTGACGATGGTGATGATGGTGACGATGGTGATGATGCTGGTGACGGTGACGATAATAATGGTGATGAGGATGGTGATGATGGTGATGATGATAACGATGGTGACGATGGTGGTGATGGTGATGATGGTGATGCTGCTGCTGCTGATGGTGATGATAACAGTGGTGATGAGGATGGTGATGATGGTGATGATGATGGTGACGGTGATGATAATAATGGTGATGATGGGGAGGCAGTGATGATGGTGGTGGTGACGATGAGACAACGATGATGACGACAAAGATGATGATAGTGATGATAATAAATTGAACATAAAATATTTCACCTGACTCAAAAATACTTGAGCAAAACTTTGGTTTGACCTGACTTTTTACACCGTCCAGGTGAGGTCTTTATCACATCAACTTCCTGTGGCAGGTGGCACTGAGGGAAAGGAGGGCCGGCGTAGCTAACAGTTTCCACAGTTTACCACAATGTTAGGAACTAAAGTCTTCTGTGTGGGAATACTTTCTTAGGAAATACGGTACTTGCTGTCCCTCTCTTTCTGGTAATTAGATTCAATAGTATCCTCACCATTCTCTCAATGTTTCAACTATTGTGTCATTTTCCAGACCTGGAAAGTCACCTATTACATTGTAAGGCTCTTCTGAATTCTTACCCAGTGCTTCTGTGCAACTAACTTTCCCTGAAGCAGACTTTGTAGCCTGTTAAGGCCATGACAACCCGGAGGGCTGGCTTGAGTAACAACTGGTTTCTAGGAGTTAACTTAAAGTTTTCAGGTAGATGAATTTTTCTTGAAGAGCCAGGTGCATGAGATGCTCCTGACGAGTGTTTATTTTCGGAGGTGTTGAGTCTCGGCTGCCTCCTCCAGCTCCCCCACCAGTGTGATCAGTCCCAGCGGCTCTGAGTGCCGCGATCTTGCAGAGCTCGTTTACCCTGGCTCTTTCTTGCCTAATTGCGAGAGGCAGGAGGGAGTTGAAGATGCTACTTCAAGCAGAACGAAATGCCAATCCAACCAGAAACTGCAGGGAACTGACCTTAAATCATCTGCAGTGGATTTGTCATGTGCCCTAGACAGTGGAAGTGTGGAGCATTAAGACCCTGCCTGCGTGGATAGATAAAGGCTCCCAAACCCATAAGAATGTTCTCAGCTAATTCCGATACTCCATCTCATGAGACTCTTCAGTGTAGTGTTTGTTCACGTAAAACCCTTACTTTCGGACCCTGATGTCAAGATAAAGTGCAACTGGTAATATGCTTAAGAAAATTGTTCAAGTGAATATTCTATTTTCAGGAGAGAATCAGATGGCGACTGAGGAAGTCCACCGAGGGAGCAAAGGTCTATCTGAAATGTGACGCATGGTTGCCGTAATGGTGCAGGGGAGAGAAAGAGCCATAAATGGGAAAAAAGTATAGGAAAGAAGACAATATTTTTAAACCCCAAATAAGCTTCAAAAGGTATATCCCAGAAGGTATACCCATGATGTGGTCTACTATTTATTGTAATAATGACATCTTCAATATTTGTCATGTGGCCACGTGGGTGTTCTTGTCCTACCCGGTGAGGATGGTTATAGTGACGATGTGAGTTAGGAAGCCACTTAAATCCACCGACCCTACAATGCACAGATATTATCATGGGTTGCATGCTCTGTAGCTCAGTAGTCACATGAAGACGGGGCGTCAGGAAGTGTGTTTTAGATTCCCTGACTTCCTGTGGGATTTCGGAGCAATCTCTTGAGCTGCCGTCATGTACAAAGAATAGAACTGGCTCAGATGTACAGGCATTCGGTTCACACTTGTAAGATGGCTGTGTGATGTAATCATGCTATTTCTCATGGCTTCTTGTGGGAGATAGATCGGAGATTTGAACTAAGCTGTTAAACTCTTCTAAAATGGCAGTAAGGACTGAATTTTCTAGGTTATTTAAAGAACCTGCCAAGCAAGAGGAATTTGCATTAGAGTGTTGGTGAGTTGGAAGGAGAACGGTCACCCAACCACTGTGACCAGCCCGCGTCTTTTCATTAATCTCTTCATTTAGGTTATGATCAGAACTGCCCCCATGTCTGCAGGCCTTGCAGACGCTCCACCAGTCCCCCGTCTGCATGCAGGCCCGCCCTCCGGTGGGAGAGGATAGGAAACCAATTGGGCAGGAGACAGGTTAGGGGGTTTTGAACCCGGGGGCTCAGAACATGGCTGATCCTCAGAATCACTGGGGAAGTTTTAAAAGTACGGACCCTCAGACCCACTGCATCCCGAGGCGCCAGAACCTTGGGAGAGTGGGTACAGGAGCCTGCATTTGTAGAAACTGCCTGGCAGTGTTGTAGGTAAGTTGGGTTTGGAAACAACCAAATCTGTGCACACCTGCTCACAGGCAGCACGCCTCACAGGCATCTTGGCCAACGGACACTGAGTCCATTTCTAAGGACTCTAGGAAGGGAGAACCTACGATCTGTCCAGGTGAATGTTTTTGAGGGGAGAAAACCCCAGGGACTTTAGAATCTCTGGAGCCACAGGCGTCCCCGGGGGTGGGGTTGTGTATTGTCCCTTAGCTGCAGAGCCCCTGAACTGGGCCTCAGGGGTCTGGGGTTACTGCAACTCATGGAACCTTTAGGGCTGTGGCGACAGCTTAGGCCAGAGTCCCTGGTGGACAGCGGGGGGCTCTGCCACAGGTGGGTCAGACTTGGTTCTCTGCTGGGGTTCACTCTGCCTTCCTTCCCTCTTAAAGGACAGGGGGCCATCTGGGCAGGTCTGTTGAGAACTTCCCTTAGACCTAATCACTGAACAGGTGTGTCCGCGGTCCCGTACGTCAGGCATCTGTTGTGCGTGTGTGCCGTGTGCTTGTGCTCGTGTGTGTACTTGTGTGTGAGAGAGGGAGGGGTGACCCCCGGCACCATGGCTTGGGGTGTGCAGAAAGATGTACAGCGGCTCCTGCAGACCAAGCAAGGGGTGACAATCAAACCAGCCAAAGTGACCAGGACCGGCAGGGGCCATGCTGGCCGGTGGAGGGGAGGCTCCTGGAGCAGCTGCGGGTGAGAAGCTGGGGGCCTCGGTGTCCAGGGCCAGAGCTTCTCCCGGCGGTGACCCCTCTGGGGAGAGGATTGAGCATGTCATGCTCTGCATCTGTGGACGCGAGGACATTGCCGTGACCTTCAGGGTCGGGTGCCCTGGGCCTGTTCAGGAGCGTGGACCCTGAGGCCGTGGGGCAGTGAGGCTGGGCTTCTGCAGGGGTGGCTTGCGGGAGGCGGGAGCGCCCATCCCTGCTAAACGCCCCTCGGGCAGGCCCTGCCTCCAGGGGGCCTGTCACTGTCACCTCTGCCCTGGAGGGGACCCCTAAGGATCCCCATCACTCACACCCCCTCCTCCGAGGTCCAGCGAAGGAGGCGCCCTGAGAGGGAGCCACCAGCAGAGTCACCCCGTCCCCACATTAGCCAATTCTCTCTAAAACAAAACAATTCCGGGGCGTCTGTGCCTCGGCAAATGGAGAAGGCTGAGCCACCTGGAAAGGTCCTCCACGTGGGGGACGGCACGCATTCGGGGTTTCTTGCCCTGGCCGATGAGTAAGGAAGGTGATGCAGGACACTTGCTGGCCGTCTGAGGGACAGACCCACCAGGTGCCTGCTTGGGGCCCTGTGGGAACCCTGGGGAGAAACACCAGCTGAAATAACCTAGGAGCAGCTTCTAATTTCTGTAGGCACATCTGCAGCAAAAATGTGAGGAAAACGCTTTTTTTGGTCCCTTCTACCTGCACCTGCCACTTCTTAAAACACCACGAAGTAAAAGACATCGGTGCCTAGAGGAGAACCCCAGGGCGCTCTGAGAACGTATCTGCTTGTTCTTCTAAACCACTGGCTTTGCAAGTTGGAATTAAGGCCGGGGAGGCTGATGACCTGGAACCGTCCCTGGCAGAGAGCGCAGTCTCGGGGGGGCGGGGCGGGACGGGCTCCCCTTCCTCACTCAGCCACCCCGACTCCGGCTGGCAGGAAGCTGGTGCATCAGGGCCTCCCCAGAGTTCTGTGGGACTTTTCCTCCTGGAACCGGAGGGCTCCTGGCTGGGTCTCCATGATGCCAGGTCTTCTGAGAGAAAATGGAAGGATAATTCCAAGTAGCTAATGGACCATATTTCACAATTTCATGTGGGGAATTGGTACCATGTAGATCCAGCCTGACGAGCGCCTCCGAGAAAATGAATTCTCACGTTTTCTCCTCTCTCTCTCTCAGGCTGCGCGGTCAGAAGGAACACTCTGCACAACCCCAGGGGCCTTCGGAGGGGCCAAGCCCGCTGCTCGCGTTGCCGGTCCCCCAGCCTGCTCTCCTCCTGGGGCAGCTCCCTGGAAGTTCCCTGACATTGAATAGGTTCCCTTTCGTGACTCTCAGTTTGACTTGATTCTCCCACTGACTTTCCATAGGTGGGTGTTATGGTCTGAATGTGTGTGTCCCCAGATTCTGTATGTTGACACCTAACCCCCAAGGTGATGGTGTCAGGAGGTGGGTCCTCTGGGAGGTGATGCGGTCATGAGGGTGGAGCCCCCAGGATGGGATCAGTGTCCTTATAAAGAGACCCCACACAGCTCCCTGCCCCTCCCTGCAGGTGAGGACACAGCGAGAAGACGCCGTCTGTGAACAAGGAAACGGGTTCTCACCAGACACCGAATCTACCAGCACCTTGATCTTGGACTCCCAGCCCCCAGAACCGTGAGGAATCCATGTCTGCAGTTCATAAGCCACCCAGCCTGTGCTGTTCAGGTGGGCAGCCCGTGCTGAGACAGCAATGAAAATGTTACCAGTACCCTGTTACAGGGGACTCTGTCCAACCATTCCCCAGAGCGGAAAGCGATGGACTTGGAGGAACATTGGTAAAAGCAGAAGGCATTATTTTGGACCCACATACAATCTGAGTGTTAGAGAAATAGGTTAAATTCATGCAGGGTTTTAAAGAGAGCGATTTCCCTGCACGTCCTTATCTTAGGTGAAGGCACTCACCGCAAGCCGGGATGCAGCCGGCATTCAGAAAGTGCTCATCGCTCCTTCCCTTGGTAATTAGAACACAAGTGGACCTTCCGTGGGGGGTCAGGGCCCAAACACGCCTTCAGTAACTGTGTTGTCTGTTTCTGCTGTAGGTTCCCTCCGAGCACAACGGGCCATGGGTGCCTCATCATCTTAAGCAGGGGCTGACCCCTCATCACACACAGATACTCCATTTCCCCGCCCTCGTCAGATTTGCCTCATTCTGCTTCTGGAGGGGTTCACGTGTGTCTGCGTGTGTCTGCGTGTGTGTGCGCGTGTGTGTGTGTGGTGTGTATACGAGCATGTGTAACGCACACAAGTAGCGTCAATAACAGACTTTCCTAATGGCACCTGGGGAGACACTGACCCGCACAGAGGAGACTGCGGTGTCCTCCCCCCAGGACCACCTCTTGGGTGGACGTGACTGTGTCTGTGGTCACCAGCTCTCCTAAAATACCCAAGAGGGCAGGTCCCGCCCAGGGTTTTCACACCCTTTGTGGGAGAGGCCAGGTGCCCGGGAAGACGTCTTTATCCTCCCCCACGTGCAGACGGAGGCAGACGCAGCCCTGGGGTCAGCTCCACCTCCACGTGGCCCGCCTCTGTGCTGCTTCAGCCTGTGTTCTGTGTCCTGGCCACAGGCTGCCTGACCTGCTGCAGCGACGGGGCCCCAGCAATTAGAGAGCCTCTGTCACGTCTCCACCTACACTGTCCCCAGAGATGAGGGCCCATTGGACCAAGGTTTTAGAGGATGCCATTCTGATGCTGCAGATGCGCTCGCCTGCCCCTCAGGGCTGCGCCACCCAGGCAAGCAGGCGGTGTCTGAGCGGACAGCAGGACACACCAACCAGAGAGGAGAGTATCGGGCTGTTCGAACACAAAGGCAGAAAGCTGGGCGCTTACGGTCCGTGGTGAGCTCGTAGGGCGAGTGGAGCCGCGCGTCTCCGCAGGGGGATGTGCTCACATAGAGGTGGAACAGGACATCTTCCCTCAGCCGGTAGCCGCCCTCCTGCAGCCGCACGAAGATGGAGCGCTCGCTGTCCTCGCGCCGCTTGCTGGGGACAGAGAGGGGCCCCGTCAGCTACGGGAGGCCGGCCGGGGAGCCCAGTCCATGTCCTGCATGAAACCTTCTGGACCAGCCGCGGAGCAGCTGGGTGAGAGCAACCGGCCCGCAGAGGCTGCATCCTCGGCCTCCCCGCCGCCCACGGTCAAGCCCATCCTTCACAAGCCCAGCGTCCTCGGTACACATGACCCCGAATGTGAGTGTCTGTGACACGGCCGTCCTGTGGGTCACGATGCTCCCTGTGTGCCCACAGGACGCTGCGCTCTACACGGCCGCCGTGGGCAGATGGTTCTCTGTTAGACGGAGAACAGGGATAGAGAGGCAGGGCTCGGCCGCCGCCCAGTGAGGAATCTGGCGCGGGGACCCCTCTTCTTCTGCCTCGGCCGTGCCCCAGGGCTGTCCTCCCCACATGACACCCCCCGTGCCCCCCTTCGCAGTGGCGGTGAGGAGCACCCCCTGCACAGAGCGGGCCTAGCTGGGGTCCCTCCCAGACCCGTTCTCACCAGTCACGGGCGGCTCCTTCCCGCCGGTCTTGCTGTTTTTACACGTTCTGCCCCATTGGTGATGGATTCTGAGAGCACGCAGGCAGCAGAACAGACATTTTCTCCCCGGGAACCCTTGAGGCATCCCACCAGCCTTTCTGCTTCCCTGACTGTGCTCCTTCTGCTGCCAGGCCCCCCAGGCCCTCCCCAAAACCTCAGAGCAAACGCCTGGCCCTGGTTTTCTGCAGCCGTTGCTGGTCTCCGTCCCCTAACCCCGATCCCCTGAGGGCAGGGGCCTGGGTGCCCCCGGCCTGCAGCTTGGTACCAGCACACAGCCAGCCCTAAACGTCCGCCTGGGGCCACGGTGACACATCCAGAGTTAGGGGTGTTTGGAAACATTTCTGACCTGGCAGCCGGATATTCAGGAGAGAAACCCTTCCCACGTTTGGAGAGATTTCCAACTCCCTTCCCCACATTCAACCCTGGCCGCACCGTCCGCCAGCCTGGAACCAGGGGGAAACTGCAAATCAGGGGCTCAGAAATGAACTGAGTGTATGAAGGCATCGCTTTCCTGAGTCTACTCAGCACCTCTGGACCCGCCTTCCCTTTGTGTGGCCCCTGCACAGGCCATGGGCAGGCGGGAGTCACCGCCTGAAGCCCCCAGGCCCCTGTTGCTAGTGGGTTTGAGGAACGCTGCTCCGGAGGGTGTGGAAGGACAGCGGTTCTCGCTGTGCCTACAGCCACCCGTGACTCTGCTACTGCTCAGGGGGTTGTAGAGGGAGATGCCCCCCAGGGGACAGCCTGCTGCTTCCTGATGGCCGCCCAACAGCACTAGGCATCCCACATCTGGGCACGTTGCTCAGGGTCTTCATTACAGAACCCCCCCCCCCCCCCCCACTTAAGATGCAAACATGCAGGGAGGAGGAGGAGGCCAGAAACAGGGAGACAGAGCCCATCACTGGCCACCTCCGTCGTGGTGCCTGGGGACCAGGTGCACGAAGGGTTTCCGCTGCGGGGCAGGGTGCAGGGAGAGCCCGCCCCACATAGGAGGACAGGGCTCAGAGCTGCTGGCTGGGCTCGTCCGGGCAGTTGAGCCTGGGGGCCCCAGGACGAGGCCTGGGGAGGGAAACAGACTCGACCTGGAGTCTGGGAGGGGCTGGTGTACTTTCGGGGCATAGCCGTTGGCACGTTCAAGGTCGGCCGGGATAGAGGGACACCAGGCGTGGGGGCTGCACGGCCGCCCGGGATCCCCGCTTACCTCAGGTGCAGCTCCAGCTGTGCATACAGGAAGTGGACCAGCGCCCTCCTGGCCACGATCTCCGCATGGCAGTCGTTGACCACCAGCCCCTGGTCATTGATGTACTCGCCGCTGATGCACTTGGTCCCCGAGGACAGGACGACGACCTGGGCTTGCCTGACGTCCAGGCCTGGTGGACAGAGGAGGCGTCAGAGCCCTGTGGCCGCTGCCCTCCCCGTGGGGCAGTGGGTCTGCTCTCCACCTCACCCGGCACCGCCCCCCCCCCGCCTCAAGTTCACCTGTAAATAGCCAGCCAGTGGGGCAAAAGGTACTGGGGGGGGGGGGCGCGTGTGCACACCTGGCTCACTTGTGAGGCCGGAGTCACGCCCAGAACTCCGTTCACTCCCTAATCCCAGCCCAGTGGGGCCCCGAGAGTGTGAACCCCGATTCCTGGCCTGAAGGACCTGAGGGCCGTGTCTCCCCACGACAGGGCGGGACGCAGGCCTGTGGTTGAGGAAGATTCGTCCCTTAACTGGAAGATTCTCTGACGGGAGGGCCTTGTGCTCAGGACGGAAGGATGTCTGTGAGGACAGACCGCAGGCCAGTCCCCGCCCGCCCGCCTATGCCTCTGAGGCAAACTCAGGACCAACGGCCACCTTCCCTGCGTGGAGCCAGCGCCCCTCAGAACCCCGGATTCCTGCACGAAGGGACACTTGCTTCTCTGCTCCGCTCACCTCGGCGGCTTTGCCCTGAAGCTGGGGCATGTTTCTGCGTCTGGACTCAAGGCCCAGCCCCGGAGCAGCAGGAGGTCTGGGCACCAGGCAGTCTGGGCCCTGAGGCTCCTGTGAAAGTGCAGCCTGGCCCGAGGGCCACTCTTGACGCCCACAAGAGGCCAGCAGAGACAGCAGGACGCCCGGGCCAGCGCGTCCCTCTCTGGAACCGTCTCTCACAGGAGGTGCGGGGGTCCTGGTGGGGCGGCCCCTCCCTGGGCCCCACGCAGAGCAGGAGCCGCCTGGGACCCCGGCCTCGCTTCTGGGGCCGCATTTCAGGAGCTCCCGAAACAGGCTCACACCTGAGAACAGCGGCAGCAGCGGGGAGAGGGCGCTGAGCTTTCTGATTTGACGGCCCAGGCTCTCCGTTTTCCCTAAAGAGCAGCAGCGCAGATAGGAGGTAGGTAGCGGCAATACAGCCTCCCTTCCATCCAGCAATTTCCATCCTGAGATCCTTATGACCCCATGGGGGGCATAGGAGGGGCCATGCCCCCGCGTCTCCCTCTGGTCCCTTCGAGGGCTGCGCACAGCTGCTTCCTAGCAAAGCTCACGGGTTTGTGGTGAGAACAAAGCAACTGGCCTTCTGTTTGGTGTGGCTGTCGTATCTCTGCACGTTGTGTGAAAGTGATATGTGTAAAAGTGATTTACTACCGCAATGTTTGCAAGTGAAATAATATGAGTGACCCAATACTGACCCACCAGTAGGGGACTGCTTAGAGCCGAGTACGTTCATCTGTATACTGGGCCCCTGTAGACAAGTTCTCTGGAGGAATAGAAAGATTTCTAAGGGATATCGTTATGTGAAAAAAGCAAGGTGTGGAGCAGCGCGTGTACAGCCCACGTTGTGCTGTGAAGGGCAGGGATGTGGGTCAGGGCTGGGATCCACCCGCCCACCACCAGCTGCTGCTAAGTCAGCCGCTTACTGTCTCGAGGACATGGAAGACACGCGATCCCCGGACCGGAGACGAAGGGCATTGTGACTCGCAGCACCGCCGGCAGCAAGAGCCTTGTGCCTGCTTAGGTGCCCTTGCCCGTCTCAGGCGGTGTGTGCAGGGGGCTTGCGGGTGCTGCCCGTGCTCGGGGGTCCCTGAACTTGGGGACGGCACCTCTCCATCATCAGTGGTTAGCAAGTCCTAAAGGAAAATTGTACATCACCCATTGAGACTGCTCCCTGCAAACACAGCCGAAGAAACGTTCCAGGGAGAGCGACCGCCCCTCTCTGGCTGGCCTCCTGCATTGCCCTCCTCAGCCCGAGGACTGGTGTGCTCACGCCCCAAAGGACTCACCCCACCCTCTCTCCCCCACCAGGGAAACTGCCTCCCAGGACGTGCGAGGGTGACTGGGCCGGCTTGCTCTCGAGCTGGCCCACACCTGATGCATGGAACTCCCACGCCATGCGTGCACCCTCACCTCCAACTCTGGGAACTCTCTGGGAATGCACTCTTAGTTGTTTAGCCGGGACTAAGCAATTCTTAGCCTCTTCCAACTCTGAATAGATTTTCACAATACTACATCTGACTATGGAGGAAATGATTACCAAATTTCTAAGAATAAAACTGAAGGTAAAATATACCAACCAGTATCAAAGAAACAAATACCCAAACTATAGAAACTAGAGACAGAAAAGAGCGGCATTCACCCTGCGTGCAGACCGCCCGATGGTGTGCTGTTCGATTGGTCCTGGCGCCCTGTTTTCTGGGCCGTGTCCAGTGAGTGTAATGACTCAAGCATTAGCGTTTCCACCACCCACTGGGGGAAGCCAGGCTCTTCCACGGTGTGGGCTCGGCGTCAGGAGACCCTCCTCCACAGTCCGCTCGATGCTCCTGCACCGTTTCCTTCTCACCCAGGCTCCCAGCACCCCCTGGGGTTTGCACCCTGAGTATTTGCAGAGAATTTCCTGCAGTTTCACATCTAGTCATTATTTGGTCCAAGTCTGTGTTTAATTCTCAGTCTTTTCCTGCAATTCAATATTCTACTCTTCTCAGCTTTCTATTCTCCAAATTTCCTCCAGTCAGTTTGAAAGCAAGTGGATTTAAAAATGTCGGCTCAGAGCTTCCCTGGTGGCGCAGTGGTTGAGAGTCCGCCTGCCGATGCAGGGGACACGGGTTCGTGCCCCAGTCCGGGAAGATCCCACATGCCGCGGACCGACTGGGCCCGTAAGCCATGGCTGCTGAGCCTGCGCGTCCGGAGCCTGTGCTCCGCAACGGGAGAGGCCACAACAGTGAGAGGCCCGCGTACCGCAAAAAAAAAAAAAAAAAAAAAAAAAAAAATGCCGGCTCAGACATGTCTGGTCTGTGACGGATGTGCTAGGACTGAGACTGACAGGAAAGATTTTCACTTTTGATGGGGGGTGGGGGACTTTCTTCCCCTGGGATCTTGATTTACGGCGTCTCCACAAATCGGAAGACAACAGTGTCCCAGGGCTTTCAATCTCTAACCATTGCAAATGCACCAATTTTAGGAGGACAGTTAGTTATGCGTAGGGATTTGTGCATTGCGCTGTGGATGAGGAGCTCAGAGGGAACCCCATGCAGGCCCTAGGGAGTCGGCTCTCCCCACGTGCCCTGCTGCCAACCTCCTGATGCGGTCTAGTCTTTTCTGGACTGAGGGACGTGGGCTACTTCTGGCTCCAATGGCTGCTGACCATCTGGTTAGTTAGTGAAAACTCTTTTGCTCAAGGTGATGACGCAGGTATGAGCCCCTGTGAGATGGGCACCCCCTCGCCTCCCCTCTCCCGACCCTTTCATCCGTGGGAGCTGCCTTCCTGCTCAACTTCCGCTCCGAGGTCCCTGACCTGGGACTGACCCAACTCCACCTGCCTCAGCTCCGGGGACCGTCCTCTTTCCCAGGCTCCTGCTGGTGGGGTGTCCAGAGCCCTAAACCCTGGGGATTGCCAAGCCCAGCAGAGCAGGACACAGGACTGTTGAGAGGTGCCCTGAGCGGACCCGCAGGGAGGGGCCATGGTGCTGGAGGCCAAGCCATCGGCAAGAAGCCAGGACCCTGCTTTCCCCTGTTAAACTACGAGGCCTGGGTTTCCTTACAGTGACAGCCCCCACTTGGGAGGACACCAAGTGCTCCTCTGGGATGTACGTCCCAGCAAGGCCACCTGAGCAGGTGGATGAGTCTTGAAAATGTAAATATAGGGAAACTGGGTGAGAAAGGAGTATAAACCAGGACCCTAAGTGCATGTATCTGAAAATCAAAAGCACTTCAAAGGTACAGCTTTACCCAGCTTCACATTTGCTCATTAATTAGTTCTGACCCTTCAGAATATTGTTGTACCTGCAGCCATACGGGGTGGGGGGTGATCTGAGCTGATTAAATTCTCGGCTAACGGACAGGACTGTGCCCAGCAACTTTGCTGATGCTTCTTCCTTCCTCCTGTCCTTCCTTCCTCCCTCCTTCCCTCCCTCCCTCCCTCTCTCCTCTTTCACAAGCAGGTGTGACCAGCATGTACAACCTGACGCTCATGATTAGGGAGAATGTGGACTATTTTGTTGAATAAGACGACATGGTTTAAACACCCCAAAACAATCCCCGGCACAAAGACAAATAGTACATATTAGTGTCTTCTTTTTATTCTTTCACTAACAACCTTAGTGTTATGTTTCCACTGGGGAAAAAAAAAAGATTGTAGTTTAAGAGATTGGAAAAAAAATGGGCTTAGCTTTATGGCCTCGAGATAAAATAGTGTTGGGTTTTCTCCCCCCGTGGAATCTTTTGGGCAATTAAATGCTGGGTTATGTCCTGATGATCATACAAAAGCAGAGCGTTTGAGCAGCTTTGATGGGGGGATCTGACCTCAAAACAATGCAGTGCAAACTCTGTCTTCCTCCTTTCTTTATGTATTTCCTCACACGCACCTCCTTCCCGAGGAGGAACTAAGGCATTCCGTGGGGGAGTGGCCCAGGGTCAGGGCTCTGACACATCGGCACCTGGTGATTTCTTCCAGACTAGACTACCGTTGCATCTCTACACGAGTTGGGAGTGGGCTGTCTGGGCCTATTGTTCTTTTCCCCTCTATTTTAAGGAGGGACATTTACCATAAACAAGTCAGCATGCGTGCTACGCGGGGTCAGTGGAAAATCTATCCTGCATTTTGTGGTTTAAATCTAATAGTTTAAACCCCAGATTTTTTTTTTTTTTTGCAGTACGCGGGCCTCTCACTGTTGTGGCCTCTCCCGTGGTGGAGCACAGGCTCCGGACGCGCAGGCTCAGCGGCCATGGCTCACGGGCCCAGCCGCTCCGTGGCATGTGGGATCTTCCCGGACCGGGGCACGAACCTGTGTCCCTTGCATCGGCAGGCGGACTCTCAACCACTGCTCCACCAGGGAAGCCCTAAACCCCAGATTTAAAATCAATTGTCCATCACACTCCTTATTGTGGGGCACATCAGCCCCCATGGATCTTAATGCTTCTGAGCCTGTGTCCTGTGTCTCCACGGAGATGCTGCGTCAACTTCACGTTTCCCAGCGACCACTTAGCAATCATTATGATTAATTCCTTGGAATCCAGATGATAATTTCTCATCTTTCGTCACAGCCAGGGCTTCTGTTTAGGGTTTCTGTCCAGTTCATCTCCAGCTTATCTCCCTGTGCCCTACCGGGCAGAAATAAAAGAGCCCACTTTTAATTTTATGATCAAAGTAATTTCCAGTCACTCAGGGAGAAGATGGAAAGAAAGAGTTTTGGAATATGGGAAATAAAGTCCCTGAATCCCGCTTCTGCAAGGGCTCTGTGAAGATGGGCTTCCCCGAGTGCTCCTGGTGAACTGAAAGAAGTTTCACCCGTATTTAAGCTGTCAGGATTTACCGAGTGCAAGCGGGACAACAGTGTTTAAGTGCCCGTGCTTCTCAAGCCAGAGCCCGGCATGGACCCTGCAAATGAGATTCTCCACCTCCCGTGCTCACCTGAGCAAAACGCACGCAGCAAACACCTCCTACAACTCACAACTCAGAAAAGTTTGCTAAGGTTCCACTGCTGAGTTAATCTTCACGATTAACTTTACGATTTTCCCCAATAAGACAGGCCTGACCTCTCTGCCCAGAGCGTCTGGCGCTCTGGATGGGGTTGTTCTGGGCTGTGTTCTCTCCTGCCCGACTTCAAGGGACGTGCATTTCTTCAGGGCACTTATAAATCTCAGATGTTTGTGTATGTTTAAAGCTGCACACTAACTTAAATGGGAAAGAGTGTTTGTACAAGCCAGAGCTTCTGCATACGTTTTGCAGGCCAGGCTAGCAAAAGACAGGTTTAAATGTAAACTTCTAAAAATATACACTAGGAAACTCTTGTTTTCTGGCTGTTTAATAACCTTAGAAATAAACAATTACATGGACAGATCTTCAGTATCACGCCCGGAGCAGCGTCCAGAGGCAACCTGGGCAGGAAGGACAGGAATCTGCAGCCGCATTTTAGCGCCGCCCCTCCAAGATGTGAGGGTCACCCAGACTCTTGGTCTTGGTGTCTGTACGTCTTAAAATCGACAATAAAGATTCCCACCTTTCCCACTTCTCGGGGTCGGAGCAATCTACTGATTAGTGTATGTGAAAATGTTATCAAAATTATAAATTTCATATCAAATAAAAATCATTATTAACAGCCCCTCAAGAATCGCTTCCTCATGGAAATGCCTGGAGCCGTCAGAGCCATCGCCTGACAACGGGCTCAATAATGTGGTCCAGGTTCGGATTTGAGAGGGTGGTTTGTTTCTCCTCCCTTTCCAGACCCTATGGGAAGGAAAAGGTTCCAGAAGGAGCAGATCTGTGACTCTGGTGCGATGGAGGAGGGTGGCTTGACCTCCACAGTCTGCTGGAGAAGAAGCCCTGGGGGTGCAGAGGAGTGAAATGCAGAGGGTGGAAAGGGGTCCCAAGTTCCAGCACAGACCAGCTGCCCCAGGGGCTACTCGTGTCCCAGAGAAATCGTGATGCTGCAAGTCGGGGCCAAGGGCAGGCGAGAGCCTGCGTCCCAGACAGGACTCATCAAGTTACATTTTAATTAAGTGGCTGCCCCACTGGGCCAACCTCCCAAGAACACAGAGTAAAAGGTAGATTAACAACAAGGAAGGAAGGTAAAAGCCTGGGGATTAACTCGGAATATTAAAAATTTGACAAAAATGTGAATGAAGGAAAGAATTTAACAAATAAATGATATAAGGAAAAACTGCACAAATAAACAGCTTAAATATGTCAGGGAAGGACTTCCCTGGTGGCACAGTGGTTAAGACTCTGCGCTCCCAATGCAGGGGGCCTGGGTTCGATCTCTGGTCAGGGAACTAGAACCCACATGACACAACTAAGAGTTCGCATACCACAACTAAGGAGCCGGCGAGCCGCAACTAAGGAGCAGACCTGCCACAGCTAAGGCCCGGTGCAACCAAAAAGAAAAAAATGTCAGGGAAGGTGACTGGCTGACATCCGCACAGTCTTATGAAATTATGTAGCATTCAAGTAAAAAAGACACTTCCCTTCTGTGGGCAGCGGTGGGGCGACCACTGCAACTGAATGTGTCAGACAGGATGTTTCTAGTCAGAGATACTAGATAAGAGATCATAGGAAAAAACCTTGAAAATACTGAGGGCAAGTCAGCTTGAGCTCAGCGTCCCCCAGCAAACACTTCCAGGAGCAAGAGAACCAAGTCAAGACACTTAGGGAGACGTGGACATTCAGTTTCTCTCCTGCGCATTTTAATGGTGCTTCTAGAGACACAAAGAGGGTGGCATGGATGCTGGGGATGGAGCGGCTGGGCCCGTGAGCTATGGCCGCTGAGCCTGCACGTCCGGAGCCTGTGCTCCGCAACGGGAGAGGCCACAACAGTGAGAGGTCCGCGTACCGCAAAAAAAAAAAAAAAAAAAAAGAATTAAGATTAAATTGCCCATCAACTTTAAGTAAGTGAATATTTGAAAGTATTTCTATTAGTAATTTTGCACAATCCTCCCTAATCTCTTTTTAATCAACATGTTTATTAAATCTTCTCTTTATAACAGGAAAGTAAATTTCAGCAATTTATCCTTCCATGTTCATAAATTACTAATTACTGTAGGTTTACCTTGTAAAGTCTCACTTTCACGTAATACATTTACTTCCTTTAGATAAATTGCTTGCACGTAAAGCAGTGTATTACTGACCACTTTTAAGTACCATTTCCCCACCAGTCTTTGTGAAACATCACTGCTTTCCAAGGGAAGTCTGAGAGTAGCTTTCCAGATTTTCTGGAATTGAATTTCCCAGAAAAGTGGAAAGATGTTGGACAATCACAGCTATAGAGCTGGGAAGTATTGAAAAACTACTCACTAATCCTACTGATGTATGCGTTTGGGGTTGGAGTACACTGCACAACAAAGAAGCAATGTTGATTGGTGCCTTTGCCCCCTCCCTCCCCCCATCCTTCCTTCTCTCCTTCCCATTCATCACTCAGCCCAAGCTAATTTAAACTATGTTATCCTGGAATCTGTGCAGAGAAATGCATGTGACACTCCAAATCTTAAAATTTGCCAAAGTTTGTGGCTGTGATCCTCCAGCCCTGCACGTAACTTCTTTTCACATCGAATCTAAACTCTAAGAGTCAGGAAGGCAGCGCTGGATCTGTTTTGTTCTCTGCTGTTTGCCCAGAAGCCAGGAGGGCCTATGGCCGCGGCAGATGCCCAGTCATAATCTACGGAGGACACGGACCTGGCATGTCTCTCTAAATGCTGTATGTACACGAGCACACTTAACCTTCCAACGACCCCCAGGTAGGTTTGACCATCACCCCATTTTAAAGGTGGGGAACCGAGTCCCAAAGAGGCCAGCTGGCCTGGTCACAGCGCTAGTCACAGGAGTTGCTGGGTTCAACCCTGGGTGCCACCCCACTGCGTCCTGGTTACCATGTCCCCGGGGGGGGGGCATGTCTGTCCTCCACACCCATTACGCGTGCAGAGTGGAGCCCGCGTCCGGTTAGTGGCTGCCGTGGCTACGTGGATGGAGCGCCGCCTCCAGCAGCCGTAGTCTGGACTGAGGGGGCTCTTAGCCCTCAATTTGGGACATTTCTTATTCTACAAAGGGGCAGGTGTTACCGAATGTGAGTGGATCGGGCGGGATGCCTGCCACCAAATTCAACAGTATCATTGATGGAGCAGAATTGCCTTTGACTTAGAACATTATAGAGTAATTTTTACATTTCAAAGTTTTTCATGTACTTTATCCTAGGCACCAAGTTACATTGTGAGGAGGCATTTTTATTTCCATTTTACTAAGCTGCCCAAAGTGGAAGGGTTAAATCATATGTCCTGACCCCAGTGGCCTTGCACTTGACACTGCAGGAGCCCCCGGGCGTCCAGAATGAGGGGAAAAATGGGCCAGTCGTCTGGCTGTTAGTTGACTTCTAACATCCATATTTTTGAACATCAGGTAGATGGCCTCTTTCAAGTCTTAGACTTGGTCTACACTGGCAGAGAAAGTGTGTGTCTTTGAAACCTAACTAGCCCCAAAGTCAATTATTTGTTTTCAATAATCATTCTCTGGTAGGTCATTACCAGTTCGCTCCAAACTTTGGAACTAGAAACAGTTGAATTCAAATAACCAGCTAGCTATTTATTATTAGTAGGTTAGTAGTGAGGTGTTTTCACCAAAAGTGACAGCTTAAAATTAAGCATCACTTTCTCCCAACCTGGCTTGTAAGAGCGGCCACGGCCTTGATGGTTGGATGGACTGTTTCTTGCCAGTTCTGTCATCCTGAGAAGGGGACTCCATTAGTGAGCAGTTAGGGGTGGGGGCAGGAAGGAGTGTGTTCAGTCCTCTGTGTGTGTGGAGGCAGCTTTGGGGCAGCTGGTCATCTACTTTGTCACTGAGTCTGGGTCTTAACTCTGCTTTTCCTTCCGTGTCTTCGTGGGGAAGAGAGTCCTGGTTCCCAAGCTCGAGCCCATGCTAGGCTACGCTCCTTCCTGGTGGGTGAGGTGCCCGAGGGGAAAGCAAGAGGCATTACCTTGGGTCATGACGATCCCGGCCAGCGCCTTGTGGCGGGCGTGCGCTGACGCCAGGCCCACGGCCAACTCATGGAACTTCTGCATGACCAGCTGGGACACCGTGTCGGCGAATTCCTGAAAGACACAAGCAGCAGGCCTCTGTGATGGCTGCGCCGCTGCCATGTCCTCCCTCCTCCGAGCTGCGACTCCATGGGCGCCTGAGGTCCCCCTGCCCTGCGGCGCCCTGCCACCCAGGCACCGTGACCCCCCAGGCCTCGGGATCCCAAATCTGTGGCCTTGATTCTGAGACTCAGCCTCTGGCGTGGCCCCTGGGCACAAGCCCCTGAGCCTATGCAGAACCTTCGGGTGGGGGGACCGTCCCCTACATCCCTCCCTGCCTTGCAGAGGCTTCCTGAGGGGGGTTTGCACACACACATTGAGCAATCGGTTCCCACTTTCTTCTCCGTGTCACAGAACCAATTCTAAACTCCCCCCGCCGTGTCCAGGGACCGCTCCCCACAGCTCCTCCACAGCCTGCTCCTTTCAAGTTTCTGCACACGTGCATGTGTACAAACACACACACACAGATACACACTCGTGCATGCACGATACACACGTGCACATACACATACACACAGAGAGACCCATGCACGTGGCACACATACCCATGCACACCTGTGTGTACATGCATACACACATGCACGCATACATTCAGACATCACAGACACACACGGGCACACACATGCCACACACACACAAAGATACATGGGATGTGTACACGCACACAAACACCAAGGTGATGTAATCCCGGTTGTGGAGTTTTCTGAAATGACTCGTGTTTCTACAACAGTGGCACATGTGAGACTTGCAGGCCCGTGTTCCCCAGAGAGCTAGGCTGTCGACTCCTGCCTTGCTCCTGGTCCCGCGGCTGAAGCACCTGCAGTGGCCCCATCACGGCTTTTCAGTCGACTTTCACAGGCTTGGAGTCGGAGACCCCGGTGTGTGTCCACGTGGGCCCGGTTTCATATCCTCTGACCTCGCACGGGGGTTGGGGGGACGGAGGGCAGGGGCCCCATCCAGCTGGAGGATCGGGCCGCTTCTGCCGGTGTGAGCACGGGACCATCCCCTCCACCTGCTGTTCCCCCTGGCAGGGAGGTCCAGCATCCGCGGCCGCGCCACGGGGCGCCTCGTCTTTCGCTCTGGAATCGAGTTCTGGCGCCTTCGTGTCGCCTTCCGTCCCCAGGAGGCGAGGGCGGAGCTGGTGCCCTTTCCTCCTCCAGTAACTTTCCAGGCGCTTCCCCACACTTCAATGGTCCTTTCCCTTCTTTTTAAAATGAAGTTTCTGAACGTGCAGGAGGTGATGAGACCGACAACATGACAGAGGAGACATCTATCTCATCCCTTTGTGTCCATTGGACGGGGCCCTGTGGGGCCTCAGAACAGGACGCCCCAAACCACTGAGCAATGACATAAATTACACAAAAGGCGGCTTCATGCGGAAGCCCAGAGGCCAGTGCGCTTCGCTCAGGGACGCAGAGCAGACCCAGTGCCAGCACCGCCTTCTCGCTGTCCCCGCTTCGGCCTGCAGGGAGGTGCTTCTCACTACTGAAGCCACGTGTCTGCCAGGATGTGGCCGGGATGGCAGGGATGGGATGTCAACCCAGCAGCCTCGGCTCAGACCCTCCTCTCGAAGCCCCACTCCGTGCTTCTGGGGAAGTGGCTCTTTCCTGCGGAGCTTCAGCGGGACCAGCCCACCTACAGGGAGTCGGGGCTGAGCACTGTTCGTGAGGAGGCGCGTTACCAGGCGGCTTCATCCTGGGTGCCTGGCGCCCTGGTGGAGCCATTCCAGGAGAAGTTGACACAGAACAAATCAGAGCTTGTTCCTGACTCTCGCGGTTACGCGGGTGAAGGGTCCCCCCCCTCCCTCCGCCTGGCGAGGCGGGTGGGGCAGCGGACGGAGGTGGGTTGGGTTGTCCAGTCTCTCCAAGGGTGATGAGGACCTCTGCTAGTGGACATGACCTCGGACCCAGCAAACCTCCCGTGAAAGGGCTGCAACCCCAAGGGGGCCCGGGGTTGGGGGGCTGCCCCACCGGCCGGTCAGGCCCCTGGTCTGTCCCAGCAGATCTGACCCTGGGGTTGGGCTCCTGGCCTGCAACTAGTCCATTGTGCCCCATCTCTTAAAACCGTCCTCAGCTGAGGACACTGCTTTCCATCACCACAGCCCTCGGTGTGGAGCTGGTCCTAGAACGCCGTGCAGCGTCTGTTTGGGGCTTTGTCTGTACTTCGTGCTTCCCCAGCAGCTCCACGTTTTTAATGACGGAGCCCCAACTCCACGCACATTTGAGGTAGGGGCGTGGCTTGGACGCATCTCACACTTTCTTTGTCCTGCCGTGGACGTGTGGTCCCGCGTGTGTCAGTGATGTCGCACATCTCGGATGGAGGACTGTGTGCACCCACGACCTTTTCAGGGGTGGCAGGGCACACGCACTGGCTGGTGGGAGGGTAGACACTTCAGGAAAAAATTAGTGATGTTTCTTCACCCGTCGTTCTGGTTATTTTCTGACTCTAACATGCTGTCTCAGTCGGCTGAGCTGCCGCCACCAGCACCACTGGCCCCGTACCCTCGAGGGCTTCCCTGGTGCCCCACCTGGGCCCAGGTTGAGGGGACCATGGCTGGGTGCCACAGCTGCCCGCCTCCACCTCTGAACCACCCATGCTCCATCAAGACCTTTTTTTTTAAACATCTCCTCCCCTTTAATCCTTTTTTCTTTATCCTTTTTTTTAGGGGTCTTGACATTTATGTTAAGCATGTTTCTCAGTTAACATTTTATAAAGGTGAATTGAAAAAGAAAAAAGCAAAGATTTCTTTAACTTTTCTTACTTTGGGTGAAGGACAATCTAATTAAGATGTAGAGGGGTATTTAGCTGGTTAAAATTTATCTCTGGTATTTAACCAGTATTACTTCCTAGGACTGCTTTGAAAAGTCTTGCTTATAGGGAATTTTATGGAATGTTTATATATTGAACTATGACCCTTAGCTTTTCTGGGTTTAAAAGTCAAAGGAAGAGAATCACGAATAACCATCTCCATTGGAAAAAGAGCATCTCCTCTATTACAGGGACCCGAGTTGTCTCTTTACAGACCTTCTAGAGTCTTTGGGAAATGAACAGTTTTTGGTTTTGGAAAAGGCTGGAGAAACGCAGTCTGCGAGCTTTTCTGCTCTGAGGCCCCCTTTCCCCCCACAAAGCCCGCCCCTCCCCTGCCTCTCCCCGGCACCCCATCTACTGCACCACAGCTATTTTCAGTGATTGGCTTTAATTAAATCACATACATGATTATAGCTGTATGTAGTTCTTCATAGTTGGATTTGTGTATGTAAGTGACGTTGTCATTGATTACATGGGGTGTTAGAAGCCAGATGGAAACTCGGAATTCACGTAGGGAGATGCAAACCTACCGTCTAATTTAACAGTAGGAATTTTTTATGTTTTAATCACTTGGGATTTAATATATACAGTCAACTTTGGTTACTGTGAACCCAACTCATCAAACCCTGAGATAATTTGATTTTTCCCCACCTGGCACTTGGTTTATGATAGAAGCAGCTAAATGCTCAAAAGCAGGCTTGCATCGGGAATTATTTTTATAAATTCAAATTCCAGGGCACGTCTGCGGGCTGTGTGGCGTTCCTTCGGTCTCCTAGGGTGGAGACGTGCATCCCAGCTAACAGCAAACTACTTAAAGCATGTTTTTTGAGCGCCCAGGCCGAGCGGTCCTGCATCACTGCTTTCTGGTCTAGTCCATCCTGGGTGGGAGAGGAGGGATCCCACAGAGATCCCACGTCTGGCTTAGGTCAGCCCTTGGGCACAAGCACAGTGAGAGTCGTGGTGGTGAAGCCCCCCCTGGAAACCTCAGGGTGGGCGGTCTGCCCATCAGGACAGTGAACAGGGGAGGGCCTGGGTGGGGCAGGAGAGGCTGGACCTGGGGACAGTTGAGAAGCCGGCTTTGTTATATCGAAAGCCCTACGCAGGGAGGCTCTAAAGATGCAGTCCAAAAGTCCCGAGTGAAGTGTCACTTGCAACATAAATTCTTTGTTAAATATGAAAAAGAGAGACATCCAGTCGTACTCGTGACTGCTGGCGATTTAGCGATTTAGAAAATGCCTCTGAAGGTCCCTTGGTAGCAGGAGACCAGTATTGCGTCTTCCGCAATTTGGTCACGGCCTCTCCGAGCACTTAAGTGGCAGGGAAGTGTGATCCCCTGAAGGCCCCTCCCCCTGGAGGCCTCAGGACCCCGCCCCAGCTTTTCTCAGGGCAGGAACAGGTGGGGTGGATGGGACAGGGGGCCGTAGAATCTGCAGTGCTGCCCCAAGTCCCTGCAGGGGCCCGATGAGGCTTGGTCTGAAATTGGTCAATGCTGTTCTTGCAGAAATTGGCACAGGCTGGACATTTGGACCAGAAACGATCAGAGGAGACAGGATCTGGCTTCTGGTTAAATCATGGTGATAATCAGGTGCTTCTGCTTCCAAAGGTTAAGTGGGGAAGTTGGCCCTGCATTTAATGAGCTGTGTGTTACTGTACTTAATGAAAAACAGGAACGCGAGGCTACCTAGGCTTCTGCGTGTTGTGGTCTGCACGCTGCCTGTCGGCCCAATTACCACGGCAAATTAACAGCATTATTTAAATAGGAAAACAAACTTTAAATAGGAACACCAAAAGACTCAAACTCTGCTCATTTCCAACACTAATATTTTGAAAGGCTTAAGTAAATAAAATGTGTTCAGATTTGCAGTAGCAGTCCTCAGGGTAAAATTGACATTCAGCCAAAGTGGTGAGGATATTAAAATCGATAGATTATGAGGGAGAGAGCCGTCAGTAAATATTTTCCTGTTGAAATCCCTTCTTTGGGTTTATACTGCTGAAATATCAGAAAGGTTAGACTTGCATATGGGCGGGGCCAGGCGGGACCTGGGACACCCCGTGCCCTTCCTGTCCACCTTGTCTGCAGCACACGACGGTGGGCGGGCGCCCTGGAGGTGGGCGTGCCAGGGGCCTAGGGAGTGGGGCCACGTGCCCCCGCTGTTGGGACTCATCCTCCATAGAGCACGGCCAGCTTGTGCTCCTTCTTGGCCGTCTACGCGGCCAGAACCGGGAAGGCAGGAGAAACGCTGGCAGGATGGTCATCCGGCCACCAGACAGCGGTACGCAGCTCAGAGGGATCCCAGTGAATGGGAGAGGATCTTCCCCACCTTCCATCTCGATACTCCTTCGTGTGTCCGGGGAAAAGCGCATCTCCAGGTCTTGGTAATGACTCCTGTTTGTTGACAATGGCAATAAAGCCTCAGTCAATTTCAAAGTCAGGGACCGGTGAACACGTGTCCCACTAAATAACTCAAGTTACCTGACTACTCAGCTTTTCTATATCTCAAATTACGGAGAGGCCAATAACAAATTTGAAGGAAGGCATGAGAGATGGAAGCCCTTTCCCCCCCTTTCCATGGCATCATGGGAAAAGCTCTGAACGGGCATCAGAGGACAGGCTTGAGTTCCTTCACACCCTCTCTGAACGGTTCAGCCACCACCGGGCAGTTAGCATCTCTGAGCCCTCGGTCTCCTTTCTGTAAAAGAGGCACTGTAAGAATTACCTGTAAAGTCCATGGTCCTGAATCTCAGCAGGGAGACCCAGGCCTGCAGCATCTGCCTAGAACACTTCTGGATGACGTTTTCTTTCCAATGTTGCCAGAAGTAGTTGCTCCACGGGCACCAGGGGCTGTGTGGAAGCGGAAGTCCACGGAGGCTGGAGGACGTCTTCAGGGTTGGCCCCCGCCTGTCGTGGGCAACAGGGAGGTAACTGCACGACCCTGCCCCTCAGTGCCCAGTGGCTGCTCCCAGCTCGGGTGTTTCAGCGGGACGGCCCCGAGCCTAGGAAGTGCGCATCCTGGCAGACAGTGTTTTCCAAAGACGGCTGCGCCCTTGTCTCCCGCGCTGCTGGCTCTTCTCACCAGTGATCTCCACCTGCCACCTGCCTCCTATCCAGTAGGCTGCGCATCATCTCCTCGGAGATGTCTCACCCGCGGAGCGAGAGGGACGGTGGACCGTGAACGCACGCATCTGTGTCTGGGTCCTGGATGTGACCTCTCGGGATGCAGCTGGACGTAGCCTCATGGAGAGGCCGCGGGTGAGCTTCCCCGGGAGGGTCCTCGGCCCGCAGTGACCTGTGGAGCACAGCCCAAATGACAGCGCAAGAGCAAGACGCACGATGGTGTGGTTTTGAGCTGTTGGGTTTGGTGAGGTTTGTGACACAACGACAGCGGCTAAAGCAGATGTGGCGAAGGTGCTGCTAGACCGTGATGGGCAGTTTGGCAGAGGGCTTGGATCAGGCCACTCCTGGCGTCGCTACCTGACAGCAGCCTGACTTTGCGAACATTATTTGGCCTGGACGTTCTCACCTCTCCAACAGGAATAGTGCCTGGGTCATGGGATTTTTATGGGGTGAAATGAGAGCCCAGAAGTAGGTGCTGAAAATAGTACCTGGTACTGAAAACTCAGTGTCGAATCCACCAGCGTTAAGTGTTTTGTTATTATCGTCCAAACCGTGTGTATACAGTGCTTCCGCGAGACGGTACAGAGATACCTCTCGGCTCTTCTCGGCACCACTGTCTGCTCAGCACGAAGCTGTTTAAAGTTCACGTTTGATGCCATCAGGCAGTGTTGAGCGGTGTCTGTGGAGACCACCGTTCCCGAAACACTTCTCGTGTGCCGAGTGGCTTCCCTGGGCCATCGCTCCCCGCCCGCCTGGCCAACCCTGAGCCCCCGGTGCACCATCTGCTGGGCAGGCTTCCCGAGAGCCCGGGTCACAGGTGAACAACGAGGAACTGGGAAAGCTGCACGTTGACTTAATCTAAACCCCTGGGCATGGAGGCTATGTGTATTTTGGACCCAAGTCCAACCTTAAGGAGAAATCACATACACGTTAATGTTTCATGCAGACATTTTTTAGTGAAATCACGACAATTTGGGGTGAGGAGTTGCTCACCAGTTAAATTATTTGCTTGCCCTTTCATCAGCTTTAAATTTGTTATTATTGTTCAATCTGGAAGACAGTCTCTTTAGGGACAATGCATTTGGACATTAATGTTTGGAGTCAGGTGCACCCGCACTGCAGGCTACCCGGCTTATCCACTCATTTTTCGGACTTCAGTCCACCCTGATTTCATCCTCGGGCCACAGTGTTCTGTGGTTGGTCACTGATGAACATCACGCTCATGAGCCTGACACCCGAGGACCAGAGCCCCGTCTCTGTCACCCTGGCAACGGCAATGTCCCTCTCCCCCAACAAACACCCCAGTCAAAGTGTGCGTTCGCCTTTGGGGCCTCTGGAGCACCCCCCACCCCCCAATTGTTAGGATCGGGAAGGGGTCTGTAGGAGCTGTTGCCGTGGAAACCTCACTGTATCTAGAAAAGCCGGGGGAGAGGCTGAGTGGAGGCCGTTTCTCAAGCATTTCTATTCTTATTTCGTCTCTGAACCCGTCCCCTGGGGAAAAGAATCAATCAAAATTTATTGAGCAAGACACTAGTGAAATCCAGAGACTAATCAGACAGGGTCCTCTGTATAGAGAAGCCCGTGACATGACGTCTGTCCGGGGCTGGGAGCCCGCCAGGTGCTGAGTGCCTGGGGCAGCCTGTCCCCTTAATCCAAGGGTCCCCAGCCCCCAGACCACGGACCGGTACTGGTCTGTGGCCTGTTAGGAGCTGGGATGCACAGCAGGAGGTGAGCGGCAGGCGAGTGAGCGAAGCTTCCTCTGCAGCTCCCCATGGCTCCCCACCACTCCCCGTTGCTCCCCGTCACTCCCCGTCGCTCCCCGTCGCTCCCCACCGCTCCCCACCGCTCCCCATAGCTCCCCATCGCTCTCCGTCGCTCACATTACCGCCTGAACCAACACCCACCCCCCCACGCCATCTGTGGAAAAATTTGTCTGCCATGAAACCCGTCCCTGATGCCAAAAAGTCTGGGGACCACTGCCTTAATCCACATCATCGTCCCAGAGGTGGTCACTGTTGCTACCCTGTTCACAGACCAACAAGCTGAGTTGGAAGAAGTAGACTTCCCTGCAAGTCTGGTTGGACCCCCCACAGGTGGGAACCACTGTCCTGCCTGGAGAGGGCTGCTGGGGTGGGGGGCAGTGAAGCGCTGCCCCTTACACCAGTCTGGGTTTCCTGACTGCCTCAAGTCATGAAGTGACCTCGGTTATTGGAGACGGAGGACTTCCTGGAGGAGGCAGGAGGCCCCTCCCAGTAGGAGAGCTGCTTAGGGGCGTCTGTGGGCCCACAGGGCCTGTCGCGGATGCTCTGAATCAGACTTCCGGGCAGCACAGCTGGAGCTCAGATGCTTCTAACACACAGCACATTTGACAACATGTGACGAAGATGCTGTCCCTGAACAAATCGCACAGGGCCCCTGAGCTGGTTTCAGCCAGGCCTGTCTTTTCAGCCACCACCGCCCACTACCCTGTCCCTCTCGGCTTGGTCCAGTTTTAGTAGGGGTTCTACTGGGTCAGCTCAGCCAGACCCCTCTGACCTGCTGTTCCCTCCTAGTGATTTTCCATCCGCTGCCCAACCCGGCCCTGGGCTGCAGTCCCACTGGCCACGCTGTGATCTGAGCTCGGCTCCACGCCTCCTTGCAAGGCCATCGCAGGGGTCTTTACCTGCCGCCACTGTCCTCCCCATGAATAACGTCTTCCTTCTGGTGCTTTAACAGTGATACTGAATATTTCTTTTCTTAACATTGTCTAAAAAATGGAGGGGATCAGAAACAGCAATGGGGGAGGGTGGGGAGGGGCAGGAAGCCAGATGTGGGTGGGGACAGTGGAGCTGGGACAGGCCAGGTGATGGTGACAGGAAAGCCAGTCGCTCTGCCGCACCTCCTGGGGCCAGAAAACCAGACAGATGGACACCTCCGTGCGAGAGTGCTGAGCTGAATGTGTGTGGTGGGACTTTGGGCCTTGCTGTCATCCCTGGTCTGCGGTCCCCATGCGGCCCCTACACAGCCGGCCGGCCTCCCCTTGCTGGGCTCCAAGCTGGGCCCCCTTCTCTCTCTGTCCCTTTGGTCTACACAGGCCTCACGCCACCCGGGGCTACTGTGAGACTCCCACCCAATTCAGCCCTCAGAGGAAGCTCCCTGCCCTCCCTCCTGACCCTGGAAACACAGAAACCCACCGAATGAATCTTGGAGCAGAACAGCGAGGTTCCCTCCAATCTTGTCTCCCCGCCCCCGGCGGTGGGGGGCAGTGTCTAAGCTACGGGTTTCTTGGTGAAATGGGAGAATCCTTTGTCTGTGGACAAGAGGCCCCTCAATACTTATGATGGATTCACAAAGACGGGTAGGGAGCTGGTCACACTCGTAAACTCCAATTTTATCAACATGAAGGGATTTAAATTCTTGTACTGTTGGCATTTAAAAATTCTACATGATGAGTTACATTAAAGAAAGAGGGGAGGGACTATGGCCCCGCGCTCCCAATGCAGGGGGTCCGGGGTCGATCCCTGGTCAGGGAATAGATCCCACACGCGGCAACTGAAGATCCTGCATGCCTCAACGAAGACCCCTCAGGCCGCAACTAAGACCTGGCGCAGACAAATAAATAGATAGATAGATAGATAGATAAACAGATATTAAAAAACAGAAGGAAACAGGGGAAATGAAGAAAAGAGGTTTTTTGGATAAGTTTTTTTTCCCGTAAGATGTTATGGAAAATACCGAATGAACCTTTTTGGCCAACCCAATACTGTTGCGGGAAACGGGACTCGTGAAAGAGCCCCAGGGCCAGCATGCCGCCAAGTGTAGACTGTGGGTGAATTAGCCAGCTGTCGGCTGTCATCAGGCTCTCAGGCTCCTCCCTCAGAGAGTGAGTGCAGGGCCAGAGGGCTCAGGGTCACTGGGTCACTAGGAGCCGTGCAGGTAGGGAGGAGGGGAACCTCCTACTGCTGACCTCGGGGGAGGGTCCCCTCCCTTGGGAACCAGGTGCCAGAGGGACAAGCACCGCAGGGAAGAGGTGACCCCGGCTGGGAGAGGTAAACCGACTTCCCACAGGTGACCCAGCGTTGGGAACGGGCAGTGGCAGGGTTAGGATTCACATCCAGATGTTTGAATTGTAGCTCCAATATTTGGGCTCCTGACTACAATGTCAAAAGTGACTTCCAAGGGTTTTTTCATAATCGAGGATTTCAAAAAAGCCCCAGATAAAGATCTCATGTTCATTAACTTGAATAATTGAGAATTGAAGTTTGTGCGCACAGATACCTGTGTATCTACACATCGATTAAGTAAATTTGTAGTTATTCACAATTACCCAAATTGTTAGACACCCACAAATCTGTTTAAACATATTAATAGCAGTTACTGCTTTAACAATTAACTTCAAGTCAGAATACAATAAAAATGTAGAAAATGAACTAAAACCGCATTGGAAATGGGATATATCTTTTTTGTTGAACTGGTGCTTTCGGATGTACTCAGGGAGATATTTTGCATCTGGGTTTAATTAGAATCTTTAAATTCTCATTAGTGCACTAACACGAGGATGCTCACAGATGAGGGCCTCTGTTTGGGGTTGATTCATGGCTGTTTGAGTTCATCTGGATTTAAAAAGATGTAAACAAGAAGAGTCATTTCAGCACATCAAGAGAGAAAGACTCTCAATAGGTAACGTAGTTGTTCCTCAAAGGAAGTAATATTTACTTTCTTAGCTTTCGTTAAATTCAAGAACAGTTGTTCAGCTATTGCCTGAGTAATAAGGGATGCTAACACCTGTTTTGCAAAATTATCAGTGATGTCAATGTCATACTTCAAATGCCATAAAGGACGAACTCTCAGCCTCCTTTGTCTTATGACTTTGGCCCCAATCTGCTTTCTTTACCCTGAAAAGAGTTTCCACAGAGGTGAAATAAAGTAGGTTAAAATTGCTAAATAGTTCCAAACAGGGCATCTGCAGCGCTGACTAAAGGGGCAGCCAGGCCATCGCTGTGCGTTTCTTCAAGCTCATGGAGACCTGAGACCAGATATCCGCCACCGCTCATTTCCTGTACGTGACAAATGGGAGAGAGATGCTGGGAAGGTGCGTGTTCTCTAAGCTGAACTTCCACAGTCAAGAAAGTCATTGCGCCCATGCCTTGGACTCAGCACTGCTGCGCACACACCTGGCACCTGGACCTGGTGCTTCTCGCTACTGGAACCAGTGCCACACCGATGGTCACCACACATGCCACCCAACTGGCACGCTATGCCACCAGCAAGTGAAGGTCTTTTCCCGTTGAAGCCGGTCCTTAAAGTCTGGAAGGGGCGAATGTTCAAATGCACAGATACCCGTGCAAGGCTACAAGGAACAAGAAAATCATGCAAACGTGATACCACTGAAGTACATTTCCAGTAAATAACCCTAAAGTATTGGCGATCTATGAATTTCCTGACACAGGATTCAAAACAATTGTTTTTAAAGAAGCTCAGTGCTAGACAACTCAACAAAATCAGGAAAGCAATTTATGAACAGAATGAGGAACTTAACAAAGAGACAGAAATCATAAAATAAAACCAAACAAATTCTGGAGCTGAAGAATACAATGACTGTGATGGAAAAAAAAATACAATAGAGAGCTTTGCCAGCAGACTTGATTGAGCAGAAGGAAGAATCTGTGAACTCAAAGACAAGTCACTTGAAATTATCCAGGCAGAGGAGAAAAATAAAGAATAAAGAAGAGTGGGATTGGGACACTGTTAAAGGAATGATGGATGCATTATGGGAGTCCAGAAGAAGCAGAGAAAGAAAAAGAGGCAGAAAGATTATTTAAGTAAATAACGATAAAAAAGCTTCCTAAATCTGGGGAAGGAAATAGTCACACAGACTCAAGAAGCAAAGGATCTCAAGTAGGTTAAGCACGAAGAGGTCTACATCGGGACACATTGTAATTATATTGCAGAAGTCAAAGACAGAGACTTTTGAAAGCAGCCAGGGAAAAGTGACTCATCACATATACGGGAACACCTATAAGGTTACCAGTGGATTTCTCCGCAGAAAGCTTGCAAGCCAGCAGAGGTATATTCAAAGTACGGAAAGAAAGAAAAAGGCCAATCTTTAAAAATGAAGATGAGAGAATGTCTTTCCCAGACAAACAAAAACTGAGGGAGTGGATTGCCTCTACGCCTGCCTTACAAAAATGCTTGGGAGTTATTCATACACACACACACGCGCACGCGCGCACACACACACACACACACACACACACACACACACTGGAATACTGTTCACCCTTTAAAAAGGAGGGGGTCCTCCCATTTGTGACAACGTGGATGAACCTGGAGGGCATTATGCTGAGTGAGAGAAGCAGACACAGAAAGACAAACTCGGCGGGATCTCACTTACATGTGGAATCTACAATAGAAGCGGCAGGTAACGTTGCAAACTTGTTTAGAACAAACATGACATGGAGGTGGCTCCTTTGGGTGGGTGTATTCTGGGGGAAGCACAAGGTAACCCTTTGGAGTGAATGGTAGATAGGTTCTTATTAGATTTATGTGGGGAGGTGACAGGGGTTGAGGGGGAGCAGCCTAGATGACCAAGGAGCTGGGCTGTTTTGGGGACGAGAAGCCGAGCTGCTCAGGCAGAGACTCCAGAGCCCTAGCCTGGATGCCACAGTTTCCCACGGCTGGTGCTGGGGTCTGCCCACCTCCAGGGAAAGCACTCGTGAGCTGTCTGGAATCTATTCGGTGGTTCTGCCGCGTCCTTTTCTGTTACAGGTGCGGAGTCTGAGTCCACAGGGGCGTTTGCTGCGATCCACCCTGACTTCCCCTGGGACTGGCTCAACCCCACTCAGCGGCCGCGGGTCTCAGGTGCTATACTGACTTTAACTCTGTCTGCATCAGGGGTGTCCAGTCGGTCTAGGTGTGGGGGACTGTGGTGGTGACCCTCCCTGTGCAGTTACTTTAAGGCTATCAGCTCGTCTGCCTCGGGACAAGCCTCAGGGTCGGTGGGTGTCCACCAGGTGCCTCGCCGCTGTTCTCTCCCCAGGGAGGCGTGGGACAGAGCTGGCAGGATGCTCGCTCGGGCCAAAGGCACCTGGACTCTGAAAGGAATCGGACTTACAACCCCACTGAGGGCCTCTTATGTGCAGTGAAAGGGGAGTTTGTCTTCACGTCCCCGGCTTCCTCACGCGGGATGAATGTCCCTCAGAATCGGGAGGAAGGATAAAGTGCCCTTGTTGTAGACGAGGTCTGGGCCCTCTAGGCTTCCTCTGAGCAGAGCAGACGTCCGGTAGCTGCTCTGGGGACAAAGGGCCCAGGGTCCCCAGAGGCCTGGCGGGCATCTCAGGAGGGTGGCTAAGCTGTCAGGGTCTCAGGGTGGGGGCCAGTGGGAGAGACTGCATGACGATCAGTGTCTGCCTTGGTCTGGTCTGGCCTTGCCGCCGAGCTGCTTGGCCACCAGGCAGGTGTCCAGGCCCCGCAGGGCATCCGGCTGCACCTGCAGTTGGCCTTCCTGACACTTAGCCACTTAGTCTGGCCTTTGCCTTACTCCCCTGGGCACAGACCGGCCGCCCCAGGACCCCTGGGTCAGGAGCTGCTCCGATGGTGGCTTCCGGCCTTGCCCACCTGCATCTTCCTGCTGGGCGCCACTTGGGCCCCAAGGGGACCCTTGCTTAGGGACGATCAGCTGATATGCGGAGGCCCTGAGTGAGGGTCACGCCCCTCACTGGGATGCAGAGCTGGCGAGAGGGGACGCCGGCCCAGCTGCAGGAAAGGCTCACGTGGGGCGAGGAGGGCCGGGTGACCACGTGCTGGACCAGCTCCCCACCGTTCTCTGCAGGAAGTGGGACCTGCAGCAGCAAGTCAGTCCCACGTCGTCCTGGCCAGATGGGACATGTCCTTCCTCTCCTGTCACCACCCCCTTGGCCTCAGCGCCCTGCGGGGTCCTGTCCACAGGCCTCCTTGTTGGGGCCACCATCCTCGGGACACTTTGCCGGGTCGGGGCGCTGCGCCCCGAACCTTGGCCACACTCCGCTCTCCCGTCCACAGCCACTGCCCGTCCTGAGATCCCTAACCTGTCCCAGAGGGAATTTCAACTAAACTAAGAGAACCTTGAGCACCAGGGCCTGCACTTTTAGTTCCCACACAGCCTGGGAACAGAGCAGACAAATGTCAAAGAAAGACGTTTAGAAAGAAATGGGAAACATTACATAAGTTACTTTTTCAACAACCATCACTTTACCGTGAAGCCTATTCATCCCCCTGATTAGACAAAGTGCTTTGCTCTGAGGACGGGCTGTGGTCCTTCTCTGTGAAGACGTCTGAAATCATAACATACTTAGAAACCCAGCAGTTTTCTCTCTTTTTCCTGATACGATGAAGTGGCTGTTTGTTGGTGCTGCATTGCACCAGGCGTGGAAGAAACCTCTGATCGTCTTGAATGGGTGGTGGCAAAGCCTCATGGGACTGGTGGCTGCACTGCAGAGTGAAACATGGTCACTCCCCCTGGACATTGTGCATCTCGGGGGAGGCAACCCAGGTCCTCTGCCTGAGGTCTCGGCCACAGCTACCCCGGGCTGTGAGCCCACTCACAGCAAGTTTGCTACCCGAGGGCCCAGATAAAGGACTGAGAGACCGAGGTGTGCACCAGGGCCATAGGCTAGTCTCCAAGATAAGGGTCCTTGTCAAGAGGATGATTCTGACACGAGGACCCATCCTGTATTTTCTTCAATAACTTGTGGGGAGAAAAAAACCCAAAGCCTTTTGGGAGCAGGTATGTTGCTAAGAAACCAATATTCTTTGACTGAAAATTTGAACCTCTTTAGAAAAGTCTGTGTCACATCCAGAGAGAGAGAGACAGAGACAGAGACAGAGAATGAGAGAGAGATTTCAAAGCTGCCTTACTTTTTTGAGGGGTCGGTTTTATTCTCTTCCCCTCTGTCTTTCTTCTTGTGCGCATTTAAAGAACTGTTAATAGGTTTTGGAGAGCAATCTTGCCTTTGCTGTGAGCATCTCGGATTCCCCCTTTGCATTTTAAGGGCGCTCCTTGGGAAGGCTTGGAACTGCCAGACAGACTATTACGCCAATGGAGGTCTGTCCAGTTTCTGATAAAACCAGAACTAATTTATTTTTTGTTTATCCTCCACTGCATTTGACAAAGCTTCCTCTGGAGATGTGTATCTTCATTCTCCGTTCCTTTGGTTTGTCATCTTTTTGTGCTTTGTTTTGCAACTGACAAGGGAAAAAAATCTGACACCAACCTTGGAAGATGGTAATGCATTCAAGATTTTGTTTTCCTCTCAGATCTGATAAAAATCTTGCCTAAAACCATGTCCAACCTTTTCAGCAGGAAGTCCAGATGGCTTTGCAGCCTGGATAACAGACTGCAGTCACTGACGCTTTGCAGAGTGTCAGCAGGGCAATGCCTTTCTTGAAACATAAATGAAAAACAAAAGACAGCATCTGTGCTCCAGGCAGGGCTGGGGGCAGAGGCGCTGGGGGCAGAGGGGCTGGCGGGTGCCTGGGAAGGGAAGAGCAAACAAAGGACAGATCTTAGACCTTCTCAGAAGAGAGTCTCCTGAAAAGGAGAACTCCATCAGGTGGGATGGGGAGTGAGGGGGGAGACGGCTGAAGTCAGCTGCAGATGGCCCCCAAAATGGATGATCTGAGATGAGGAAGAGCTGAACTTCCCTCCCACTGCAGGTGAGTCGTCGCTGATAGGATCAGCTGAGTGTGTCTGCCGCATCCGTGCACCCGTGCTCCTGCAGAGTCCGCTGCGGGAGGTCTCATTTCCGACGTCCACTGGAGCCTGCCGTGCTGACGTTTATCATCAGCGTTGAGTGTGGGGCTGGAGGCCCAGGAAGAACAGAGATGGCCCAGGCGCTGAGGGAGGGCCGGCTTCCCCATTTCCCACTCGTTAGCAGAGCGAGTGACGCCTGCTTCCTGTCCTCTGCTGGCCACAGCTGGCAGATTTTGGGTGGATGACGTCGTTTGCAAAGTTAGCCGATGAGGCCCTTTGGCTCTGGAGAGATGCGCTGTAGGGTTGACTTCTATTTTGCAGCTGGAGAAACGGCCCCAAAGAAGGTCGTCAACTCCTAAGTGACTTTCCCTCGATGCCAGGCCCAGGGGTGCCTTTTCCTACAGTATCTCCAGCGGCCTTCCTCCTTTACACTCATGTCTCGCTACCCCATCCAGCGGCGATACCATGGAGTAAAGCTTCCTTGCCTTCTTCTTTTCTCACTCCCAATTTCAAAGCTTTGTGAAGCCTCCGATGGCATCCAGCCAGCCCATATCCTGCCCTCTGTCGGGTGTTTCCTCTACCACGGCCAGCCCTAATTAGCTCCACCCGATTGACCGACGTGTGTGCACCCTGGTGTTAAGCGGTGGGTCTCCTCCTTGTCTGCATATTATGTTCTCCTGGGGAGATTTCAAAACATTCCAGGGCAAGGCACCAGCCTGCACCGACTATAATGGGTGAGGGCGGGACGGGCGGGAATGTAAATAGCTCACGTTTGCTTCTAGTGGAAGCACTTTGAATGTCTTCATTGTGTGTGTCCATCTCCTTTCAGCTGTTTACACCTCAGTGTCCCAGGAAGGCCAGCACAACGTCTTCCTGTTTGGGGTCACGTCTTAACATGTAGGACGCAGCCCAGACACAGGGACGCCTGCCATGCTGACTGGCCGATTGCTGGGGGCCGGAGGCATGGATATGATCCAGGAGGGAGAAAAGTCAGAAGAATGAAAAACCAAGAAATGACCTTCAAGCATGTTACAAAGTCTTGAAAAGCCTATGAGGCAGTCTGGAGCAGGAAGCGAGGTGGGGATCGCGTGTCATTTGGACACCAGTCAAGGACGTTGAAATGAATTGGTTTGTACTTTTTGGCCTCTTAAAGCAACTTAGGAAACGCTAAGATAAGGTTCTGTAATTTCATCAGAAGAAAGCGGGGACAGTGTGAGAGATCACGATGCAAATAGGGGACAGAAGAGGACCATGAACAGGGTGGACGCACTGGTCTGGGCTGTCAGGGTGCTGGGTGCCTTTGCTCCTACACCTGCTAAGTACTTTGATGGGGCTGGTTCTGTCTCTAGAATTCTGGTTTATTCAGATATCAGAAAGTATGTGAAGGGGTTTGTTAAGAATTTTTGATTTTTTGAGTTACCTGACTCTAAAATGTGGAACAGTGATAAATGGCTTCTTTCGTTATTTCAAAATATTCTTCAGAGGAATAATCTCTAGTGTCACCTAATATGGGAGAACTATAGCTTCTTTAAAACTTGGTTAATTCACAGACTTTAGTAGCAAAAATGGCTTTATGTGTGATGTATCAGTAAGTGCTCTCTGTGTAACAAAACATCCCCAAACTCAGTGGCTTAATCAATAAGCATTTAGAGTTCACTCCAGTGACCGATGGAGGCTGGGCTCTGGGGGCTTGGTTTCTGTGAGCTCTGGGGTCAGGTCTGCTCCACACATGTCTTATCCTCCTTGGTGAGCAGCTGTCTGAGACATGTTCTCATCACAGGGATGGCGGATGGGCAAGAGTCTAGTCCAGCTGCTCAAACCAATTCAGGTCTCTGCTCATCAGGTCCCCAGAATCCCACTGACCTCATGAAGATACAAGTATGAGACCTACATCAGCGGGATGAGAAAGCATTCTCCTTCCATGGAGGAGGGAGGAGAAAGTCAGTCCTTACTGACTTATAACCTGATCCGTCTCTACAGGCTTAGCTACTGCAGAGTGTGGAATAACATAAGGCCCTGGCAAGTTGAGCTAAAAATTTCCACCCATGGCTGGCTCTCTTCTGGGACAGACATTCATTAATTTAGCCTTCTTGCAACACTGTTACCAGAGGAAAGATTCAAAAGGGTTCTGGCTACTGGTATCTCCTTAGTCTTTGTATATTTGGTGCCTTTCCAAACAGCCACCCAAATGGGACACCAACTGGGTGGGGAAGGGTTGAATGACAGGTCTAGTGAAGGAGGTCCTCTCGTGGCCTTTTGGGGTACAGAGGGTCAGACCCGCGGTCACGTGGCGGGAGGGAGGTCAAGGCAGCTGTCCAAGTTTGCCTGGGATTTTCTGCTTTTAACGTCTTTCCGTTCACGACGTATCTGATGATGTTGAAACTCCCTGGGTTACATGGCTGGGTGGAGAGCAGGGCGCCTGACCACCTCTGTTTCAAGCTGAGAAGCAGAACTGGAGGAAATCATGGTGCCAGCATGGTTGGCTCCACTTGAATGGGACAGGTCCCCACTGCTGATCTAGAACCACCTTAGCTGTCCTTTGGGTCTAACTTTTCAAGTCACCTGGGGTCTTTGACCTCAGTTTTGCTTTTTCTAAGTGAAATCACAATCAGATGGGCTTTTCTGACTTTGACTAAATTCTGGGTAATGACGCTTTGGGATTCTTCAGGATGCCTGTTCCTCCCTAGTCTCCCCAACGGGGTAGGTGATGGCTTTTCTCATTCTCATGACCCCGCCGCCTCCTTCATGGAGAAGCACTCTTACGAAGCATATGTCTCTAACTCCCCTTACTTTACATCAAAACTGCCTCTTTACCCTGCCCCCCGCCCCCATCGTCAGAAAATCACTCGTCTCCTCGTCTGCTGTCCTCTGATTCCATCCTCTCCCGTCTCCCCCACACGTAAAGGACGCCCGTCTTTCCTGACTTCAGTCTCTCTGGCATTTTGTCTGTTTGTGTACCTTTTTTGGTCATTTCTTGTTGTCCTCCAGCACAAGATACTTATCTAAACAAACTGTATAGTGTCCCCCCCACAAATTGATATCCACCCAGGACCCCAGGATGTAACCTTATTTGAAAACATGGTCTTTGCAGATGTAATTAGGTAAGGATACAGAGATGAAATCATACTGGATTTAGAGAAAGCCCTAAATCCAAATCTTGGTGTCTTTACCGACGGAAGGACAGGGAGATTTGGACACTTATAAATGAGTCCGAGGTGGCCTCTGTGGATTGGCCCCCGGGCTGTTCGCTGCACCCCTGCAGGTGGACACCCGTCAGCTCTAAAGCCAGCCAGAGCCGAACTCAAAATTTTATACGTTTGAAACTTAAAAATAGCCCCAAACAAGGATATTTAGAGACCGTCCGGTTTGCTTGAGCCGTACAATCCCTCTGGGAGCCGTTACCCGTGCATAAGATGAGATGGGCCCTGACTCAGAGCCCTCCAGGCTGCTGAGAGACCCCCTCTCTGAGCCCCTTCCTGAGAGCTCCCCTGCTCTCCAAGCCACCCAGGGCAGAAGTGTCGGGAGGGGTGTCCGTGCCTGTAGTCCCGTCAACGCTCTGCCCAGGGGACCCCGTGGGTGCGACCACCACCCTGTGGCCACCTCTTCCCCCCCATCAGCCCAGGGTTCCCATGAACCTCTAACAGACGCAGACACAGGAGCAGACGGGAGGGCGCGTGGGAGGCAGAGGCAGAGGTGGGAGATGCCCCGGCCTGCCAGGAACCCCGGGAGGACCAAGCCTGCGGCCCTGGTTCTCAGGTCTGTGCTACATTAAGCCACTCGGTGTGTGTTCATTGGTCACGGCCACGCTGGGAAGCTGACACGCAGACTCGACCTCTCTCCCCATGTGCTGGTTCCCTGGTTCCCCGCTGGGTCCAGAGCTGCGGGGTTGGGGATGCTGCTGCCCTACACTGGGACATGCAGATAGCGCACCTGTCCTGGGGGGGTGGGTCCTTCCCCTGCCGCAGGTGTTAGAGGACTCTGGGGTTATTCTGAGTTGACTTGGGTGCCACCCAGCACCTGATCAACAGTCTGAACAGTGTGTAGACGAGGGCACTGACTCAGTGTTCGAGTTTCAGCCCTCGCGGGCCTCCCCACCCCAGACTTGGAGCACAGCTGATGCATTACCATTTTCCACCCCCGGAGGAGTTGCAGTCAAGGACTGAGGACCTGAGTTGGCTGGCTGGCTCCCGCATCTGCAATCCTCTCCCAGGCACCTCCGCTCAGCCTCCTTGCTGGGCGCCCTGGCTTGGGCGCCCTTCTCCACTCTGACTCGGGACATCTTCCCACTGGGCTCCCACTGCTGCCTCCCCTGCCACTTGGTCCACCCCCACCTCCCGCCCTGCACTGCATGTGATCTGACTCTTGCCTGGAACACGGAGGGCCCGAGCCTCCTCCCTGCCTGTCCTGCCCTGTTGGCAAGTGGCCTTTATCCCCAGGATCCCAGGGACACCTGACGACAGACCTAAGTGCCCTCCTGCCAGGCTGTGCCGTGGCAGGCTGACCAGGCAGAGTGGCTGTTCTCGTCTCCCCAGCCACCTTGCCAGGTTCCTCTCGTCCTGTGTGGAGGGATGATGCCTGTTCTGCTGGGTTTTTATTCTCTGTGCCTGCCAGGTGATTGAAGAGGATTCTGCCCCATTTGGGTCTCTAGGAATTTTCATCTTTGTTCTCAGAAGAGTGGTAATATAATAGTATATAATCAGAGTAGCCTCTTCACTCATCTCTCTGCTTCTCATCTGACTCCCAAGCCCTCTTAGCTTTGCTGGAAGATTAAACATTCTCAGAGGCAGGTGTAATGTGGTCTGTAGATCAAAGTCCCTGGGGAAGCTGTGGGCCATGGGGGAGGTGGAGGTCGGGGCCGGGGGAGGTCTTGCATGACCTGCCCCTCCAGGGTCGCTGCTCCTCTGCCCTCCAGCAGGTCCTCCGGTCAGGTTGCTCCTGCCACTCACTGGGCTCTGAGCCTCAGCCCTGCCTCTGCCCAGGGCCCCCTCTCTCCTCTTCCCCAGACCCAGTTCTCACCTCCTGAAGACCCAGCACAGACAGACGCCACCTCCTCCACTAAGGAATCCCCTCCACTGTGCCCACGATATTTAAGAATTAGCTTTGTTGTTAGGTTACCCATCAGGTGTGACCGTGTGGTTTGCTCATTCATTCAATAACTGTTTACTGAATACTTATTCAAAACACTATTTTAAACAACAAGGTCTTACTGTATAACACAGGGAACTATATTTTTAAAAATACTATTTTAGATGCCTCCCTGAGGGCAGCGATTTTGTCTTCTTTGAAAAATTCCTGGTGCCTAAATCAGTATTTGTTGAAAAGGCAGTTGGGTTTGCTCAGCTCTGCCAAGCTCCATCGCTGTGGCTTTACACAAAATTTACCCTTCTGCTCATCCACACGATGTGTGTAACAGTCCATCACCTCCACCTTGATCTGGACAGTAGATCAAAGAGACAGATACAGGCAGAGGTGTTTGGCAGGAGGCAAAGCAACACGCACACATGAATCCTTCTTGCCGGTGGGTGGGTGAAGAGCCGTGGAATCAGGGCTCATGGAGACCAAGGTCCACTTGGTGCCCAGGCCATTTAAAGCCACTGGCTCTGATGGAGGTTTCTCAAAAAACTAAAAATAGAACTACCATATGACCCAGCAACCTCACTCCTGGACATCTATCCAGAGAAAACTCTAATTTGAAAAGATACGTGCACCCCAATGTTCATAGCAGCACTGTGTACAGTAGCCACGACCTGGAAGCAACCTAAATGTCCATCAACAGATGAATGGATAAAGAAGACGGGGTACATGTATACAGTGGAATACTACTCAGCCACAAAAAAGAATGAAATTTTGCCATTTGCAGCATGGATGGACTTGGAGGGCATTATGCTAAGTGAAATGAGTCAGACAGAGAAAGACAAATACTGTATGATATCACTTATATGTGGAATCTAAAAAATAGGACAAACTAGTGAATAAAACAAAAAAGAAGCAGGCTCACAGATATAGAGGACAAACTAGTGGGGATCAGTGGGGACAGGGAAAGGGGAGGGGCATGATGGGGTAGGGAGAAAAAAGGGTTATTATGGGATTATGTGTAATCAAGTGTGTGAAACTTTTGAAAATTGTAAAGCACTATAGAATTTTAAAAAAGCCACTGGCTCTGATGTCCAAAGCACATATCCCAGGACACTTAGCACTTGGTGGAAAGCCCACCCCTGGTGGTGACAGCACAAGGGCTCACAGGCGCTTCCCCTGCATGACACAGCCATACCAGGTGCACAGATTACAGACCCTGCGCTGGTGTTAGAGACACAAGACAAAGGCACTGAGCTATATATCTAATTGCATTAAAAACTGAAACCAGAGCTATTTAACTTCTGAATGTCATGGACATGGACAAAACTAAGTGGCTGAGCAGAAGCTGTCAGCTCTGGCTGCCGACAGACGGAGATAGTTCTCACGGGGTGAGTCAGAGTCGACAAGATGGGCTTCAGAGCCTAAACTGACGACGGAGAAAAGCTTACCTGTGTTATTAAGGCAAAAACTCTAGACTACAGAATACCAGCGTGTAACATGAAATCATCAAGACAAACAACCTAACATGGACATGGGCAGATCCATCTTTTCTTAGTGTTTCTCTCTGTCTCTCTGTATCTCTCTCTCTCTTTCTCCTCAGGGTTCATTAGTTTGGCTGATTAAATACCAGGATGACTAATTAGAATCTACAGTGAATATCAGGTAACCCTAAGAAATCATTATAGAATTTCTATTTTAAAAAAATTATTTATTTACTTTTGGCTGCGTTGGGTCTTCATTGCTGCACTCGGGCTTTCTCTAGTTGTGGTGAGCGGGGGCTACTCTTTGTTGGCGTGTGCGGGCTTCTCATTGCGGTGGCTTCCCTTGTTGTGGAGCATGGGCTCTAGGAGTGCGGGCTTCAGTAGTTGTGGCACACGGGCTCAGTAGTTATGGCTCACGGGCTCTAGAGCGCAGGCTCAGTAGTTGTGGTGCATGGGCTTAGCTGTTCCACGGCATGTGGGATCTTCCTGGACCAGGGCTCGAACCCGTGTCCCCTGCACTGGCAGGCAGATTCTTAACCACTGCTCCACCAGGGAAGCCCTCATTTTTTAAATACACTTTATTTTCCAGAAGAGTTTTAGGTTTACAGCAAAATTGAGGGGAAGGTGCAGAGATTTCCCATGTACCCCTCCTCCCCCACCATCACCATCCCCACCACATGGGACATCTGTTACAATTGATGAACCTCCATGGACATGTCACCGTCACCCAAAGCCCATAGTTTACATCAGGGTTCACTCTTGGTCTTGTGCATTCTATGGGTTTGGGAAAATGTGTAATGACAAGAATCCATCATTATAGTATCGTACAGAGTAGTTTCACTGCCCTAAAAATCCTCCGTGCTCCCCAATCCCTGGCAACCACTGATCTTTTTACTGTCTTCATCGTTTTGCCTTTTCCAGACGCCCCAGAGTTGGAATCATACAGTATGAAGGCTTTTCAGATTGGCTTCTTTCACTTAGTAATATGCATTTGAGTTTTCTCCTTGTCTTTTCATGGCTGATAGCTCGTTTCTCTTTAGCTCAGGACAATGCTTCATTGTCTGGAGGTAACCATTTATTTATCCATCACTTACTGAAGGACATCTTGGTTGCTCCCCAGTTTTGACAATTGTGAATAAGCTGATGTAAACATCCAAGTCAGATTTTTTTGGTGGATATAAGTTTTCAACTCCTTTGTGTAAATACCAAAGGAGCTGGATCATATGGTAAGAGTATGCTTAGTTTCGTAAGAAACCACCAAACTGTCTTCCACAGTGGCTGTGCCGTCTTGCATTCCTACCAGCAAGTCCACATCCTTGTCAGCATTTGGTGTTGTCAGGGTCCCAGATTTTGGCCACGCTGATAGGTGTGTGGTCGTAACTCGCTCTCAAATTGCATTTCTAGGTGACTAAGTTTTGAGCATACCATTTATTTTTGTGGGTGATCTCTTTAGCCACGGGTCACCTCTTTTAATTTTCTCTTTGGAAGAGCAGGATAGAGAGAGAGCATGGGAGGCTCAGTCTTCTCTCAATTTAATTTTCTCAGCTGGGGAAGTTATAAAAGGGGTTTTCTAGGACAAATAGATGTGGTTTATTATAAGCTGGTTTTGGCAAGGATCGATTTCTATCAGGCCCATGACTGAGATGTCCTATGGGAAAAACAAAACAGGCAATAATTCTTGTAGAAAATTAGGTTATTTCACTGATTTAGACTACTTACCCCTCTCCCACAGTAGTAAACTCAACGAAGTTTTAGTGATCGTAGGGATTTGACTGAGGGAAGATGTTTGGGGAATTTCCGAGGTTGCCTCTGGAAAGTCCAGGGTGGTAATAAATGCTGTCTCTTTGGAGATATTGAGCAACGAATGTAGGAAAAAAGTGGGGCCGTTGCCGAGCACTGTGGAGTTGATTTCAACTGGGTCCTTCACTGCTCAGTCTTATGTTTGCTCACAGACCAGCTACCTGTCTGTGGTCATGGTTGTTTTCAGCTGGCTGGGTGTGGAGGTCGCTGTGGTTCCCAGACACGTGTCGTGGACCTGGGTCTGCTCCTCGGACAGGGAACCTGCCAGCCTGGCCCGTGAGCCTCTCACAGGGGTGATCGTGGTGGGGTCCAGTGGCACAATTAGCCACAATTAGTAGTGATTCCTTTTTCGTTTTTTTTTTCTGGCTTAGATTCAAAATTTGAGAAGTTTTTTGAAATGTACCAGGATGCATGACTGTCGTTCCAAAAACAGGGATTTTGGTAGAATGACACATGATGGTTTTACTTCCCTGAGCACATGCGTTTACAGTTTAGGATGTGGGAAGCGGGCTGAACTGCTGGGCCCTGGGCTCCAGACCCAGGCTGTGTTTTGCAGTCATCCTAGATTTTGGCTGCGCAGCTAGGGAGGTCTTGTCTGCTTCCCTTTCAGGCACTGGCCCTCAGTGTTTCTCCTTTGCTGTTTTCAGGCCTGTCTTCCTGTTCTGTTCCTGACGTCCCCGGCCTACCTCTAGGTCCTACCTTGTGCCTGTACCTGCTGCTCTGACTGGACGCACCATCCCTCCCCTTCGTCCAGCCCGTCTGCCCTTTGCATCCTTGCTTCACTGTGGTCCTGTCTGCTCTCGTCCGAACCCAGTGCGTCTCTTCATTAACGTCTACCTGGTTCTCAGGCCTTGATTTCAGGACCCCCCACCTCAGGTTTTCCTGTGGCTCTGTCGCTCATTCATTCACTAGGCAAGTGTTTACTGGGGTTATTTTGGACCAAGTGTTGTACCACGTACTGGGTACAGACAGAAATAAGATGTGGTTCGTGGTTAGGCTGTGTGAAAGATTTGAAGCTGTTTACGTTTACGCAGAGGAGCGAGTTCCCATTTCCTCGGTACCTAGTGATGGAAACACTGACAGATACTTGTACTCACCAATCCTCAATTTCAGCCTCACGGAGGGCATTGTCTGCACTGGAGGGTAAACGCTTCTGATAAACTCTAAGGACCAGTGGGGGGAAAACTTCCTACTGTCTCTGTGTGCGTATGTGGACGGCTCTTAGAAATTTCCTTGAATGAAAGAAAAATGAGGAAGAAGAAAGAAGAATCAACTCTTTCCCCAAACCCTCAGGGCCACAGCAATGAGAGGATCCATCCTAAACTGACTTACTAATCTAATCCACAGATATTTATTGAGGACCCGCCCTATGCCAGGCAGCGTTCTGAGCTGGGGGTGGGGAGGATGGAGCTGTGAGGGAGACGATCACGTTCCTCCGAGTGGTTCAGGACTGTCCTCTGGGAGCTGCTGGCTGTGACCTAGTGGTGGGGATGGAGCCAAGCTGGGGGGAGGGGGCGGGGCTGAGGGGGGAGGGCCAATTCCTCATCATCTGCGGGGTGGGGGGCGGGGTTGGCCTCCCCGCCCGGCTCCATCCCCTGCTCCTGACCCTCACTTTCTCTGGAGGAAGAAGCAGGGGGAAGAGTAGACAAGATTCATCATAAAGTCAACGAATAGCTTTTAGTCCCTTGGCTAAAAAACCTGAAGTGAACGTTTACATTTATTTGGTATTAAATTGAACCACATGAAATTGGCTGTATTTTGACTTACAAGAATGTTAATTTCCTGCATTTCAATCTAGTAGCTAAAAGGAGTGCTCTGGAGAAAATGAGCCTGTCAGTTACTCAGGTGATGTCGACACCAGTCCATCAACAATCTAGGTTTGTCTACAAGCAGATGAAAAGTGAGACAATTCTAACAGTCCTGGAACAGGGCTGCAGAGGCGCTGTAAGGCAAGTGACAAATGTGGGGCGAATCGGAAGATCTGAGCTCAAGCCCAAACTTTGCCTTTGAGGTGGTGGACCGGGTGCAAGCGCTGTCCCACATGTGAACCCCAGTCTGTAAAGGGGGGGCGTGTTGGAGGGTGTGGCCCGGGGACCCTCCATAGAGCTGCCCCCGCATACACCCGAGTGCCCACCTGGTCTGCACGCTGTGGCATCGCTTTCGTTTCCGGGGTCGGCTGTGATTTGGCGTCCCACGTGGGCATCTGGACCTGGGGCTCTCGTGCTGCAAAGGGCTGGGGCCCGAGGTGCCCCTCATGCTGTGCGAGGGGAGGGGTCTGCCCAGCACCCCTCCTGCAGCTGCTCCCTGAGAGCATGGCAGCGAACCCTCTGGGAGCTCATGGAAGATGAGAGCAGTCACGCCCAGAGTTGTGGTCTGTGATGAGGATTCTCGTGCCCACGCTGTGGACATTCAGCCCCGGGATCCCTGCAGACACGCTTCCCGCCAGACGCGGCGAGTCTGCCGCCAGCGCTTGCCGCTCGGTCCAGCAGGTGACCGGGACGGAGTGCGCGATGCTGGTAGCTGGCCCATTACCTGAGGCCGGAATCAGGCTGAGCCAGCCATGGAGGGCAGCCGTGGGGCAGTGAGGCCCGGGGGTCTCCGAGCCCGAGGTGTGGGTTTGACCCGATTCGTGTCCAGAGGGCTGCAGGCAAACGTCCCTGGGAGAGTGGGAGTCACGGCCACTGGTGTCTGTTTAGCCGAGGGCAGACCCTTTTCAGCCAGGGGGCAGCTGGAGCTCCTTCCGGATGTAAGGAGGAAGAGAGGAACCCCTGGAGGCCCGTCCCACCCACTGCAGTCACGTCAGGGACTCAGCGAGAGCAAGCCCCCCAACCCCATGGTCCCCCAGGCCTGTCCCCCAAGACTTGCCCTGCGGCCTCCACTCCCGGGACCCATCCCCAGGCCTGGGCCCTGCTCCCCCAAAATGATGGAAGCGTGGTTAAAATGAAGTTCTTTCTGGAACCAATGGGCTGGATCTTAAGCCTTCCTGAGAACTGAAGTGTAATTTAAGAAACTGGAAGAAATGATTGAGTCACTGTCCTAATCCCCCGAGAGTCTGTTCTCACTCCAGCGAGCAGCCTAATCCCTGTGACTCTGCAACACTGGGCAGAATCCTTAATTACCCGCATCTCATTTCTTCTTCGTGGGCGCTTCCTGAGGAGCATCTGTTGCTCAGATGAACTCATGTGAAAATAAAGTATTGAAATCAATAATTCAACTTGGAGGTGAAATGGAACAGAAAAAGAACTTTCCTGTTTGCTGGCCCCTTTTCACGGATGCGGTGACCTCCGCTTTCTGTCCGGAGCTGTCAGAGCCCGGGTGGCGAGCAGGCGACTTCATGGTGACCTGGATGCAGGGGTGAAGGCAGCTCCTGCCAGATGTGGGTTCTGCGTTGTGGCTTCTGTGCTTTTGTGGAAACAAAGGCAACGCAGTATGTCTTCCAGTACCCGAGGCGCCAGCACCTGGGGGGAGCACTGGCCAACTCTCAGTTCCAGAGACAAGGGCCACAGAGGGAGGGGGGCCACAGCGGGAGGGGGGATGTGGCGGGAGGGGGGCCATGGCAGGAGGGGGCCATGGCAGGAGGGGGGATGTGGCGGGAGAGGGCCTACGGCAGGAGGGGGGCCACAGCGGGAGGGGGGATGTGGCGGGAGGGGGGCCATGGCAGGAGCGTGGCTATGGCAGGAGGGGGGCTATAGCAGGAGGGGAGCCATGGCGGGAGGGGGGCCATGGCAGGAGGAGGGCTATGGCAGGATGGGGGTCATGGCAGGAGCGTGGCTATGGCAGGAGGGGGGCTATGGTGGGAGGAGGGCTATGGCAGGTCTGGGCTATGCTGCTGCCTTTCTCTTAACTTCTTCACATTTCCGTTTCAATCCTGATCAGATGTCAAAGCTTTGCTGACACTCGATAAGTTGCGCTAAAGCATTCAGCCGGGCTCGTGGACTCCGGGGACCCAGCAGTAGCCCCTTCCCGAGGTTCCTCTGGGAGATCAGTCACTTTGGTGGCGCATGGATTTTTGTGGGTGGGGATGGTCACAGGCCCTCCTGGCTGCATCGTGAAGCACTAAAGTGAGTTGTCACCTGTTGACATGCAGGAAGTGGCGCCTGGACACGTCCCTGCAGGTGCAGGGTCCTTGCTGTCCAGCAAAAGCCACGGGCACTTCAGCAGGTGGGATGGACACATGCTCCCCATGGCTTTCATCACTGCTTTTTAGGAAAACAGGAGAAAGACAAGCAGACGACAAACAGGTGACGGCCCAGCACAGGGCCTCCTTCCGGCGCTGGTCCAGGGAGCTGCGTGCGTGGAGGCCTTGGAGCAGACAGCATGGGGAGGTTCCATCCAGGCCCTTCGGCTGGGGAGCCAAACTCCTGTTTATGCGAAGCTTTCACAAAAACGTGCTTGCTGTCTACTTCCTTGTGGGGTTTGTAGATTTTCCAAATCCCCGCGGTGGTCCCGCTGCCTGTCCAGTCACCTGGCAATGCTCAAGACCCTAGCACGACCTTGGCTGGCAATGTTTCTGAGATGGCCGTCTGGGAACCAGCGGTCTGGACTGTTCCTCAGGGCAGCTTCTCGATTCAGCTCACGACGAAGGAAGGAGGGATGGTGACCGTGGAGAGGACTCAGGGGAGCTTCAGACTCAGGACTGCTGACTCAGGGCTGATTGCAAACGTGACACTCCGGTCCCACTACAGTCGCCGCAAGATCGCACGTGTGTCCACGGACTGTGGTCCAGCCTTTCAGCAGTACCGAGAAGCAGCCCCCCTTTCCACAGCGACGGCTCCCCTACGCGCCCAGTGCCCACCCTGCCTGAAGCCTGCTCGTTCCCACGCGTGGAGGCCACTGTTGCCCTGAGGGACGCCTGGGTGGAAGTCCTTACAATTGGGGTGAACAGCTGACCAGGGCTCCACCCCAGTGCTGTCCCTCCCGTCACGGCCCCCTTCCTTCTGGGACACCCTCCCCTGCGCGGCGAGGCCTGGGGAGCGGGGTGCAGTGCTGCAAACTCCAGGCGCAGACGTGCAGGGTGCAGACCGCTCCTGACCTGACCTGAGCTTCCCTGGACGTGTGGATAACCTATGTCATGTGGACGAATGACGTCCAGCCACAAACAAGAAAACAGCAGCTATGGAAATTCCTTCAGATCTTTGAAAGTTTCAGAGGTTCTCAAGAAAAAACAAATGAAACCTCAGTGGGATCCATACCTGGGCTGCTTCCCTGTCCTGCTCAGAGTAAACCTCATGGGCCCCTTTGCGCTCGCGTATTTCACCGTTAGAGTAGAATTTTCTAGAATAGGTTTCTTCCTCCTCATGATGAAAAGAGGAAAAGGAATGTCCACCTAGGAAGACGAAGGCGGGGAGGCTGCAGGACATCTGTTCCTTAGACAGCTTCCCTCTCCTCCCATCCGTCAAAATCACCCTTGACAAGAGCTGACCAGTTGCTCCCACGACGTGGAAAACTCCAGAGCAACCCCGCCCAGCTCTGCTCCTGGGAGGGTACCCCCTGCAGTCCTGGCTGTCTCCCCACGGGGTCTCCGCACACCCGAGCTGGCAGGGGGTGGGACTGTCTGAGGGTCTCTACTGGCGTCAGGCTGGCCCGAGTGCAGGGGCCCCTGGTTTCCAAGCTTGCTGACCACCACCCGGGGTGTGGTGTCCTGGACACCAGCGTCAGCCTGGCCCATGTTCCTGCAGCGCCCAGCAAGCAACGCGTCATGAAATATTGATATGGTTCCACCAGACTTCCACCTGACATTTGATTTATGGCTTTAGGTGTTCTTTTTTAATTCTAAGCAGTCGATGAAGGATCAAAGGAAATGTCATATTTGCAGCACTGAGCCCAGAGGGGCACCTCCACAACCAGGAAGGGGCTGGCCCTCCCGCCATTGGTGGTGTTCCCAGCGGCCAGGGGTCAGGCCTGACCCCCTCCCTGGTACACCCAACATTTCAAATATTTATCACATTAAATATCAACCTCCAGAATATTGCCTTCGTTTAAGCTTTTCACGTCCCAATGATTTTTTATTATTTCCATCGACCAAAATAAATGAAGAAAATGTTTTAGACTACACTTGAAAGCATGTAAAAATCAATAACTGGATTTTAAAAGATTTAAAATGTCTTGAATACATTCATTTTCAAACATTTTCCTCTGATCTTTAAATAGCTTTTCTTGGAGCATAACATTTTTTTGAAAAGTCAAATATGGAGCATTAAGGGTATAATTACCATTTTAATTATAACTCAATCATCCTATCTGCTTTGCATAGAAATTAAAGCTTTTATGTCAGGATTTTGGGCACTCACAAATGTTCAGGAGCAATTAATGTTAAAAGTTTAATTTTTTTTTTTAAATCGAGTACGAACTTTGCGGTTCTTAATTTCATTCTTGCGCAGACTGAAAAGTACAGATGCTCTCACTTGTTATTTTATTTCTAAAGTGAATCCGTTTCCACTATGAGTCCGTTCCTGTGTCCCTCCCAGAGGCAGGACCACGATGGTTAAGGGGCTCTGAAGACTTGCTGTCCCGGGGCTGGGGGCCACTGCTCACCTAACACACAGGCCTGCCATGTGACACACGTGGGTGAGCGGCAGACTCTGAGAGCAGCCTCAGGCTGGTGCACACCCTGAGCTAGTGGGATTGTCGCGTGAGCCCCTGTTTGCCGTAGGATCTAAAATCATCCCAACTGCTCTGAGAGTTATTGATTTTCCTCACAGAGTGTTTAAAAATCGGTTGTACCTTTAGATCCTTTGTATTTGGGAAGCAGAGGGCTGCTTTCATTAAATCACAGAACTGGACAAAGCCTCAGAAACCTCAAGGACCAGGGGTTCCCCATGAACCCTGCTCGGGGCTCAAAGAAACTTATGGGAGGGGTCTTCAAAAGTCTCCAGTTTGCATTAATGAAAACACTGTTTGGCTAAAACTCAGCTAGATTTTCGTTGCATTTAGTCCCGAAAATGAAATACTGAAATGACAGCTTTCCCGTGGTTTTGCTGCAAACGAGTGCCATGCTGAGCTCCGCATCCCGACGCCCAGGCTGCGGGTCTGGGCACGCATGCACGCTGGTGTGCAAAGTGCAGTCTCACCATTTTTCTCCTTGTTAAACCCCCATCTAAGATCTGGCCCACTTCCTCCTGTGCTGGAAGGAAAATCATTTTTCTGGGCATTGCCGTGGCAAAATAAAATAATTCCAATTTTAGAAAGTCGGTGGATGGGCCCCTTCCTCTCAGCATTTTTTGCTGACTGCCTCGCTCCACTTTGCTTTTCCCTGGAGCCTAGTTTTGTGGTTTGTATTTTTCTTCCTTGTGCTTACATCTTAGTTTTCTGCTTTTATTAGGAAAAATGGCAATGGAAGCAGGTAGACATGCTTTAAAAATGATGATCACACCACATCCTGTGTACCTGGGATGAGACAGCGCCCAGAGACCTACTACCTGACCGTGGTCACCCACTTGTGTGGCTGTAACGGTCACACCACCAACAGCCCAGAGCTAGAGGCAACCGGCTTCCGAAGTGCACACACGACCTGGACGCTTCCAGCAGAGGGGGGATTTCACATGATTTTATTATTTCCAGGGAAAGAAAAAATTTAAAAATCTGAGTAAACATGACTGAGATTTAATGGCTCTGAAAGACTTTTCGTATAAATCAGTTCACCCTTCAGAAAACGTCCCTTTCTTGGGCATCCTCTTCAGGTTTGGGTTCTACAGGAGTTCTCAGTGCCCTTTGGGTAACCTCAAAGTCCCCAAACATCGCCAGGAGCTTCCATTTGCCCTCCCCCATCCCCTGGGGGGCTTCGGCAGTGGGGGCGGGCGGAGCTGGGGGCCTGGAAGAGGAGAGGGTCTGTTTCTCCCCCGGCTCCGGCCTCCGTGGGTGGACAGCATCCTGTCCACTGCAGCTCCCCCCCCTACCCACGGCATCCCCCACCTCCACAGAATGTGCTCTCCCTGTGGTGTGGCTTCCCCAGTCCTGGCCACACCTCGGTGAGGGGCCTGTCACACTGAAACTCTCCACCAGCCCGTGGACAGTGCGGGCTTCCTGCTGAGCCCCATTCGGGAAAACAGGAGTATCAGGAGGGGGCCCCACCCCGTCCGAATGGGTTTGAAATGTTCGCGGCTTACATGTCTACACTCTGTCTGGCTGGGCAATGAATTCGGTGAAGAATATACCATAATTTTGTTAGACAAAGTGAGATGCATGTCACCTTCCAGTGTTTAGTATTGTGAGAGTTTCCTGGGAGCCAAAGAACAGACACAAACCCGTCCCCAGAGAAGGTGAGGAGTCCCTGCTGTTGCCAGGGACATAAAGCCAGAGGCAGGAGGTGGGACCACTGGCTCATCACCGCAGCCTCGAGAGAGCGGACCGTGACCCCCAACCACTGTGAGGCCCGAGTACCGGCTGCTCCAGCGCAGGAGGGGAGAGCGGTGTGCTTGGGCCGGGAGGTGAGGTGGGAACAGAGCCTCCAGGGCCGTGGGTGGGACGCCTCATCATCCTTCCATCCCCTTATTAACTGAAAGCTCAACACACACTCGCACAGGCTGCTGGGTGTTGGCACCTTTCCTGGCAGGAGCAGCGCGGGTGGGACCTCTCCCTCATCGGTCCCCCATCGACAGGGTTGGGGGGCAGGCTCCCTCACTCCGCACAGCTGTCCCCTTGGAAGAGACTTTTGTGGCTTCTAAGATGTTGCCAAGTGTCAGAAAGAGGGACAAAGTGAGGGGACCCTCCCGTTACCATGTGCAGAAGAGGACAACCCGGGTCCCATCCCGACCATGGAAGAGTCTCCCCATCACCCCTGCCAATCCCAGCGTGGCCGACAGGTACTGCAGCCTCCACAGACATCTACTGTAGCAGAAAATCATCAAGAATGGACAGGACCAGCTCTAACAGCTTAGAAGCATGACAAGTGACCTTGACTTCTGATGTCTGCCATACGGCTCCATCCCAAATACTGGTTGAAGAATAGAGAGAAAATCCTAGAAACTAAGAATAAAGAGGGACAGAGGCTGACACCCCCCATAAAGTAACAGCTATTAAAACAATGTGAAACGAGCTCAAGAACAAGCCCAGACGTACAAGCCAGGACTGTTATCCTAGAACAGACTTTATTACGTATAAAAATGCATGAGAGGGGAGAGCCAGCAGAAGCAGGGAGGAAATGATTATTCATAAAGGTTTTTAGGATGACGGGTAAGCAAGCATGATCTTGCCTTTGGCTCACACCTCAAAATATATTACAGGTGGGTGGAACAAAATATCAAAATAGCAGAAGCGAACCGCAATGAATGCTTACTAAGCTTCTCGAGGTGGGGTGGAGAAGATCGTTCAAAGCAGAGAAGCGGAAGAATAAGTCAGACATTCAACAGATGGACTACAGAGAAATTAAAGATTTCTCTGTTTCAAAAACCTTTCATCATAATCAAATTAAAAAATGGAACAAAAGATGCATGCAGCCAATGACGACGGATTAGCAAACAAAATGATCCTAAACGTAATAACTCTGCTGATAAGAACTCACTGCAAAAATGCCTCTCACGTCTGGATTTAAGAAAAGCGTGTTATTTCTGATGAGTGGATAACCGGTATTTTTCCCTTTATGGAGCGCTGGCAACTACGTTTTCCCCTCTGCCTTGAACACCAAGCTGCTCTGCACTTGGTCGTCGCGCCTATCCTTAGCTTGTTTTGCTTGCTTCCTGGCACGTCCCTGCCCTTCTGGGAATTACAGTGTACATACAATCTAATGGTATGGTTGAATTCCTGGCTGGTTAGATAGAACCGTCTTGTCTTTTCCTTCACCAATATGAATAATCTACTTTGGATGGATTCCCAGGGTGGAATCACGGCACGGATGTGCATGAACGTCTCTGAGATTATTGACCACGGGGCACCTCACCCTTGGTGGGTGCTGGGCCCATGCAGGCTCCCTCTCCGTCCCCTCCTCCCACCCACCCCCACCTGCCCGCCAAGAAGAACAGAGTAAGTGTCTGTTAATAAGTAAATGTCGTTAACGCGCAAAGTGTGGCTCCTGAATTGTTTGGATTTTAAGAGAGAAGGCAGTGATCTGTCCAAGTAAATAAGTCAGCCAGGCTCAGGGGCTGGTGCCTGCATCTCTCCGATGACATCGCACAGGTGTCATTTTGGTTTGGGGTTGAGGCCTTTCCCCGAGGCCAGTCTCGGAGCCCAGGCACGGACTGACCTTAGTGAAGGCAGAACGCCTTCGCCCAGGCCAAGAAGGATGACCAGACCAGGTACAGCTGACCGTTCTTAGTTGTCAAAACTATACCAGCTCAGTCATCGCTTGTGAAGGGGGTTTCACGGTGAGATATTTGGTCACTTTGTTGTTGACTTTGTAACTGTCCTTCTTCCAGATAAGATGAGGTCTGCTGACAGGCTGCTGGGTCCTGTACACTCATCTCTTTTTCCATGACGGGAGAAGATGACAGGTGAACTGGAAAGCAAGAGACAGATGAGAAAACAGTTCCCCGAGGGAGACACGGGGCACAGAAGGGCTGGCGTCCGTGTCCGGGACTTTAGGCACTTGGGTAATGCATCGTGGACGGCAGGCAGTGTGCACGTGGGTGCGGTGTTGTAGCCACGGGGGTACCGAGCTGCCTGAGGTTGGACGCCGTGACAGCACAGGCTAATGGGGCTAGTTTTTCAATAGGAATGTATTTTACTGTTAAAAGTTCCAATGGCCCTAAAAAATGTAAAATCCCACCCCCTAGACGACAGGCTTCATTTCGACTTCATCTGTCAGACTGATGTGTCACATGGCTCTGTAGTTAAAAACCAACATGAATCATTTGGAACCGAAACCCATCCCCTGGCTCCTTACAGGTCTCCCCAGGTGACTGTGACCACGTCGGTCTCTCGTTTCCCCGTCTGCAGGGTCCTAGTCATCCTTCCTTGGAGTCAGGGTCAGTCATGCAGCGGGCCAGTCCTGGTGTCTTCCTTATTTCAAAGGCCGCACCCCAGCCTGCAACGCTTGGAAAGTCCCACCATGAGCAAAGACTCAGGCACCTGCTTTTCTCAGACACAGGGTAAGGCTACAATTTTAATACCTCCTTGTAAACAGAAATATCTCACTCTGTTCTCCGGAGAATTTCCCAGCCTCCAGGACCTTCATCCAGGCTTGAGAACAGCACAGGCCCGGGAAGCCCAGGGCTCCACATGAGAAGAAGGGGGCAGGGATGGTTCCTGGGCCAAGCTCCAGTCTGTGCACATCTGCGTCCAACGTGTAGCTGTGGGAGTGGAAGCCGGGCAGGGGAGGAGAGAGTGTCTGCGCACAGGCTTTCTCTAGTTGCATCGAGTGGGAGCTACTCTTCATTGCGGTATGCAGGCTTACTGCAATGGCTTCTCTTGTTGCGGAGAACGGGCTCTAGGAGCGCGGGCTTCAGTAACTGTGGCACGTGCGCTCAGTAGTTGTGGCTCAGGGGCTCTAGAGTGCAGGCTCAGTAGTTGTGGCGCACAGGCTTAGTAGCTCTGTGGCATGTGGGATCTTCCTGGCCCAGGGCTCCAACGTGTGTCTCTTGCATTGGCAGGCAGATTCTTAACCACTGATCACTAGGGAAGTCCCTGTCTTAGAACTATTTTGTCTTTTTCAAAAAACTCAGTGTAGGGTGGAAGAAAACGCCTGGGCTTCAGAGTGGCTGGACTTTTGTTTGAATTCAAATTCTGCTCTCGCTTTCTCTCTGTCTCTCTCTCGGTCTCTCTCTGTCTGTTTATGCTTTTTCTAATTCTTTATTGAGTATTTGAGTTGATTTCTTCATTGCTTCCTACACGAATTTTTGGTTAAGGCAATATAATGATTATTCTAGTTAGTTTAGGGAGCTTCACCAAGTTGAGGAATGATGAGAAAAGAACAATATTATTTATTAGGCTAATATTGAGGGAGGAGAAAGAAATGTTAAAGAAATAACAGGCAAGGAAATTTAACACATTTAGCCACTTGGGACCTTGTAGTGAAGGAAAAATAAGAAACAGTCAAACAAATCATAACAGCCCTGAGAGCTTCACTCGATTGTAACAGAATATCATCTTCAAAGTCCAAAACGATGGAAGCTCTAGAAACAATATAATTGGTACACTCCTTTTAAGAAGAAAAGGCACTGCATTTATAATGATTCCTATCTAAATTACTTTTAAAAGTTTGGCATTTAAAAATATAATTTTTGGGCTTCCCTGGTGCCGCAGTGGTTGAGAGTCTGCCTGCCGATGCAGGGGACGCGGGTTCGTGCCCTGGTCCGGGAGGATCCCACATGCCGCGGAGCGGCTGGGCCCGTGAGCCATGGCTGCTGAGCCTGGGCGTCTGGAGCCTGTGCTCAGCAATGGGAGAGGCCACAGCAGTGAGAGGTCCGTGTACCGCAAAAAAAAAAAAAAGAAAAAAAAATATAATTTTCAATTATTTCAAAATTCAGTGTTGTAGAACTTTTCATTTTTTCATAATGTTGATAAATACGATGGCATCAGTAGTACCGAGACTTGATTCAGCTTTCTCGACCATATTTGGCACAAAGAGAAAGAGTTCAGACTCTGCTAAACTCATAATAGTGTGAGAATCAAGAAAATACTATGTCTGTTTGGTCTGATGCTGGACAGTGTTTAAAAAGTAAATCAGGGCTTCAAAAAGTATTGAAGGTCAGTAAAGGAGGGAAGCCCTTTTCCAGAGGTTACTTTGTCTTGTTAAGTGAATTAATACACTAATACATGTAGAAGAGGGCTTAGCACCTAGTGTGTGGTATATAAACATCAGTTAATATAGTCATCATCATCTTTATCACACCTCACAGATTCTCCAGGATATTTCGGATCTGTACATTGAAAATTATAAAATGTTAGTGAAAGAAACCAAGGAAGACCTAAATTAGTGGAAAGACATGCTGCTTATGGATTGGAAGACTCAAACAGTGAAAGTGTTGATTCTCATGAAACTGACGTCTAGGTCAATGTAATACCAGCAAACATGTTTGTAGAGGTACATAGCTTATTCTAAAATTTATATGGAAAGGCACACATACTAGAATAACTAACATATCCATTTTATAAAAAGCAGAAGGAGGGGCTTCCCTGGTGGCACAGTGGTTAAGAATCCGCCTGCCAATGTAGGGGACACGGGTTCGAGTCCTGGTCTGGGAAGATCCCACATGCCATGGAGCAACTAAGTCCATGCAGCACTACTGAGCCTGTGCTCTAGAGCCCGTGAGCCACAACTACTGAGCCCACGTACCACAACTACTGAAGCCCGTGCGCCTAGAGCCCATGCTCCGCAACAAGAGAAGCCACTGCAATGAGAAGCCCGCGCACCGCAATGAAGAGTATCCCCCATTTGCCGCAAATAGAGAAAGTCCCCACACAGCAATGAAGACCCAACACAGCCCCCCCAAAAAAACAAAAAGTGGAAGGAATCACTACTCAATATTGAGGTTTTCTAGAAAGTGATAGTAATCAAGACTGTGTGGTATTGGTGAAAGGACAGATGCATAGATCAGTGGAACAGAATAGAGAGCCCAGAAGGAGACCCACACAAATGTGACCAACTGTTTTTTGACAAAGGTTCCAGAGCAATTCCGTGGAGGGAGAATCGCCTTTTTACACAAGGTTCTTGAGCACCTGGACCTCCATAAGCACTGCCCCTCCCCCCACCAGACCCCCAGACCCTTCAATGTATATCTCACACCTTGGATAAAAACTGACTAAAAGTACATCGTAGACTTAGATTTTTAGGAAAAACCTAGGAGAAAATTTGGGGGATCTACAGCAAGACAAAGAATTCTTAGACTTGACATCAAAAGCATCACCTGTAAAAGGAAAAATTGAAGGATTAGATTTCATCAAAATTGAAAGACTTTGCCCTGTGAAAGGCCCTCTTAAGAGAATGAAAGACAAGCCACAAACTGAGAGGAAATATTTGCAAATCGCAATCTGACAAAGAACTAGTACCTAGAGTATATGAAGGGCTCTCAAAACTCATCAGTTAAAACACACAGTTGAATTCGAAAATGGGCAGAAAACACTAGGAGACATTCTAGCGAAGAGGATACACAGATGGCAAATGAGCACGCAATGAGATGTGCAACTTCTGGGAAATGCAAGTTAAAACCATGTGCAATACTATTACCACACACCTAGCAGAGCGACTAAAATAAGAAATAACACCGCCACCAAATGCTGGTGAGGCAGTGGAGAAACCAGATCACCCGTACACTGCTGGTGGGGATGCAGAATGGGGCAGCCACTCGGGGAAACAGTTTGGGATTTCGTTAAACTAAACACGTGGCTACCACTCGACCCAGCAATGACACTCCTGTGCATTCATCTCAGATAAATACAAATTTGTGTTCATACAAGAAACCCTGTGTGCTGATGCTTACAGCAGCTGTGTCTGTAATCGCCCCAAACTGGAATCAATTTATAATTTATTAATTGTCACGACTGAAACAATGTTCTTGGTAGTTGCTTCAGTTTCCTCGCTCGAAAAATACCAAAGTTAACCAATAACCCAAATGAACCCATGGAGGGGCAAAAATAGAATTATTCTTCTGTGACATTGGCAAAATGATGAGGGTGACCCATGATGAAGATACCCCATGTTCTAATTCCACCTCAGTCACTACTTTTCTACAACCTCTTTACTGTACTTTTCTGTACTCTGGATTCCATACGTACAATTGAACTGTTCTCACAAAAGCAGGAGGAGGAACAGGCCAAGAAGAAGAAACAGGAGAAAAACAAGAACCAAAGGAGACTTAATCCCTTCCTCCCGAAGAACCTGTGTTGAGCCCACATTTATGCTAAGAAAGGTGGCAGACGGTGGGCTGGCGAGGTGGGAGAGATAGCCCCCCTCCTGCCCGGAGGACACAGGCAGGAAGGTGGGTACTGATGACGCATAGGGCCAGAAAGGGATGCTGAGGTGGTCCTGGGGGCGATGGGGGTGTTTGCGGGCTGATGGGCAGGTGACAGGAGGCGGGTCGGGAGTTGGGAAGGAGTTCCGGGTGGGGACAGGACCTGCAGTGTCTGGGCATTGCGTCTGAGTCAGGGGGACACGGGGCTGGGCTCATTACCGTGAAAATTCATGGTCGGTCTAGTTCAGACGGCGCGCTCTGATTGCCGCCGGCCCGGCGTTCACGGGAGCCTTCGGCTTTGTGACGAGAGTAACAGGGAGAAACGGAAGGATTTTTGAGCAGGCGAGAAAGGTAATCAGGGTGACATCTAGAAGATTAGACCGGCAGCGTTTGGCGAAAGCAAGGATGCCCTGCAATAACGGAGTCCGAGAACAGTGGGGACCCACACCCAGGTTCCCGGGACCCCAGAAAAGTGGATGCCATGTTGCGGACATGGAGATAAGCCCTTGTGGCCACAAGTTTGCCCCTCAGGGGGTGGGGTCGGGGACCCCAGGCGTCACTGTGGGGCTTGATGGATGCCAGTAACCCTGATGAGGAAGGAGGGCTGCACACGGCTTCAACCTCAAAGAACCGTTCCAGGTTCTGAGAGGGAATCAGCAGACACCGACACTTTGTGTCCTTTCAGTAGCTGGAGCTTCATGAAAGCGAGGCCTGTGCTCCCAACACTCACTGTAAACAAACCAAGCAAGGCTCAGCTCTTCACTTCAAGACCAGCTAGTGTTTTTGTTGCTGTTGTTGAACAGTTCAAACCTTCTCATGTATTCCAACGATTACTATTATCATCCTTTTTTGCAGATCTTCCTGGAGCAGGACCTGGCTCCTCCTGGATTGTTCGTAACATGGGGGGAATGTCTTATCACCTTTCCCTGCATTGTCTGTGTCAAAATCACCCCGCAGAGCTTTGCACAGAAAACTCTTATTTCGCTTTGCTTATCAAGAAAGAGCGCCAGAGAAAGGGGCCTCCAGAAGTTTGTCACTGTGCTAATTTATGACCCGTCGAGTTCAGACCGGTCGCTTGGATTCGGCACAAAGTTCACGCTCTCACGCTGCAGCCGGTGGCAGCTTTGTAGATAAAGGATTTAACAAAACGCCGCAATATTGCTTTTCAACGTGACAGAGAGCTCTTGGCGCTGCCGCGTATTTTGTGCCTGCTGCCAGTTGAGATGTAAAAATTGTCAGACTATTTCTAAGTGGAAATCCAGGTGTTCACAATAATGAAAGTGTAAGTAAAATCATAAGAAAACCTCTGCTATTAAATCTGTTCCAGCGATAGTTAAGAGTTTAAAAAATTAAATCTATTAAAATGTATCATGTGTTCAAAATATTTCAGACTGGAAACAGAACGTCCTGACATTTTCCAGCGTGAGAGCCACTGTCGACTTGGTGAGGGAGGTGGCGGCTCCAGGCAGCAGGATTTTCTGCGAAGACCCCGCACAGTGCCCCCGTCTCTCCTCTGCCCTTTCTCCACGCCACACCTGCCCTGCCCTTGGCCATGGTTCCTGCCCCCACCAGCTCGCACCTGAACCCCTGCTCTGCACACTCGCTTGGAAGTGTGTGCCTCCCCCGCTCCCTGGCGCTTCAGTGACTGCCCCCCTGAGCACCGCCTCTTTGCCCCTTTGAGATCCGCACACGGCAGCCTGGGGCAGAGAGCATCCCAGCCACCTGCCGGCCCAGACTCTCGGTGTCATGGGCCAGCCCAGGCATGAGACAGAAGTGTTCCCAAGCATGGGGAGTTGGGCGTGTCCAAGGTTCAGAAGACCCAGGATGGAGGCCTGTGACATGGGGTCTTAGAACTCATCCGGCTACTTCAAAGAAAATACCTTTTTCTTTTGTTTGCCTCAAACATATGTAGATATGACTGGAGTGTTTCCCAGGACTGAAGGGACAGGATCGGTGCTCGGTAGCCTCTTCCCTGGAAGGACACTTTTTTACTTGGGGTATTTCCCTGAGGTAAAAGTAGGGAATGGCTGGATAATCGCTGAATCTTATCCCCATCCTTTTCTGTCCTGCAGTCAGGAGGGGCACGTAGGGTCTGTTCAGCCACATGCTCACTTGGTTTCTGCTCAGGCGCTGGACCAGAGGTTGGCAGAGTCTGAAGCGTGTGACTGGAGACGGCCTCCCTGGTGCGGGCTGGTCACCATCATGGCCTTGAAGATGCTGTGTCTGAACCCAGCGATCCCCAAACTTTCTGACTGTATACGATTATGCCTGAAGTCGTTTTGAACATTCACTCCCCATATGCGTATTAATTCATTTATAGATGATATAAACCACTCTATTCATTTGTAGCTTGGACACAAATACGCAAATTAAAAAATAATGAGATACACTCCACAAATGGGGGACAGAAGGGAACTTCCTCAACCTGATAAGAAGCATCTACAAAAAGCCCACAGCTCATATCAGACCCATTTTTTTGTGGACACATCTTATAACTCAGCAAGAAAAAGACCCAAATAAAAACAGTTCAAGAATTTGAATAGATATTTCTCCAAAGAAGATATACACATGGCAAATGGCACATTGAAAGATGTTCAGTATCCTTAGTCATGAGGGAAATGCAAGTCAACACTACAGTGACATAACATTTCACACCAGCTAGGGTGGCTAAAATAAAGAAGACAGGGTTGTGGAGAAATCGGAGCCGTCAGACGCTTCTGGTGGGATTGCAAAATGATGCCGTCAATTTGAAGAGTTTGGAAGTTTCTCAAAATGTTAAATACATTTTGAAACAGCAATTCCACCGCTAGGTATCTACCCAAGAGAAAGGAAAACATATGTCCACACAAATAGGTGCACACGGGTGTTCATAGTAGCATGATTTATAGTAGCCCCAAAGTGGAAACAACCCAAATGTTGAATGGACCAACTAACAAATGGATAAATAAAACCAGGTATATCCATAAAAGTGGAATATTATTTGGCATAAAAATGAATGAAATACTGATACATTCTACAACATGGATGGACCTTGAAAACATTAGGCTGAGTTAAAGAAGCTGGACAAAAATGTCACGTATTGTATGATTCCATTTACATGAAACGCCCAGGACAGGCAAATCCTAAGAGAAAGAAAGTAGGTGGGTGGTGGCCGGGGCCTGGGGAGGGGGAAATGCTAATAGGTTTTAAGGGAGGATGAAAATGTTCTGAAATTAGATAATAGTGGTGGCTGCAGAGCTCTGTGAATATACTAAAAACCACTTTAAAAGGAAGAATTTTATGGTACCTGATTTATATCACAAGAAAATTGTTATAAAATGATGAGATTAAAATACAAAGTGCTAAAAGGTCTAGATTGTCTTCTCTCTTTTATCCAACGAATCATCTACACACTCCACACTTTGGGGACTTTAACACGCTGTGCTAATCAATTATGGACCCATAGACCTATCTATTTGGAATTATTTACAAAGCTTTTAGGGATTTTTCTGAAATCTCCTTTCCCAGAGACGTGGTGGTCGCCATTTGGGCTGTTTGCTTTCAGAAAAGCTACCCTTACCATCAGGAGGCTGCAGAAGATGTGGTTTGATTAGACACGAATGTCACTTAGTGGTTTCTCTACTTGAACACATTTAAACATTAAGATTAGGGACCTTGAGAGTTAAAATCCTAAATCTGCAAACAGGCAAGCCTGGAAACGCTTGTAAACCAGGGGCATTCTTTTTGGTGTCTAATAGATGTCAAATACGTTTTGCTGATTAATGAAAAAATACTCCAACCGAGAATGATGTATTTTTGATAGTTTGACACGGAATTCAAAGGCCTTTAAGATGGCACAGGTGTTTGCCCATTGAAGGCAGAGGATTCGCTCAGTTAAGGACCAAAGCCTTCCACCCACCCTGCCCCCTCTTTTATACATTTTTGTGATTTTGGTTCTGTGATGGTATCTGCTCAATTCAGAAACAACTAACTGGTTACTTTAGTGAATTGAAACAGGACTAATGAATTTATTTGAGAAAGAATCCCAGACCTTCAGATGATTTGTTTGGCTAGTTTACTGATTGAAAGTCATTGATCTGATTACATAGTTACTGTTTCCCTCTCCCTAGATTTTGGGTTTTCCACAGGCACTTTTGTTGGTGGCAGCAGGGGGCCCTCACCCCAGCAGCAAGTGAGCATCTCAGAGCTCAAGTTCAAGCTCATTAAGGACAGTGCTGGCTCCGTCTCTCATCTCACTGCCAAGCTCATTAGACGTGCCCCGGGCTTAGCTGAGTTCACTCAATTTTTGCTATCCTTCTCCATGGCTTTGATGAACTTCGGTGCCGTAATTGCTTAGTTTGGTGTTGCCCTTTTACACAACACTCCCCCTACCAGCCTTGCGTTGCCACTCATGTCCCCATGTGCACCAGGCACCTGGATTTATCCTCACCAAGCCCCGTGCCGTCGGAGCCCCTCTTTCCCTACCTCCCAGGGCAGCGGGAGTGGGCAAAGGGCCTACGGGCATGCAGACAGCATAACGGGCGGAGCAAGAGTCAGACGCGGAGGCCGGGCTCCTGGGTCCACGGTCTTGACCACCGTGCCGACCACTCACCCCCACCCCCACCCCCACCCTGCACTGCGGACAAGCCCGGAATCACTGAGGGAGATTTTGGTCTCAGAAGGTGACTGTCCTCACATCTCTGTGCTTTTTCTCATCATGCCAGTAATACTTAATACTTTTGAACAAGTAGAGCACGTGTGTGTTATCGTTTTTTTTTTTTTTTTTTGCGGTACACGGGCCTCTCACTGTTGTGGCCTCTCCCGCTGCGGAGCACAGGCTCCGGGCGCGCAGGCTCAGCGGCTATGGCTCACGGGCCCAGCCGCTCCGCGGCATGTAGGATCTTCCCGGACCGGGGCACGAACCCGTGTCCCCTGCATCGGTAGGCAGACTCTCAACCACTGTGCCACCAGGGAAGCCCGAGCACGTGTGTGTTCAACAGAGAAAAGTTCACAGGAAAACACAGACGTGTGCAGCAGAAGGAGGCTGGGCCAGGGAAGGGATGCAGGCAGGTTACCGAGTGCAGAGGGTAAGACTCATCAGAGAGAGGGGGGCTGAGCTGTCTACACAGGAAGATGGAGATGGGGAGATGGAGGTCAGAGGCCAGCTGTCCCCTCTGTCTGTCCCCTCTGTCTGAACTGCCACTCCCTCACGCTCAACCCAAGCACTGCAGCGACTGCCAATTCGCAGGGGCATAAAGGAAGTCAAACCCCCAAACCACGCCTCCTGCCTCTGCTACCCGACTGGGTGAAAGAGGAAAACGGACCCTGAGCAGCCCAGCGGTCCTTTTACAAATGCAGATAAACCTCATGACGGACGTGTTTATCACTTGAATAAGTAGTAACAAGTAGATGGAATCATAACAGAAGTTATCTCTGTGCGGGGTTCGTCTCTCCTGCGTCAGCTGTGGAGTAGGGCCGTGACGCTACAGAGCAGGAGTTCAGTGGGTCTCCAGCGAGCAGCCTGCTTTTCTGTTTCTTACTTCTCAGTAAATTAATGACATGTGGTATGAAAGAGATCAGGCCCTCTTTTGGGTGAGGCATTTGAAAATATTTTATCAAATGCCTTGATTTGCTGAGACTGGCCTTGGGTGCTGTGAGCAGTAATGTAATGTCTGAAGCTGTCACATGAGCCTCAGGGACCAATCTCCAGGGCTTCTTAAAGAGAAATGGGCTTCAGGAAAGGAAGACTGTGTCCCTGCACCTGTGTATACATACATATAAAATAACTTGTATCTTCCATATATGTTTATATATAGTTATAGTTAGGATTCACATCTGCCAGTCTGGCTACTTTCATATGGATTGTTAAGATTTGCAACCTTGGGACTTCCCTGGTGGCGCAGTGGTTAAGAAACCGCTTGTCAATGCAGGGGACATGGGTTCAAGCCCTCCTCCTGGAAGATCCCACATGCCACGGAGCAGCTAAGCCCGTGCACCACCACTACTGAAGCCTGTGCTCTCTAGGGCCCGTGCTCTGTGAAGAGAAGCCACCGCAATGAGAAGCCCGAGCACCACAACGTAGAGTAGCTCCCGCTCACCGCAACTAGAGAAGAGCTGAACGAAGACCGAACGCAGCCAAAAATAAAAATAGAAAAAGTAAAAAAAATTTAAGATTTGCAACCTTAATAGATGAATATTTAAGATCTCAAGGTGGATCGTCTTCTGTGATTTGGAAGCTTTCCTTTTATAAGAAAGGATTTTTTTTTTTTTCACAAAGCCAAACACAGTTGTAAAGAGTTAGAATTAACTTCTTATTTTACCGTTTGGAGTTTTTACAGGGTGTGTGGACTTTGTGCAGCTCCGGTGTGTAGGATGCAAGCTGTGCTCTCACTAACAAAGGGTCTTTATTTCAGGGGACCCGAGTTAGTCCCCTTTCCTCAGCTTGTACAAAACTCTTAGCACATCTCCCCAGTGGCACGATAAAATGTAATTGTTCTCATTTAAACCCTTCCCTGAGTTCAATTCTGAAATTTTAGCAGGACTAAGAATCATTTGGAGTATTTGTTAAAAATGCAGCCCGAGATATTCTGATTTGGTAATTCTAGAGTAAGTGCCCAGAATCTGTTTTTAAACATGGTGCCCAGGCAAATCTTACTCAGAGAGTTATTGGGTCACAACTTGGAAAACCCATCGACTGGCTGTGAGTAATTCTCAAGGGCAAGGGCTTTATCTTATACACTTCTGTGTGTTCCTAGCACCTGGCACATGGCCTGGGGCAGAGTACTGCTCATTAAATATGTGTAAAATGCTGGATGAACGGATGGGTGGATAGATAGATGGATGGACGGATGGATGGATGGACAGATGGACAGATAGATGGATACATGGAAACCAGTGTCTTTGCCGGTGGGCCTGCTGTTGGCAAGCCGTTGGTGGCACTACGAACAAACTTTGGCACTCATTTATGCCTTTTCTAAACCTCAAGAAACATTTTGATATGTCTCAAATAAGAATAAATAAGTTCCTGCCTAAATAGGAAAAACTCTGTCACTTTTCTTGGATTTCAAAATCATCAAAGCAAAATTTGCAGCTCCTGATTATCTCACTGTTTTTGCAACTCGCTCATTGCTTGGTTTATCCAATTTAGCACATGCAAGTCAGAGATGTGTTTGCATCACAAATAAACTGCCTTCCGCGTGCCCCAACACTGAATTTGGATTTGAATAACGCTAAGTAGGTCTTCACATTTGGCTGTTGTGGTTAATACGACCATTCATAGCATGTTTCCATATATCTTCATTACAAACGTAAACATAATTAGCTCTTATTCAGAAACAATTTGGTTGTAAAATCCAGTGATTTCTAAACGTGCACCCCATTTTAAGAAACTCCAATATGCAGTCATTCAGTTTCATGGAATGCATAAATTCAGCACCGGTTCATTTCAGAACTATTCTTTGCTTTACTATAGGATCCATTGAGGAGGCTTCCAAACAATGGGATTCTGTAAAGCATTTAAAATGTTCCTCCCTTTAATAATCAGACATAACCTCAATGGAGTGCTGCAGCACCTCCATTAAGGCAATTATCTCATTATTGTGACTGTTTTCACGTCTGTCTCTCATGCTCACTGTGACAATGAATTTTATCATGTTTATCTTTGTTTATTCAGGTCTTAAATACTTGGTGCTTATTTAACGCTCTAAGCATTTAAAGGACATTATTGGATTCCTGCCCGTCACTGTATCCCTTCAGATTCTTAATACATTGTGGGAACCCCCCAGAGTATTTACTAAATGAATGTCCTTGCTGTAGGAAGGTAGATAATTCTATATTATGATGTATGGGTACTGCATGGCTGTGGAAGGAAAATGAAGGGCTTGAAGGTTCCTCAGATATTTCTTCTTGTTATAAAATAAGAATGACCTTTGCAACTCCATTTAGGCTCAGCTGCTTATGAATTATGAGGTGCTCCTCGTGGAAAAGACATTTCCTACAGCCCACTCACCCTCTGAAGACCACAAAAGTTCTCTGTAGAAAAAAATTACACATTTTCAGTCCACGGAGGGTTACCCATGTCAACTGGAGTTTTATTATCGTCCTTAGTGCTGGGAAGAATTACTTTCGGGAAATTTTAGCTCATTACTTCTGGTCTTCATCAGCTGTTCTCGGGGGCGGTGGCCTTTACCGAGCACGGCAGCCCCCCTCTCTGTCATGTTCCCCCCCATTCCCCACAGAAACAGAGCAGGTAGCCTGACAGCAGAGCGAGACTCAGGACACCGGAGGCAGCAGACAGGAGACTGTGGAGCTGGCTGATTTCAGAAGGAATTCCAAGAGATTTATCTCCTTTTTTTATTTAAAGATCTGTTTTGTGAGTTTTATATATAAACAAGAATTGATTTTACAAAGTCAGTTAATTACTGGGGGAGAAAAAAAGTAGATTTATGTAGTACTTTTATGAGCACATGGTATAGGGGAGTGTGTGTGTGTGTGTGTGTGTGTGTGTGTGTGTGTGTGTCTGTGTACTCGTTTGCAAAATAAATCCCAATACTTGCTCAAATAATCAAGAATTGGGAAAGACAAAATACCTAGAGTGATTTTTCACTCAGGACTCAGACTCTAACTAAAAACTCTGAAGGCACAACTGTATCAACTCCAGGGAAGGGGTACGGCCTCCGCTGAACTGGGTGGTCTGGTTGAACGTTGGGGGTCAGCAGAGGAGTCTGGGTTCTCTGAACTGCCCAGTTTCGGGGATGCCCTTGAACCCGTGCACTTGTGGGCAGGAGTTTACTGCCCATGCCCTGTCCCAATCTCCTCAACATTATCCTGGATGGGGAGGGAAAGGGATAGAGTGAGATCTGACACCCATTCTTTTGTTTAAATCATCCCAATTATCCTGGCCATTTTACTATATTGATTTCATTGGTTTCAATTCCCATTTTCTAATAGCAGGAGAAGTGAAGGAAGAGAGTGAGAACCTTTCACAGTAACTGGTTGGCTATCACTGGGGTGTGCCCTACTCTCAAGGCTGGGTGGCCGTGGAGTTTGCCTCCCAGGTCACCATACGGTCTTCAGGCCAATCACACACGCCGTGAAGCTACACAGACCCCACATGGGCTGGGGCTGACGTGTGCTTTGTCTCTGCATTATTATTTTTGGGCATCATTGTTATTTAATCTTGCTGTGGTACTTTGCGAGGTGAATCAGGCTCACTGGCATCCATCATCATGTCCCGAAACAAAAGCCTCTATTTTAAATGAGAGATACTCACTGGAGCCCACACAGAGGGGACAGAGGGGTTGGAGGGGATGGAGGGGAGGAACCACGGTTCTCAACTCCCTGGGTTTTTCCTTAAAAACAGGAAGCCCATTAAAATGTGACAGACATTTCTCTTCCCGCCATGCCAGCTGATAAGTACTTAACCGAATGCTCCTTCAGAAGTCCAGCCCTACGTATTTAAATTCATTCAACCAGAAGCTCAGCTATCTTGGGCTGCAGAGTTTCAATTGACTGTTCCCAGTTCACTGCTTCTCGTCCCTAATAACTACATTATAGATAAACTGCATTTTTTTAAATCATTCTTTCCCCATTTCCAATTTCTGTTCTTCAGATCTCTGTCAAATAAAATGTGCAATTTTAGCCATTCCCTCCCGCCCCTCCCCTGTCCCCCGCCTCCCACCCCCACCCCCACCAAGCCCCGCATAGGGAAAATACTGAAACAAGAGAATCAGGTCCAACTTGTCATCCAAAGTCGTGTCTAGAATGATGTGGAATTTTTACGTTGTGTGAATTTCCCATTCAGGGTGGCCTCCCCGGGAGCTGGTGATGGTCCAACCCTCCGGGATGTCTCCCTCACGTTTCCCGGAGTGGACAGTGCAGTGGGGCCAAGGGGTTTCGAGGCTGGAAGCAGACAACTCTGTCTTCCTCTCTTCTCCCCGCCAGCCGACCCGGGAGTGGCGGGTGGGCTGCAGGGCGTGGAGGCCGCGGGCCCGTCAGCTGCCCCCCACCCCCTCGCCGATGGCCACGTCAGGCCTGACTCATGTCCAGTCACCGGCAGGCTCTGTGGCCCCATGTTCTGGATTTGAAGTGTTGTTCCCTCCGGAGACCCTTTCCGGTTTTTAGTTGGGAGGCTTATGGCTTTGCTGTCCATCGGGGTCTCTCTTCCCTGACAGCCCAGTCTCACCCCTGCTGCCCTGGAGAAAAGTGGGCCAGATCCGAGTCTGCAGCAGAGTGGACTTGCCCTCACGGCCACGCCTGCTGCTGAGCTGACCCAGGAGAGCAGGTGGAGGTTGTGTGGTTGGGCCGCGTTCTTCTGGGAGCCAATCAGAGCCTCTGTTCATTTGTTTCACAGTTTGTGAAGACGCCCACATGGCCCCCGGGCTCACTTTCCTGCTTGCCTCCCATCTGCTTTGATTACAAAAGGGATTAAAAGCAAACACCACCAAATGAAGCAAAAATACCAACCAGTCCAGGGTAGAGTGGATTCACGCCAAACTTCAAAAATTCTCCAGGTCAACACTTCCGTTAAGAAAGAGGGCTTTCTATCGACACAGGAAGTCCTGGTCCTTTCTAAGAGGGATGGAGGGTCCATCTATGACAGGTGCCCGCCCTCCTGAGCGCACACGTGGCGTTTAAAAAGTATTCCTAACCACAGAACAGCAAGGTTTGGAATGATCCGCTTCTGACATATATTGTGTTAGTTTCAGATGTGCTCTTGCGGCAGCATGATTGCTGTCTTGCTCTCGGACAGAGTTCCCTGAGAAAGCAGGGATGTTGATGGCCAAGTAGAAAAGGGGCAGGTCATACGTGTGACTGTTGACCTTCACGTGTTCTGTGGCCCAGAACAGGCTGAGCACCAAATTGGTCTAGAATCCAATTAGCATCAACCGAAAGACCACCTGTCCTCAGCACTGTTTCTGGGGGCGACATGTCACTCTCTCGCAATCAATTATTTCCCTGTGACACCTTCGCCCTCTAACTGCTCCTCCTGCTGTCTGCATCCCAGGCTCCTTGATCAGGTGGTGCTTCATGGTTCTTTCAGCCAGATTTTGGCCTGGATTTAGCTGGAATTACATAGCCACGGACAACAGGAAGTGAGATTTGCCAAGGACGCTGCACATCTGGGGGGCCCTCCCACCAGGACCCAGTTCTCTCTGTGCTCTGTTTCTCCTGCCGATTCTCAAATATGTTTGTTAAAGAGAAAATATATAGTCAACATCTAACTTGTCGCAAAGGCTCACCCTCTGCCAGGATGTCTCATTTATGACTAAAACAGCCCTATGATGTGGCCCCTTTATCAACATCCCACTTCACAGGAAGGTAGGTAATGTGTCCACTCACACCAATGGTCACTGGCAGGACCAGGACTGAAATTCTAAGGTTTGACCTCAAAGGTGGTCACCACATCGCCTGTCGCTCTGCGTTCTCCCCTCACGTTAAATGTTGTGGCATCCAAAGTCATTTGAGGCATGACTGTCCCCACTCCTGGACTGTTCCCTTCTCACGATGGACTGCAGTGGGGCCACTGCCCACCTGTGTCCTCCCCAACACTTCCTGGTGAAGGAATGATTCACCTGATCGGGGGTCCTGGGGCTGGTCTCCCCTTGCTCTCTGGGATCCCAGACCTGAGAGGCCCATGCTCTCAGATGCTCCGGGGCTGGCGAGGCTGGAAGGGTGTCTGCAGGGTCCAGTTAGGAAGCCCGGCGTCGGGGCACCCAGGCCGCCCTCCCCATGTCGCCATCAGTAACCAGATGACGTCCCGATCCGTCGACCTGGCTCCTGTATCTCAGTGGATGAGAAGTTGGTGGGAAAAGAGGTATCTTGCCATTACTAATCCCCATCTCTCCCACCATTTGTTATTCTGACTTTTCCATTAGCCATTTTTTTTTTAAAAATTAAATTCTCTCTTTCTCAACAATAAGAGTTTTGGTTGTGTTCATGAAGGGAAGTGATCCCAATTCACAGAATCCACAAAGCCATCCACTGGAAAATGGGAGGAAAATAGTAGAACTTTAATTTAAAAGCCTGTGTGATCAGAAAGATTTGTTTTTGTAGTTCTCGCAAACACAAGATTTCAGTTGGCTGTGTTCTCGACATGGGTCAGAATCTGGGTCTCAGTTTTGTGGATCTTGGGTTGGACGGAGAATGTTGCCACGGGCATAGTCTGCACGGCATCCAAACACAGGGTTAGTTATGATCTGTTTGGAACCTAGCAGCACAAAGGGTAAAGCCGAGGGTAGAAGCTACTCCAGGATTAAGAGAAATGGTGTCCACACAGAAGACATAAGTCAGCTGATGGCTCTTCTCACTGCACAGTCATCGAAAGCTTCCTCATAAAAACCAAGCTGGCAGGAGAACTCCTCCTGCTAGGAGGCGGGCACTGGGTCCCCTTCCTCCCGTCAACCCAGCCTCCTCAGGCAGGACTCGAGCTTCCAAGTGTTTGGTGACCATTTCTATAAAATAAGGGCTGGGTTAGCACTTCTAAAATTCTGCAATCATCTGATTTACCGGCCAAACCAAAAGAACAACATTGAGTGATTCACCCTCGATCATAAGTGACCCTTGGGTCCAGGGTGACCGTGGGGGTCAGATGAACGCCTCTGGACTTGGTCAGCCAGTGTTGGAGGGAGGCCGCAGTGGGGTGTTCTGTACACCTCCTCCTCCAGAGGAGAAAGGCCAGTGGACGGGTCTTCAGGACTTTCATGGGCCTTCTTCCCAGGGACGTGGCAGAGAATGGAGGTCAGGAGACTCCGAGTGTGTTCTGTGCACCTCCAAATCACCCGTGCGGTCAAGGCCACCAGCCCTGCTTCCCGAGAGGAAACGGGGGCTCGGACACTGGCCCTCGGTCATGCTGGTGAGTGACACGTCGGGACCCAGACAGAGGGCCGCCTGTCGCCCTCTCCACCCAGCCCCTATGTTCCCAGCTTCCCCCTCATCCTTTCCAGGGTAAGAGAGCAAACAGACGGCGGGTTCTGTGGCACCGAGAAGGTGCACAGCTTGTCCGCTCCCCGCTGCGCCTGGGAAGATGCAGGTGGACATTGGCCACAGTTGGGGGGAGGCCCCTCTTCACCCCAGACCCAAGGTCATAGCAAGATGAACTGAACTTTCACGGATGCCAGGTCACCTGAGTCTCACAATTTCATACCCTCAACGCCGGGGTGAGCTCAAGGCAGCTCCTTCCACTGGGGAAGCCACCCACGTTGCAGACCGGAAACCAGAAGCTTGAGTGAGCTGCCCGAGGGCACCCAGCTGGAAAGGTGGGAGCTGAACTTAAATTCAAGGCCGCCGATCCCGACCTGGCTCCGGTGGCAGCGGGAAGCCCCACGTGCTTGTCCCACGTGTATCTCAAATTATGCCTAAAGCCAAACTCGTGATTTCTGGCCACTCCCCACACACATCACGCCTTGGCGTGGGCCCTGCAGGTGGGGAGACTAGGGGGCAGCCTACAAACAGCTTGTATTTCAGGAACCACCCAGGCCCGCTGTTGGCTCCCTTCCAGCCGCAAACACGGCAAACTCGGGCTCCTTGGCTGCGACACAGCTGCCCCCTACTGTCCTCCTGACGTTTCACCCCACTGCAGAGGCTCCACCCCCCTGCCCCGAGTTCCATCAGAATCCATCCACCCCGACTGGCTCTGCTTACAGCCCCATCACACCGTCCTCACAGCCCAGCTGCTGCTGTCGCGAGTCCTCCACGGGCACCTGCTTCCTGGCCCCGGGGCTGTTCCTGGCTCTGGGACCTGGATCCCACGGCCTGGAGTGGCTAGGCCATTGGACACCTGACCGAGAGCTGGCAGGAAGAAAGGGCCTTTGCTGAGATCCGGGCGGGCTTGCCTTCCTGTCGTCTTCCTGTCTAGACGCCTGGGGCGAACTCTGTGCTGGCAGGAAGGCCACGCTGCCGAGCGCCTCTGCCTCCGCCTGCCTGTTCACTTCACGACCCTGTTGTGAACCCAAAATGACATTCCACGGATGCTGCAGGCCAGCTCGTGCGCTTTACGGAGGCACGTTCTCTCCGATTTCTCCATTTAGGTAACTGAATAAAACCTCTACCCAAGACCAGGCGACCCAGAGTCCTTTTCCTGAAATGGTCACAAATGAAACATGGTTAAGATGCGGAGAGACTGACGCCGCTGGCAGAAGATGACTTTTATCACTGATTTGCTGTAATCACGACCTTGGGGAAACAGCCCTGTATTAAAGAGAAGTTTCTCCTGCTTGGTGTTTGTAACTTTTGTCCTGTAGGCTTATAATTTTGAGGGCTTGAGTGAACTCATAATTCCCCAGAAGGCATTAATGTAGAAAACACATTTTAAAAATGTTTAATTGTTGAGCTGTTGCTGCAAATGATTGTTTCTCTTTTCTTGCACCATTTGGGCTCAAACATGCGGGGATGAGGGGTGATGAGACGGAGGGGGGAGGCGATGAGGTCTGGGGACGTGAGTGCATCTCTCTCCAAACGGAGAGGATCTCTCTGCCTCCTGTGTCATGAAGGATGGTGATGTTTCGAACACAGGTCCCAACGCAGCCCAGAGAGAATTGGGGAAGCCGCTGCATTTGCCTTAAAAACACAGCCGAGTGTAACAGGGTCCTACAGCACAGCACAGGGACCGATATTCAATATCTTGTAATAACCTACAATGGAAAATCATCTGAAAGCAAAGTATATGCATATATGTGTGTGTATAACTGAATCACTGTGCTGCACAACCTAAACCTACCTGGGAAGAAGCGGGTGTTACAGCTATGAGGTGGCAACCGCGGGGATGCAGGTTCTGAAGGGCAACTTTCAGACCCACTCTGCGCTCCAGGCCAGTGTCAACCTCGTCAGAGTAGCCGCGTGGTGGGTCTACGCTCGGCACCCAGGGAGCCTCGACATCCCGCGACCTGACGGCCCTCAGAACAAACAGCCACCCCGTGTGAGTCCTGGGGACCAGTGAGACCAGCCCCAGAGGCCCTGCAGGGCGAGCACAGCACAGCTGCCTGGCACAGCTGGGCGACGGAGCTGGGTCTGTGTGGAGACGGGGTCTGCAGGGCTCCCTCCCACCCCCCACCCCTGGCATGTCCATCCCTCGGGCAGGCGCAGAGGCAAGCGGCCACGGGGAACCCGCCCTCCTTCTTCCTGGGTCTCCCCCCACCCCCCACGGCTCCTTGGACTGGAGGTGATTTCCCCTCGGGATGTTCCTCTTCACCTCCTCTGCCTCTTTCTCCAAGTTGTCATCTCTTTTCTGCTGTTTCTCCTTTTCACTGTAACAGTGTGTCCCCAAGGAGGAGGGGACCTGGCCATCCCGACAAATCCTGTTGTCTACACGGCCAAGGGCAGCCTCTGCACTGACAAAGGTGGTCTTCCCGAGAGGGAGCCGGTGAGCTCCCCGCCGCCCTGCCACCTCGGTGCGGGTGGCCCTTGCCCCAGGAGCCCCCTGTCCTCTGCCAGCCCTGCAAGTTGCCTGCTCCCTCCTGCTTCCTGCCCACACTGTGTCCCCTGTGTCGCTCCCATCACCAGGGGCCACGCGTTGCCCCGTTTCCTCGACCAACCTGTAAAAGTGCCAGGGCCTAGGGGGAGGGCAGCCTGGGGTCTGAGGGAGGGTCTCTGCCCCCCTTGGGACTGTCTTCCCGGCTCTGAAGGGCTGCGCTTTCCTGCCCCTCGGCATCCTTGTCTGTACAGGGAACGTGAGTGGTGCCGCCTGCCAGGTTTCTGTGAGGCCCGGATGTGCTATTATACGTAAAGCGTGTAGAACAACACATGACACAGTAAACATCTGATAAATACCAGCTCCTAGTATCCCCATGGATCATCGCCGGCACCACCAGTGTTAGTCGTGGCTGCAGAATAATGAGGTAACTGGGGAAGCTTGGCTTACGGCCTCTGCTTGATCGATCAACAGTCCTGTTAACTAAGACGCCAAACACAGTATCGGGAACATACAGGCTTAAACACATATTTAACTCTTCTGACTTAAATTGTACCAAACTTCTTTTAGTAGGAATTCAGATGGTGGGGGCTATTGTATAAATGTATATGGTACATTATATCCATCCTGTTTAAGTGCACGTTTATAAGTGTGAGTTGTATACGTTGAGTGTACATTGTACAAATTGTGTAAGTTGTGTATACATTGTGTACACATTGTACAAATTGTATTACATAAATTATGTTATGTAGACATTGTGTGTACATTTTATAAATTTCATCATATAAATTACATTGTGCAGACATTGTGTGTATATTGTATAAATTACCTCCTATATATTATATTGTGTAGACATTGTGTGTACATTGTATAAACTGTATCATATAAATTGTACTGTGTATACATTGTACACACATGATACACATTGTATCGTATGAATTATATTGTGTGGACATTGTGTCAGTGCGTAAGTGTATTGCTAGCATCTACAGTGCCTTCCACACCCTCGCTGCAGAGGGATTTTTGGAAACTCCTCCGTGTGTGGCAGCCGTGAGGAGACCCATCTCTCCCATTTGGCCATCAGTGCCTCTACCGAGGAGACGACGTGGGGAAGGTCAGGGCTGGCTGGACGGGCGGGTGGATGTCTTCCTTCTGTAAAAGGCTGCTTTTCCCTCCTCGTGGACCACAAGAGGGTGTGTGTGGCCACAGAACACAGACGGAGCTGAGGTGCTGAAAGGAAGAAGGCTGCCTGGATAATCAGGGGCTCGCCTTGGGCAGGGGGCAGAGTGGCCACGGCCGAGCAGAACAGTTACAGGGAGGCGGACAGGCTGCCGGGACCTGGGCACCTGGGCACCCCGGCATGAGAGAGTTAGACCTGGAGCTGGAGTCCCGAGCCTTGCTGCAGGGGTGGGACACCCCAGGGCCTGCTGGTGGGAAGTAACAACTTCCCCTGGACCTACTGCACCCTGGGCACTGGGGTCCAGGCCGGGTCAGCTTAGACAGGCCCTGCCAGCGTCTACCCCAGGTACTTATCTGAGCCAGGAGGGCCCCTATATGGGATTAGTGACCTTATGATGGAGACTCCAGAGAGCCCCCGCCCCTTCCTCCAGGTGAGGACACAGCGAGAAGACGCGTCTGTGAACCAGGAAGCAGGCTCTCACCAGACACAGAATCTGTGGTCACTTTGATCTTGGATGTCCAGCCTCCAGAACCATGAGGAATCAATGTCTGATGTTTATTAACCACCCAGTCTGTGGGATTCTGTTATAACAGCCTGACTGGACTAAGACAGAGATATACTTTTATAAAAATCCTGAATTGCTACATTTCAACTTCGTGCACATTGAAAGTAAAACATGAATATTACAGTTTCTGTGTTTCCCCACAAATTCAGTAGAAATCCTCACAGGCAAGTGGCCACCCTCCACCCTGGCTCTCACCAACCACAACCTCTCCACGCTGCCTGCATGGATTTCTACCTGTTCTTTATAACCAGAGTCACCAAAATTAGCCTGGTGTTGAGATCACCTGTCCAGTGATTTCCAAGGGAAGAGACACATTCGATTCCCTGACGCCCGGGCTTTTGGGGCAACGTGGTGGTGAGGGTGCACATCCAGGTGGAAAAGGGGGAGGACAGGGAAGGTAGGTGGGTTCTGTACACCACCCCACCCCCAGGCCCCCGGCACCTTCTGCCAAAGCCTGCAGGGCTCAGGGGAGGTCCCCAGAGACCAGGTGTGTTGCTCTGTCTAGAGACGCACAGGAGCCCAGCTCCTCAGCTTGGGGTCTTTGTGGCCGGAGTCGCTCTAAGTCGGGGCCTGCTGTGCTGGTGGGTCTCAGGATGTGGTGGGGTCCCGTCCTAATCCCAACCCCCCAGGGAAACAAGGTAAACATCCAAGAAAGTGTGGCCATGAGGAACGCCTTGCTGAGGCAGAAAGAAATCAGCCCTTTTCAGGAAAATAATTAGGACCCAGGACTGTCCCCTTCTGCTTGTAGAACCTGTAAAGCTGCAGCTGTCCTTCGGAGGTCATTCTGGAATTGCCGGGGCTGGACATGCGGCCGGGGCAGAGCCGACCCAAGCGTCTGGGAGAGTGAGGCCCCCGGGCTCATGAGGGGGACCCTGCAGGAGTCTGCTGCAATTTCAGGGTATCCTTGGGTAGAACATCTCGGACAGTGTTAAACCGTCTCAAAGCCAAGTAGGTGTGATTTCCACACTGTTTGTAATCCAAGCCCATTTAAAATCTGGGGACAGCTCCAACGCCAATTTGTGGCATCAATATTAACAGTTCTGTGTTACAGCAGTTAAGGTGCTGCCTCTGTTGAAGGAGACAGACTGGCAGGACTGTGAAATTACAAAAACCACCTGTGAAGTGTCCGGGGCGGCGGGGGTCACGCTGGCTTTTGGGAGAAGGACAGCAGGTCTGTTTGTGTCCCAAAGTGCAGCTGTTGAGTATGAGGTGACAGTCAGGCCCCTGGTCTAATTCTGAAGCTAATTCTGGGGGAAGATTCCATGAAATGGACTGCGTACGGGAGCTCTGATCCAAGTTTGCTATAAAATGCTGAACTCTGAAAGCACTGTTCATTTCCATTATGTTATATGTCCCCATGGTTCCCCCCTCCCAGCAGTGGGAGCTGTACCACCAGGGAACAGAGTAGGTGCGGGTTAAGTGTGCCGAGTGCCTGACAAATGGCCAGGACAGGCCTGGGGCGTCCGCTCCCTAGAAGGACCTGCAAAGGGCTTGAGAAGCAAGCAGGCTTCATGGTTAGTTTTAAAGGCATCCCCCTCTTACTCTCAGGGAGAAAGTGCTTCAGTTGTTTTGACAAAATCTTTGAGACACTGTTAGTTCCACTGCAGCCTGACATGGAAATTAAAAAAACAAAACCAAACAAACAAAGGGAATCACTGCGGGTGAAGAGAGACTCAGGAACAAGATAATAAACCTGGTAGTTTTCAAACGAGGGGCGACCTGTCACCACCTCTCCCCCTTCCTGCATCACCGAAATTTTTAGTCACTTTCTTTCTTCTCTCATCACGTGGGAGCTCTTCTGTTTCCACGGAGCCAAAATGCTGAGAGATCAGCCTTTCTGGTTGAATTTAACGCTGTTATTAACTCTTTTCTAGGGGTGGGAAGTGAAGACCACAGAGATCTAGATTTTGTGACTTTACTTTTGTTTTTTTTTATAACAAGGATGTTCCAGGTAATGAGCATTTATATTCTGACACGGTCTCGTTATTGCTTCCAAGTTTCCCGTGAACCTAAAGGAAATCTGAGGGCTGGCTCTCCCACCAACCCCTGGGCTCTTCTTTCACCGTGTCAGCTGGTGTTTGCAGAGCGCCCATTCGCTTGGGCCTGCGCCGTTAGAGAATTTAATAAAGTCGTGTTCTCATCACTCTGGCAAAGAGACCTGAAGTCAGAGCTCATGAAATTGAAGGAACGAATCAGCCTGGTTCTGAGAAAACCCCCAGGTTGAGGAAATGGTGGAAATCTGATACCGCAGAAATCGAAGCCTGTGATTTTAATCTTTATCGAGAATGTTATTCTTCAGAACTGTTTTAGAATGGAGGCTGAAACTTTACCTCAGCCTGGCCGAGCAGACACCTCACTTGTCCACAGAAGGTGATGTCCGGGCGCTGAGGGTGGTGGTCCTTGGGGGTCTGACCCGAGGGACGTCTGGGGGGCTATGTTGTTCAGAGCTGTCCTCACAACGGGGTGAGCGTCCGACCCACCAAGCTGGCCCTGCCGTGACCTGCTCTGCGGCTGAGGCCGAACAGCCCAGGGCCCCCGACAGAGCAGGTCCTGACCCACCTGCGTGGGGATCAGCACGGCAGGGGCCTGGTCCTGGATTTCCGGCAGCCGGGCCCAGAGTGGTGTTTTACACACGCTCCCCACACGACCGACACCTTAGAAGTTTTTTGTTCATTTTTCGTCACTTAATCAGGGGAGCTCCCCCAGGGACGGTTCTGACACCTCACTCAGAGGAGACTGAGCCTTTGGTTCAAAGCCCTGAGCAGAGGCGCCAGCTCTTCATTTGCTTCTGCAGCGGCAGAAGCTGGCAAGCGAGCCTTAGAAGCAGACCCCTAGTGTGTCCTGCACACCAAGCCCGCCCTGTGGGGCAGAACCCAGACTTCGGGCAGAGAGCATTAAATACTGAGCTTGAGACCCGAGGTCCAGAAGCTGTGTCGCTCCAGCGGTGACCGCTGCTGCCACCCCCCGCCTCTCCCCCCACCCCACCCGGACTTGGGCAGGGTCCCTCACAGCTCAGTGGTGGGAGCTGCCCTTCCTGGGGGTGTGGACGGCGGTTCTGGGGGCCCTGCCAGGGCTGGGGGGCCTGGCTTGTCTCCTGGCACAGGTGCTGATGGCGCAGTTAGACAGGTAACAAAGGTCATGCCTCTGGCCACCAGGACCTGCGTGAGCAGGAAGCATGCGGTGCGGATGGTGCGGGGCAGAGGAGGAAAGCAGAGCAGCATTTACAGGGACGCCTGGAATCTTTCTTTTGAAGCTCAGTCCCTGAACCCAGACCACGTCCAAGGTGGGATTCGAATTTAATAAAGCTGCAGAGGGCGCCTGGTCCTGAGCGCCCGGCGTGTGCACCCCACCGCCCCGCTGCAGGGGCGAGGGGAGCAGGTAATGAGCCTCCAGGACGGGGCGGGTGTGATGGACGGGCTGCGGCCTTCCCGCTGCTCCGCTCTCTCCATCATCCAGTCTGGGTGTTAGCGGACTGTCAGGGAAAAATAATTCAGTGGCTGTGGCTTTAACTGATGTGCTGCATTCTGGGGTCAAATGACTGTTACAAAGTAGTGGTGCCGCCTGGTTCCTGCATCGTGAGAGCTCAGGGTTGACAACATGAAAGGAAAAGGCATCACGGCCGGAACTCACTGACATCATTCAACTCATGGGGGTTGGGGTGGGGGGGGCAGTGGGAGCTGGAGGAAGGACACTTCTTGCTAAACAGCATCGGGCAGAGGAGGAGGGGGTGCCCACAGCCCGTGGGGAGGGGGGCCTTCCAGGGACGGTGGCGGGAGGACACGGGCCAAGGGCAGCCTGGGGTCATCCAGGCCGCGGGGGGCAAAGGGGCTTCCTTGGGAGCTGTTGGTGGGTTTGAGCTACAGACGGTGGTTGGTGGTTGGAGACACCAGGCAGGAAGGAGGAGGAGAAGAAAAGAGGAGGAGTAAGGAAGGGACAGCAGGGCTGCAGTGTTTCTGGCAGGGACTCATGTCAACGCCACACGCCCGCTTTTACCTGGATTGTGTATTATCTGAGGGTGGGTCGAAAGGCAAGACACATGGAGGTTATGGGCTACCCCCCTCCAACCCGCTCCTGGATGGTGCAGTAAATATTTGAAAATAAATGAATGATTTGGGGGCAGAGGTAGCAGGAGAAACAGCTGCCCCCCTCATGGGGTTCCCTGTTCAATGAAACCTTCACACGGCCAAGCTGTGGGGACCAGACCAACGTCTGCTCTGCCTGTTTGTGCTCTGCACCTGCCAGAGTCAAATAAATGTTTGTTGGATGGACGGATGGGTGGATGGATGGATGGACGGATGGATGGACGGATGGATGGATGGATGGATGGATGGATGGGTGGATGGATGGATGGATGGATGGATGGATGGATGGAAAGATGGATGGATGGATGGACGGATGGGTGGATGGATGGATGGAAATATGGATGGATGGATGGACGGATGGGTGGATGGATGGATGGATGGAAAGATGGATGGACGGATGGGTGGACGGATGGACGGGTGGATGGATGGATGGACGGATGGGTGGATGGATGGACGGGTGGATGGAGGGGTGGACGGATGGATGGATGGACAGATGCATGGACAGATGGATGGACAGATGGATGGACGGATGGATGGACGGATGGGTGGATGGATGGATGGATGGATGGATGGATGGATGGATGGAAAGATGGATGGACGAATGGGTGGATGGATGGACGGGTGGATGGATGGATGGACGGATGGGTGGATGGACGGACGGGTGGATGGAGGGGTGGACGGATGGATGGATGGACAGATGGATGGATAGATGGATGGATGGAAGGATGGATGGATGGATGGACGGGTGGATGCTTGCTCCTGGTCGTGATTCAACATAGGGTTCTGTCCTAGTGCATTTGTTTGGTTCACTGTCCAGAACCCCTCCAGTTGCCTGAATCTGGGTGGTGCCCTGCTTCCTCTAGTGGACACGTGACCTCCTGAGGCAAATAGTGGATTCCGCCCGAGGTGCCGTGAGGTAAAGGTGCCCTGATCTGAGCAGTGACTTACAAGTGCTGAGTTCTGACTGTGGATCCTGAGCTGGGCTAAAGGCCTTTAACTGTAAAACCTTTCTCTCCTTCACTGATGCCAAAAGTGAAAGAGAATAACTTCCTGTAGCTAATACATTAGAGATGCCCACAAATAGTTCTCAAAATGGTAAGAAAAAAGATAATTTGCATAAATAAGCAGTTACAAGAATAGGAAGGAAGAGCTTGCAAAGTGGTACAAGAACACTTCCCGACACAAGGACGGTGCACGAAATACTTCCTGAGTGAGGGAGGTGAGCTCTGTGAGAAGCACACGTGTCCTCTGGTGTGACGAGGCCTGGAGGCGGCATGAGGCAAGGCCCAGCCCGGAGCTCCTCCCTCCGCCTGGCCCGCGGCTCAGGCAGCGTCCTCCAGCCTCCGGAGCCAGAAACTCAGCCCAAACCAGCACCGAACTCGCGTTCCCACCGCAGGCTCCCTCGGCCCAGCCGCAGATAGTCACTGAGGGGCCTTCCTGCCCCTCAGTCCTCTCTGGGGTCAGGAACCCTGCCGCCCCAAACCCCTGCTGCCCCCACTGCCCTCTGCACAGCCGGTGTCACTATCACCAAGGTGACCGGCTGCCCAGCTCTCCCTTCCCTCTGCTAAGTCGGGACCAACAATTTTTCCATTCACACGCTTCCAGGCTCTCTCCCCAGAGTTGGCACACGGCTCCAACGCCGCAGCGGGAGAGGCAGCACCTGGCTTGTCTGGGAGAGAGCAGGGGGTCCTCCTGCTGCCCCGTCCCCGCACCCCGAGGACGCCGCCCGCTGGCAGCTACCGGAGAGCTCTCACCTGAGGCAGGAGGTGACTTTTACTCCTGCTGGGGACGTGGCCGGGCAGCCGGATGTCGAAGAGGGCCTGCAGGGCGGCCTGGGCCGCCTGGCCCTTGGCCAGCTTCTTGCTGCGTCCCGAGCCTTCGAACGTCCTCCCGTCCACGCTCACGGCCATGACGAAGCTCTGGGCGCGCCTCTTCTCGGGCTCCGAGAGGCACACGTAGCGCAGGCCCGAGCGCAGCTCGTTCAGCAGCACCACTGGGTTCCTCGCGCCTGGAGCCGCGGGGCCCCCCAGGTCCAGGTCCAGGTCCAGCGGGCGGCCCAGTAGCCGGCCCCGCCGGCAGGCCGTGGACAGGCGGTCGGGGGCAGCAGGGCGGCGGCCCGGGAAGCCCTCGCTGGGGGCCGTGGGCTCGAACCGCTGGAACAGGGAGTCGGGGAAGTCGGCCTGGTCGGAGGTGAAGTCCGGGGCTGTGCCGCCTGGGGCCGGGTGGGCCTGGCAGGCGTTGGGGAGCTGCACGAAGGACCGGAGGGCCAGCTCGGCCGCCCGCATCTTGGCCTTCTTCTTGGTGGGCCCGGTGCCCTCGAAGGTGAGCCCGTTCACATCCACGGCCACGGCGAAGACGGGCGCGTGCACCGGGCCGGTCTGCGACACCGTGCGGAACTGCAGGCCCGGCCGCAGCTCGTGCAGCTGCACCAGCGCGTTCTTGGGTGCCACGGACCACGAGAGCCTCCTCCAGAGGAGCTGCAGCTGGCACAGGTGGCCGCCGTTGCCCTCCTCCAGTGGCCGCTTCCTCTTCAGGCCGGGTGCGCCCCCTCGGGCCCTGTCCCCGGAGGGTGGCAGCCTGGCCTCCAGGTTGCTCACGTTGCGGTTTTCCTTAACGTCGGCGCTGCTGGTACCTGGAGGTGAGAACAGACAGCGTGACCCCTGGCTGTGGCCCGACCGAGGGCGTCGTTGCAGGTGACCCCCTGCAACACTCGGCCTCCGGACACCAGCCGGCCTGGCACCCTCTGGAGGCCATGGGGAGACCACATGGGCAGCACCTTGGATAACAGGCCCGCAGAACTGACCACACTCCTGCAGGTGGGGGTTAGGGCCCAGAGAAGGGGACCCCGCCCCGTGAGGTGCCTGGAGTGGACCGAGTAGGGTGGATGCAGGCGGGGAGTGTGTTCCCACTCAGGGCCATTCCCAGCTGCTCTCTGAGTGCCGCCGGGTCCCTGCACAGGCCCCCAGACCCCCTAAATCAAGGGAACACGTGGCCTCTCTCTCCATCGGGTTTGGGCGACGCGGAGGTCAGGGAGGCCTTGCGCTCGGGGTGGAACGCGAGGGAATCGTGTGCTCACACCCTGGACACTGGGTGACACTTAGGCTTAGTGAACTAGATCTAGATGCCTCTACGTAGATGAAGCTCTAAAATATAATGTTAGATGATAAAAGCAACTTGCAAAATCATACACAGAGGCTATGGTTAATAAGTTATAAGAACACAGAGGTTACACGGCATTCGTGCCTCCACACAGGTGGTAAAGCTCAGACACGTCCCAACTCCCTTGGGACACAGGGAGGAACACAGGCTCAGAGGGTGGCTTCGTTTGTATCTGTGAGGTTTTCTGTCTTTTGCACAAAAAGGTATGAAGCAAATTTAGCAAAGTCATCATTTGCTAACTGTATGTGAGGAAGGCGGGTAATGACAATTTAGTTTTCTGGCCTGGCCCTCTTGGACCACCCTCCTCCGACACAGCTGTTCCATTTGGGGAACCTCAGCCATGGGTCCCCACATGGCCACAGACGTGCGTCCCGCTGCCCTGGTCGACGTGCTTCTGGAACGCCCGACCCTTGGGTTTCCCGAGAGGCTCTGAGGATGACAGGGCTGGGCGGTGGGTTACCCTTCCCTGACCTCACTCACACCTTCACTCTGGCCCCTCACTCCTAAAATGCACTCCGGGGTGGGTTATGGCCCTGTTTTCTAGGAGAGGAAACTGAGGCCCCACACAGTGAAACAGCTGTCCAGGGACACACCGTCGGTTAATGGGGGAGGTGTGACTGCATCCAGGCACGACTGCTGTGGCTGGGAAGGCGATTTTACGGCAACTCGGTCACTTTCTTGTCCGTTTCACAGACTAGGAGCTGGGGAGAGGAGGATGCCGAGGGGAACTCTGCTGACAGCGTGGACGGACGCGGGAGGAAGCGGCCAGGCTTGGGGCCACGCAGGACCCTGATGCCCGCAGATTTCTCCGTAGGAACTCATTCAGCAAGTGGAAACCCGAGAGGGTTTTACTGCCAGCCCACAGCGCGTAGGCAGACTTTGGGCGTGTCTCCCTCACCCCAGCCCGAGAGCCGGAGCAGGAAGACGCGCTGGGTCAGTGACCTGGTCCCGACGGTGCAGCTGCTGGGTGGTCACCACGAGAGAAGGACCATCTCACAGGCACGCAGCGCAGGCTGAAGACCGGCGCCCTAGAGAGGCGTCCTGGCTCCAGCTCGGGGCCAGCCCTCCTCAACCACGTCGTCCCCAGCAGGTGTGCCCCACAGAAGGCGTCAGGCTCCGACTTCAGAGCTCTGTTTGCTGCAATCTCAGCTGCTCTGAGTTGCGAGGTGGGCTATCGGCATTCCTCCAGCAGTTTGCTTCTGTACAACAGTTGGTTTGCAGACGTCGTTTTGTTCAAAGGGGTGAACCTGAGCGTTTTATAAGTTAGAGGTGGGCAACATTTGTTTACAGTCTATTTCAGTAGAAATAATTACCTTCCAAGCATCAACACTGAGTCTCAGCCTCTTTTTTTGGTCATTGTGCACATTGGGTGCACACACAGCAAGGAGTTCTGCCATTTGGGGTATTTCGGGCCAAGGAGTGGTAGATGGGAATAACCATGCAGTTTCCCAAACCAAAGGTAAAGATGGAAAAAAAAATAACCCAATCCAAGAAGCCCACAGCAGATTGCCCAGAAACTCACCGGGAGCTCTCTAATTTCTCACTGATTTCCCACGACGTGGGGCTTGAGCGTGGCTGTGAGTGTGACTAAAGTGGCTGGCATGTCAGATGCCCTCTGAGCCTTCTGAGGAGAAGGTTTATCTAGGAGGAACAGCCCGGCAGACCCAGGTTTCCCTCCACTTGCACTGAAACTGCTTCCGCACTCTTCTCTTCGACATCCTAGGACTGCTATCCTTAAAGTGAGCCACGGAGATCCGAGCGCGGGTGAAGACCCCTTCCTCGATGATCAGTAATTAATGAAAGTTGATGGGAGTGCAGACTTCTGGGCTCCATCCTGATATGCTCTCTGGGGGTGATATCACATGCTGGTTTTTGCAAACGAGCAGATTAGGGGCTCTGCTCCCCCAACATGGCCCAGATGCTCCATTTAACTGGCCTCCTGAGTTTGCATGAGGTCAGGGAAGCTGCAGGGTGGGCGGTGGTCACTCCACGGCTCTGGGGTCAAGCAGGTGAGAGGTCACAGTCTCCCCCGACCTTGGTGTGTATGACCTTGGGCAGTCCCTCCACCTGCCTGAACTCCATTTTCTTAAGAGGATAAATGTGGGTTTTAGTAGCACGTGCCTTAGGGCTTATTATGAGGTTGAGCTAGAGGACACCCGTAAAGGACTTAGCAAAACCCCTGACACTGAGGAGAGTCAACTGCACTTTTGAAAAGAGCGGGAAAAAGGGAGGCAGACACTTCTAAGCTGCATCTTGTCAAGGCCCAACTTCCCTGCTTATTTCATGAGTTGGGCTTCCAGGACCCCCAGAAAGAAGGGCTGGAGACACACGGGCTCTCGTGAGGCAGTCTCGGGCCGAGGAGGGGTGGCGACGGGGGGACCCTGCCTTGCTGGTCTGGTGCGGCTGAGGTTTGCCAGCCCCTTCGCCAGGTCCCTGCCAGGTCCATGCGATCCTCTTACAGAACTGTAGCTCTGATCCCACAGGTTCACGTTTCCTTCTTCGGCAGCCCCCTCCCCGACCCAGGAAATGATTCTCATTTTCTCCTCCATTGAGTTGATAGGTTTCACACACCCGGCGTCAGAGAGAATAACCCAGAGGTGGACAGTCTAGAGGCTGAGAAGTTTCGCTCCCGGAAGACTGGGGAAGCTGCCCCCCACCTGCTTGCTCAGGTCTGGGCATTGCAGGACCCACGCATCTCCCCAGCCCAGGGCTCTGCTCCTCAGTCCGCGGCCGAATGCCGGGCTCACCCTGAGGTGGGGACAGGGCAGGGCCTAGTCTCCGCCTGCCCTCCTGGCCTGGCTGCTCCCTGGGCCCCCTGGGGCAGGTGGCCGACCTTAACCCTTTATGTGGGCACGCCGGGGGCACCCTGGGCCGATCTGGTGTCTGCACAGGACACGCAAAAGGGAAGTGGACGCCTAGCCTCACACGGCGGCCAGCACGACAGATGGCCCTTCTCATGCACACGTGGGCAAAGGTCACGCTGATCCCACATCGTCGGGAGCCCGTTCTTGCAGGGGACACTTTTCCCCAGCTCTCCAGGGGTGGGTTTTGTCCTGTCACCTGCGGAGGCCCCGCCGACTCCAGAAGGCGTTTGCACCAGGTGGTCCATCTCTAGAGGCGGGAGGGAAAAGTGTGGGCAGGACTCCGGGTGCTGGCGGCTGAGCGGTGCATGAACAACCGGCCACACGGGACTTTTCCAGGATCAGTGGAGACAATGAACAAAAACTTTCAGCGCCATCTGTGAACGTCGTAGGCTCCAGATCGAGTGCTTTGCGTTACAGTGACTGATCGTGACCACTGAAGAGGGAACAGCTGCCGTCGCCTTTTTAAGTCCTAGGGAAGAGTGGCGGCCCAGCTGCTGGGGTGTTCCCAGGGTTCTGGGTGCAGGAGTTGGTCAGAGAATGTTTACTGTGTGATAAAAGCAATCTGATTCTGAGAATGTGTGTGTGGTACACTGGAGGCAGTTCCAGTGGACAGTTCATACGAGGGTATAAGAATTAGTGGGTCCTTTAATCCCACTCTGGAATTCAGTCCCCAAATAACTGTTATTTTCGCCAGTCGTAGCTCAGAGACTCATACACGTCAGAGCCGGGAGTAGCTCTGCAGGAAACCTACCCCCCATCGTGTGTGAAGTGTCGGCCTGGGGAAGCACATATTAAAAGTCAGCAGTGGATTGAAGTCCCCTTAATGGCTCACCTGCCCCCCCCTGCCACACCCCGGCCCCTCTATTTCTGTCTGTCTCTGTCCATCTGTCTCTCTGTACAAGCACAGGGCAGGGCCCTCAGCCCTGCAGGGGGGGAGCAGGGGGTGTGAGGGGTCTGGGGCCCACTGTGCCCCACCTGGGGCTCACACCACAGTCCCCCCAGAAAACGTCTGACTTGGACGCCAAGTGCCTTCCCTCAAGGCAGCCTCGGAGGCCACGTGTCGTGTGTCCCCGCGGGTGGTTGCGGCCTTGACCCTGGGAACTCTCCTGCCCTCGCCGAACCCGACAAGACATCCATGACCACACGTGTCGAAGGTCCGTGTGGGCAGCCTCAGATTTCCAGACAGTCACACGTGTCCTTCTGTTGCGGAAATCAGGAAAAAAAGAGGCAAATAACCTCAAACGACATGAGCTAAACACCACCCGCGGCAGTAATAGAACCATCGCTGGCAAAGTGAAGACCACCAGGCACAGAGGGGAGCGTCTGAGTCAGAGGCACGGGAGGAAAAGGTGAAACGGCATTATTTCCCTCTGCTTCTCTGTCACAGCGACCCTCTCCTTATCCCCGGGAGCACCCACCCTGCTCGACAGAAAGCGTCAGCACAGGCAGTGCTACAGTCAAATGTCCAACGCGTGCAAGAAGCGCATTTTGTGGGGAAAGAGAAGACTTTTATCTTGGTCTCGCAGTGGCTGGGCTTTCACTTTCCAGGTGAGGGACATTCTTCCAAGTCAAGGCGGGCTTCCCGCTGCCATTGCTTGGACATGGACGGGCCCCGCAGGGGCCAGTCCTCGGCTGTCGCCTCCAGGTGGCCAGGCCCTGGGTGAGTGCAGGTGCCTGTGTGTCACCAGCTGCGTCTCCTTCCTCGACGCCCCCTCAGGGCCAGCATCTGTCTGGTCATCACGCTGCCAGACTTCCCGGCACCACGTCTGTAGGTAGGAGATACAGAGAACCAGCCATCGGGTCCGCCACGTCCAGATCGGATGGGCCTGGCCGGCGGGATCGAGCCCAGGGCCTGGAGTCTCCATTGGCGCAGGAAGGAGTGTCCAAGGTGGTGCTCAGGGGATGGCTGTGGGAGCTGCGGCCACGCGGGCTTCGGGACTCCTGGTCCTGGCATTGTGGTCGGGTGCAGAACTGACCCTGACAGCTCCTGGGTCAGGCTCGGCAGCAGACAGGAGACGCCTCTCTCCCAGGTGGGCCCCACGCGTCCTGGAAGGACCAGGCCAGTGGGGCAGGCGGGTCTCCCTCCCTCCCTCCAGGCCCCAGTGCTGTTCTGTGGGCCTGACAGGGAGTGGGCTTCTCAGCCTCTCCTAACGTGACCCAGTCAATCACGCCCTTGAGTCATGGTGGGCACGGAGGGGATGGGCTATGGGCTGGGGCAGTGACTGGCTCCTTTTCCGCGTTCAAGGAAGCTCGCATTCAGAGTTGCCCTCCTGGACAAGAAGAATGAAAAACCTGCATCTTCCCGTAGACTCAGCCGAAACCCACCCTGAGGATGGCTGGTCCGCGCATGGACGCACAGGAACCATCCTCTTGCAGGCTGAGCCTCTGACGGCCCAACCCCGACCTAGCTCCACCCTTCACACCGGGTCTCAGGCTCCAGCGCCACGCAGAGATGAATGCGGACCGAGGACGTGAGGCTGCAGGGGGTGAACCCAGTGGTCCTGAGAGGTGAGGCCTCACGGGGAGGGGCAGGGCCTTCACTTCAACCAAACACAGGCGCCCACCCTCAGGGTCTGAAGATAAAACAGGAGACTTCCAGGAGGAATCACCCTGGCTTCTGTCACCTCCCTTCCTCCCTGATGTGTATACACACCACACACGCACACACCACACACACACCCCTTCCCCGACGTCCGCGGCGTCTGGACGCACGTTAATAGCACTGCACTGGCAACGCTCGTGAGAGGTATTACGACAAGTGCATTAATGTGGTGGTTTACCTTTGAACAATGTATGAAAACAGGGTCTTCAATAACAGCACATATTACAAAGGGGGATGACTAATCCTCTCATAGAAAATAAGGTTTTCCAAGCATTTCAAAGGCACTTTAACATGTAATAAACAATTAAAAATCATTCTCATCTCTAAGTGTCTACCTCTCAGCTGCGAGCTGAGTTAGGGGAAGTGCCTTAATTACTAGCGTCAGCCAACCTGATCCACGTTTCCTGTTTCTCCAGGTCTTTGCCTAAAACAGCCTCGTGCATCATCCTCCTACTTTCCATCCTCAACTCTATCACCAGGCCACCCTCCCTGCCCCTCACACGGGCACTGATGCCCCGAGGGATGGATTCACTGCCCAAGGCTGTGGAGCTGGAGCTCGGTGTTGCAGCCGTCAGGCTCCCCTGCCCTTGGATGGGGAGAGAGGGCTCCTACAGGGAGACTAGACTCAGCCAGGGTCCCAGCAGCTCGAGCAGGAAAGGGGATGAAACAGAGTAAGATCTTCTTCCTCAAGGCATCTATTCCACGTGCTTATCAAATAGCTTTGTCCACACGTCCAGGTCAGCTTGGGGGCACGTGTGTATTTTTATATGTATAAGTGTGTGTGTGTGTGTGTGTGTGTGTGTGTGTGTACATGCGGCACACCTCAGAGATATGGTGGGTTCAGTTCCAGGCCACTGCAATAAAGCGAATGACATAGATTTCTGGTTTCCCAGTGCATAAACGTTATGTTTACACTCGACTGCAGTCTATTAAGTGTGCAGTGGCATTACTTCTGACAAAACTATGTGCCGATAGACTTGCTTGATATGGGGTGGCCCCAGACCTTCAATTTGTAAGAAGCATCCGTGAAGCACAGTAAATGGAAGGGTGGTAAGACAAGGTGTGCATGTGTGTTCCACGTTACTGAAGTAATTACCGGTAAGTTAACTAAGTTAACGAAGTCCTAGAAACTTTCCAATTTTGGTCAGGAGAGAACAGAACCAGCCGTTGGAGCTTCATGGGACCTGCGAGGTCGGGCCTGTGGGCAGTGGGGAGGCCGTGCTCTGACCCACGGGCACCCTGTCCACACCCTCCACACTCGCCTCCATCTAGGAAACAAGGGCTCAAACCACAGGGTCACTGAGGTTGCTCAGTTCTGTGACTCTGCTTTTGTGGAACAGTCAGGGTAACAGCCTCAGCTTCCCATCTTGTTGGTGACTGTGTTTTGTGGGAAGGGGATATTCATGAGAGCTTGTCGTGTTTCTTAAAATCTGAGGCTGAGTGGACAACGTTCCAGGGCCAGTCCCTCTTGCCGTGGCTTCCTGGCCCCACCAAAACCCAGTGACCGGCAGCTAGTCTCTCGCTCCCCACAAGCACAGGCCTGACTCCAGCTGCAAAGGTAACCACCTGTCAGGTAATTCTGAAATGCAAGCGGTGTTCCTGTCATTTGGACTGTTTCATCCCCCATGTTTTCCTTCTACAAGCAAGAGGGGGTGCACCACCCGACAGACACGCCTGGACTTTCCCTCACTGGCACACATGCTCTTTCTGCTCTGGGGTCTCCTCCACACTCCCAGCAGATCCATCCCCAACCGGCTTTTCAGTCCCCACCCCACACGGATTTGTTGTCTCTCCGGTTTCATGAGCCAAAACATTGTTTTGACTGCAGGCACCCGTCCAGCTCTTTCCTTGTTAAATAATTGTACAAACTGTTCAAACAGGCTGTGTTCATTTTTCTTTTCTTTTTTTCCCCTTTTTGGTTTGGAGGGGAAAAAATAAAGGAAAGAGAGAAGGGATGGTCCCAGAGAACTAGATTTTTTTCTTGAGAACTCCAGAACCTAGAGTTCTCAATCACACAGTCACTGCTAATATTTCCTACCATCCAGGTGGGGATGGGATCCTGGGGGTGGGGAACGGGATTCCAGGGAGGATGGGATCCCAGGAGGGGATGGGATTCCATGGGGGGGGGATGAGATTCCACGGGGGGATTGGGATTCCAGGTGGGGAAAGGATCCCGGGTAGGGACAGGATTCCAGGGGGAATGGGATCCCAGGAGGGGATGGGATTCCAGGGGGGATAAGATCTCGGTGTGGGGGGGATGGGATTCCAGGTGGGGATGGGATCCTGGGGGGGGATGGGATCCTGGGGAGGGGGGAACGGGATTCCAGGCGGGGAAGGGATCCCAGAGGGGTGGGAGCAGGTCCTCCTGCTCTGGGAAGCCCAGGTGGTACCCCCCACCACCCCAAGGGTCTCAGCCTTTGGGGTCCCCCCTCTGCACGTGGGGCTGGGACCCTGGCTCTCGGGGGAGGGGCTCTGCTTACTGAGATTGTCCTCATCCTCCGTGTGTGCGGCCCCGGGGCTCACGTGCTTGAAGGAAGCGATGAAGGCGGACAGCGTGCTCACTTTGTCTGGAAAGAAAAGAAGGACAGGAAATGCACTTTTGACATCGAGTTCCAGAAAAACTCAGTGCTTTCATATGTTCTTATTACTGAGGGTTTGGACATGGGAGGTTGAAAGGTCATTTTTGGTTTTAGCCACTTCATTCTGGTTCAGTCTTTTATTGAATTTCTGACAGCATTTTATCAAATTCCCCTCTCCATTCAATTTTAAACTTTATGATTTCCATCTTTCTTCTTTTCTTATTTTTGGCATCTCCATGTCCCTCAAAACGAAGTCACCATCTGCAGGGCAGCCCCCTAGCCTGAGCCTGCAGGGAGCTGGGTGGGCAGGGCCTGCAGACAAAGGACGTTTCGCAGAGAGGAGCTAAGGCCAGTGAAGAAATGCCTCAATGAAACGAGAGTCCTGCAAACAGAGCCAAGACTATTTCTCCCCAGTAGTGGAGAACCTGTTTGTGGGCTTGAGGGCATGAAAAAAAAAGGACTTATGGAACCTGTAAAATATAGTTACTGTTTGTTTGAGCAAAAGTAGACTGAACAGGAGGAGGGAACGGTCAGGGGCCCTAGAGGTTCCCCTGAAGTGGGGGGCGGTAACTGAAGTGGGAGAGGAGCCCAGGGACCCCCTGCCTGCAGCCCCGGGGGTGGTCCCGGCTGCAGACCTCCTGAGCACAGCGCAGAGGGGAACTCGGACCCGAGAGGGGGTGGCGCTTGGGACCAAAGGGCTCAGCTATTTCCCTCTGAACAAAGACGAAGGACAGGTGGGTTGAAGCCCAACTGGGAGAAATGAAAGAATGACTACTGAAGGGACAAGAGGAAAGCTCCTTATATCAGAGCCCTAACTCTAACCCTAACCCCTAACCCCTAACCCTAACCCTAACCCCTAACCCTAACCCCTAACCCCTAACCCTAACCCAACCCTAACCCTAACCCCTAACCCCTAACCCTAACCCTAACCCAAACCCCTAACCCAACCCTAACCCTAACCCCTAACCCCTAGCCCTAACCCTAACCCAAACCCTTAACCCAACCCTAACCCTAACCCAAACCCCTAACCCAACCCTAACCCTAACCCCTAACCCAAACCCCTAACCCAACCCTAATCCCTAATCCCTAAGCCTAACCTTAACCCCAACCAGAAGTGAGTCCACAGGAGAACTCAGCCCCGACACCCCCAGAGCCGCTGTGCTCAGACCCCTGCCCCTCACGGCTCTGTCCCCTCGAGGCTGCAGCTTCGTGACTTTCCATGTGAACCTTGACTATGTTTAGAAAACCGCAGAAGGCAGAATCCCTGTTGCTCATCCAGTGTGTCACAGGGTCGCCATGGGGTTGCCCTTGCCCTGCCCTTGGCCGGGTTGTCCAGGGTCCCTCGTCAGGGACACTTTAACATGCTCCGTGCACCATGCTGCCTTTGTCTGCTCCTGTCGTAGGAAAGGAGCTCTGGTTTGGGGCTCATCTAAGTGTGATCTCTCCTGGAAACGTCAACCGGCTGCTTATTATGCAGTCAGCCTCCAGGTGTCCAGACTCAGGCCTGAAACTTACTCTTTTTCTTTCAATTCTGAGCCTGTTTTCTCTTTAGCTGAGCTTTCCAGAGGCCAGGGGAGTTCACATTGAAATTCATTCAGGAGCCTGTTAACAGCTGTTGTTTCCGTTAGGGACGAGCAACAATACAATGTTCACTCAGAGAACAATAAATAACTCAAGTACAGAAGGCCTGCTACCTCTTCACTCTGCCGAACACGAAGAATAAGCCCAGGGAAGGCCCAGTTCCCCAAACCCTCATGGCCGAGCTAATTTACTACACGAGAATGAAATCTCTTGCTTGAGTTATAATTTCATTAAGGGAGCCCAATAATGTCCCAGAAAGAGTGTGAAGCTCAAATGATTTAGTCTCGAGCCTCTCAAAATGAAATTACAATCTTCTAATAAAGCAGGGCTACCAGCCAGACACCCACAAAAACACACTAAAACAATTCAGAGCTCACCTTAGCCGAACTGTGAAATACTTAAATATTGTTTTCCATCCATCAGAGTTCTCGATTTCTAGGGTGGCCAGATTTGTCAAATAAAAATTCAAGACACCTGGTTAAGATTGAGTTGTGAATACACAACAGATACTTTTTTGTGTCTATACATCTCTAATATCATGTGGGACATACATACACTAAAAAAATTATTCATTGTTTATCTGAAATTCAAATTTAAGGCAAAGGACTTGAATAAGCATTTCTACAAAGAAGATATACAAATGGCCATTAGCGCATGAAAAGATATTCAACGTCATTCATCATTAGGGAAATGCAAATCAAAACTATAGTGAGACACCATCTCACACACATTAGGATGGCTGCTATCAAAAAAAAAACCTAGAAAGTAACAAGTGTTGGTGAGAATGTGGGGAAATTGGAACCCTTGTGCACTGTTGGTGGGAATGTAAAATGGTTCAACCACTGTGAAACCCGCAACTCTGCTCTGGGTATAGACCCAAAAAGAACTGAAAATAGAGACTCAAAGAGTTCTTTGTACACCCACATTCACAGTAGCATGATTCTCCATAGCCAAATGTGGAAGCAACCCAAGTGTCCACGGATGGAAGGATGGATGGATGGATAAAGAATGTGGTCTGTACACACAAGGGAATATTATTTGTCCTTAAAAATTCCCAGAAGGGAATTCTGACACAGGCTACAACACGGATGAACCTTGAAGACATTATACTAAACTCAATAAGCCGGCACAAAAAGACAAATGCTGTATGACCCACGTAGATGAGGTCCCTAGAGAAGTAGAAATTATAGACACAGAAAGGAGGATGGTGGTTCCCAGGGGCTGTGGGGTGGAGAGGGGGAGAGCTGTTTAGTGAAGACAGAGTTTCAGTTTGAGGAAATAAGAAAGCTCTGGACACAGATGTGGTGATGGTTACACAACAATACAAATGTACTTGATGTCACTGAACTACATGCTTAAAAAGGTGATATGGTACATTTTATGTTATGCAAGTTTTACTACAATTTAAAAAATAAAAAAGAATTCAAATTTGACTGGACATCCTGTGGTTTTTCTGTGAACCCTATCCCTTCTTGCCCCATCCACTCCTCGGTGGATTTTGGATTTCACGGGCCGGCTTAAACCCAGCAGACAAACCAGGCAGGAAGCACCAAAGCTGCTGAGTCAGCCCACCTGAAGCCCCAACTACCATCTCCTGCCACGATACTTCATGAAAGAGAAATGTTTAACCCTGAAGGCACATACCCTCTGACTGAGAAACAATTGTTCTTAAGAAAGGACAGACCGAGTCTTTATTTATTTATTTAGAAATTTTTGGCCGTAGCGCACGGCTTGCGGGATCTTCGTTCCCCGACCAGGGATCAAACCTGCACCCTTGGCAGCGAAAGTGCAGAGTCCTAACCACTGGACCGCCAGGGAATTCCCCCAGACCGAGTCTTTAGAAGGTCATTAGGAAAAAGGGTGAGGAATTACATTTTCTATTTAGAAAAATTCTAAAAGAAATTATTTGCCGTCAATGACTTTTTCGGTAGTTGTTTTCTTGACATGTGCCTGTCAGTTTGGTATCTACTTCTACTGGCTCCAGGTGAGCAGAGCCCCAGTAGTCAACTGGTTCTGATCTTTGTGTTCCTCACGGTCACCTTTGAAAACCTGGTTTCATGCCGGTTACTTACTGATGGAAAATAGAGGCCCTGCTTTTCTTTCTCGCAGCTCTGGTTTGGGTCCGCTGAAAGCAGCTGGTTAACAGGACTCCCAGCCTCTCACTGGAGAGTCAGAAGAAGGAGAGGGTCTTCCTCCAGGGAAAGCGGCTGGAAGGGCTGGGTGCTCCCTGCCGCACAGCTGTGTCTGTGGCTCTCAGCTCGGGCCCAGGGGCCCTGTGAACCAGCGGGATGTTGGCCTGAGTGAGGTGCACTGACCTGGACTGGCTCCTGTGAGGAGAGCACCTGGGGTGGCCTCCAATCAGGGGTTGTTTCTAGGGGAGTTCTGGTCACCATCCATCATATTAACGGTGTTTTTAATGAATTACTTGGAATGATCCAGGGCATTTGTGTTATAAACCTCATTGCTCACTGCAAAATAAGTGGCTCTGGCCCAAGTTGATGTGATTTCAGATATTTCTGGAGCACATGGAGAAGCATTTTCAGGGGCAGAAGCCGTTTCCTGGAAACGGAGGAGATCCCATTGGTTGACAATATTGATAATGAAGAACAAACACAATTTGGTAATGACATAAAGATAGAAAAATGGAACAATATGGAGGGTTCAGAAATGGAATCACACCTGTGTGATCAACCGATTTTCAACAAAGATCTCAAAGTCATACACTGAGGTGAAAGAAAGTCTTTTTAACAAACAGTGCTGAAAACCTGTACACCATCTTGAAAAAAGTGAATTCTGAGCTCTATCTTGTATCATAATGAAAATGTTCACTAAATGGATCATAAAATCTAATACTATGAAACTCCTAGAAGAAAATATAGGAGATTACTTTCATGGTCTCCGTGTTGGCAGATTTCTTAGACATAGAAAGCACCAATCATAAAAGAAAATATAATTTTCATCAAAATTAAAAATTTCAGCTCAATGAAATACACTGTTAAGCAAACTAAAAGCAAGCCACAGATTGGGATAATATATTTACAATCAGGACAACTGATTTTTATCCAGAATAAAAGAAGAACTCTTATAACGTAATAAGAAAGGACAACAAATTCAAATTAAAAATATGGGCAAAATACTTGAACAGAAACTTGACAAAGGAAAATATTCACATAGCCAATAAACACATCTCCAAGCATTCAACGGTGGTACACGTTAAGGAAATGCAAACTAAAACCATAGAGAGATATCAACACACACCCTTGAACGGCTGGGACTAAAGGTAAACTGTAGGTGCAGTCAGGCCCCCTTATCGGGACGTGGGTTTATCTTTTTCTTTTTTCTTTTTTGCTTACTTTATAGATTTGGAAGCTCCAATGTATTTAAAAGGCTTTAAGAAGACTCTCAAAGATAAGGCTCTTTGGAGCGGTCCTCGGACTCACGTCCAGACAGCCGTACATATGGAAACAGAGGGAGCAAGAACCCACGTGAGCGGGATGCGGGCCACGGAAGGTTGCAAGCATCAGGACCCGCCACATGCCCCGCAGCTGAGGAGACTCAGTTTACCCACGAGGAGCTGGAAAATGTTGATGTTTTGGAGCCTGCTTTTGTGAAAGCCGTGTTTGCTTTCACAGACTGTTGTGTTTATCAACAATTTATGAAACAGTTTTTACCAAGTAAGATGAAAATTTAAAAAATGTCTTGCGGCACGAGCCCATGTCAGTTACCTAGAAAATCCGTCCATGGGAAATAACATGTTTGCTGGAAATTTTAATAAAAACCGTAATTGCTAAAATACCTAAGGATTTGATCTTCTACTGCAAAGCACTAAATAGTTCATAGGTTATTTTTTAAAAATTAGATCAATCACGCACTTGGGTTCTGCCCTATTTCAACCGTTTGGAGTGAGCTTTTGTGCTTGTGTCCTCTGCGTCTGTGGGCCAGGCGCTGCCCCGTCCAGCCCAGCTCAGCTGCGAAACAGAAAGAAGGTGACAGTTGGAAGCCGCCGAGCGCGGTCAGTACCTTTGGGCTACAAACCACAGCCTCCTTTACACGTTCCCTTCTTATGTTTTCCTTTTGCCAAAACGCACTCTGACAGATGGCCCCCCTCAGACTTGACCCACTTTCCTCCCTGACTGTATCTTCTCCCCCAACACAGGTATGTCTTGAACGGATGCCGCTTCTATCCAAACACAAACGCAAATCAGCCTGAACAGGTGGGTGACCTCGGGAAGTAAGAAAATAATTAACCTCCATGCAGGTAGGAGAAAGGAATAATGTTTTGGAGGAAAGGCAAAGATATTTTCTCGCAGATTTTCAGGAATGTGTATTTTAAGAGGCCATTTTCAAGCTGCCATCTATGAACAAGGGGATTCAGGCGAAGAAAAACTCTGGGTCTGCCCCGAGTTCTGTAACACAAGAGGGTCTGCTTCTCACAAGGAGTGAGGCTCTTCTGGAAACTCCCAGGTGCATAAAACTCATGCTTTTGGTCTTGAAACAGGCAGCCAGCCTGTGTCTGTTCCTCGTTCTTTGTATGGGCTGAACTGTGTCCTCCCCCAAAATTCACGTTAAGTCCTGACCCCCAGGACCTCAGAATGTGACTGCATTTGGAGATGGGGTCTTTAAAGAGGCGATTAAGATTAAATGATGTCTTCAGGGTAGATCGTAATCCCATGTGACTTCAAAGAAGAGGTGAGGACCCAGACACTCGTGGAGGGACCACCACATGAGGACACGGGGAGAAGGCGGCGTCCACACCCAGGGGAGAGGCCTCAGAGGAACCAGCCCTGCCCATACCTGGATCTCAGACTGCCAGCCTCCAGAACTATGAGAAATAAATGTCTGTTGTTTAAACCTGTGTCTGTGGTCCTTTGTCATGGCAGCCCGAGCACACTAATATATTCACTCAACAAATCTTCATCGAATGCAAATTAGTTGTACCCCTAACCAATAATTTCACACTCTAATGCTAGGAAGGAAGGGTGCTCAGGGACTTGGCCTGTCCAGGGGCACCCGGGAGGTCGGTGGGGGGGCGGGCATCTTGCAGGAGGTGACCTGATAGCTAATAATACCGCCCACCCCTTACTGCGCACAGGAGGCCTGGCTCCAGAGCTAAGCGTACTTCCACTGAAAGGTGAGTCTGGGATGACCCAAGTCAGGGGAGGGGAAGGCCAGGCTGGCAGAGGGGCTACCTTTGCAGCTCTGTCTGGGTGCATCCTCACCACCATGGGCCTGGAGTCTTGATTCTGAACAGGGGCCCCCAGGGGGCTGGAAGGCAGCAAACATAAACCTTCTGGATTGTGAGGGGTGAGTGGGAGGGATGGTGGGAGAGGGGAGAGTGGGGGAGAGGGAGAGAGAGAAAGGGAGGGAGGGAAGAAGAAGGAGGGGGAGAGAAAACTCTCATCCAAGATGGGTCTGAGGCCCAGACACGGTCCCCAGCATCACCCTGCACTTGCCCCCGGGAGACCTGACATCTGGAAACTGTTGCTGAGGGGACACAGGGGCCAGTTAAAATATCTGGTGGACACACCTCGACTTTGGCCAATTAAACAGAGATGTTTCCCCTTCCATCTCCCTGGATGGGCTCAGACTCGGTTATGAGATGGTCAACTTCCATCTGGGCTGAGTTTCATAGATTGGAAATAACTAGAAAGTGACGGGCCTGCTTGAGACTCACTGAGGGACAAAGAGGAGGAGGGGACAGAGGAGGTTAAAAGAAGAAAAGCAGAAAAAAGCACAATAACCGTCCATGTTTATGCTCCAAGGGGCTGAAACTTCCAAATGAGCCGGTGAGGACTCTGCAGCCGACACCCTGGCCTGGGTGTGAGGCTGGGGTCTCTGGGCTTACCCGGGAGACCCTTCGTGCAGGGCTGGGATGGAGGTTGAAGAGGAGGAGACTTTTTCATCCATTACAGACTCAAAGGAAGTCAGGAATATCCAACGCCTGAATTCCTCTTCAAAGCTCCCAAATTTCATGGGAAGGGATCCCCTAAGTGAGAGTTGCAGTAGCTCCTGCCGCTGGGAGGACGGCTAATAAATATGCTTATAAAATAGGACCTCCAGTGCACGGGAATTAGAAGCATGGCTCTCAAGGAGTTGTTGGAGCAATAAGACGTCTCTTATGGAATCCACCATTTCCTCGTGGTTTAATTTCTCGGGCACATTGTTCTCCTCCTGGGAAGCTACCCCTCAAAGTCATGGGCTAAGACCTCCCCATGCCAGCTCCCCATGCCACCTCCCGGAGGGTTCTGCCCAGGCCACGGTCCCGGTGCTGCGAGCAGCCTTGAGGACCACGCAGACATCCCAGTTACACCTGGATTATTTTGGGAAGCAGGGGTGGGAGCCTAAAACAAACCAGCTCACACCAGATCATTCTACGTGAACAGCAGGCAAAGACACGGATGGCTGACATGTGACTGACGGGACGGGGCTCTGCCAGAAAGTGCATTTAAACAGCAGAAAATCTGCATCTAAAGGTGTGTGTTCACACTTTGCCAGGGCGCTCAGGGCCTTGGGAAGCCCTGCGCTGTCCTCTGATGCTCCACAGGGAGTGGTGCACACGCCAGTGTAGACATCTCTCTAGATTCCTTTCGGGTCCCCCACGAACCTCAGGGTGCAAGGGTTACTTTGGGCTCCGCCCCTCACACTGAGGACAGTGGTCCTGCTGGACAGTGCGCGGTGTCAGACCCGACGTCCCTGCGGCCAGACACGCTGTGCGCCACCTTCTCCATCACGCGGGGAGAGGCCAACCTGGGGACGGGTGGCGGATGGCCAGGGAGGTGGGGAGCTGAGCTCCGCGCGACGCTGTCCAAGGCCTTTCCAGGCTCCGAGACCTGACGGGAAAGCCGGAGTTGCTTCCAGGACATCTTCCTGATCCTCCTTCTGGCCAGTGTGGTCGAGGCCCACCAGCCACTCCTTCAGCAAACGTCCCCTGTCTGTCCAGGTGCCGAGTGCCTGGCCTGCAGCACCCTGGTTGGTAGCACCTGTCTTGTAGACTTTTCTGGGCAAAGTTTTTGCCCAGATTGAAATGTGTTTCTCCAATTAGGAAAACAGATGTGTTCTCGCTTCACGTCACTCACACAGGTGTCTGCCGTGGGAAGCCCCCTCTGGGACGGTCTGGGACGGTCTCCTCTGGTTCCAGGGCTGCTGGCGCTCACGGTTGGTGGAGGGTGGTGTTGATGTCAGCTCCAACGTCCAAGGCGAGAGGAAAAACCTGTTGTCTTGCGGTTTCCTGTGTTCGTCTGTGACACAGTGAGTCGTGCGTCCACAGAGGGGTCCCTGGTAGGGGCGGAGGGTGCTCCTGGTCACCTGGTCAGAGAGAGCAGGTGACCAAGGGCTCCAGTGGGAGGTTGAACTGCAGGGAGTTTGGGGCTGAAATGGGGAGCCTCCACTGCTCACCAGCTCTGAGGACCCGTGAGGCCTCGAGGGATGGTCCTGTGATTCGGGTCAGGAATTGAGTTAAAGAACCAGCTTGAAGCAGGAAATTCTCAGGAGGTGAGAATTTGACCCTAAAGACCCATGCAAGTCCTCCGAGAACTGTTATCAGTGACCTGCAGATACGGTGACAGGTACAACCCTCTGCGCGAGGGGCGAGTCCTGCACAGGCTCTGCGATTCACGTCCCCAAAGTCCTCCTTCCATGTTGCTGGCTCTTCACACGTCTGGTGCTTCCTCTGCTGGCATCCTCTGGCCTCCCCGCCCTCCTCTCTTTGGAGACATGCTAACCACAAGTCCCTCTATTTTATAGCTTTCCTTCTATTTCCATTTTATAAAAAGGTTTCTCTGCCCCTTAACACCATCCAGCGCGTCACAGGACACCATCATTCTCTGCAGCTTTCTAGGCCTTGAGCGGATGCTGTCGCCTCTTACATTCCCAAAGGCCACCGGATCCAGGATTATTTTTCTTTTATTTTCTAATATTACTTTAATTACTTAAGTACTGAGTTGAGCTCATTTGGAAACTAGAAACAAGACATGACAGAACCTCCCTGCAGGTCGCCCTGTCCTCCGCGGGCTTTGTTTAGACTGGTTGTCAACACTGTTTTCTTCTTCAGGGCAGTTTGAATGTGGCTAATTTCTTATCTCTTACAAGAATTAGATACTTCAATAACCAAAAATAGAACAACTGATCACATAAGTAATTGTTTAGAGAGCAGGTCAAACTGCTAGTATCTGAATTTGCAAGTTTAATTATTTCTCTTTAGAATGGACCTGTTGGCTAATGTATGAAATGATGTTTATTAATTTGAAGCTCCCTAATGGACTGGTCTCTTCATGCAGACCGTCTCAGGACAAGTGAGGGTTGCTAATCACCCTTCCGGAGCTGACCCCAGCAGCCCTCCACCGTTCTGACGTGTGTAATGATCCATGATGTTCCCCATTACCCCACGTAATGGGGTCACACGTATTGACAGACATCAGTCCTACAGAGTGCTGAGAAGACCCCTCCCTCCCGGCCCCCGACCACGCCTGCCCCTGTGCCTCTATGTCCTTCACATCAAGTACTGTCCCCCGTCAGTCTGGCTACTTGAACCCAGGGAGGAAACAGCTGGTCGTTGATTCCATCACCTGTTTATTCAGCGAAGATTGATGGAGCACTTACTACACCCCAGGATCTAGAATGTTCCAGAATAGCGTAGAACAGCCTAGAACTCCCTCTTCCTGCTGTATTTTCTGTACAGCCTTTATCAGCATCTTCAACACTATGTGTCACACTTGCTTGACTTCCCACCTCTCCCGACTAGAATGTGGAATTCATGCGGGGGAGGATTCCCTTCTGTTTTCATGATAAGATCCTGCGATCTGCAGACAGGACCATTTCATGGGATGCGTGGGCACTAGTCAGATGGGACTGAACAGAATTTTGGTCAACAGGGTCCTTTTCCTTTGCTCCTGGATTTCACCACAGTGCAGCCTTTCCCTCCTTTCTGAGTGAACTCTTGTCGGTTGGCAGGGTCATCCACGTCTGTGGCTTGGGACCCCGCCTCTCAGCCTCCTGGTTAAGTTGCTAACGAATTCTCAGGCATCAGGAGGGGCTGCAGGCAGCCTGCAGGAGTCATGGTGGTGCGGTGTGGATAATCGTGCCCTAAGACTGCCTTGTAAATAAATGTCAGTATTCACCTGCTCAGGGGTTTTGTGATATCGTTTTGGAGGTGCTCCAGTCTTAAGAGTTGCTGTTGAGGAAACTGGGGAAGTGACCAAGCAGAGAAGAGTCCCTATGTCCTGTGACCAGGACTATAAGGGATGCTTTAACAGAGAGAGAACTAGGCAGGGGCCTGCCCAGGGAGCAGACGTCAGGGAGCCCTCCAGGAGGGGGCAGAGGTCGTCCAATGATATGACGATGCCCATTCTGTGTCACAGCCCAACGCTGCCTGTGTTTGGAGGCAGGTGTGAGGAAGAGGAAGAGGAGAAAATGAACAGAAAAGCGAGTGTGTGCCGGACGAGGACGAGGTGAGGCCGCTGAGCACAGGCTGGCTGGGCACTCCGGGTGCCGGACGGGGCGGCCGCTGCGCTGGGCTCCCCAACAGGCCGCTCCCGGCTCCTTCAGAGCCAGAGGCCGTTTACAGAACGAGACACACTGCCTTGTGAAATATTAGTTTCTTATTACTTCTAGCAAGCAGTGGAGTAGAAAGCAGCGTGGTAGGTGGATTTTCTATAAGAGGCAACGTGTGTGTTCTCTATTAGATTCCACGAAAATCAATTTGCAACCCAGTTCAGCCTGGTAAAATTAGATCTAAAACTATTTAATTTTGTTTCAAGAGTGTTTTTCCCATCTGATGCCTGGCCTGCGGACATACAGTGATAAAATACCTTGAGTTATTGCGGGCTCTGTGCGCGTGTGTTGGAGGAGACGCACCCGGTGTTACGCAGCTTCCCAGCGGCCGGTGCCCAGGATACAACGCGAGTCACCCCCATCACTGCGAGGCTCATTTTTAACACTCTTATTTTGCATTCCACATGGTTTGGTAATAAGATGTGGCACGTGGATGTGTTTAGTTTGCCTGAGGACGTGCTTTTGTGTTTTCGGAGTCAGGCCCTGTGCTAGAGAGGAACTGTTTGGGGCAGCGGTGCTGGGGGTGGGCATGCTGGGCTGAGTCTGGTCGGGTGGGGCTGACACTTAAACACAGGAGTGGGTGGAGGTTGGAATTGTTGCTTCTTCAACTGCAAGTGTCTCCATTTTGGGCTCTGAGAAGACCTGAAAAGTTGGAGAGTTCCAAGAATGCCTTGTCAGGCACTAACTCTGTCAGTTCCTGCTGACGGGAGAATCCACGTTACTCTTTGCTGGGACCCCAGGCCCTGCCAGGCTCCGAGTGTCACCAACGCTGACAGTCAGGCTTACAGGGCTGCATGGCGTCAGGTGAGGCAGCACCCGGCTGGGCCCGGACCTCAGTTTTCTACTTTTCCACGAGTTGCAGTGAAAATTGTGCCGAGCCCGTGGGAGCAGGAGGGATGTGGCCTCAGCTTTCAGGGGGGATTGGGGGAGGTCAGACCTTGCCCTCTGCGTGGCAGCGGGGCAGGCGTTGTTTCCCAGGATCCTGGTGGACGGATGCCATTGGTGAAGCACCACGCTCGGCACCTGCGGCATTGTCACCACTTTTCCACGTCCTGCTTCGCAGCCCTGTCCACCTCCCATGTCCACCGCCCCCCGCCCCCCCATCCACGTCGGAGAGGAAAGTCGCGTGGGGAGAGGTGACGTGACCCTCGGCAGCACAGTTACCACGTGGGTACCATGGTTCACGGGCAATGGTGCCGTGTGTGCCGTACACGCGTCGCCTCAGCTCCCCTTCCAGCCTCGGCATCCTCCCCGATCAACACACGGGCTCACGCAGCCCCCACCAGGCAGCTGAGGTGGCACCCTACGACCCCACTGAATTGTAAATGCCTCTGGGAAATGGATCGTACATTATTCAGCGTTGTGTTCCCAATTTATCCCTAAGAGTTGAAGTTTCATCACGATTTGCTGGACCTGCCTGCCGGCCAGGATGCCACCCACCTGCCCTTCACTTTTCTGCACGGGGCCCGCCCTTTCTCTGAGCAAAGTCAGCATACGGTGGCGTCTGGTTTTCTTTAGAGAACTGCAGTAAGACCTGGGGCAGCAGTTCTGCCAAACAAAGACAGGTATTATTACCCCAAACATTTCCAGGAGCAAATGCACTGGTGGAATCTAAGTTCTGTCAAGTGAAGCAGACTTCTTTACTGGAGGGCTTCGGAGGACTTCGAAGGGCCACGTGCTAAGGTCACTAGGAAATCTCAGCCACGAGCGCACAGCTGCTCCCCAGCCGTGGAGCCCGTTTGCCCCAGCATCACAGGGACTTCTTTCCAGGAGACAGAACCTGAGACGAGCTGACGGATGGGGCCGCAGAGGCCTCACCACGTCCTTGGGACAGCCCTGTGGGCATTTCCTAAGTGACGGCTGGGAACCTCTGAGCCTGGGGGAGGGGGAGGGAACAGGAACCTAAATAATTCTGTATTTGGTACAAAAGTGGGTGTGAATGCGTAAAGATGTGGTCTAGTCAGAGAAGATCTTGTCATGTTATTTCTGAAGTTCTGTTCAACAGCCATTCTATGTATACCTGTGTAGCACTGGTCTGTGGGAGGGTCCAGGACAGAGAATGTTCTTTTCCTCTGAACTTACACTCCAGTCTAAGCCCAAGACATATTTCCCTTGTCAACCAAGCAATGCAGATTTTGGTCCAAAGGTTACTATCCACACACCTGAGAAATGATTGTAATAGTGTGTCCTTTACATGTAACCATTAAGTATAAACTATATTAATCGTTCACAGACACCTGCTGAAAGATAAGCTGGCATCTCTGAGCCAGGTAAAGGCCCCCCGCTTTAGTGGGGTGCATTGTCACTCAGCACCTGTTTTCCTTCCCCCACTTCCTTGGGGGGCGCCCGTTCCTGACTCCTGGCCTACGGGTTGGGTAAGGCCGGCCCCACTCTCAGCTCCAAGGGGGGCTCTCATGACCTGATCAGAAGAACCCCCCTCCTGGCCAGAGTGGACCATGGGATCCGCTGGGCCCAGTGCAGAATGGAAACGTGGGTCCTTGTTCAGGGATCACTACGATTTCCAGAAGGAGACAGCAGAGGATTACGCCAAGGGCAGGCCTTTCAAGTGGGGCTGCATAACCATGAAGGGTCGGGCCAGGACCCCCGTTTCTCTAATGGGCAAGAGCAGCTCCCTGCCCTCTGAGCCTGGAGCTGATCCCCTGCAGCCGTAGGAGAGCCTGGCCTCAGGCCACCGTGCACGGCCCACAGGCTACTGCTGGGTGTCTGACCCCTGCAACCAGACACGTCCTAACATACAAACCCACTCACCACCTGCCTCTTTACACGTTTTCTGTTGGCTCATTTCCCTGTGAGATGGACTCACACTATACCTCTGGGTCACTGATCATCCCAGCACCCACGCATGTGAGAGGCTCCACGGGGGCCCATTGGCCAGAAGTGTCCGTGTCCCGATGATCGCCACCAGGGGCATCTGCCGGCTTCCATGTGTCCGTGTGACCGGGACCCTGGCCCGCTGTCACCCCCATCTGTTGTGGACGAGGCTAGAACCGCAGACTGAGATGCAGGGAGAGTCACAAGCCTGGCTCCTCTCCTTGAAATTGGGATGTGTTTTTTTAAAGAACTTTGTGCTGCTACAGTCAGGAGGGGCCACCTCCACTTGGGGCTTGTTCTTGGCACAGTGAACAGACTCAGGCGGCTTCTGAGGGAAGCGGCCGCCCGGCCCATCAGGGGACCTGGAGAGGTCGGGTGTTGTCACAGCGGCAGGCGGGGATTCACTTGGAGTGGCACGTCTCCTCTCTGACACCCACAGCCTGTTCATTTTGCGGGGTATCTGGGGCTGCATTCTTCCCCCAGGCTCCTGCAGCGCCTCGACGCCCTTCCTCTGAGGGGCCGCCTGTTGTCTGTGTCCTCCAGGTGGCCCGGGTCTCTTGGCTCCTACGCTCCAAGTGTGTCCTCAGGTGGGTCATCAGGTGTGTCGTCAGGTGTGTTTTCAGGTGTGTTTGTGGAGCTCCCGTCCCAGCAGAGCTGGTCAGAGATGAGCTAGGGGAGCAGTGTCACAGCACCAGCTGCCTGTGAGCTTGGGGTGCGGCTACCCTCAGGGCTCAGAGAGAACTTGGGTCATGACCCTCCTTTCCAGAGCTTGGAGGCGGAGGCCGACCAGGACGGGGGTACCTTCGCGCTAATGGGCTCTCGCTCCATTCGTGTCTTCCTGATGACAAGCTCCGGAGTGCCCTATGGCTTATTTAATTAAAACATAAGTGTTTTCATCCAAAAGGAGGAGGAACAGAGGGCAAATCCTTTCTTTGACCTAAGCAAGTGTCGCCGGGAACAGCCTGTGAACGTGGCCGCGCAGAAAGCCACAGCTTGTGGATGCTGTATTTGAGATCTGAGAGGTTTGCGTGCAGAGGGCTCAGCTGAGGAGCTTCCTCGGGGCCCATCGAGCTTCTGGGGACACACCTCCAAGACTCTCGCAGGCCCTGCCTCTCTGCGAGATGCATCAGGAGTGATGATGGGGACTGTGCGCCCTGGTCCCCGGGCGGCAAGTTGACAGCCTGCCCTTGAGTCTCGAGATGGAAGATAACTCTGCAAAGACAGAGCCGCTCATCCGTGGGGCTGTCACTGCTCTGCTGGTGTGTGTCAGAGTGGGCCCGGCAAGGTCAGCACCACGCCCGGGGGCTTGGGACGCGTGGACTCCACTTCGGTCGCCTGTGCACCTGGTGAAAACACGTCATTGCAGGATTCAGCCGTCTCTTCTCCTGGCGCCCAGCAGCATCGTGGGCTGTGAGCTGCCGGGGACCCAGCATCCAGCTCCACCCTCCAAGAGAGACTTGCATTGCTTCAGAGAAATCCATGGATCCAAAGGGATGCTGACCAGACTCCCAAAGGCTAAGTGATGGACAGTCTTCTTGAGATCCCCCAAATTTGAGCTGGAATGAAATATACTAGGGCCATCTCTCTCATCCCCGAGGAAGCAGTGGGTTAAGCCCCAGAGCACATATTTTCTACTAGTTTTTCTCATTAAAATTGTTCAAGAACTTAGACTTTGAGGAACCCTACCTCCCTTTTTGCCCAAATTTAACTAAATTAAATTTCAGTTAGAAGCTTCCTACATACAATTCCCGGTGTTAGAGCTGAGTGGGCATGCGAACCCCCCCTCCTGCCTCCTCCATCCCCAGGGAGCCTTCCACCTGCTCCCAGCAGGTCCTCAGAGCCCCTGGGGTGACCTGGGGCACAGCTGCCAGCCGACAAGAGGACAGCCCTGCACGTCCTCCCTGTGCCCAGTGCCTGTAATCAGCTCGGTGCTGGTAACCCGAGTGTTTATTGCTTATTGACTACGTCTCAAGAAAAAGGTATAAAGCATCAATTTGGTGTATTACCCCAACTGATGCTCACGACAATCTTACGAGTTAGCTGCTATTATTGTCCTTCTCATCAATAAGAAAACCGAGGTGTGGAAGGATTAAGCGATTTCCTCAAACTCAGGCTCTCTGACTCCCGGCTTCCACAGAAAACCATCTCCATTGAGACCTCCATTCATCGGGGTCCCAAGAGTCAGTGTGCTCTGGGGAAATGTACCGTCACACACCCAAACTTCACGATGCCTCAAACGAACCTGTTTATTAAACCCTCTGCCTATAGACTCTGACTACAATTTGCTCTTTTCAAAGTCGCCAGCCTTGATACAGGCATAGATTTTTATCCTGCTGAATGGACTGAATGTGTGCCTGGTGCCGTATCCTGGTGGCTCCCACTCAGGGCTAATCAGCCGACGTGTGTCACTGTCTTCCAGGCCCGAGACCCCCCTCAGCTGCTCGGACATGGGCTGCCAGACACCTCTGGACACATGGTCACACCTGCTTTCAACTCAGTCCTGCAGCCGTGAGCACAAGCTCGCGGACACAGGGAACAGATGAGGGGGTCTTCTCGGCGGGTGAGGGGAAGGTGACTGAAATCCACTCAGGCTCGTCTTCCTACAGGTCCCCTTCTCGTTCATCTCTGCAACCTCCGTCCACTGACACTGACCCTGGGGGTTCCCAGAAATAAATATGACCTTGACTCCCCACCCCCCATGGATTGGTGGGTGTCTCAAACTTCAGAGAAACTCTCAGATAACCTGAGCTTGTAGGCCACGGTGACGTAGGGCAGACCAAGCCGGGTGTTGGGAAGTAGAATGAGAACAGGGAATGTGGATAGAGCACTGGCTTAGTTCTCTTGGGTTGTCTGAAATGAGGACGCTTCGGGCCGGACAGAGAGCGAACACCTTCTGTGACTGGTTCAAGGACTGTGCTCAGTCCAGGGCCCTCAGGGGACCAGACCTAGCCTCCTGCCATTTCTGCCGCCCCATTGGCCCCATCCGTCCCTGCAGCCCAGGGCCTGTCCTGCCACCTCCTGGGCTGGACACTGCGTTACTGGCTCTCTCATTTGAGTAGATGATGGATGGAAGAGGGACAAAGAGGGTGTTTGGGAAGCTCTGCAAAACACGGGGCGAGCCCAGAGCCCCCAGAGGAAACCCCCTCAGAAGGCTGGGAGGACACACAGGGACCTGTCCACAAAGTCCACCCATGTCTGTGACCCTGCTTTGAATTAATGTGTCATTTCACACAGGCACTTACCAAGTCCACTGAACACCCACTAACAGGCCCGTCAGTCCCTGCTGGGGTAGTGGGGAGGCCTCATCAGACAAAGACGTATTCTCCCATAACGGTGCTGGCCGGCCCGGCGGGAAAGCCTCTGAGACTGGACTGTACCCTCTTTCACGGTCCCCCATAACGGTGCTGGCCAGCCCGGTGGGAAAGCCTCTGAGAGTGAACTGTCCCCTCTTTCACGGTCCCCCAGGGAGCCGGGGTGATGGCCTGTAGTGTCCCCTCTCTTCTGCAGGCAACACTGGAAGGGGCGCCCAGGTCCCTCATCCCAGCACCTCCGGGGGGAGTTTTCGCTGCCTTTCACGAGGATGCTGTGTGTGTCTGGCTAGGAGGGCGCTGGATCAACACTGAATGGACCTGGACGGCCGGGAACACCAGCTGCCCTTCCTTGACCTCCAGGCCGGATGGGCAGGTGGGAGGGTGTCCGGAAGAATCAGTACTTCCTGGTGCACTATTTTCCTAAATCCTACCTGACTTACACTAAGACTCTCGATTTTTTAACCTGAAGCCAAGAATTTGATGCTTTTCCCCCTCTAGTAACTGTCTTCAGGTACTGAGGGTCCAGTGCTGGGCTGGGGGATGGGACAGGTGGGAATGGGGACCCAAGGTCAATGCAGCCTGGACAGACCGGGGGTGTCGTGGATGGTGCTGCATGGGGCAGCCCACCCGCTCCCCCTGCCCCCCGTCTCAGCTGGGCCTGGGCGTGGGTCCCGTGTCGCTCGTGCTACTTATAGGCTGCTGTGTGCAGGGAGGCTGCTTACAGGGTGAGAAAGCGCCCGCACACAGTACGTGCCACCTACGTGCTCAAAAGAATCCATTCTGCAGCAAAAGCTATTCTGCTTTTCTGCTTTTCTTACTGAAGTTTGGAAGCTGTCTCCTCATCACTGTCAGTATCATTTCTCTACGTAAATACTCTAAAACTTCTGTTTAAAACAACTTTTACCTGGAATTGACTTAAAAACACGGCAGAAATGGAGACTCCAATAGGGCTGGTACCTTGATTTCTGCTTTGCTCTGGCCAAGTTACCAGGAATTTTGAGGACAGCACTTGTTTTCTGAGAAACTGTCGAGGACTGCATGGCAGGCATTTGGGGCAAAGGCAACAATTGAGATGAGGGTGCCTGGTGGAGGGCCATCCTGTCCCAGCACACCCCGCGAGCTTGGAGACCGGGGGGCTCACCCGAGGGGGTCAAACCCGGACAGCTCTAGGATCTTTAAAGAAAGTTGCAAAACATTCTCAAGAGCTGGGCTTCTCTGTTGTTGCCTGTACCACCTGAAGCGTGTATTGAAAAGGAAGTCCAGGAATGTTTGCTAAAAGGAGAGTTTGCAGAACCAAGGAACTTTAAAAATCTCTGCATGCGAATCTGAATTAAACTTGAGCTTTAGGTCTGTGGGTTTGTGACTTTGCTCCTGCTTTAAAAATGCTCTCCGTTTTTCTTTAGAGCTATTATAGAAATTCCAAAAAGTCCAAAACAGCAGAAAGTATTTCTTCTGAGCCCATGATGAAGCCCCCAGTAATCCCGCTCTCTGAGAGAATGTGGACAGACAGAACTTCAGGGATCCACTCGTGAGCACTGGAAGGATCTGAAGAGTCTTGGGGGTGGAATCTGGCCGAGGAGCGGGTGCTGGGTGCGCCCGGCTCCAGGGTCTGGCGGGTCCGCTGGTCCCCATGAGATGCGGGAGCAGCTGTCGGTCCCACTGTGGACCTGTGTCCCCCCAGACTGCTCAGTCCTACCAAGCCACTTCTGAACCCAGTCACCCTCTGAACCCCAGTTTTCTCCCCTTTTCACAGAAGGAGAAGCTACTCATGCATTGTCACGAGCATCAAATACGGCAACGCCATCCGGTGTGCGGGCGAGATTTGGGGACATGGACTGTTCCTTTTCCCCTGAGCCCATCACCGTCCTCCCCACTTGAGACCACCCTGCAGAGAGCGGGACCTGCTCACTGTCTCGTGACTGACAAGTGGGTGATGGACCCTGGGGCCGCAGACCCTGGATTCTGAGCAGATGAGGCCACGGGCAGCTTGGCCGAGATCCCACTGCTGAATAGTGTGGAGGCATCGGAGACTGCCCTGCTCCCCCTGAGGGGCCACAGTCAGGAGGGGGTGTCAGAGTGAACCTGGGGGACCAAGCAGGGCCCTGTGCAATTTGGAGGGTTGCTGGGCATACGGACTCGGGACGAGGTAGGACGGTGGGCTTCCTGGTGAAAGCACGCATGAAGGGTCAGCAGGGGAGCAGTGGTTCCACCCCACAGCTCCTCCTCCGTCCACTGTCCCTCTGTCCATCTCCTCTGTCATCTGAGTGGTGGATGGGTGGGGGTGTGGATAGATGGGTGGGTGGATGTTTGGGTGGGTGAACAGACGGGTGGATAATAGATGGGTGGGTACACAGAGGGGTATGGGGATGACAGATACACAGACACTACACCTCAACAGAGCGGAAGAATATATTTGGGAATATGGAGACTCTCCAATTAAGAATTAAATCACTCCTTTTTTGTGTGTTGCTTATATGTCACAAAATGATCGTTTGACTGGATTTTCCTTCATCATTTCATCGAGTTGGTTTTGTGCAAATAAGCTACTTCAATTGAGTGGATTAGCTGTTTATTAAAATTATAAACAATAATTCAATTTCTGGTAAGGATAAAACTAGACTAGGAAAAGTTATTTGTTTGACTCAGTTGATGAAAGGGTAAAAAGAAAATAATTGTCAGTTAATGTGAGAAGTTATGGCTTCCTTAAATGCCATCTCTTCCAGGCAGTCTTCCTGATTAACTCTAAAATAGTAGCGTCCCTGGTCTCTGGACGTTGATAGAACTCCAATGGCACTTAAGTTATGGGGCCTCGTGTGGGCGATTCTGGTGTTGAAAGCCTGGATATCAGGCCTGGTTTCATCACTTACCAGGTGTGTGATCATAATCTGCTCAATGAGTGTCTCCAGACCTCAGTTTCCTGCTCTATACGAGCGGCTGATGGGCATTAAGGGTAGCCCGTGTCACAGCCCCTTGCAACCTGGAAGGATCTAGGTAAGTGCTAAGTGTCACTGCTGCAGGCCTCTTTTCCGTATCATGTGCCACGTAGACGCTGGACTCAGCCCTGTGTCTGACGAGAGCAGTTTGGGACAGTACCGCTGATCCAAATTACTTCCTACTCCATGCCCTAGCTAGTTTTGGGTTGAACAACATGGATAAAATAGTTAAAAATAAAAAAGCACGATGAGCATTCCACATTTCTGTAAATATATCAAGTCTTCTAAAGTTTCTCAAAACGTTCAGAAAAACCCAACAGGATGCTGGCATTGACAGTTGTTTATTTTCTAGTCTCATTCAGACACTCTGGGGGAAAAATACCCACACCTCATTTTCGTTACTATTTTTTGGAAAAGTTCCCTTTTCTCTTGCATGTCCTTTATGCCACACACCAGGCACGTATGTCCTACGCTCCTTTTGTAAGTGTAACTGTATAGCCAGGGAAGAAAAAGATTCACCTTGAACACTGGCTTTTGGGCAAATAATGAGGTTAAGGAGATGGGCATGTGGACATACTTGGTTTTAAGAAGAATAAGACCAAAGCAGGGGTTTATATACACACGAAAATGCAAGGTAACACCATTTGGCTACTGACCATTTCACCTTTTTGGCATCTGGGAATCTACTCTTGATATACTATATAATTTAAATTTAGAAGCTAGTGTATGGAGAAGGGACCCTCACTATGATACACTTAAAAAAATCACGACGGAATCAGGATAAGAGGTTTGCCTGGGCTCTCACCCAAGTGGGCTGAGTTCTAGGGAAACCAAGAGCCGCTCTTTGGAGGGAAAAGAGCGAGTCCAGAAGGTTGGTGGAACACCCACCGCGGTGAATTACGGGGGATGCGGGGATAATCTTGGCACAGCAGTTTTGATAACTTCTCATTACTGCTCCTTCCAAGCAGCTCTGGTTAGATAACCGGTGAATTACACTGTCCAAGGTTACCGCTCAGACAGCCTGCTGAAGTGGGAATTTTCCTCTTTCATCACCAGATCTACATGTTGGGTACATGCTCGTTAGCTTTCACACGATGTAGGAGGGATTCATCAGCTCCTCCGTCTCTGGTACTCGCTTTAAGACTCTTTAGATTAAAGATGAATCAAAGTGATTCAGTTCTGTAAGTTGTGGACTAGAAATCAGCGTCTCTCTGGACATCATCCAAGTGTAAAATGTAACACAAATTGCCTTTAAAAATTAATAATTCACAAAAATCTATGGGCTAAGCCCAGTCTGGCTTGAGAAGATAAGTAAAATAAATATTGTAAAGTCAAGTTTTAATAATCTGTGGTGTGGAATTTAAGCACAAGAGAAAACACTTAGCAATTAGGCAGGAGCATTCGGGGCGTGATTAAATGTGAATAATCATGTTTAAAGGCCCCGTACCTCACTCGCTAGCAGGAAACACCGTCTGTGGTTCTAACCTAGCACACACAGCTCACGCCATTTCTCTGTTTAATGAGGTCCTGCCTGGAGATGTTCATGTTTGAGTAGTTACTTTTATAAGTATTTTTACATCGACAGCTCTGTGTAAGGCTGACAAGAAGCGGCAGAGACAGATGTTTGATGAGGGAGTGTCAGACCAGTGCAGTCATGGGAAATAATATAATTAGATCTGTCACTAGGCTGGTAACCAGTGCTCGGCGTATTTATCTAATTATTGAGACTGCACATGTACATCTGAGGGGACTTCATTATAAGAGGTTTAAAAGATTTGGAGTTTAGGCTGATGTCCTGACTCTATGTACCAAAGAGAGGCTGGCCTCTGGGCTACAGTTTTTCTCGATGAAGAATAAAATCACTGATGGCTGATGGCAGGTCCTCATTGTCCAGAAAGAGGCATCATCAGAAAAGGCAGAGGAAGTGAAATAGTCAGAGGCGTGGGGTGTTCTCAGACGTGGGGGCCGCCTGCTGCAGAGGAAGGAGACCAGGGCCAGATGGCGATCCTGGAGGACCGTGTCCAGAACCACAGCCCCGCGTCCAAGACAAACCAGAATACAGGCCTGAAGGACCGGTACTGAAGTTTCCTCTCTATAAGTTACGACGTCCCGGGAGCTTGCATTACGCGTCTACCCTGAGTGAGTCTGCAGAGGAGATGGGGATGGGAGTCTGGTCATCCCTGAAGCACCCAAGGCCTTCCTCTCTGCTCTGCTGTGCTCCGCGCCCCCTGCTCCCCACCCACTGCGCCAGGGAAGCCACCCAGAGCCCCACACCCTCCACCTATGGTCAAAGCGCTGGTAAGAGTCAAGGCCAATGACACAGGCACGTGAAAAGTGCTCCACATCGTTAATTATTAGAACAAGGCAAATCAAAACTACAGTGAGGCATCACCTCACGCCAGTCAGAATGGCCATCATCAAAACATCTACAAATAATAAATGCTGGAGAGGGTGTGGAGAAAGGGGAACTCTCCTACACTGTTGGTGGGAACGTAAGTTGGTGCAGCCACTGTGGAGAACAGTATCAAGGTTCCTTAAAAAAATTAAATATAGAGTTACCGTATCACCCAGCAATCCCAATCCTGGGCATATAACTGGACAAAACTATAATTCAAAAAGATACATGCACCCCAATGTTCATAGCAGCACTGTTTACAATAGCCAAGACATGGAAACAACCCAAATGTGCATTGACAGATAAAGAAGATGTGGTATATATATACAAGGGATTGTTACTCAGCCATAAAAAAGAATGAAATAATGCCATTTGCAGTAACATGGATGGACCTAGAGATTGTCATACTGAGTGAAGTAAGTCAGAAAGAGAAAGACAAATATCATGATATCGCTTATATGTGGAATCTAAAATATGACACAAATGAACTTATTTACGCAACAGAAACAGACTCACAGACACAGAAAACATACTTGTGGTTGCCACAGGGGTGGGGTGGGGGAGGGAAGGATTGGGAGTTTGGGGTTAGCAGATGCAAGCTATTATATATAGAATGAATAAACAACAAGGTCCTACTGTACAGCACAGGGAACTATATTCAATATTATGTGATAAACCATAATGGAAAAGACTATGAAAAAGAGTATATATATGTATAATTGAATCACTTTGCTGTACAGCAGAAACTAACACAACATTGTAAATCCACTATGCTTCAATAAAAAAAAAGAGTCAAGGCCAATGATGGTGGCCAGGTCACTAGGGTGGGACACTGGGTGGAGAAAGAATGGGCTTGGACACCACCTTGGACCTGCCTTGATCTAATCCAGACAAAAGGAACCTTCCGCATGGAGGTGAGAGTCAAAGCTTTGGCCATGGACTGAGTGTTCATGTCCTCCAAAAATTCATATGCTGAAACCTAACCCTCAGTATGATGGTGTCAGGAGGTGGGGGCTTTGGGAGATGATGAGGCCATGAGGGTGGAGCCCCCATGATGGGATCAGTGTCCTTATAAAGAGACCCCAGAGAGCCCCCTGTCCCTTCCTCCAGGTGAGGACACAGCGAGAAGACCCCTTCTGTGAACCAGGAAGCGGGTCCTCACCAGACACCGAATCTGCCAGTACTTTGACCTTTGATTTCCTGCCTCCAGAGCTGTGAGGAAGGATTCCTGTTGTTTAAGCTCCTGTCTGTGGTGCTTTGTTACAGCAGCTTAAACAGACAAAGACAGCCTTATGGTCAAGAGCAGCACACGTCTGCGCCCGTGTGTTCCGCAGTCTTTGCCTCCTGTGCAGATCTGCATGGGATACTGGTTTCCAGGCCAGGAGGCTTGTTAGAATTTGGGGATCTGAACTCCAGCTACGCTCAACATAACTAAAATAACGGTGCTCAAGTGACCCCGGTTTTAATTTCAAGATTGCTACTCGGTGATGTCACAGAAGCCACTGAATATTTCTGGGTAACAATTGGCCAATTTCTAAAAGCTGTGGGAGTGTGGGGGTCATGGGGGGTTGGAACATAGTCTTCTCTAGGGTCTCTTTGATTACAGAATTTTATTCACGTATTGAAAAATATTTATTGACATCTCCGGGCCGGACACTATTCCACGCCCTGGGGATATGGCAGTGAAATCACTTACCCAGCCATGGGTCCCATGAGGAGTGAAGACGTGTGGCCCTTGGAACATGACAACACCACCCACCTTTCTGTTATCTACAGCTGACAAGACCCGCATCTAAACAATCTGAGCAGAATGTGGGTGTCTCCCCGTTTTACAGAGCCCCAGAGAGGTGCCCTGACTCCCACAGCCTGTCCTGGAGCCTCCAGCCAGCGCCGGGGATGCCGGGACGAGTCCTCTCTCCGTTCAGCATCCTGTGCGTCCAGCGGCAGGTCCCCACCTCTGTCTCTGGCTGCCTCTCCAGCCATGCCCCCGCTGCATCCCCCTAAGTTAGAGGCCCCAGCGCACACACGTACCCCCGGCTTCGAGCCACTGCTCACACTGCTCATTGCCTCCCCTCCTACAGTTACTGCCACTTTCTCTTCCCTGCTCACCTGGATCCCACTCGGTCCTTAAGACCTAGTCTGATCCCTGTGTCCTCTCTGAGGACCCGCACGAGCTTGTAGCCACCTCTCCATCTTCCTCACTCCTGAGACACTTGCGGTCTCCAGCCTCCAGCCAGCCTTGTCAGAGGATGTTTTGCACCTGCAGGGCTTTCTCATGGCGTTCACCATCCTCAAGGTGAGGCTCAGCTTTTCCAGGGAGGGGGGACCACTCGACTTATCTTTTACACACTTCTTCATACCTAGTGGGGTTCTGAGTATACAGTAGGTTCTCAAAGACTCTATTGACTGATCTTAACTGAGAAACATAGGAGAATATTAAAATGTTTTCACGTGACTTGGGAGTAAGAGGAGTCCAGGGTTATTCCCCTAATTACCTAGTCTAGTGGACGCTTTGTCTGCCTGTCTGGGGACAAGAAGACATGCTGTGTGTCCCAAGTGGGGTCTACATTTAGAGCTGCGACTCCAAACCTCACGAGAGGCAGAGCACTCTGCAGACTCTTCCTGGTGTTTACGGACTTGTGATAAAGCTTCATGTTCTAGTGGGGTGTTTACAAATGACTTCCATAGGCCCCTGGAGAACTCAATCACTGGCTGGTCTAATTTTCTTGGATCACCTCCTAGGAAAGTTTCAGACGTGGCAGTGAGGTCAGCTTCTCAATGTGTTCTTTTAGTGCACATGTAAACTCAGCACTTTGTGTCTCATAACAGTGCACCAGGAGATAGAAAAAAGAAAGAGCGCGAGAGAGAGATAAATAAAAAATAAAAGGCACAGATGGGGCCTGGACAGTTTCTCATTGCTTGTTCCATATGATAGAACTCAACACATCTGGTCTGCTACGAAAAGCATCTTTGCACTAATTTGTTTGTCAGTATCCATTGAGAGGACGATCTGTCATCCTGTCGTATTTCGGTTGCCCCGAGATGTTTGAAGACAAGGCTAGCCACAAATTGGAACCGTGGACACCAGGGAGTGGTAGAAACCACCAGCTGTTCTAAGTAACATCAACTGTGATATTTTTGAAGCAGAAATTTCAACCGTATCTCTCCAAAGGCATTTAGCAGCTGCAAGAAAAAAAGCTCATCACTGTAACAGGGGAATGAGTCTATTTCTCCTCATGTTCCGGTGTGTGTGTGTGTGTGTGTGTGCGCGCGCGTGTGTACACGCACTAACCCTTATTACTGGCCGGAAAAACAATAGAATGGGATGGTCAGAATTCAAAGAGAATGGGACCTCTGTCTTGCTCCTTGGTATTTTAGGCTTTCTGGTCAAAGGGAACATGGCATCATTCCATAATTTGTCTTGATTTGCAGGAACCAGAATTGAGATTTCATTGTGTTGCTTCGTTTGATTTCGCAATGGTATAATCTGGTCATGGCTCCCCGTCCTCTGACTCCACTGCACCTCGTCACCACCTGCTCTTCAGGACATATGATGCTAAATGGTATTCATTTGTTTACATTTCTGTCTCCCGTAGTTAGTTCTAATCTTCCCAGAGCACAGAGACTATGTTTTGTCCTGGAACACAAGGGATGCTCAACAAATGTTATTTGGATTGAATTAATTTAAATTTCTATCTTTCAACAAGGTAGGAAGTGTGCCAATCTGTTTATACCTGACGGGCTGCCCGTCAACGTTCCAAAGTTTCCTTTGCGTCCTCCTGTCCTGTCACCTCTCAGCAGGCCCCTGTGGAGAACCGCAGTGTGGTAGGTACTACGTTCGTTCTCCTTTGTGTCTTGTAGAGGACAATTGGGGTCTCTAAGAAGGAGAGGTTTCCTTTGCCAGTCTTCTGAGGTCTCCTACGGTGCCCATCCCCGACAGCTAGCTTTGCTCTTGACTTGGTAACCCTTCAGTTCCTGCCTTTCTCATCCTTCTCCATTTGTCAGCAGGTCAACGTGCAACCTGACTTACGTGAGGCTCATGGTGTGTAGTGCACGTGCTGGAACAGACTAGCAAACACCAGCTCCCGCCAACATCAAAGCCTTCCAACTGCAAGTCTGTTGCCAGAGAAAGTTGTGCAAAGAAGGAGGAGAGGACGGCTGGATGTGGGCCGAGTGGGGTGGGCGAGCTCCACAGAGCAGCGCTGCTCAGGAAGGCCGGACCGCCATATCGTTTCCTCCCTCTGTCCAGGCAGGTCCTGTGAGTTGTGCTACGTTTGCCAGGAGGTTGCGTTTATGTTTTATATTTGATATAAAATGACAAAACAAACTAGTACAGAGAATGGGAGTCAAGATCTGATGTGTAGAAGAGCCTGTGGTTTAACAGATGGTGGTATTTGTGTTCCCGGGTCAGAAGCAATGTGGCAGACAGGTCAGTACCTCAGGACAGCAAATCTCCAGCCACTAAGTGAGGGCTGCACGATTCTTCAAGATGTACCAATTCTGTCATCTTCGAATGAATCCGGTAGTTCACAGTAGAAAAACAAACAAGGAAAAGTCTACCCCACTTCTGGGCATCAACATTTGTAAGTACGTCTCCTTTCCGTTTTTATTTTATTTTACTTTGCTGTTGCTGCTATGAAATGGAAGAGCTCTCCTGCACGGTGACTGGGTGAGCTATGCGCTCGGCCTGCACACACATTCACTTCCACAGGTGGGATGAAGGTGGAAGTCCTTTCCTGTCCTCCCCCCATCCCTGCAAGCCCTCCGGTTCTGTCTTGCTCTCCCACATCGACCCCAAAGCCCACTGTGGGGGCGGGGAGGGAGAGGAGCTCAGCTCCGAGCCTGCACCCAGAGAGAAGGGGCTGAGTTTATTGCATTTAATACTGTGGGGGATGTGGGGCACAAGGAACCGAGGTCTGAGACGGGTGGAGGGGCACACGGGGTCAAGGAGGTGGGAGCTGAAGAGAAGGATCGGAAGTATGGCTGGGAGAAGCAGCATGGCTGGTGTGCAGGCAGACTGTGCTGCTCGACTGCCCACACCATCTGTCCCTTTAATACCCTCTGCACACACACCCTGCCACCAGACCTGGGGCAGAATCTTAAATAGGTGGTTTTGTGTTGGACAAAATACAGAGGTGGCCAGGAAACAAAGGTGGCAAAGAAAGAGCTGGAGCCCTGGTCAGTCCCCAGGAACTCCTGTCCTGAGTCCTGCCTGGTAACAAGAGGCCCCTCGTGGGGCTCCCAGCTCTGCTCTCCTGGCCCCTGTGGCCAGCCGTCCACTCTCCAGGCTCCAGGAGCCCTGAGCACACCCTCTCCTGCTGCCCACGTAACAGTAAGAGTTACCAGTAACAGGGTAACTGTTACAGGCTGAATCCTCCCACCAACCCTGTGAGGAAGGTATTATTATCCCCATTTTACAGATGAGAAAACAGACCCAGAGAGTCATTTGTTGAGTGTTCCCAGCTAATACGTGATTGAGCTGGGAGAAGACCCAGGTCACTTGAATCCAAAGCCTGCTCTTTTCCCATTCAGCCCCACTCCCTCTAACACAAAGGGTGTTCTGTATCCTTATGTGAATTTTCTTCTAGGAAGGAAGCTTCATCTCATGTGTGGAGCTCACGATTTCTGCCTTGTTCTTCAGCAGCAATCAGATGCTTGACGTTTGTCAAGGAAGCCAGAGCCCTATCCCATGGTATCGGTGTGTCTCTGTGTGTGGAGTTTGGTTTTGCTGTTTTTTTGTTGATGATTTGCTTATGGCCTCACTTTACTGCACTAAACTATAGCTATTTGCTCACCCTGTTGTATTCCTTTCTTTATAGATGTACAACCCAGGCCAATTAAAATGGAATTATAATAAAATGGCAGACTTAAGCCCCAACATATAAATAATTACCTTAAGTATAAATGATCTAAAACACACTCAAACAGACGGAGATTAGCAAAGTGGATTAAAACAACAAAATGCCATGATCCAACAATATGCTGTTTACTTCAATTCATTCTAATTACTATGGCATAGAAGGTTAAAAGTAAAAGGATGGGAAAGGATATGTCATGTGACTATGGTAAAAAAAAGTCAGGACTGGCTATATTAAGATGGGATAAAGTAGACTCCATAGCATAGAAAATTACTATAAACAAAGAGGGAAATTACATAATAATAATAGGATCAATCTACTGGGAAGACAAAACTATCCTAAATGTATATGTACCAAACAGCAAAACATTGACATAAATGAAGCAAAAACTGACAGATCTGAAATGAGAAAAACAAATCCAAAGTTGTTCTTGGTAACATCAGCACCCCATTCTCAGCAACTGATAGAACTACAAGACTAAAAATCAACACGGGTGTAGAAGAACAGAACCACACCGTTGACCAACAGGAGCTAACTGACATTTATAGAATATTTCAGCCAACACCACAGAACACACATATGCTTCAAGTGCCCACGGTCACCAAGAGAGACCATATACTGGGCCATAAAACAAGTCTCAACAAATTTCAAGGAACTGAAATCATACGGAGTGTGTTCTTTGAACATAATGGGATTGAACTAGAAATTAATAACTTAAAAAGACAAGAAGAAGGTCTCTAAACACTTGGAAATTAAGCAACACACTTCTAAATAATCAATGCATCAAAGACGAAGTATCAAAGAAAATAAAATACACTGAATTAAATAAAAACAAAAATACAACATCTCAAAATATGTAGGATGTGGCTAAAGCCATGCTAAGAGGGAACTTTATAGCCCTAAATGCTTACATTAGAAATGAAGAAAGGTCTCAAGTCAATAATAACTTCCTATGGTAAGAAACTAGAAAAAGAAGAAAAAACCCAAACAGAAGGAACAGAATAATAAAGAGAAGAAATCAATGCAATTAAAAACAGAGATAATCAATGAAACCAAACTTCAAATAAATCTGTAAAGCTGATAAACATTTTGCAAGACTGAGAAAGATAAAAAGAGAGAAAACAGAGGTCACCAGTCTCAGGAATGAAATTGGGGCATCACTATAGATCCTGCAGTCATTAAAAGTCATTAAAAAGATTATAAGGGAATATTATGGACAACTTTATGTCCATAAATTCAACAACTTGGAAGGAATGGTTTCTAGAAAAATACAAACTACAGAAACTCAACCAAGATGGAATAGCATTAAAGGAAATGAATTTATGATTAAAAATCCCCCATAAAATAAGTATTTAGGCACCACCCCCTACAATACCTCAGATTCAGTCAGGTGCCTTTACGCCCTCATAGCTGCTGCTACTTTTCCTGTATAGCGCTTATCACAATTTATAATACTATATTTATTGATATGATTATTTTATTGAAGTTTCTCTCTCAAAATCCTGTAGATTCCATGACTACGTTACTTGGTTTCTACGTTTCCCCAGCATAATGCCTGATACCTCATGGGAGATGCTTAGCTATTAACTGAATGAATGAATGAAATCTTTGGATGGTAGAAACATAACTGTTAGAATGACTTATTTACATTATGACATTACACTATATTACTCAGAAATGACATTACATTACTCAGAAATGACATTACATTATTACTCAGAAATTGCTTTAGAATATAAAAACTGACTTTGTTTAACTGCATGTCTTTGTCATTGACAAACATTAGCTACCAAGAACAATCAGCCCCTCCAGCTACTCAAAGCAAAAGGCAATAGAGGTAGGGCTTCCCTGGTGGCGCAGTGGTTGAAAGTCCGCCTGCCGATTCAGGGGACGCGGGTTCGTGCCCCGGTCCAGGAGGATCCCGCATGCCGCGGAGCGGCCAGGCCCGTGAGCCATGGCTGCTGGGTCTGCGCGTCCGGAGCCTGTGCTCCGCAACCGGAGAGGTCACAACAGTGAGAGGCCCGCATCCCGCAAAAAAAAAAAAAAAAAAAAAAAGTCAATAGAGGTAAGAACAAGCATATGCTCCCTAATTCTCCAAAATTTTATAAAATACTGAGTTTGTCTTATTTATCATGAAGTCTTAGCTAATGACTGTGAGTTTTACATTTGTACTTTTTCTAGGAATATTTTTTCCTTAGTATAATTTGATCTAGGGTGCTCACTTTCTTTTCCAAATGCAAAGTCCTAAAACATGGGGTTCCAAATCTCTCCAACGAAGGTCAAGATCACAGTCTATTTTCTTTGTCTGACAGAACCTTGCTGTCTGGCTCGTAGTATAGGTTAAAGAAATATTTACTCAGAAGTGAATGAATTTTGTGACCACCTAGAGGGGTGGGATAGGGAGGGTGGGAGGGAGATGCAAGAGGGAGGGGATATGGGGATATATATATATATACGTATAGCTGATTCATTTTGTTATACAGCAGAAACTAACACAACATTGTAAAGCAATTATAGTCCAATAAAGATGCTAAAAAAAAAAAAAAAAAAAAAAAAACGAAGTGAATGCAAAGGTCCCAAGGATTCCATCTTCTCCTTTGTCTTCCTTTGTTATTGATTATTGTCCTCACTGAGTCAGTTGTCCTGGGGCAGGGAAGGCTGGGCTGACCATGAGAAGCCCCAAGGGCAAGGACGGGTCTCATGCTCACCTTTGTGCACAGCAAGTGGCTCTCCATAAAAATTCTTGAAAAAATGAATAAATGACTGAGCAAACAATCCATTTTAAAGGTAGTCCTAGGTAGGGATGAAGCTGACTGATAGACATACATAAAAAGAAAAAGCAAACAAACCAAAAAACCCCCTTGCTTTCTAACTCAGCCCAAGTTAAAAAACATATTCTTTTATTTTCCATCTGGTCCATAACAAATTCAAGTCGACATTTCAACCCTGATGTAAGCTTTGAGAAAGGCAATTATCATAATCAGAGAGGGAGTAAAGTTAACAGAGAATAAAGGAAGAACTTGTGCAAGGAAAGGGGGAGCATCAGGAAAGAGAAGCAAGGTCACCACGATCACAACATCCTCTGAATTGTGGCAGTTTGAGTCAAATCAAGATTGATGTGCCTTATGTGTCCCCCAGAATGTTTTGCACAGAGGGTGATGCAGGGCTTTAAAATGTCCTATTCTTATTGCTTAATGAGCCCCATTGGAGACCATATGTGTGATGGATTTTTAAGTGATTCGAGGAGAAAAAGAGGGAAAGGCAGCAAACAGTGCAACCAGGGAAAGGGAGTAAATACACAAATAACCGGCTGCACCCAGGTCATGTCATTCTTACAACCACCCTGTGCAGAAAGTCCTTTCGCCTCTTTCACAGACATGGAACCCAAGTCCTTTGACCAAGTTCACCAGGAGAGAGAACAGGTGGGCAAACGTCCTGACCCAACTCTGGCCAGCTCTCCCTCTCAACATCTTCCCCCAGGACTGTGAGTTGGCATCAGAGCAGCTGCCCCATCACACTGATGGGGAAGTTTCCGGAAGAAGAAGAAGACAGAAGTTTGAAATATAACACAGAGATAAACTACAGGATGGGTAGCGGGCTATTCTACTGATGCGCACAGAATGTCTGACAAATTTAAAGGATTCCTTGAGAACCTTAGTAATTCTATAGAAATAAGTCTAAAGGAAATTTGGAAAGTGAAAAAAATTTCCACTCAGACAAACCTCAGTCTACCTTACATTACAACGTGACTGTTATTCTGTTAACTATTATCCTGGTTGAATGTGCAATTGTTTACTCACTTGACTATTCAGTGCACACTGAACAGATACAACATGGCTATGGTAATATTTAGGTACTGATTTTTTTGTAATCAGAGAGAAAACATTAACATTACTAAGAAGATGCTTTGGATTAAGCTGCTGGATTGTAAATTGGTTGTGAAAGAAGATTTAAGATGACATAAACAGGTGATATTAACAGAGGTGGGTATCAGAAATTCCCATTTAAAAGCAATTTGGAAATGTTTTACTTTTCACTGTTTTTATCTTTTTTAAATGAATATATTCAGCAAACGTTCATGAGGGCTTGCTCTGTGCCAGGGTCCAGCCCCGGCCGGTGATTCAGAGGTGACCCAGACCTTGCTCTGCCTGCCTGGGTCCAACGCTTAATCGGGAGTGAGAGTCAGACCCACAGGAAGTTAAAGCACAACCTCAACACTCCTGAGCTCCCCTGGAGGCCTCGGGGGTACAGAGGAGGGGCTCGCAGCCCACCCTGGGCCAGACCAGGGGTGCCTCTGGCGAGGGGCAGCACGGGCCAGTGAGATGGCAGGCAGCAGTCCTTGAGGGGCAGCAGGGCGTGGGTGACGGTGGCATCTGAGTCACTGCCTTTGGGTGAAACTAACTTGAGCAAACTTTTTGAAGCTTTAATCCTCTCAGGTTATTTCAGGGGTAGAAAGCTTGTTCAAGACCACAATCTCTGCTGCCATGAAGACCAGGGCCAGGGCACTTCTGCAGGGTCCCCTTCCCTCCAGCTCCCTGGGCCAGTGTGTGGTCACTGTCCCCTCACGGTTGGATGGTGACGGGGAAGGGCTGCAGAGAAGGTCCTCGTTCACATCATTCATACTAGGAGATTCAGTAAAATGTGTAATCATGCTTTAATTTCACAGGACGCCTTTATAACAAAGCCACTTGAGTTGGGACATGCCGCTAAGGACGACCAGTGCCCCCTTGATAATGTCTGTCTTATTAACAAACAAATGTCAGCTGAGGCGAACTGGGTGACCTGCAAACTTCAGGCATCAGGGGATATTTCAGGGTCAGACCCCAGCCAGCGCCTCCTGTAATGTAACTTCATTTTATAAGAGAAACCACTTTGACAAGGTTCTCACTGCGTGTGTGTGTGTGTGTGTGTGTGTGTGTGCGCGCGCGCACACGGAATAAATAACCTTATTCATACGTAGCAGCTCCTCAGAAACCACTCACCGTTACCAACCACCTATTCATTTTCTAGAATTTTGCAATATGGAGAATCTTCACAAGCGAAGCCTATAATTTCCTAACAGCTATTATTTTTTTATTCCTCTTGTAATTAGCCCAGATTAATTTTTGTTTTAAAGAAACTCTCTACTGATTTTTAGTGAACACATTTATTTCTTGTGCTTAAAAGCTGGTGATATTAGTAGTTTAAAAGGCAATTATGCCTGGCTTTTCATTCAAAAGCTTCTTTGATGTTACAAAACAATGACATGTGACAGTGTTAAGATTGGGATTGGGTTATTCTTCATGTAATGCTTTGCAGTATTGTAAACACTTTCATAATAATAAAAAAAAGCATTTACATCCTGAACATTTAATTTTTGTTTTCTAAAAATTTCCACCTTCCGAAGCTTTTAGGGAATAGAACGTTAAAAGGTGTTAATGCAGGGCTTCCTTGGTGGCGCAGTGGTTGAGAGTCCGTCTGCCAATGCAGGGGACACGGGTTCGTGCCCCAGTCCGGGAATATCCCACATGCCGCGGAGCGGCTGGGCCCGTGAGCCATGGCCGCTGAGCCTGCGTGTCCGGAGCCTGTGATCCGCAACGGGAAAGGCCACAACAGTGAGAGGCCCATGTACCGCAAAAAAAAAAAAAAAAAAAAGAAAAAAGTTAATGCACACAGATGCATCTGAATTTCCCTTGGAGAGAAGCTACCTTAACTGCCTTTTCAAATTTTACATTTCTGCTAAACAAATGATTTCATTTAAATAAAAAGGTCTCATTTTCTATGATGAAAATTCATCTGCTTCATGTAACTCTGAAGCATTTTGATTTAGTACTGACTATATTCTCTTTCAAGGAGAATATTCTTCTAAAGACATTGTGCGAGAATGCTTATATTTTGGGCTTCCCTGGTGAAGCAGTAGTTAAGAATCCACCTGCCAATGCAGGGGACACAGGTTCAAGTCCTGGTCCGGGAAGATCCCACATGCCACGGAGCAACTAAGCCCGTGTGCCACAAATACTGAGCCTGCGCTCTAGAGCCCGCAAGCCACAACTACTGAGCCTGTGTGCCGCAACTACTGAAGCCCACGTGCCTAGAGCCCGAGCTCCACAACAAGAGAAGCCACTGCAATGAGAAGCCTGTGCACCCCAACAAAGAGTAGCCCCCGCTCACCGCAACGACAAATTCTTTTTCAGTCTTCCAGAAAAAAATGCATAAAGTCTGTTAAATTCTTAGAAATTGTTTTTGTAAAAGATGTAAATAAGGAAAAGTTTTTCTACAAATTCGTAGGGGTATATACATGGGTATATGTATATGCAGTTGTAATTTATACATATACACATTGTTTTAGTTTATATACAGTAAGAGTTCATATACATTTATAGGATGTATCTATGTGGTTCTAGTTCACATATACATTTGGAGTGTGGATACTGTACATTAGAAGCCCCTCTCCAGCAATGAGCAATGAGCAATGAGCAACCCTCTCCCGCCTTTCTGGGCAGCATTTGTGTGCTCAGCACTGAGCTGATCTAAGAGATGTTCATCTTGAAGATGTGTTGAAGTAACTTCTAGGCCCGAGGTGGAGCTTCTTCTGCCTGGTGCCACATCAGCAAACAGAAACTTAGGTGAACTTTGTGTCCCTGTGAATGTCCTGCTCAACCAGAAACGCAGGGCAGTCGGCCAGGCCCCACCGCCCGAGCGGCTCTGAGTCTTCCCACCGTCCAGGGTTCACTGATGGCCCTAGCCAGTCAGATATTGTCAAGTGTCTCTTCCTGGTTCTTTTCTTTGTCCTGTAAAATCTTCCTACTTCCCACCTCACTGTACGGTTCTCCGAGAACAGACCATCTGCCTCCTCAAGTATGTTTGCGTCACCTAAATTGTCTTCTTTGATCATTTTTAACACACTTATTTGAGAGATCTCCTGTCTTTAAGAAATTTGAACTTCCGAGCGCTGGGAAAGACCTTACCGTGGAAACATGATTTTGACAGGCCCGGGGGGAAGAAGGGGGTTTGGGGCAATGACGCGTGTCCTGTGAGCAGGCGAGCGTTTCAGGCTGGAGCAGCAACGAGAGCAGAGACTTGGAGGTGAAATGGACATGGAATGTGCAGGAAAACGGCAAAAGATTAAAATGAGCCAAAGATAAGATGCATGTTATACTTTAAGCAAATAAGAACCTAAATAACTCCATTTATTTTGAACAAAATTTCTATCTTTATTTTTTCTCTTTTTTTTTTTCTATCTTTATTTTTGATGTGATTCCTGACCTGAGCTCTGAGTTTTTACACACTCACATGCCAACAGCCTGGGCGCGTCCAGTCAACGCAGGAGAACTGAGATTTCCGAGGCAGCCCTGCCGTTCACTCTCTCCCCGAAGACTGAGACCCTCTTCCCTCCTTTCTGGGGAAGGCAGGGCAGTGCGATGCCAGAGCTGCACATGGAGACCCAGATGAATATCAACTCTGGATGTGGGGCATAGAATATCTTCACCAATTTTTTTTTTTTTTTTTATGGATTGAGGCAATCATCCACTTTCTGATTCCTCTAGTCTTCACTGTACATTTACATCACTGATGAGCATTAGAGTTTGCAACCACTAACGAACCACATAAAACTAAATACAAAAGACAGACTGAATTCCAAACTGGACTTGGGCAATTATATGCTGAATGACCTTGGGTCAGTCATTCTGATCCTCGTGGTTTTCATCATATCTACTCTATACATAATATTCTATCTCATATCTCTAATATTCCATAATATTTTGTCCAATGCTTGAGTTATTTCCATTACTCTTTCTTCCCCCTTTTCTTTCTGTTTTTTTGGTGCATATACTACATATCGTTTGTTTTTTTTTTTTAATTTTATTTATTTTTGGCTGTGTTGGGTCTTCGTTGCTGTGCGAGGGCTTTCTCCAGTTGAGGCGAGCGGGGGCCACTCTTTATGGCGGTGTGCAGGCCTCTCACTGTCGCGGCCTCTCTTGTTGCGGAGCACAGGCTCCAGATGCGCAGGCTCAGTAGTTGTGGGTCACGGGCCCAGTTGCTCCGTGGCACATGGGATCCTCCCAGACCAGGGCTCGAACCCGTGTTCCCTGCATTGGCAGGCAGATTCTCAACCACTGCGCCACCAGGGAAGCTCAACATATCTTTAAAATATGTAGCTCCTGGCTTCACAGATTGCTCTTTGGAGCTCATCATCTCACAAACATTTCCCCAAACTATAGCACAGTTTCAGTGTCATGATGATGAATGACAGCTATGGATTTTACTTTCAATTTTAATTTTTAGTTTCTCAGAGCCTAATTTATTTGTAGCCCATCCTAGAAGCTGTTCTGTACTCATTTCCTAAGAAATGGCTACTGTCAAATGTAAATCAATGAAGAGTGTGCCACACTCCAGTCCAAGGTAACAAACCATGAACCAAATATTAATTGTGAAATACTAACTGTTGTATTTTCCAGAGTCCAGTGGAAGAAATAAGTGGGATACCAGGAATGGGATTCTGTTTTAAATCAAGAAATGGGGTCTTCAGGAGAACATGATCTATGGGAATTACGTAAGTCTCACACGATTTTTTCCGAGGCTGTGAAAGACGCAGCAATGAAAACTCCTGTGCATACACTGCCCATCAGTCATTGCCGTACCTAAGGGAATGAATAGCTTGCAAACTGCAGAAATATTTTGTGATTATACTTTCTTCTTAGGTTCAATGTTAGACCATTTTTTCAGTTCACTTGATAGTATCAGCTGAATCATGTTCCTAAGTACAGCTGTCAGGTAGACCAGATGTCAGCTCTTGGACACAGGCATTAGGTGCCTAGTTTTATTTGCTGTTGGGTAGTTAATAACCTCTGCTTCCTGAATTGTCTTTTATCATCCAGTCAGAGGGGAACAGTTTAGATTCGTAGGGGGAAAAACTATAGGAAAAGAAATACTTCTAGAAAAGATTTTTTCTCCAACAGGTAAATTGCCTGAAAAAAATTGTTTTCTGGGAATGCAATATTCCTGTCTACTGTGTTCATTATTTTTTTTCATATGCACTGTTTTTAACATATGCTTTCTAGCATCTGAAAGGAAGAAGCATTTGTGTGATTAATCTTTCAGAATAAAGAAGCAACTTCTCTAAGAAAAGTTGTTACGGGAAATTGTTTTCATAGTTCTTAATTTTTGAGGACAATTTTAATAATAATGGTAATAATAGCTAACATTACTTTCCTAAGCTCCTTATACATACCACCTCAGTGAACTCTCACATCCAATCATTATTAGGTTGGTATTACTCTTCCCATATGCAAATTACACAGAGAAAAGCCAATCATTTGTATTTATTTCCAAGAAAATTTAAGTTGTACTTTTTTCCCCCTGTGGCAATTTATTAATGTTGTAATAATCAAAAGGGGTTTTAACATTTGTTGGAGAGCTAAGTCATTTGTACAGATGGTCTCCTTTAATTTTCAAATTTGACTCTGACAACAGCATTTTACTCTGTATTTTTACACAGATGAAGGGACTGAGCTCAGAGAAATCAAGTACCTTGTGCTAATTCTGTTATTCTGTATTCTCTTTTTATATTGTGGAAATGACAAGAAATTATTCATTTGATTTTACATTGCAAGGCAATTCATAAGTGAATGGTGTGGGTACTCAACACACCAGCCCCATTAACATTGAAAAAATGAAACAAAATTCAAATAAGTGGCAGGATCAGTTTTAAGCAATGCATACTAAAAATATGCTTGAAATAGGATCTTTCCATAGCTTTCTCATAACTGTGAAGTTAAATACTATATGGGGATATTATATTAAGCAACTGAAATTTAAATCATATCATTATACATCTCCTTACTGCCCTGGCCTGGTAGGTACCCTGCTGTGTTCCACAAAGCCTTCTAAGGTGATCGTAAGAGTTGAGGGCTTCTCTCTGGAGTCGCAAGTTTGCTGATGTCCTCTTGTCATTTCATCCCAGTTGTGTCTTGTCTGTGCCTTCACAACTAAATATGTGCTGATTTCATGTTTTGATCTAAGTTTCAAATTTCCTCTGTTTTACTGTTTGTTAGTGTTTCCTGTTTTAGATGCTAAGCTCCTACTGCAGGCTTGGTAGGGAGGGCCATGCAGTGCTTGAGCTGAACTGAAAAAAAGCAAACATTTTCATCTAATAGCAACTGTTCAAATGATGACAGTGTTATTCCAGGCTCACGCCTTTGCTGGCCGACCGACAAGGAATATTTCCGTAAAATGAAAGAACCAGTAGCTGCCCTCTTGAGAATGAGACACTCAGCCCTTACGAAATTAACTGAAAAGATCAATGCAAGACCAGTCAAACATTATACTGTATGTGATAAAAACAGAAAATAGAAAAGTTCAGTTTAATGCTTTGTCTCTTTTGTTTTTGTTCCTTATAGAACTTGGGAGGATAACAAAGAGAATTCTGATCTCTTGTGAAATGGAAATGGACTAAGAGATGCTCAAGGGAAAAATGTCCACATGAACTGAAACGGACAACAAGGAAAATGAGCAGCTGCACCCAGCCCAGCTGGAGAGTAAGTGGACCAGGCTGATGGAGGACAGCAGTGCAGATGAGGCAAAAATACAGCAAAGTGGGTGAAGACATTTCACGTAGAAATAATCCCCATGATGGGAAGGTCTGGTGAGAAGCGTGTGGAAGAGGAAAACCCAACTTCCCAAGGTGAGGCCAAGTGCAAACTAATTAAAAATTTTCCTCCAAGTAGGCAAAGACCCAGGGAAAAGAACTCCCCCAAACCAAAGCCAATCTCTCTGCCCTCTGCCTGGGACCCATTTCCTCTTATGAGTGTCCTCCTCTGACTCACGTGGGAGGCTTGATGGAGTCCAGAACCCAAAACTCACTCACGCTCTAGGGCTTCCTTTGCCATTTACTCCCCCTAATACATTCTGTGTCCTGGGTTTCCTTCCCTATCGTACAAGCTAATTGATTCTTACATGTTAATAACACATCCCATTTGTGAAATGCTATACGATTTAGGGTCTGCCATATATAACAACAACTTCGGTTCTCCCAACAAACCAAAGCAACAGTCGCGTTTAACCGTGCCCTTCAATTTTCAATCGGTTCTCTATCAGAGGAATTGTTTGTGTGTGGGATCAGAGAGGGATGGAAAATTCCAACACTTTTCAAGTCACAGTGGTACGTTTTAAAACTCCTGCAAATAGTAAGAACCTTTCTTATCATTTTCCAGATATCAGTATGAGTTGAGCTGATTTCACAGCTTAGATTTAATTGAGATTCAAAGGGGGAAGAGTAAAACTCCAATAAATGAGACTTATCTAAGAATACTAAGGAAGTCAATTGATGAAAAACTCAAAATCAGTAGGTTATTTTTTTCTTGGAGAATATTAGAAAAAATGGAGAAGTGGAAAAAGTTTTCCTAATTAGCAAGGGGGAATACAGATCTGCCAGTATAACTGCAGGTTAATCCAAGTGTTATTCATCCATCCTTCCGTCCACCTCCCATCCATCATTTACACACTGGGTATGCTCGCTAGTCAGTCACACAATGGATATGCTCACTAGTCAGTCACACACATGTTATTCGTCCATCCGTCCATCCACCTCCCATCCATCATTTACACACTGGCTATGCTCACTAGTCAGTCACACACTGTGAGGAAATCAGATCCATTCCCTTAAAGAGTTTTTTCTTTAGTTGAGAAAATTAAATTACCAATAATGGAAGAGACTATCCTTTGAGTGGTATGAATTCCCAGAATAGTGATGGTCAGAGAAAAGACAGCTAAAAGGTGACTTCAGAGCTTAGGGAAAGAGCTTGTGGACCAATAAGCTGACCAGTGTTGATGGAAGGAAGTTTGTTAAGAGGGAGAAGTAAGGTTGACTGTTTAGACAGGACACTTCAGGAATGTAATTGACAAAACCTGAAGGGAAAGATAAAACTAGTGAAAACCCCATGAACATTTTCCGGACATTATAGTCCAACATTATTCTGCATGAACTCTCATCACCCGAAGCCTGCGCTCCCTGAAGTGAGACTGCATCTTTCGATGGACATTCTCCACGACATGCGTGAAGATAGATCTCAATGAGGCACCACACTGCTCCCTGAGACAGCGCAGTCAGGTGGGGGACGGAGGGAGGGAGGAAACTGTGAAACGACCAGACCAATGCTCTTTGTGTCGTGGAACAGGACATGGAGTCTGAGACAGCTAGGTTGTGCCCAGCTCTTCTACTTTCTGCAAAAAATGCCCCTTTGAGCCTCTGTTTCTCCACTGAGTGTTGTGAGAATAGGAGAGGACTTTTCAAACTATCCAGACAGCACCCAAAATACAGTGATTGTGCAGGAAGAATAATAATGGCCAGTCTTTATCTGGCACCGACAACATGTGGGCTACAGTTCCAAGGACTCCACGTGTGTTTATTTAATCATTACAACAGCTCTATGCAGCAGATACTACTACAACTATGGTGATGATGATGATGATTACCTCTGAGCGGATGAGAAACTGAGGAGCTGCTGAACGGCGCCCTCAGGGCTGCATAGCTGGGATGGGGGTGCGGGGGTACCGGCCTGGGGGGCTGGGCTGCGGGGGCAGCTCTGGGCCTGGAGGCGGAGGATCGGCTCCCTGCACTGCTCTGTCAGCTGGATGCTGTGCTACTTAGGGGGAGTCACTTGAACTCTCTCAGCTCGAGTTCGTCCTTTGCTTAAAAAACAAAAGTGAGGATTTCTATCTTACAGTGTTCATGTGAGGGTTTAATGTTAATATGTGTGGGGTTCACCTATTACACTGCTGGGTTCGTGGCGGATTTTGATAAATGCTGCTTTCTCCTGTATTTATGCAATCTTTTTTTCACTCCCTAATACTCCTTTCAAAGTGCTTGACTTCTACTCAGGGAAGGATGTTTGTCTCAGAAGGTTTCAACCTATGCAGTTGTCAGACGTTCTATTTCATTCTTCGCCTTAATTACAGCTCTTGGTTTCTTGAAACTCGTGGCTTCATCAAGAAAATATTTGAAAGCTGACTGTTTAATCACTTAATTGTAAAACATGAATGAGACTTCTTAGTTAGTTAAAGCTGGTGGGTAATTTTGTGTGCCAGGTTTACCCACGTGTCTTAATGGCGGGATTGAATCTGGTATCTCTGGGTGAGCAGGTCAGTAGGAGCCTACTTAGAGCATGAAGAGGACAGTCTACAGGGGAAGGTTGCAGGTTAGATGCCGGGAGAGGGGACACTTGTTCTGCCTCTATGGGTATCTGAGATTATGCTGGAGAAAAAGTTACTTAAGCTCTTTGGGTTTCAGTTTTCTCTTCTGTAAGACGGGATTTTTATACCTTTTTCCAGAAGATATTATGAGGATCAAATGATTTTCTCTCATGGTCCTTGGGAGTCAACAACCTACCTGCCCTCAGGCTGGATGAGAAAGGATGTGGCTGCAGAGGACGTGCCGTGGATTGAATGTTGTGTCCCCTGAAATCATCCCCCAAGGGGATGGTGTCAGGAGGTGGGGCCTCTGAGGGTTGATGAGGTCATGAGGGTGGAGCCCCCATGATGGGATTAGTGTCCTTCTAAAAGAGACCCCAGAGAGCTCCCTCGCCCCTTCCTCCACATGAGGACACTTCACGTGTGAAGACTGCCATCTATGAACCAGGAAGCGGGTCCTCACCAGACACTGGATCTGCTGGTCCCTTGATCTTGGACGTCCAGCCTCCAGAACTGTGAGAAATCAATGCCTTGTTTATAAGCAGCCTGGTTTGTGGGGTTCTGTTATAGCAGCCTGGATGGACTAAGACAATTGCCTCAAACAAACCTAATATGAACAAATAGGTTCAAAATAAAAGGACGGGAAAAGCTATACCGTGCGAACACTAAGCAGAAGAAGGCTGGAATCTCTACATTAGTATCAGACGAAGTGAATTTTAGAGCAAAAAATATTACCAGGGATAAAGAAAATCATTTCCTATTGACGAAAATGTCAATTCGTTATGAGGACATAATTCTGAAAGTTTATGCAGCAAACAGAGCTTTGAACTAACAGCACTGCCAGGAGAAATAGACAAATCTACTGATGTAGCTGAGATTTCAACACCCATCCCTCAAAAATTCATAGAACAGCTGGAAACAACCTTTGATCCAACCTTTGACCCAACCTTTGACTCTTCCCCGTGGGCTGGATGTGGACCAAGGCCACACGGCCAGTCGCAGGGTGTTGACAAGGACTCAAAGCAAAGCCAAGCAGGTTCTTTCGCTGTGATGGAGCAGCACGAGGATCAGCAACAGGAGGAAGAAAACCCAGACACTTGGAGATGGAACAGTGTGCTTCCCAGTAACCCAGGGAGCAGAGGAAAAAGCGGAACTGGAAGTGTTTTGGATGGGGTGGAAGGAGAGAAGATTTCAGGAGGCTCAAGGAAACTCCTGGGGCTGCTGGTTGTGTCACCTCGGTCACAGTGATAGTTTTGTGTGTGAATTCAGCGTCCATCAACATTTACTAAGTTGTGCGCTTAAAGACGTGCTGCTATTCGTATATCAGTTATACCTCAGCTAACCCACGGAATCCACAGTCATATACATTATGCGATGAGAAATCACAGCAAACTCACTGGAGCGGGCAGAAAATTAAAGCGTTGACATGGAGAGAGGCAGTGGGCGTCTCCCATGCTGACCGGGAAGAGCGTGTTGCCATCTGCCGTCAGCAGTGCTGCTCCAGGGTCACACCCCACAGCCTCTTTTAATCGTGTGGAGGAACATTCCGAATAGCTTTGCTGATATTAACACAAAACTGGAAACAACATAAATATCCACGAACTCTAGAAGGGATAAACAAGCTAATACATAAACCGGATCCTCTGTCATCTACTATCGGTATAAAATAATTCCGTGTATATGAAGGTCAAAGGTATGTGAAATTAAAGATATCCTTCAGGGCGTTGTGCTCAAAAAGTAGCCTGCTTAGAACCCGGAAGGCGTGTCAACGCTCAGATCACGGGGCCCAGAGTCTCTGAGTCAGTAGGTCAGGGTGAGGACCCAGGAAATGCATGTGTTAAGTTACCAGGTGACGCTGATGCCGCAGGTCAGTGGGCCACACTCTGATGCATAAAATAAAGCAACAGAGATATTAGCAAAAATTCAAGATGGTGCTCATCTCTGGGGAGAAGGGAAATCATGCAGTCAGGGCCAGCATGTGTGGCTTCAAGTGCATGGCTGTGTTCTGTTTCTCAACCTGGAGGCACATTTTCACTTTATTAATTTTTCAGGAAAAACATTCTTTAGTAAACTCGTTTGCACCAATATTATATTTCACAGTAAAAAAATTAAAAATGGACTAAGTAAGCATTGCAAAAGATGAGAAAATTAGAAGTACAGAAGACAGAAAGAGGCAGGGCCAGAAAATACTCACGATAGACCCGCGAGAGACAGAGTACTGGAAATGAAATGAGAAAAATAGTAGTGTAAGAAGAAATTAATTATAAAAGATTTGGAAGTTATTAGGAAATAAGATGGACTGATCAAGTAGCTTCTGATGCCAATAATTTTCTTTGTCTTATTTACCTATGATTTCTTCCGGTGGGATGTGTGCTTTCATAGATGGGAATCTGTTTTAAGTACCTAGGATGACAAGTAACATTTAATCAGAAGGTAACACAAGTACATCCCTTTGAGGGAAAAAAGATCTAGATATGACCCAAGTGAAGTGATTTATTAGGTAACATTTTGGTTTTCAATTTTAAGGAAGAGAAAATACAACATTTGTGTTAACAACCATCACATTTAACTTGGCTATGTTAACAGTCTGGTGGGAAGTGGCTATTTTGTTAAATGAAATATTTTGAAGACAGAAAAGAGCAACTGACAGTGTTGGAGAAACTGATAAAAATGAACATCTAGGGTCATGACCCAAAAGAAGAGGCAGCCGATATTTTAACAGAAGCTGTTCAAGGAGGTCTGTGCTTACAGAGAAGAAAGTGGTGAGTGGGGATATTCCAAAAATAATTAAGGGGAATGAATAATAAAAAGGGGGCAGTAAGGCAGTATTAGAATGTGACAAGGAGTCTTTAGTCTCAGATAGAGAACTGTAAGAAATAAGACCCCCAACCCTAATCCCTTCCTGGTCTCGAGGTTCTTGCAGGCTGCACAGGAGAAGCAGCTGGGCTCGTGGCCCGGGACAGTGCCGTTGCCACACCTGCCTGGGGAACGCGTATGCACAACCTGCACCAGGTCCATTCTGGACTCGAGGGGATGGAAGTTTTGTTTTTCTATTTTTAAAAACCTCCCCAAATGACTCCCACACGCACCCTATGGGAGCTACTGCTCGTGCTTCCAGCACACGGCTGCCAGAGTTGTTGGGCTGACTTGGCCAGTAGGGACTGAGTGGCCAGCCACTGCTTTTCTCCAGAAGGGTCATCATTCCTATAGATAAACAGTAATTTGTTATTCCCTTCCCTTGGCCTCTTCTCACTATTATTATTATTATTTCCATCCAACGTGGATGCCATCTGTGGCTGGGATGCAGGCACCCCGAGCTGTGTAGGATCCTGCCCTTCCCTTGAGAAATTCGATGAACATTCCTGAGACTCAGTCTTCCCATCTATGAGGTGGGGGTGATGCCAGTCAGACCCTCAGAGATGGTGCTGAGCTGACACCTGCGATGAGCATGAAGGACCAAGCACAGTGCCAGGCGTTTGCAACTCGGGTGGAAGTAACAGCTGCTCAGTCGATAGTGATTTCAGTATCAACAGCAATAACAGCTTTGCTGCAGAGTTGGAGTCTTCCTCAGGACAGAACGCTGGGAAGAGCTAGGAGCAGAGCCAGTTTAAAATGCCAGGATTCAACTCGGAAGGGTGGTGTGGCTGGCGCCAGCTCACAGAGCTATAGAACAAGGCAGGGTGGAGAGACAGCCAAGAACACTGCGGAGGGTCTCACGGAAGGGTGGTGGGGCATCGCGGTGGGGCACATGCATGTGTAAATGGGTCAGAGAGCTTATCAAAAGAGTGGAATATGGAATAACAAGAGAAAGATGAAGCTGATAAAAGGAACATAGTTCAGAGCACTGGGTGTAAGAGAAAATGAGATGCAAAATGTTAGTTTGGATAAAATGTGTATGTTTGAACATATGTGGCCTGTAACTGCCTTTTTGTGACAAAGCGTATAAGAACCAGATGAGAAGACAAGTGTAAATAAAGATATTATCACAGACTTGGAAGGGTCTGGATGGAAGAAGGAAGGAAGGAAGGAAGGAAGGGAGGAAGGATGCCCCTCTGGGGCTGCTCCACTGAAGCCGCCCTGGTGTCGACCACCCTCCTCCCTGGGGCGTGGGGCCAGGGGACCCAGGAGACATTCACACTTCCTCCTGGAGGGCAAATTCCATCCAAGTCTTTAGAAGGTACATTTTAAGTAATTTAAGTATCATGGAATTTAAATCCCTACCTTAATAGTAAAATTAACATGGAAATAACATGGAGTGGAATGAAAAGGTCACACAGATTTTTAGGAGGCAGCAGATCTCAAAGAGACTTTACATTTGCAGCCAACTGGCTTTGGACCTGCGCCCAGACAAGGAGGGTCTGAGCTCATTTTCCTCTGCTGTTCACAGTCCTTCCTGGAAGGTCCCCATGGGCTGTGGCCCCCCCGCCCTGCACAAGCCGTGACCTCTGGGAGCATCTCAGTTCCACGGAGCACCTGTCTGGTGGGGTGAAATGGAGTCACCTTCCAACGGTCTCCCTGGTGGCACCAGGCTTGAGGCTGTGGCCAGCAGGTGGAGACATATCTTCCTGAGATGCGGGACCATAGATCGAAGTGGCCCGACCTCAGAGACTACCGAGAATGGGAAGCTTATGGTTGTACCTCTCGCTTCAGCTCAGAAAGAGACACGGATGTCTACACGACTAAGGAATCTAGAGGCCCAATTTTTAATCCCAGTTGATGACAACAATTGTTTCTGGAGTGAGGAAGATGGTCGAGAGTGGAAACTACGAGCCAAACTGTTCAGTTTCCTGAATGACTTTTCACTTCATTTTCCTGTTTCAAGCATCCAGCCCCCGCCCCAGAGCTGTGATGCAGAAACACAACTGGTCTGACCACATGCCAAGGGCTCTGTATGTCCTTGTGAGTCAGGCTTCCTCTCCAGGTGACCCCCACGTGCCACCAGACACAGCACAGGCATTCCTCCCGGGGAAGCTACATGCTTCAGTTAAAAAACCAAAAGAACAGCAGAAAGAAACAGTAAAAAACAAACGGGAACTAAGGGTGGTATCTCCACTGTGCAAGTACGTTGCATCCCAGAAACCATGTAATCCCCGTTATCCAGGGATACATCCTAAGGGAGCGATGCCGTGCTCTTTCAGCTCCCCAAATCCTGACCACCCGGAAGCCCCCTACTCGGCTCACCAGCGGCCCCAGCCAGGCCCTGGCTGTCCCCTCCCAGACCGACACCCGTGACTGCAACATCGTGTGACCTGCCGCCACACCGCCCAGTCTGTCCCACAGCACTCCATCACTTGTCCACGCTCACCCGATGCTCGGCCCTTAGCCATTGCTTCCTTTCATCCCTCATTCTTCATACTTGGACCCTGTGCTCCTTCAGATACTGACGTCCATCCTTCATCATCTATATGTTCAGCTACTCTTTTATCCCCAAGTAAAATATTTGGAAAAGTCACTTATCCACGCTCTTACCCATTTCCTCCCCTTCTATCCCAAACCCCTTCTGTGACCTCTGTTTCTTCTCACTTAACTCCTCCCATGACCCTCCACACCAGCAAATCCACAGCTAAGGATTCTTAGAGCAGAAATCAGATTCCTAGTGAAAGAGAATTCCCAAAGGAGAAGCCTCACGGAGATACATAAAATTAGGTCTTTGTTAGCAGAAACGAAAGGTATTGTATAGAGTGACCCAGCCCTGGGTGCTTCGTGCAAAGTAGTTCCCATGAAATTGAAATACGGTCAGAATCTCGGGTCCAATTTCATTTCTATTAGGTGCTCAGTGGCTAAATTAAGAACTTTACAGATCCCTCATTTAGATAAACCCCTAACTATTAACCTCTAATAATGTCATCGTTTCACTGAGCAGAAAAGAAAACATCTGGGTGAGTTCAATTAGCCAAGGGTGTGGACATGGAGGCCTCTGCATTCTAATTGCGTCCTGCTGACCTTGACGGAGGACTTGAGCCAGGAGAGAGGGCGCGTGGTGGCGATGAGCACCCGCTGTGGACCACCTGCTGTGGAAGGGGACGGGGCTCCGGGCTTTCACGGAACCTCTGTGCCAGGCACATGGGCGAGGCGAGCAGAGGCGAGCCCTTCTCTTCATCGTGACGGGGGAGCTCCTTATGCAGAGCTCCATCCTCAGTTTTGAGCCCATTTTTTCCTGCTCTTAAAAGTTGGTGACAATTCTTCTTTTATCTAATTATTGTCCCCCATTTAAAAGATTTTCACAATCCTGGGAAAATTATTACTAAGGTCTCTGCCCACCTTGCTTTCCACTGCCTAAATGAAGCCTTTTCTTTAGTAGCTGTGATTGTGTGTTTTTTGCGCTGTAGGAGGCTTGTACATGCAGGCGGGGAGCCTCTGCCCCGACGGCCACACCTTTGGTAGCTATTCGAGGCTGGTGGGCTCCTGGCTGCCCCATGTGTGTCCTCTGGCCCATGATTCCGACCCTGCCTTTATCGGGTGTTTCTGGCTCTTCTCTATTTGAATTTGATCACAAAGGGGACTGAACAGGAATCCACTGTCTTAAAGATTTTTCCTCAATAGCAAATTTTGAGTCGAGGATCTGAGCACAGGTAGATTTATTCTGGAGGGACTCCCAGGAGACCTGGTGGGGGGATGGGGAAGGCCCTGGGGCTCAGCCCCCGGGATCCCTGGGAGACAGCATGGAACCTGCCCCATCGTCCCACCGGAGAGACAGGAAGTGGGGTGGTCATCTTCTGCCCCAGCCACCAACGGGCAAGGGTGGCTAGCGGGTGGGGGTGCCAACCACCTGAGCCTCTAGTTGGCTGTTCCCAGATAAAATTCACACAGAGTCAGACATTCCCACAGAAGAGGTTACTGAATGCTGAGGGAAAGAGGGGGAGCTGATAGTGTCTGCAGTGTGTTCTCATGAGACTGTTCTAGAAAAACAAACAAAAAGATTTGTATTCAAATGAAATTTGGAAAATGATTATATTCTCACCTCTTGGAGAGTCTCAACATTTTCTTAATAAAGGCTTTGTGAACTCCTGTAGTGAAAAGAAACACTAACCTGTGTAACTTTAACTACCATTTTCTGCAAAGAGCTCATGACAGACAATTTTTCAGGTAACACTTGGTGAGATTACATAAGACGCTTCATGAAATGAGGTAGGTGAATGCATTTTGTGTGAAGGATGGTAACACACATAAAACCTGGGATGCTTGGGAACAGTCATCCTCTAGGGATGGAGAAAAACAACTGAGGGTCATACTGGCCTTCTCAGTAGTGACATGGACCTTCATGTCACAAGGACCCTTAGCGCTCACAAGGCCATGGGAGGTTCACAGTCTGACTGGAAACAGAGTGGCTTCCTAGGTCCACACGTGGGCTGAGAGCCACGACTGTGCCAGGAGGGGATGTGCCTGACAAGGGGGGGACACACGTGTACAAGGAGGGAACACGTGTGCACAAGAAGGGTGCAGCAGATGGGGACGGATAGCCCAGTAGGACGTGTAGTCACTACACGAGGACACGCGGCAGAATCAGCCCTCTTCTTGTCCACAGGTTTGAGGGATGGGAGATTTAGGCCTTTTGCTTACAGTCTTATGGAGAAGAATGACTCTGCATTTTTATTTTTCAGAGAGAGGTCACAGATGATCTCAGCTGCTCGTTAAAGGACAGATGAATGAAAAAGAGGATGAAACAAGAAACCTGGATTCGCAGACAATGGGAGAAAGCCGAGGCCCAGGCTCCCTGCCGAGGGCTGTTCCCTGGCTGCAGACGCAGGTGCCTGGCCTGCAGGCAGACAAGAGGCTGCTTCAAAGGCAGGATCTCTGCCTCTGTCAGACAACAAAGTCTGCTTTAATGTGTGCTGATAGCTTTTCAGCTGCAGAAATCTGGTGGCATGATGACTTAGCAAATCTGGGGAGATAATAGATGTGAAAGCACTGATCCATTGTGACACCTACTATAAATCTAAGTCTGTGGCTCCATAGAAATCACGTCTGTGTCCTGTGTTTGAATAATTGAGGGGAAAAAAGTCTGCTTTCTCTCTCTCCGTACCTGTCTAGTTCTTTTTCTCAGCCTAAAGAATTTCTAAGAAACGGAAGTTGATGGCAGTGGCTCTCAAATGTTAGCCCTGAGCATCTGACTTAGTAGGGCTGGTGGGGGGGATCTAAGAACCTTCATTTCTGCAAGTCCAGGTGTTGCTGGAATTGCTGGTCAGGACCCCACTTTGAGAACTACTGTCTGTACTATCTTGGCCTTTACCTTGGAGGAGTAACGTCAGCAAGACAGGGGACCACACAGTTCTGAGCCCTTGCCATTTTCCCTCAGAAACACCAAGTTAGCACCAACAGATCGACTGAAATAGCTCTGTGGGAGCTGCAAAAACCAGGCAGGGGCCACAGCAGCCAAGCAAAAGCTCAATCAAGGAAGAGTCATGCTCACAGCAGTAGGAAATTTTATGGTGTTTTTGTTCACTTGTGTCTCATCCTTCCCCGTGTAGCACAGTGTGGAGGGGAAGAAGCCATCCAATTCCAGGTTCCTCTTTCAGACAGAAAGAAAAGAGTGGAACTTGTTTATGACACTCTGGCTTGTCTGGAAATGGCTGATTTCTGTCTCACCTGAACCAGGACAACTGCCAACCAATAATTCTATATCCAGCAAAACTGTACGTCAAAAATGAGGGAGAAATTAAGACATTCCCAGAAAAATAAAAGCTGAGAAAGTTCTTTACTGGTAGACCGACCTTGCAATAAATGCTAAAAGGAGTACTTCAGGTTGAAATTAAAGATGCTAGGCAGTAACTCAAAACCTTGTGAAAATATAAAGTCTTCCAGTAAACATAAGTACATGGACAAATGTAAATCTCACTAGTATGTAATTTTGGTTTGTTATCTCCGCTTTTCATTCTTTTACAGGATTCAATCTACCTTAATGAGTACACAATAAATAAAGATGTAATTTGTGACATCAATAACAAAGTGTGGAGGCAAAGTGATGTAAGAGTAGAGTTTTTGTAGGCCATTGGAGTTAAGTTGTTAGTTTAAAATAGACTGTTATGACTTTAGGATGTTTTATGTAACTCCCATGTAACCACAAAGTGCTTATAAAATATACACCAAAGGAAGTGAGAAGGGAATAAAAACTTGTCACTCTGAAAAATTAACTAAACACAAAGGAATGCAGTAATGTAGGAAATGAGGGGAAAAAATCCCAATAAGACATACAAAAAGCAAATAGCAAAATGACAGAAATAAGTCTTTCCCTGTCAGTTCTTACCTTAAATGTAAATGGATTAAACTCCCCAAAGACTTAGAGTGCCAGATGGATAAAAAAACAGGATCCAACTAAATGTTGTCTATAAGGGACTCACTTTAGATGTAAGGAGAAAAATGAACTGAAAGTGAAAGGATTGAAAAGGATATTCCATGTCAGTTGTAACCAAAAGAGATCAGGGGTGGCTATACTAACCCCAGACAAAATACACTTTAAGTCAAAAAATGTTATGAGGCAAAGAAGGACACTATATATGATAAAAAGGTCAATGCACGAAGAAGATATAATAATTATAAACATATATGCACTAAACCTCAGAGCTCCTAAATACAGGAAGCAAACATTGACAGAATTGAAGGGAGGAATAGACAGCTCTACGATAACAGTGGGAGACATTGATACTCCATTTTCAGTAATGGATAGACAACCAGACAGAAGATTAATAAGGAAATAGAGGCCCAGAACAACACTACAGACCAACTGGACCTAACACACATTACAGAAAACCCCACCCAACAACAGCAAAGCACACATTTTTCTCAAGTACACATGGAACAGTCTCCCAAAATGACCACAAAACAAATATTATTAAATTTAAGAAGACTGAATTCATGCAAAATATCGTTTTTGATCACAATAGAATGAAACTAGAAGTCAACAGTAGATGGAAACTATAAAATCCCATAAATACATAAAAAATAAACAACATTCTCTAAAACAACCAATATATGAAAGAAAAAAATCACAAGGGAAATTAGAAATTATTCTGAGATACATGAAAATAAAAACATAACATACTAGAATGTATGGGATGCTGAGAAAGCAGTGCTAAGAGGGAAATTTACAACTGTAAACAAGTACATTAAAGAAAGAGAAAGATCTCAAATCAACAATCTAACTTTACACCTTAAGGAACAGAGAAAGGAGAATAAACTAAACTCAAAGCTAGCAGAAGGAAAGAAATAATAAAAACTTGAGCAGAGGTAAATAGAGAATGTAAAATTTATAGAGAAAATCAATAAAACCAAGAGTTGGTTTTTCTAAAGGATCAACAAAATTGACAAAATTTTAGCTAGACTAAGAAGAAAGAGAAGATTGAAATAATTAAAATCAGAAATGAAAGGGAATATTTTTTAAAATTAATTAATTAATTTTATTTTTGGCTGTGTTGGGTCTTCGTTTCTGTGCGAGGGCTTTCTCTAGTTGTGGCAAGCGGGGGCCACTCTTCATCACGGTGCGCGGGCCTCTCACTATCGCGGCCTCTCTTGTTGCGGAGCACAGGCTCCAGACGCGCAGGCTCAGTAGTTGTGGCTCACGGGCCTAGTTGCTATGCGGCATGTGGGATCTTCCCAGACCAGGGCTCGAACCCGTGTCCCCTGCATTAGCAGGCAAACTCTCAACCACTGCGCCACCAGGGAAGCCCATAAAAGGGAATATTACTACTCATCTTACAGAAATAATGGGATTATAAACAAAAAGCTAAGAACAATTATACACAAACAATTTGGATAATCTATATGAAATAGAAAAATTCCTAGAAACACATAACGCAATGAAGAAACAGAAAATCTGAGCAGACCTATAGTTAGTAAGTAGATTAGTAAATCATTAGTCAAAAATCTCATAAAAAAGAAAAGCCCAAGACTTCTGAATGATGAATTCTACCAAACATTTAGAAAAGAAACAATATCAATCCTTCTCAAACTTTTCCGAAAATGGAAAAGGAGGGGATATTTTTTAACTTATATGAAGCCACTATTATCCTGATACCAAAGACAGATAAAGACTACAAGAAAAGAAAACCATAGACTAATATCCCTCATTATATTGATGCAAAAATTATCAACAAAATACTGGAGAACATAATTCAATAACACATTAAAAGGATAATATGCCATGACCAAATGGGATTTTAACTGGAATGCTCAAAATTAACTCAAAATGGACTAATGACCTAAGTGTAAGAGCTAAAACTATTACACTCTTGGAAGAAAACATTGGGGAAAAACTTCAAGACATTGGACTTGGCAATGATTTCTTAGATATGACTCTAAAAGCATAGGAAAAAAAGAGAAAAAAATAGATAAACTGAATCTAACCAAAATGAAAATTTTTGTGCATCAAAAGACACAATCAAGGGGGTGAAAAGACAATCCACAGAATGGGAGAAAATATCTGAAAATCATATATGTGATAAGGGGTTCATATCCAGAATATATAAAGAACTCCTATTGCTGAACACAAACAAAACAAAACAAAACAAAACCCTAAAACAAAGAACTTTTGTCTAAAGGACTTGAATAGACATTTCTCCAAATAAGATATAACTCAATAGAATTGCGAGCAAGGACTCCATGAAATATTTGTACAATCACGTTCATAGCAACATTATTCACAACAGCCAGAAGTTGGAGGCAACCCTAGTGCCCATGAAAGGATGAATGGCTAAACAAAATGCTGCATATTCATACAGTGGAATATAATTCCTTATAAAGGAAATTCTGACACCTGCTACAACATGGGTGATCCTTGAAAACATTTTTCTAAGTGAAGTAAGCCAGCCACAATAGGAAAAATACTTCACAGTTACACTTATATGAGATACTTGTAATAGTCAAAATCACAGAGACAAAGAATGATGGTTGCCAAGTGCTGAAGGGGAGTGTATGTGATGGGGACAGTCTCAGTTTGGGAAGATGAAAGAGTTCTGTGGGCGGATGGTAGTGATGGATACGCAGCAGCGAATGCACTTAATGCTACAGAGTGTAAATGGTTAAGACGGGAAATTTTATGTTATGTGTATTTTATCACAATTTTTAAAAAAGAAAAGAGATGAGAACCTTGTAAGGCCAAGATTCAAGAGCAATTCCTTCCTGTCTCCTAAAATTCTGCTGGAATTCAGACTGTTCCACGTTGCCATTTGCATATCGACCGGCAACAGAGGAAGTTCTAAATGAGTTCAATCACATCAGAACCTTGCTGACAAAACCCAGCAAGGGAATCAAATCTTCAAGGGCTTTTTTTCCCTCCATGGAAAGAGTGACTCCATTGTCCCAGAACTACGTGATTTCACAGGTACAATTTATTTACAAAGCAAACTTTACGTGCTGCTTCCATGGACAAGCAGCTGACAGATGCTTGTGAGGAGGGACTGCAGGTGAGGACAAGGCGACTTGCTAAGGACCAGATGCTTCCGTGATTTCTGCCAGATGCAAATCAAGCGCCACCTGGAAGAAGTTTCATTGTTTGATACGTATTTAAAAATAGTTACCATCTGAATTTAAAATGTTAATTTATAATGATTATGATGAGCAAAATAATTAGGAAATAGAAATTTACTAACTTAGGGTGCTGGCTAATTCAGACTTTGAGAATACTGAATGACTTGTGTGTCTGTGGACTAACCAGCTAAGCAGACAAAAACAAAAACTTTTTTTTTTTTTTTTTTTGCGGTACGCGGGCCTCTCACTGTTGCGGCCTCTCCCGTTGCGGAGCACAGGCTCTGGACGCGCAGGCTCAGCGGCCATGGCTCACGGGCCCAGCCGCTCCGCGGCACGTGGGATCCTCCGGGACCGGGGCACGAACCCGTGTGCCCTGCATCGGCAGGCGGACTCTCAACCACAGCGCCACCAGGGAAGCCCAAAACAAAAACTTTTAGAAAAGGAAACAGAAGCAATGATTGAACAATAATGCATAAAAACTATTTGACTTTTTAAAATGGAAAGTTAAGCTCTGGTCAGAGCTAACACTATGTTTGGGGTTTGCCTTTTTATTCTCTGAAAAAGTTTAATGTGTTGGATCCAATTTTTTCATAGTATCAGAAAAGCTTTTCTATTGGGATTGTTAATGCTTTGCAAATTAATATTCTTACTACTATTTTTTAGGGAATCGAGTCATTTATGATTGTCGATTTCTGAATTTCTTAATGGATACAAATCTATTTCTAGTTCATCCAATTACAGAATTTACCAAAAGAAAGTAACATTTGTGTATGGAAACTCTTCCCCTTCTCAACCACCACCACACAAACATGTGTTACATGAATGCAAACGAAATAACACATAATCTTACACTAAAAGAATTCATTTTTCTTTAATACACATCACTTAGAGAATTGTACCGGTTCATAAGTTGACCAGCTCATTCATAAAAGAGTGGCTGTAAATTTTCATTTGTAATAGGACATTCAGAATAAATAATTTTGTTGTAATTATTTGTATACCTTTTCCTGGCAAAGTAACAACAGAGCCAAAATAGTTGTATAATTTCATGCACAACCAAATATTCAAAGCAGTGAAATGCACCCTTTATCTAATTTCCCCAGGGACCTGTTTGTAGAGAAAGCTTGGAGGACTTCTCAGGCTGCGTCCACCAGTGAGAACAGAAGCCCTTCTCATTCCTAATCTACGTGAAACAATGCTGGGACCAAGCTGGGCCAGGCTTGCTGTTTCTCCAGGGAACACCCAACCCCGGAGCCAACTGAACAGCTGACTCATCAATTCCAGCAGCTTCTCGTCAGGATCGTTTCCAGACCATCACCTCGGGGTGCCCCCCAGCGTGAAGCTGTGTCCTGGGCTCTGCCTTCTCCCTGCCCATTCTCTGCTTGCAAATCTGCTTTAATGTTGCCCATCCCAGGTCCAAACCCTATCCTGCCCTAATCTCCCACGGCGACAGGATGAGGGTTCCCCCTCACCCCCCACTGCAGCGAGTCTAACAAACAGCATCTTCCGGGAGGTCCTTTTGGGGAGGTGACACCTGATACAATGAATCATCAAGGTGAACTCAGGACACAGCAGGAGGTAAAAAGATCCCCCCCCCCCAGGAGCCCTTTCTTGCCTCCCCACAACATGTACCTATTTAACCTTTACTTTGGGTAAAATAAAAGCTTGTAACTTCTTTAGGAAAGATAGGATCTTTTCAGTGCCTGAGAAGGAGCAATTCCTTTTCTTAAGAAGAGATGGCATCTCGTGATTTCCCAGGAGATCTCAGGTTTTCACCCTAAAAAACACATTTTGCCTGAATGAAATAAAGCCGATGAAAACTACAAAAAAGAGAATAATTGTCTGGCAACCGAAATAAAAATAAATTTAGAAAGACAAGGATTCAGATTTGCTGCAGGAAATGAATAACCAGGAGGACTCAGAGTTGTGGAAATCAACGATCCGTATGAGTGTGGCCCTTACAAACCCAAATCTAGAGAGATCTTGACAACTTTAGTTAGGACAGGCTCTCCCAGCTTCAAGCTGACTTCTCAGGCCAGACTCTCTTTTCTGATGCTGCTACCGCAATGCTCCTTCCACCAGGGATGGGAGATACCTGGCATTAGCCACACGCGGAAGGGCACCACGCTGCTTCCTGGTTCTCTGCTCTGCCTCTGATGTGTATATATTCATATATCTATTTATACATCTAGCTGTGTGAATCTCTCCAAGTCTCTGTAGAAGAACAGCGTATGTCTACATTCAAATTTCCTGCAAATATGTCCCATCTGCAAAGCACACTGCAGTTGCCATGAATCTTCTGGCCACAGTGAACTGATGGTAAGTGAGTAAAAGTCCCTGGACCTGAGCCTCTGGGGTCTCACACAGACCACGTCTTCACTGATTTAAAGGGGAATCTGTGAAATTAGCTTCTTTGCTTTTCTGTATTAACTGAGTGGACGTTGTTATTGATTATGGAAGCAGTGCAGGAAAGCGAGCCCTGCTGAGGACCGTGGCGGCTCTTCTTCCCCAGGGTCCCCATGAGAAACTCCCGTCTTGGGGCTGAAGGCCCAGCCCCCACGATGGACTCTTGTGTTTCTTTGCGTGGACGTTCCGAACCCAGTGCCCCCATCCTGGGAGGCCCCCCAACCCTGCCAGCACTGCCACTGTCACCATGTCTGCTGTGTCTCCTCTCCAGGCTCAGCCCTTCCACTCCACATGCTTCCTCTCGGGCCTGGTTCTACTCCATGTTATGAGATGAAGTGTCTCGACCCAGATCCACAGGTTGAAGGCCTAATCCCCGGGACCCCAGAACCTATGTGGAGATGGGTCTTTAAAGGTGAGATGAAGGTAAAATGAGGCCATGTGTGTGGGCCCTGATCCCATAGGACTGGGGTCCTTGTAAGAGGAGATGAGGACACAGACACCCACAGAGGGACCACCACGTGAAGATGCAAGGAGGAGACGGCGTCTACATGCCCAGGGGAGAGGCCTCAGGAGGACCAGCTCTGTCAACTTCTTGATCTCAGACTGCAGCCTCCAGGACTGGAGACCATGACCGTCGGCTGTTTGAGCCCGTCTGGGGCACTTGGTACCGTGTCTGAGCTGACCCCACCCTCCAGGAGGGCTCTCTGAGTGCATTGCCCCCAACACTTGCTGCTCTGCCAACAGTCGGCCCTCCAGGAGTGATTCTGCCCTGTGCGGTACCCAGAGGGGCTGCCTCTGTGCTCACGGTTCCTGCCCGTCTCAAGGGCCTCATCTCCTGCCTTCCTGAAAAGTCTGGCGTCCTCTCTGCTCAGCCTTACGCTGTAGCCTTGACCCTGTCTCTGCGCTCACGGCCAGGCGTCCTTGCCACCCGTTTCCTGCCTTCCCCTCACTCTGCAGATAATCATATAAACGCTTAAATGATGGGAGACCCCACATCCCATCAGCCTCGTGGAGAAAGCTTTGTGCGATGGAGAGCTGTCCAGCAACACACGTAATCTCTCCTTAACGTACAGTTTTTAAAATTGAACATCAGATTTGCTTAAAGTGGGACAGACCCCAATATTCAGTGGACCAAATGTGAAAAAGGCAATTTTGTGTACAATATGCAGACAGGTTTTATGGCCATATTAAAACACTAATTTGAACATTATATACCGTGTTGCTTTGACTATCTTTACTGAGACAGAGAAAACGGGTTATTTTTGACTCAACTGCATTGGCTCCTTTAAAATCAGAATCTGCTGCGTGTCATGGATGGGGCTATGAGGAAATCACTTCAGCAACAATTTTACATTTCAAACCTCGACAACAAAATGCTATATCAATGACATCATGAAGAAGGCCTCAAAACAAAATTGTTTCTGTGTCGGAGCTGCTCAGTACAGCCCTAGTGCTTGTGGGCCATTTTCCATTTCAAATATCTCATCCCATTGTCTTTATAAATACACGTGTACTTGTCAGGTCAGCTGTCCTGATGTTTGCTTCAGAAAATATGGTCCCTATAATTATAGTCCTTCCCAGGGTGAGGAAATGAGAATTCACTCATAATCCCTTTATCATGGGGTTGGAGGATTTATCTCTCGCCAAATGAGAATGGAGAAATTTCAAGGGCAAATTATCTAATTCTCTCCCTGCATATAATTGTTAAAAGATATTTGCCCTGATGAGGAAAAGTATGTTTTTAAGAGGGATTCTTGAAAGATATGGATCTCTCGTGCATTCCCTGGCCTCTGATCGACTTTAAATAATTGTCCCAATTAAGCACCAAGGTGAATTTCTAAATCTTTTTTCCCTTGAAGGAGCACAGATGATTTTGAAATTATTTTAATAGTTATTTTTTAAATTTTTTTCAGAGAAATTGCTGTCATTTAATTCACCTTAATATAGTGTTTTTAATGAAATATGTTGAGAGACAGGGATGATGGAAAGAGTTTGAGCTTTTTTTTTTTTTTTTTTTTTTGTGGTACGCGGGCCTCTCACTGCTGTGGCCTCGCGGAGCACAGGCTCCGGACGTGCAGGCTCAGTGGCCATGGCTCACCGGCCCAGCCGCTACACGGCATGTGGGATCTGCCTGGACTGGGGCAAGAACCTGCGTCCCCTTCATCTGCAGGTGGACTCTCAACCACTGCGCCACCAGGGAAGCCCTTTAATAGTTATTTTGCCTTTGGGATTCTATTTTCCAAAGCAAAACTATTCAGGTTTTCTTTCAGCTTTTCAGACCTATGTTTCACGGCCTATGGGCCTTTCTCCTCCATCCGCTCGCTCCTGTTCCCTCTGGGCCCTTCTCCCCACCCTCAGCAGCCTCTGGGCTGCCCTTCGGGCTCTGCTGGCGCCTCTGTCAGTGTGCTCGTGTTAAGTGTGGTGGTTCCCATTGGCTAAACGTCCCTAGAAAACCTCCTGGTAAACAGGAGCTGTAAGGGAGTGTCTGTGTCCCCCAAATCCATGTGTTGAGTCCTTACCCCCAATGTGATGGGAATAGGAGGTGGGGCCTCTGGGAGGTCATGAGGGTGGAGCCCCCAGGATGGGATTACTGCCCTAATAAAACAGACCCCACAGAACCCCCCACCCCTTCCTCCAGGTGAGGATGCAGAACCTGCCGGTGCCCTATCTTGGTCGCCAGCCTCCGGACCGTGAGGAGTCAGTGTCTGTTGTTGATAAGCTGCCAGGCCTGCGGTGTTTTGTTAGAGCTGCACGGGTGGACAGGGACAGTAGTGCTGCACAAATGATCGCGGCTTCCAGCAGGAGCCGGGATGACCGTGTAAACTCAGCCTCTGCCAACCCCTTGGGCCACAGCCTGACCAGAGACTGGTGGTGGTGATGGTGATTTGCAGCCTGGGATGCAGGTCTGTGGCAGGGAGAGTGACCCCGCACGAATGCGTGTGTGTGTAAATGTAGCTACTCATATACAGCCCCAGTGAAGTAACTTATAAGCGTGAACACCATTTACAATGAGAAATGGAACCCCGCCCGCCCTGCAGATATCTAAGTGTCTGTAATGAGCAGGTCACAGCAACGCCGTGCAGCCCTGCTTCCTGACGCCCCTCAGGGCACCGCACCGTCAGTGCTGGAGAGACCACCTGGGAGCAGTGTGTGTGGGGAACGGGGTGAGGCAGGGCACTTGGGTAGGGCCTACACTGGGGTGCCTGCAGGGGGGTCAGGGTGGCTTGTGAGCCATCGAGACGGACTTGATGTGGCGGTGAGTGGGATTGGGGTGCTGGGGACAGCTGACACCGCTCCCGCCCTGAGGGAATGGGTGTGTGACGGTGCTGGGTGGGTCTTTAAGCCGAGATGGGCAGATCGGGACATGGTCACATTTTAAAGACGGCTTCCTTCAAGCACTTGTTACACAGCCTCCACGTGTGTCCTCAGAGGGCCTGGACCTGCCCCAGCTCTGGGCCCGGCACAGAGACGGCACTCAGAAACGCTCGGTGTGTGAATTAGCAAGTGGGAAACAGTGGGAGGTGCTCCCCTGGTTAGGGACTTCTCTGGTGGTGCAGTGGATAACACTCCATGCTCCCAATGCAGGGGGCCCGGGTTCCAACCCTGGTCAGGGAACTAGGTCCCAAACGCATGCCACAACTAAGAGTTTGCATGCCACAACTAAGGAGCCCGTGAGCCGCAACTAAGACCCGGTGCAACCAAATAAATAAATAAATATTTTAAAAAAGAAAATGAATAACCTGATAAAAACCAGAGAAAGGGTTTGAACAGACACTTCGCTAAAGAAGAGACTGGAGGGCAAACCAATACAGGTGAGGATAATCAGTGAACGTCAGGAGTTGTCTGGAAATGCAAATTAAAGCCACCATGCGGAGTCTCTATGTCTATTAGAACAGCTACGATGTACAAAGCTGACAGTACCAAGTGCTGACGAGGATGCAGAAGACTGGAGCTCTCATATGGCACCGGTGTGAGTCCAAAATGACATGGCGGAGAGCTGGTCACTTTTTTATAAAGTTAAACAGACCAAGTTCCTGTGAACCAGCAATGCCGTGTCTCAGAAATTACCCAGAGGACGTGAAAACATTCCTTCACACAAAAACCTGTGCATGACTGTTTCAGCCACTTTACTCATAATCGCCCCAAACTGGACACAGTTCAAAGGCTTTCTACTCAGTGAGAAAGGATAAATAAGCAACAGCGCATCATGTAACGGAAAAAAACCAGCAGCAAAAAGGAGAGAACTGATTCTGACTCCAGTGCTCTGTGCTCAGTGTGAGGGGCAGCCTCGGGGTGAGGCGGGGTGTCGTTTCTGCCATGTTCTCCATCGGGGGCGGGGCTGGGGGAGTGTTTCTGGGTATTTTATAGGAGATGGTGCTTTGCAGACCGTCTGTGCTCATCTCAACTCTGAGGCATGTGCACCAAAAAGAGTGGGTTTCCTGTGTGTTAGTTACACCTCGACTGACCTGGTTTTTAAAAACTGTGCGCGGGGCCAAGGAAGAAGCATGACTTCTTTTAGTTTGAAAACTTCAGAAAAGCGCGTGAAGCCCGTCTCCCTGTGGGCATGAGGTGCTTCAGGGCAGGGGGGCCGGAAGCTCCCGGCTGCCGTCGTAACGGTTTGGTTTGCTGTTGGCTGGACAATCCCCATCTCCGCCCTCACAGGACCCTCAGGAGAACCGTGTCCTCTGGGCGGTGGGGGGGGGGGGAACCCGCAAAAAGATAGTTCTGGACACAGATGGATTAGAGAGAATGACAAGACACCTTCTTCACGTTCCCTGCTAATTTTTAGTGATGAGAGTGGGATACCCCGGATGAACCACGACGCGTTCTGCTCAGTGAGACAAGCCAGACGCAAGAGGACAAATCCTGTGGGACCCCCCTTCTACGAGGGGCCTGAAGAGTGGGGGGGGGCTGTGGGCAAGTTTGGGGGTCAGTGTCCTCCAAGGTGAAATCGAGAGTCCTTTGCCAGGTGGTGCCCAGGGCCGGTAGTGCCCGGTGAGGAAGGGGCCGGGGCGGGGTGGCGGGCGCCGCACTGAGGCTGCGGGGAGGGCGTCTGTCTCTGGTTTCCCTTCTCCCTCCGCAGAGCCCGTCTCCAGCCAGAGCCCCAGCTCCAGGAGCCACAGCCACGGCCCCCCCGCCCCCCCGCCCCCCGCCACAAAGTCTGACTGACGCCTCCCAGGAATGTGGCAGGAGGGGGTGGTGCTGTCCCCGTCCCTGGAAAGCACTTGGCATAACTTGGAGTCGGTGTGTCAGGTACCCAGGGACACTGGGCACCAGGGAAGCACAGGTGGTCCAGGTCTGGAGCCGGGGAGGGGCCGGCCACCCTCCAGGACCCCTCACCCACCCAGCATCTGATCCTGGCGAGGAGCCTGCTGGGCCCTTGAGCCGTGGTTGCCTCTTGGGGGCTGCGCCAGCTGCCGCCCGAGTCCCATTCACTCCCGAGGTCATGGCCAGAGTTCCGACTGAAGGGCCATTCATTTTCTCCTTTATGATTTTTCATCTGTCTTTTGTGCTAATTCCCAGGCCTGAGCTCAGGCCTCTTCCTCAGGGTGGGATCAGATGGAAAACCTAGGAAGTGTGTGGATCCGGTGAGAACTCGCCTGCCAGCTCTGCGGGCTGACGAGCAGCACGTCATTGACAGCATGGGAGCGGTGCTGAGGAGTCCCCATATCCTTAACGCCCACCTCAGGTGAGCACGTCCGTACGCTCTGAGCTCCTGGGGAGGGGTCCTCACAGGGGTCACTCACCGGCTCTGACTCTGTGAGATATCCCATGCCTGTGTCATCCTGGCATCTCATGGATTCCGGGAGGCAGGCCCCACTGACAGCTCTGGATGGAGAGAAGGAATTCCAGACCCCCCTCCTCCCCCAGGTGTGGATTGGGCACATGTGTGAGGCCCGGAGAGACCTCATCCTAAGCAATTGCACACTGTTTCCATCCAAGTGTTTACAGGTGTGTAAGTTCTTCCTAAACAGGTCTAGATCCTTTGAAAATGCCACGCATGCAGGTGAATAAGACAACATCCATCTGCTTGTCTTGGGATCCTCATGGTTAAGTTGATGTATCCGAGGTCACACACCGCGGATAGATCCAGGCCACCCGCATTCTCCACAGAGCAGCCACTCAGAGAACATTTTCCATGAGGCTGTGTTGTAGGGACCACAATTCTCACCCTTTGAATTCATCAGACTTTTCCAGACTCGTGTCCCTGAAGGTGGATTGCCTGTGGTCCATCAGCACTGTTGTCTGAGCCCTGGGCTTTGCTGCAGATTCAACTTTAATGTGAATTGGGACCGAGGAAGGACAAGTTCAGGCCCAGGCCTTGCGGGTTGAGAACAGAATGGAGGGGATTCTAAGAAGAGGAAGAAAAGTAAGGAAGCTAAGGCGGGTGTCAGTCCAGTTCTGAAGGCTTGGCCTCGACTTGCCATCTTGGCTGTAAATCTATTTACTGCCTTTCTTTCTCCCTCTGTCTCTTTCTCTGCCTTTCCCATGATCCATTCTCAGAAACCAGGAGAGCCACTTCTGGGATTATATCTACCGTATAAAAGTTATAATACTTTTTGTCTGTATCTAACAGTTTAAGTGTTTATCAATTTAGCTCTTCGCTACCAACTGGAGAGACTCAGGACTCAGGAAGAGCATTTGTGTAAAAAGGCATCACTGGTTTTCAAGCTACTGTCAGTTCTTCAAAGCAAGCATCTTTCGGAGTGAACCAAAAAAAAAAAAAAAAAAAAAGCTTGGTTAGGTTTTCAAGAACTCATTAAGGCCTGTGCAGCTTTGTGAGAAATAACTTTCTCCTTCTCAGGCCTTGAGAATTAGACTGAGCTTGGAAGGCACATCGGGCGGGAGCTGTTCCAACTGTTTCTGTTCGGGCCGTGTCGACTTTAAAGCCACGGAGCTTCCACTGCTGGCGCCTGAGGGAGATGCAGGATTAGAGGGTGACATGACACCTCGTGTGGGCACTGAACCCACGCCGAAACAGTGCCCATGAAACCAACACACACTGGCTGTTAACTGGTCAGCTTTGTTCCCCAGGGATGGCAAGAGAAACTCAAAATGAATAATGTCAGCGTTCCTGACACAGTTCCGGCACTCCGTGCGTTGGGAAAATAAAAATAAATGTTTGTGCTGGCGGATGGCAAAGTCTCCTTCTACTTCCTTTATTCCATCTTGAGCTTTTTATTCAAAAGCACATTAAGCTCACTGGGTAGCTGGCTCTGACACAGCGCTGGGCCCCTCTTCGTGAAATGAAAGCCGTCTGTCTGCCTGGGACATGGAGGCCCAGTAATTTACTCCCTCTGCTGTCATTTTAAGCGCTCCCCGCTGCAGGGATGGCAGCCTTCTTTCTATAATTATCGTGGAATCGGAAGTCTAACACTGACGTGCTGCACACAAGGCCAGCTATTTTCAACAGTCGTTGCTCAGCCGATATGTTTTTAATATGTCATCCAAGCGAGGTTGTCGGGATCAATTCCATCCTTTTTTTCTGAGTTTTTCCCTCTAAAATAACAGTATCGCTTGAAAATTCAAGTATTCGTGAAACTGAAAAGTTATAGAAAAACAGCACCAAGCAAAATAAAGTCAGGCCCAGTTGCCTATTTAGTCCGTTGTAGGAAACGCTTTCAGACGGAGGCCTGAGCTGGTCCGGCAGTGACCCCTGGGGAGTGAAGGCGAGTCTGCTCAGCACTCGGGCCTCTCGCTCCAGGTCTGCGGTGGGAGCTGCCACCTGCTCTGGGCAAAACTGTTCCCTGGTGCTGTGGGTTGACTGGGGCTCAGCGCCTGCTGTCCACACCTGACGAAGCATGCCCAGCTCACGTATGCCCGCCCATTTGGGTGGGTCCACTTCTAGATGATCTCATGGCACACGGTACTACTCCAGCATCCAGATGCTTTAGGACGGAGAGGCAGCCAGCAGCTCGTGGGGGAAATACCAGCTACATCTAAGGAGCTGGAAGAGGATCTGGGTCATGGAGGCCAGCAGACTTTTCAGCCCCAGCAAAGCGGCAGCCCCGGCGGCCCGTTCTCATCATGGGACGAAAGGGACCTGGCTTCTCAGAACCAGAACTTAAGTGAGTTTCCTTTTCACAAGCAGAAGTAGCCATCGTGTAAAGCTGACACCCCAAACGAGCTGGGACGATCACAGGAGAACCACATCCATGTCATAGCGAAACACCTTTAGGCTTGCCTGAGTTACTGGGTATGAAATCCAGGAGAGCGACTCCTGAAATTGTGTTATTTTGCAAACGAGAGGACGGTGCTTGGAAAGATGACACTGTTGCCCAAGCCCCCAGCTGGGCCAACCCGTGGCTGAATCGCCAACCCCCACGCTCCTCTGCCACAGCAGCGCTGCCCGGCCACCCAGCCTGGCCCGATGGCCCTCTAGGAGCAGGCGGTGGCTTCAGCTGCATCCGGCTCCTCTCTTCCCTCTGCAGCTGAAGGCAGACACTGCAAGAGGCATTCCTATGAGAGCCACGACCGCAGGATGGGTTTACCTTGGGCGCTTACATGGCAGAAGGTACAGATGAGGGCCCCCTGCTGCTCCTTGTGTCTAGAACGTGCTGTTAATTGCACAAGGCCGCTGAATGTCATGACTTTCCTTTTGTTGGCAAAATGCAAGGTTTTCAGATAACATTTAGCAGTCACATCTGGACTTACACCATCTTTAGTCCCTCGCTTGGTTTGGAATTATTATTATTTAGTATTCCGATCTTAGAATTTGCCTTTAAAAAGTGCAAAAAGTTTTGAAAACCATGAGAAACTCCAAGTTTCACTTAATGGATGGTTACCAATTTTTAATACCACACTTTTATGCTGTTATAAAAGTTAAATTTGGGGGCTTACTGAGAAGTCCCAAAGAATGAAGACCTCTAGAATAGTTTCATGGAATAAGAAAAGGGTGATCAAGTGAGGTAATAATTAGCTTGAGAATCCTGATGTAACTTATCAAGTTGATTGGTTTGATAGTAGTTACTTAATTGATAATTTATTCATTCCTATATGTTTCATATTTTTAAAACAGCTTTATTGGGTTATAACTGATATAGAAAAATCTGGACATATTTAATGCACACAATTTTTTTTAACATCTTTATTGGAGTATAATTGCTTTACAATGGTGTGTTAGTTTCTGCCTTATAACAAAGTGAATCAGTTATACATATACATATGTCCCCATATCTCTTCCCTCTTGCGTCTCCCTCCCTCTAACCCTCCCTATCCCACCCCTCTAGGTGGTCACAAAGCACCGAACTGATCTCCCTGTGCTATGCGGCTGCTTCCCACTAGCTATCTACTTTACATTTGGTAGTGTATATATGTCCATGCCACTCTCTCACTTTGTCACAGCTTACCCTTCCCCCTCCCCATATCCTCAAGTCCATTCTCTAGCAGGTCTGTGTCTTTATTCCCGTCTTGCCCCTAGGTTCTTCATGACCATTTTTTTTCTTAGATTCCATATATATGTGTTAGCATACGGTATTTGTTTTTCTCTTTCTGACTTACTTCACTCTGTATGACAGACTCTAGGTCCATCCACCTCACTACAAATAACTCAATTTCGTTTCTTTTTATGGCTGAGTAATATTCCATTGTTTATATGTGCCACATCTTCTTTATCCATTCATCTGTTGATGGACACTTAGGTTGCTTCCATGTCCTGGTTATTGTAAATAGAGCTGCAATGAACATTTTGGTACATGTGTCTTTTTGAATTATGGTTTTCTCAGGGTATACGCCCAGTAGTGGGATTGCTGGGTCGTATGGTAGTTCTATTTTTAGTTTTTTAAGGAACCTCCATACTGTTCTCCATAGTGGCTGTATCAATTTACATTCCCACCAACAGTGCAAGAGGTTCCCTTTTCTCCACACCCTCTCCAGCATTTGTTGTTTGTAGATTTTTTGATGATGGCCAGTCTGACCAGTGTGAGATGATACCTCATTGTAGTTTTGATTTGCATTTCTCTAATGATTAGTGATGTTGAGCATTCTTTCATGTGTTTGTTGGCAATCTGTATATCTTCTTTGGAGAAATGTCTGTTTAGGTCTTCTGCCCATTTTTGGATTGGGTTGTTTGTTTTATTGATATTGAGCTGCATGAGCTGCTTGTAAATTTTGGAGATTAATTCTTTGTCAGTTGCTTCATTTGCAAATATTTTCTCCCATTCTGAGGGTTGTCTTTTCGTCTTGTTTATGGTTTCCTTTGCTGAATGCACACAATTTGATGAGTTTGGAGATACGTATATACCCATGAAACCATCACCACATCAAAATAATAAAGATGCTTCACCTTCAGGTTTCCCTCCTTCCCTCTTGTTTTTGGTGAAAAGAACACTTTACATGAGATCTACCATCTTAACCATTTTTTAAGTGCACAATACAGTGTTGTAAATACACACACTATGCTACACAGCAGATCTGTAGAACTAAGTCATCTTTCCTAACTGAAATTTTATACCTTTTGAACAAAAACTACCCCCAGCCCCTGGAAACCACCATTTTACTCTCTGCTTTAAGAGTTTGACCATCTCACATATGGGGTCATGCAGTATTTGTCCTTCTGTGACTAGCTTATTTCACTCAGCATATCATCTTCAAAATTCATCTATGTTGTTGCATATGGCAGGATTTCCTTCTTTTTTTTTTTTTTTACAGTACGCGGGCCTCTCACTGTCGCGGCCGCTCCGGAAGTGCAGGTTCAGCGGCCATGGCTCACGGGCCCAGCCGCTCCGCTGCATGTGGGATCCTCGCGGACCGGGGCACGAACCCGTGTCCCCTGCATCGGCAGGCGGACTCTCAACCACTGTGCCACCAGGGAGGCCCGGATTTCCTTCTTTTTAAAGGCTGAATAAAATTCTATTGTATGTATATGCACATTTTCTTTATCCATTCACCCATCGGTGGACATTTAGATTGTTTCCATATCTTGGCTATTGTGAACAATGCTGCAGTAAACTCTTCCCAAAAAACTGATGAAGATGGAATACTTCTCCAAGCAAATCTTATGAGGCCAACATCACCCTAATGCCAAAGCCAGACAAAGACACTGCAAGAAAAGAAAACTATAGTCCAATATCCCTGATGAATATAGATGTAAAAATTCTTAATAAAATGCTAGCAAACTGAATAAGAAAGCACATTAAAAGGATCGTACACCATGATCAAGTGGGATTTATCCCTGGGATGCAAGGATGGTTCAATATATGCAAATCAATAACAGTGATACACCACATTAACAGAATGAAGGATAAAAATCATATGATTATCTCAATAGATGCATAAAAATTTATATGACAAAATTCAACATCTGTTCATGATAAAAGCTCAACAAACTAGGTTTAGAAGAGATTTACCTCAACATAATAAAGGTCATATATGACAAGAGCACAGCTAACATCAAATTCAATGGTGAAAAGTTGAAAGCTTTTCCTCTAACATCAGGAATAAGGCAAGAATGCCCACTCTTGCCACTTCTATTCAACATAGTATTGGAAGTCCTAGCCAGAGCAATAGACAAGAAAAAGAAATAAAAGGCATCCAAATTGGAAGAGAAGCAGTAAAATTTTCTCTGTTTGGAGATAACATGATCTTATATTTAGAAAATCCTGAAGACTCCATGAAAAAACTTAGAAACAATAAGCAAATTCAGTAAAGTTGCAGGATACAAAATCAGCATACAGATATCTATTGTGTTTCTGTACACAAAGAATGAAATAACTGAAAAGGAAATTTAAAAACCAAGGCCATTTATGTCAAAAAGAATAAAATACTTAAGAATAAACTTAACCAAGTACGTAAAAGACTTGTACACTGAAAACTGCAAATCACTGATGAAAGAAATTGAAGACACAAATAAATGGAAAGATATCCCATGTTCATGGATTGAAAGACAATATTGTTAAAATACCCATACTAGCCAAAGTAATCTACAGAGTCAATGCAATCCTTATCAAAATCCAAATGGCATTTTTACAGAAGATTTTTAAAAATCCTAAAATTCATACGGAACCACAAAAAACTCAAATAGCCAAAGCATTTTTCTTTTCTTGAGAAAGAAGAACAAACATGGAAGCATTACACTTTGATTTCAAAATATATCACAAAGCTGCAGAAGTTAAAACAGAATCGTATGGCACTTAGAGACAAGAATGGATGGGACTTGCATGGGGAATGATGAGCAGTTTAGTTTGGAAGAAGCAAATGTACTTCATATGGATGTGAGGTGGGAACTTGCATGTGAGTCTGAGTAGTCTGGACGTTGGCAAGGCAGCCAGAGAGCTGGGACACTTAGCATTGGAAATCCCTTCAAGGTTATGTAGCCAACTCTCTCCCTGATGCACAAACCCGGTCTCAGACTTTCTCAGCCACAGTCCATTTAGCAGGGCAGGTACCCTGAGTCACCTCCCAAATCCATTTCTGTTTGTCTGCAGCAAAATAACTCAGATATAACCACAATTGTTTCCAATATAAGCATATTTGAAGGGCATTATGTGCTTATCCACTTTATCAAAAGGGGTACTGATTACTGATATCTGAAATGCAATACATATATCTTTCCAACTCCAGTGATTGGAAGTTATAAGTCAAAATATTGTTGATGCAAATATGTATTGCCATACACTATAGGCACTGTAGGGTTAACAAATGACATGTAACAAAGATAACTGAAAATGTTAAAGCTGAATGAACAGAACTTTATACTTAGAATGAAAAGCAGCAACTTAAAATCACGACTAGCTCAAAACAGCATTAAAGATATATTCCTTTCACAGACTGCAGGAATCCCACTTATCTGTGTGTGCATATATTTAATGGAGCTTTGTAATAGCCCGGATTTATCGTAAACACATAATTTCAGTCTTTATTAACTCCAGAACACCAATTTTTTATAAATTTTATGTCATATGGAAGATTATGTGTAAGTGATCTTCAGATGTAAATATAGATAAAATCTATCGTGTAAATTGCTTCTAGGAGCCAAAGAAAGGAGAACCCTTAATAAAGACACCCTCACATTTCTTAGCAGACTCGCACCCTACGGCAGAAAGATCCCAAAGGAGTAGTTTTCAGTCTCCAAAGAATGTGAACTCACTTTTCCACAAAATATTTCATTCCACAGTCAGAGCTCTCCAGAAGGGTTTTCTTACATTATTATAATCTACATCCTTGTAAAATATACCCACTGTCCTCCTTCTGAAACCCCACAGGGCTAGAGAATTCTATTTCTATATGACTTACATTATCAGGAGAAAACTGATTGTTCTTATTCTGGTTTTCATTTTGGGGGTGTGTGTGAAACTAAGATATGTTTTCTTTTTAAACTTTCTGTGGCTTAATTTCCTCCAGTTCTAACATCCACTACACTACCGATGCTTCCAGGTCTGTGTGCCTTCAGAAACTTATGATCTATTTCCACATCTAAAAATATTGAATAAGGCAGGACCAAGGATAGTGCCCGCACCTACCCATTAGACATCATTCTTCCCTGAACAGTAGCCTCTGCGTACTATCATTTGAACAAAGCAGTCATCTTTGCCTGTGGTCATTTAGATGATTACAAATCAAGTTTATTTATGCTATTATTCAATACACCCGTCATCATCTTGCCCTCAGCGAAAACAATTCAGCCTAAGATTTCAACAAACATATTGGGCATCTCCTGTGTGCCAGATAATGAGACCACTGAGATGAACAAGATATAATGTCTACACTTGAGAAAGTGGGTCCAAACATTACGGTAAGTGCAATGGCAGAATGCATGGAGTGACAGGGTGGGCGAGAAGGTGGCCGTGATGGTGGCCTCATTCATGGAACCTTTCCTAAAGGATCAGTAGGAGTTACCCAAACACAAGGGAGAAGCGCCGTCCAAATAAGGGAATGGGATGAGGGGCCCGGAGATTCGTGTTGCTGGGGGGTCATGTGTGGGCTGTGTGTGTGTGACCCTGTGGGCCTCAGATCAGAGAGAGCCTTGTTTGTGGGGAGGGAAGAGAGTCGAGATATATTAGGACATAAATTTACAGGACCTGTCGACTTGAAATATGGGATAAGGGGAGAGAGAGGTTTGGGGTCAGACAATTTGAGTGGATTCTGGTGGTTTTCACCAGGACAAAAAATGGAAAAACAGCAGCAAATCTGTGGAGCGGGGAACGATGGGGAGTTCAGTGTTGGAGCTTTGAAGTGCCTGTGGGTCACCCAGGTGGAAACACAAAACAGGTAGTGGGATGATTTACGGGAGTCAGGGAAACCGGATGACGCAAGGCACAGCCTTCCAATGCCGAATCCTTGTGTCGAGTCCACTGACGTCTGCTGTTCTGCGGGCCTCGTGTTTACATTTTGTATTAACACCTCAGCCTGTGTCTCATCACACCAGCCTTTCCTCCGGCGGATTAATGCCTTCTCCTTTTGTGTATTTGTGTACAAAACACATTTTGCTCTCACACCTTGAACTCTGGGCACCACTGTGCAAATTCCAGGGAATCACAGGGTGTAAAACTCGGCTCCTGCCCCCGGCGGGTGACAGTCTAGGGAGGTGACATTGGTGCTAACTGGCAAAACCTGCAACCCAGGGACCGGTTCTGTGGTGGAAGCGTGTGTGGGACACAACAAAGACGGGGTCGGGAGGTCTGCAGAGACTGGGGGCCAGAAACGGGGAGGGAGAGGATGGCAGGGGAAAGGGTCTGAACCACCCTGCAGGAGGCCACGGGGGTGGGGGCACGACTGGAGGAAATCGAGGACACCTGGTGGGTGCGTGCCAGTGACCACACGGGCTGGGGAAACAGTGCTGACCTGTGACCCCAGGTGCGGCAGGAGGTGAGCGACAGACGTCCCCACCCCGGTGGGTGGGTGGAGGTAAACACCTTCCAGGAGAGTAAGACTTGTCTGTTCAGAAAGCTGGATTCACCCTGTGTGTCCAGAGGTGCTGACCTGGGGAGCCAGGGAGGGAGAGCTTCAGAGAGAAGAATTACCAGTCCTGTGCGTCCCGGACGGAGGATCCTGCACACTTCCTCTGCAGTTTACTGTGTATTTGTCACTGTCCCTGCCCTCCTCGATAGTAACTGCTCCCACAGGTGGGGACACCCATTTGCTTGCTACCCAAATTACAGCCTTGGTCTGCACTTGTGGGATTAATGGATGGATACGTGCACTTTAAAGAACAGTGAGAAGGAATCAGTCCCCCCAGGGAGGCTAGGGTGACATGATTAGGAGCCGGGGACCCCATCTCCTCCCCAAAGGGCCCAGGCACTCACTACTCCTCTGTCCTCAGGGGCCTGTGGGTTTAAAATAACCAATGGGGAGAAATGAAAACCATGTCCACAGGCAGGTTCACAGGTTTTCTGAGCAGTTTTCTTCCTTGGGGTTCATCGATTTATTCTCTTACATAGTTACTTAAAGCAATGTGATGGAAGGCACGAGACTTGAGTCTAAGCTCCTGCTTTTTCTCCCCAAACTACCAGTTGCTCATCTCCAGCCCTCCTGCTGGGCTGCACCCACTCGGAGCAGGACGCTCCAGGAAGGAGCCTCGGGCCCTGCGGTGTCACAGAGGGAGAGCTCCACGCCCCGGCCTGGGTGGTTCGGGGGTCCCGCGTCGTGAAGGCCTCATAAAACTTGCGGTCTGACAGCTCCTGAGAGGAGGCCTGAAGCTGACTGACAGTCCGGGAGGCTGAGGCTGGGATGGCGCCTGGCGAGTGGATCTGCTCCTGCTTCCATGGAAACGCACAGGATTGGGAGACAAGGTGCAGGTTTTAATGACAGCCTTCTTTTTATAACTTCCCTACCTTATCCTCTTCCATCTGACCGCCGTTCCCATGGCTACCGGATCAGACAGGCCATTGGCAACCAGCGCTCCCATTTGCCCAGGGGATTTCGCGGAGTGTTGAGGAGGGCCCGGCTTCCTGGGAGGCCGGGGCTGCGGCCACAGCGCACACCCCTGCTTGCGTCCGCTGGGTGGAGCCCCTGGAAGGGTCCTGGATACTCGGCCCCTGTTGTGTAGATGGAACGGCGAAGGCTGGTCCACGGGGCCCAGACGTGGCTGGCCGTGTTCCAGTCACACGTTGTGAATGACTTACAGCGGTTTCCTCTCTTAACAATTAGAGAGAACAGTATCGGGCTGCCTAGGTGTGGAAGAGTAGTAATCTTGGGCAAATCATAGTAATTCTCCCCAGAATGCTTCCCCAGCACATGGGTCAGGAGCCCAAGGCACATTATATTGCCAGTTGAGAAAACACTGCCCCTCGGGATGGCGCTGCCTCTGTATCCACCCACTGCAGGCACTGGGGCAGCCTGCCCTCCTCCTCTGATAGGAGGGGCTCACAGTCCTTTATTGGAAGAACTGTTACCTTGACCATGTGATGATGGTCCCAAGAACAAGGAGAAGCAGCAGGTAAATACCTGGGGCTGTCGACTTTGAAATGAACACACGGAGGCCAGAATAAAGCGTCACCCTGTGCATCTCCTTTCAGATGAGAATACGATGTTTAATTTTCAGGGAACTTTTTCTTTGCCGCTATTGTCCTTAGACTTAAATGTAGACAATTTCTCTCCTATTTTCTTATTTCTAAAAACCTTAGAAGATTTAAATTATAGATTCAAATGCTGCTAAGAGCAAAACTGAGAAAAATAATAAATTTCAAAATGGCATTTTCAACACTTCTGCTCCAAACAACATAGTTACTTTGTCAGTTATTTTTCTGGACACTGTTAGCCATAGGTCTTTGGGATCTAAACACCCCCATCACTGAAATAACAGGATTCTAGTGGTATAATAAGTTGCGGCAACCTGAGTGACAACTTACAATTCAGCAGTAATTCCAAGAAAAATTTAGTCATTTTGTCCTCGCTACGCCAATATTTGCAGAAAACAGTATTTAGTTCTCTAGTGAGCAAGTAATTTTCAACAGCGTTTTGCTTGAGAAGAAACAAAGGTCCGTCTGGAAAACTCAGAGATCCTTTTGTCCTTTCCATCCTAAGACATTGCTTTTCTGACCTCTCAGTGGTGTGCTTTACACAATAAGAAAGCCATTTTGACTGTTACAGGATAACCAACAAATTTTTAAAAAATGACCTGCCTTCTTCCATCTCCATTGTGGAGAAACTAATGAAAAAACAAAACAAATGAGAACAACGCAGCCCACTCAGGGCTGCCGATGTCATAGTGACCTGCGGTGGCCTGAAGATGCCTCTGTCGTCATCACTGTCCAGGACTTGGGGTCGTCCTCTGCTGCTGCCTTTCCTTGAGGCACTTTCTCATGTGTGCGTTTGAGAAGGTGGTAAATACACAGACGGCTGTGATACGGTGTCATCTAATCAGGGCAGAACTGAGCTTGTCCAAACGGGTTCAGCTCCCACCGCGTTTACAAATCGCCGCTATGGGAACTGCTGACCCTCCAGTCTCAGCCACGACGCGGAAGCAACGTGATGAAAACATCTCTTCTTCTTCCGCTGGGTGTCGGGGGATTTGCCTTTTCCTGAGTGAGAGGCAGCCTCTCATCTACTGACGACGCAGATACACATCACAACTGCTCCAGGTCTCTCTCTCCCCATTTATTTTGCCTTCCTATTTCTACTCCTGATACTTCTTGTTTAACAAATTGTTCTTGATGTGACGTGTTCACAATAAGCCCATAGGCACAGCTGAAACACAATTTCCTGCTCGCTGCAGTCAAAATACATTAATCCTCTGGATACTTCCCCAGGACAATACTATCTCTCATGTGCAGACTTTATTTCTTTTATTCAGCTGCAAAGGAAACAAATCCTTGAAAATTGGTTTGAAAAGTGACACACAGAAAAGTCAGGACTAGAATTCCTGGTGTGCAGAGTTCGCCTTAAACACTCGTGTTTGCAAGAAGCACCGTCTGTCAACCCTCATGTGTGAGAGAAATTGAGAAGAGTCACTCCACAGCTGAGTCGAGGGGGTCCTCCAGAGTCCCCTCACATCCCCAGCCCCCCCAGCCCCATCCCCCGCGAAGTCCTGCTCTGTCCCAGTTGCGGCTCCAGGGAGACCCGGCACCACCTCAAGGGACACAAGCTGTGCAATTTTCAGGTAAACTTGGGCATCTCGGCGGCTTATTCTCCTGACAGTTCAGTTGGTGGGGACTCAGGTGAACACACCCTGCTTAGCTCGCAACCTGGAAGCTTTCTACGTAATCAGGTAGGTAGGTGTGCACACCTGCACCTGCACATGTATTTTATGTGTCAAGGTGCATGCTTAGGTAGGCATGTAGGTAGGTATGCATGGAATCTATGTAAGTACATATGTATGTATGTATGAAGTATGTAGGTGCATATGTAGACAACTATGTAAATAGACACGTAGGTAGGTACGTATATGTGTAGGTACACAAGCATGTATGTACACGTGTATATGTGAAGGTAAGTATGCAGGTACATATGTGGATAGTCAGTAGGTATGTAGGTATGTACACATGTAGGTACATGTGTAGATAAGTATGTGAATAGATATATAAGTATGTATGTAGGCACAGGTGCAGGCGGGTTTGCACCCATGTAGGCACAGCTGCAGGCAGAGATCATTGACTCCTACTCGCCAGCCTCTCATGCCGCCTTCTGGCAATGGGGACGGGGCAGCACCAGGTCCTCTGGCCCACGCAGTGGGACGCTGCCTTCCTGGCTGCACTGAGGCTGCATCTCACAGGGAAGATTTCACACACAGCTGATGTGAGAACCGAGGTGGCCACAGGCCCCATGTCCACCCAACGGCCCTGCCCTCCTTGTTCTGGGACAGCATGTATGCTGGGACCACAGCCTGTTCACGTCCAACTCCAGCAGGACACAGGGCCCCAAGCGCTCAGGTCTCTCCTGATGAGAAACAAAATATGTGACTTTCCCCTCTTCTGGCTGCATCATCAGATTGCAGCAGGTGAGTGTCTGAGAAGCCTGGCCAGGAATTCAAATCTACTTCAGCTCCAAGGTGCTGTGTTTCTGGTACCTCTGAGGCCTTATTTATTTAAGGGAGTAAAGGCACAATTCCTGGAGGTGCCGTGTCAGCTGGTCATTCACCTGACATTTGTCCCTGGGCCTGTTACCCCAGAGAACGTGTGTGCGTGTGTGTGCGTGCGTGTGTTTACTGAGCACCAGTACACATGTGATGGTTGCTTTCTAGATGGTAACTCTGACAGAGATCTTTTCTGGCATTTGGGAGGTGACAGGCAGAATTCTGAAATACCACGATATTCCTCCAAAATTCCAAAACGTTATATTCCGAATAGGTAAGTCTAGATGGACAGCTGAGTAAATCATCTGATGAACTGAGTAGACAGAATGTCTGAAAACTTTAGGTCAAGGGATTAAAAACACACATGTCTGTAGGTATCTGGGTCTAAAATTTAGATTTGCTTTGATTGCCTACGAACAATCTGGACTGCTCGTCTGCAATGATGCTCTACTGTATTCTTCTTGGTCTGTGTTCTGTTCTATTATTTTGAGGGCGATATGTGTACACAGGAGTCATTATCTACCTCACGATAAAGTACCAGCGCAGAAGTAACGACAGACAGTTCACAAGGAGGGGTAACGAGGGTCAGCGAGGCCGCCTGTCACCACAAGGATGTGGCCAGAACCGCCAGATATTTCAAGAGAAACCAGAAATCCAGATGTATGGGTGGGATTCTCAGATGTAAAATGCCAAGAAAGTAGCTGGGATTTAGATCTATAAACATGGGTGTGTTGGTTTGGGACTGGAAGAGGAAGGAAGAGAGAAAACGTAGAACTGTTCCATCAGTTTTCAACTTAGACCTTGCTCGCTGGCACGTCTGTGGCTCCCAACCCTCCCTGCGTATCCGAATCCCCAAGGGTGTGGCGGTGGCGGCGGGGGCGGGGGAGGGGGCGCTGTGGAGACTGGCAGAGTCCTTGGGTGGTGCTGTCTGAGCCCCAGGAGAGGGTCGGGGTCGGGTCCCTTCGCTGGGGCCTTGGGTAGCAAACCTTGAAAATCAAACAGGATAACTGGGCAGGGCTCAGGGGGAAGGTCCTCAAAGTACTAGGTTGATTCTGATGCAAAGTAAGAGGTTGAGAAAGACTCAACACTTAAAATGCTTGAGCTCTGTGGTTGCAAATGATTTAAACCAGCAAAAAAAAGAAAAAAAACACCCACACCCACCTCACTAAATAAACATTACACACACACACACACTCACCCTGGGGTGCAAATGCTTGCTGGTGCAAATCCACGGGAACAAGGGGAGAGTCCAGCTCAGGAGCGGGATTATTTGCAGATCCCAAGAGGAAGGAGGTGGAGGGGCCACCGGAAGCCTGGGCTTGGACCACCTGCCCTGCCACCCCACTGCCCAGGCTCTATAACTTCACCAGTTGGAGGTCATAGGACCCTGTTGTGACATATGACGTACTGCTAAGACATAGTCAGAATTTTTAAAAAAGCATGTATATATACTGCAACAGGCAAGCTTTAGGAAATCCATGTGAAGAATATAAAATGTACAAAAGAGATGTTTTTTGTGCAATTCACGTGTCAGGCTTGTGCTAAACAGGTAGAGATTCACGTCTCTGCAGAGTCGAGAAGGGTCAGAGAAATAAAAGCAGGGGCCATGGTTCTCCACCTATGAGTGAAAAGGATTGCCCTTAGCTTGAGTGGAGACTGCTGTGAGTTCAGAGGAGGAAGGGAATTAATTGAATTTACAGCAGACTGGAATCCTTCCATTGTACTAATATAAATATTAATATGTCATCTCATTCTTCAAAAATTACATAAATTACAAGAGGGAGTCATATTTTTATTTCTTGATTTGCTTCATGAAAGCATTTAATATGAAGTATCCATTCTATTTTTTGTATATATAAAAAAATCTCTCTTAAACGTAGGATTGTTCCATAATTTATAAGAGATTATAGACTTTTGAGGCAAGTAGTTTCTTTGAAAAGACACAGACGCGATCTCAGATTTGGTGAGAAAAATGGATGTTCAAAAATTCTACGGTGGGTCCTGCCTTTTAAATCCTATTCAAAAACGATCCGCAGCAAAATGAAAACGGCAATATTTGTTCACACCCCATGAGCAGGCCTGAGTAGCAACGATCTGTGTCTGGGCTGCTGTCACGTGATGTATTGCGGGTCCTACACTTTGCCCCAGGCAGCAATCTTAATTAAGGCCTTTCCTAAAGAGTGCTCCAGGGGTGCATTACCAAATCAGTGCCAAAACAGATGAATGCCTAACTGCCACCAGTGTGGGACCCCACTGAATATACATTTCCCTTCAGAGATCGTGTTGTCATCAATGGGGCCAGCCTGCACGACCCTTCAGTTAGCCTTGACCTGCAGGCAGGAAGATGTTAAAACTGGGCGGGGGGGAGTTGAAAATATCGCTGTCTTACGCGTGCACCCTTGTCTGCGGGTTCACAGCCCTAACAGGGTTCTGACTGTGAGAACCACGGTTCCTGATCCTCCTCTTGTCCTGACCGGGATGCATTTGTCTGCTCTCCCCCAGGTGGGAGAGGCTGCAATACTTCTGGGGTTTGAGGCTGCCGCCTGACAGGCCTGTATTTCAGAGCATACTCTGGGCCTGGTCACACGGTAGATGTTTGCACCCAGTTTTGAGGAGCACGGGGAGGTACCCTCTGCCCGTTCACAGATGGGTCGCTCTGCTTACAGCACACAGACCCCGGCAGCGAACCTGCCGGTACAAGAACGCGGCTCAAATCAGCAGTTTGCTTTCTTCCAGATTTCTCTGGGCTGTGTGAGCTATTGTGGCCAAATGTTTCCCAATCTGCTCATTCCTCAGCCAAAACTATTCCCTGATATTTTAACTCTGAGACACCTGACTAGCATCTCATTTACTTAAGGAACCCCAAGGATTCATCCGACCTTGCATCTCTTGGCGGGATGTGACCGTGTAATCCTGGAAGCTTCTGTCCCTCAGGGCACTAGCTCTGCTTCATCATCTGGTGGCATTTGTACATCAATCCACCTTTCACATTTCTCAGCTTCCTCTGATGGAGCATTTTTTTCTGTGATTCCAGAGGAACAAATATCTTCATAGTCCCAACATAATGTGTTTGCCCAGGAATAGTATATCTACAGATGTAGATTTTCCTGTTTATATTAGCAGAAGGAAGACAACATCAATCTCAGCCTTTTTTAACCATGAGGAAAACATGAATATGGAGAATGTTTCTGAATAATAATTCCTGGGTAAAAACCACCACATCTATTTCAACCTGACCAGTCCTTAAGTGAGATGAACTCTAAATTTCCCAAAGTAGCACCTTTAAAAGCCCAGAATAAAGATATTTAGGGAAGGAGACACTATAGCACAATGTCTGTATGGAAGAAACACTGGGTGATTTCAGCATATCCGGATAGAGGCACTGAGGGAGTGACACACATGCTCTCTCCTGGCTTCTCTTTCTTGAGTCTGATACCTTGTGAGACTAAATGAGACAGAGAGAAAATACTATAGGATATATATATATATATATATATATATATATATATATATATAGCATTCATATGATGAGGTCCATCTATACAAGCCGCTGCTATGGACGTGAAGATGGCTAGGACACCCCTTCTTTAGCATCCCAGCTATCTGGCGCAGGGAGATGGGGGCAAGTCTGTCAACCGCAGCAGCATCAGAGCACCAGCAAGCAGAGACCTGCTCTACGGGGACTGGGGAAAGGCTGCACTGGACTTGCGACGGGACCCAGCCCCGGAGGAGGAGAAGCAGTGACCAGACGGTAACAGCGGGCAGCAGTGCGCTACTGATTATAGGGAGATAATTATAAAGAACTGGTAGTTAAATGCTAAGATAACCTTACATCTGTAAGCACATCATTGTTTACGAGACACGTCCAAATCCATCAATTCAAATGATCTATATAAAAATCCCGAGAGGTGGGGCTTCCCTGGTGGCGCAGTGGTTGAGAGTCTGCCTGCCGACGCAGGGGACACGGGTTCGTGCCCCGGTCTGGGAAGATCCCACACGCCGCGGAGTGGCTGGGCCCGTGAGCCATGGCCGCTGAGCCTGTGCGTCCGGAGCCTGTGCTCCGCAACGGGAGAGGCCACAACAGTGAGAGGCCCGCGTACCGCAAAAAAAAAAAAAAAAAAAAAAAAAAAAAAATCCCGAGAGGTGGTTATCATTCCTTTTTTATAGCCAGTCAGATGGCTCACCGAAGGTTATGTACAAATTGAAATCAGATAAACCAGAGCTTAAGTTGGTTCTTCTGCTTCCAAAGCCAATATGCCTCCTACGCTGTGAAGTGGGTTTACAGGAAGCCAGGGGCGGGAGGCCAAGCTTAAAACGTAAACATCTGCAAGAATTCAGGGATGGGCACTAGAAAGCTCCCCCGTGGCAGGATGCTGAATATCTGTGAGGAAGAATTGCCTTCTGTTGTCCCGTCAATTTTGCAACTTCTTTTTAGGACTATTTTGTATCCTTTAAAAAAAAATGAGATATAATTGACATGTAACATTGTGTGAATTTAAGGTGTAGGACATGCTGATTTGATACATTTGTATCTTGCAATATGACTGCCTTTGTAGTGGTAACTAACACCCTATTATATCACAACCCAATTAAAAAATGGGCAGAGGAACTAAATAGACATTTCTTTGAAGAAGACATACAGATGGCCGGCCAACAGGTACATGAAAAGGTTCTCGACATCCTTAATCATCAGGGAAATGCAAATCAAAACCACAGTGAGATATCACCTCACACCTGTTAGGATGCCCTTATCCAAAAGAAAAAAAAGCAAAACCACAGAAAATAACAAGTGTTGGTTAGGATGCGGAGAAAAGAGAACCCTCATGCATTGTGGTGGGAATATAAATTGGTGCAGCCACGATGGAGAACAGAAAGGAGATTCCTCAAAAATTAAAAACAGAATTACCATACCACCCAGCAACCCGACTTCTGGGTATTCAGCCAGAGGAAATGCATCCTTTGGGTTTAACCAGTTTTATGATCTCCTAGACACCCACCATTCGTGTCGTGTGCTGCCCCTCGAATTGTTAAGTAAGTACTGATAACGAGAAAAAAAGGGCAGCATTTGTGGTGTGTTCCCCCAGGAAGCACACCCTTTTGGTCCAACTTCTTATTCCCTCAACTGTCATTCTGCCTGAAGGTGAACAGGGCCAACTAGTAAAAATTCCCAACGGAGATGCGGTTTTTATAGAGAATGAAATAGAATGAACAGGCTCAGACTGAACGGGCAGCACAGTCCTGAGGACACCTGCTCAGACCTCCTTGGACATGGGGCCCGTGGTTCACACTCATCTTTACACATAAACACACAGCCCTCCACAAGGTGAGGAGCTGGTTTGAAGTCATCATTCAGGAAGGGAGAAAAGAGAAGAAAAGCAGAGCCCAGGACGTTCTCACGCCTGTGCTGTTCGTGGCTGAGCCAACGCCTCCCCGAGCCTCCGCTTTCCATGTTAATAACTGGACCACATGCTCCCTGCTCGGGTAACTGGACCGTTGTAAAAATCACAGGATGTGAGAAAGCTATTTTTCATCTATAAAATGCTGCAATATGAGGGTTATTGTTATTTCTCTGTATACTGTCAAGATGCCACTGGCCCTTCATGTCATTGATAGTTTATTTTGTGATATAAATATATGCTCATTCTGTAACTGTTTATTGAGTGTCGTCTTCTCAGTTTTGGGAACTGAACAGAGAACAGGACAGAAAAGGTTCTCTCTCACTTGGCCCTTATAGTTTAGTGGCTCGAGACAGAGAGCAAACCGAGCAGGGAACGAGCAGGACTTAGCAGGTGGCAGTGAAGCAGGGCCGTCGATGAGAATGACTGGGTCCTTTAGGGAAGTAGTTATTATAGGTGGAGTTGTGTCCCCCCAAAAGATACATGGAGGTCCCACCCCCAGGGGCTCAGACGTGACCTGTGGAAAAAGGGTCATTGAAAGTGAAATCAGTGAGGGTGAATGAGACCACAGTGGGGTCAGATGGGCCTTGACCCAACCTGACTGCTGTCCTTGTAAGAAGACGGAGACCCAGAGACTACCCTGCCCGGCCTGTGGGAATGAGCCTCCCCTGGGGCTTCGGAGGGAGCATGGCCCTGCTGACACCCTGGTTTTGGATCCCGGCCTCCAGAACTGGGAGCAGCTAGACATGACTCACGGTGACGGTGGGTCATCTGAGGCTAGATGGGGCTGGGGGGTGTGGTTAATCTGTGAACCAGGAACAACTGTCCCCGTGGCCCATGGGAGGGGACTTCAGAAAGGGACCAGGACTGAAGTAGGGTGGGATGAGTGTTTAAGCTTCACGCACGGGCCACAGCGAGGGCTGTGAGCCTGGTTTTTATGACACTGAGCTCAGACCCGACGGAGACACTCAGGCCCGTGTGGGCAAACCAGTCCACCTGACACACCCTGAAATGCGGCGAGGCTGTGAAACACAGACTTGGACAGGCCACAGGCTGTGCGACACGACACAGATTTAAAAGCGCTTCATCAGAACTTTACACCAGGCCACAGTGACTACCGAACGCACATTTTGGCTAAGTAAGTAATAAAATTGGCCCCAGACTAAAAACCCAGGATTCACGTTTTTGGCAACACAGTGTCAGTCATAGTATTTTAGTTTTGCTATTTGATAATGGGAGTGTTCACGCGATTTATGAAGTATTAAGTGGTGCACATTAGAGAAAAAAATTAAATTCCTTATTTTTGGCTAATTCCTGGACAGTAGGTTTATTCCATCTTTTGTTTCTTTCACCAGGTATATTTTTGCAGTAAGTCCACACGCTCTAGTTTTAGACTGTGATAGATTCAGGTCAGGATAATGAACACATAGGGGGTGGGGGATAAAGCCAGAATGTTCTGTGTCTGCGAGTCACAAAGAAAGTCGTAAAGGAAGGATGAGGGACCTTCATTCACGCTCGTAGCACTTTCCGGTGATCTGCCTGTGGTCCTCTCAGTGACCTGCCGGGACCTATTTCATCATGAACGGATGAATTTGTTCATCCATTTACCAAGTATTCACGAGGTGCTGGGTACGGGGAACACAATGCAGTAACAGAGGTGTGGTCCTGCCCTTGGTCTGCATTTTACTCCATTTTAAATTCTCCTCTAAACAGACTTTAAAAGCTTGATGGAATAAGCACCCCTTTTTAGCCAGTAGCCGTGTCTCCTGAAAATCAGCTTTGCGTCTGAGGTTAATGAGCTGCCTTTGATTGAAACAGTGTCCTGTCTGGATTCCTGCTTCTTGTTTACCTTTAAATACGGACATATTTGTGTGTGTGGTAAACTGAAATCCTGCACTTGCGAGAGAACCCCTGCTCCATGACTAACACTGCAATAATAACACTGCCAGCTATGAACGCTAAGGGAAAATAACCCTTTGTTCTAATTTTTAAAATCTGTGGACTAAAACAGCACTCATGGGGCCGATAGCCCAGGCAGTAGATTAAAAGCCTGTTAAATGCTATTTTCAGCTTGGCAGGACACCCACTGCTGGCAGTTCCACTCCTTCAGCTCCACTTCTTTTGAAATACGGCAACCTTACTGCAGCCAGGTGACCACATTAAAGTGTCGTTTTAGAATGATTAAATAACCATACACACAAACGGAATTAGGTTTACTGTCTAACTCCTAACTATAGAATGCAAGCTGCGTCAAGGGGTGGGAGGGGGCCCTTGACCTCCCAAAGGCCCACCGCATGCCCCAAACCACCCTCAATAAATTTATAATCTAGTAAAAAGTATGCCTGGTGGGTTAGTCCAGCTTCTACCCACCCCCCAACTATAAACCTGTCCTATATTGATATTCTTGAGTGATCTTTGGTTAAAACCCCAAACTTGTGCTGATTTCGTGATTTTCTAGGCTTTCTCTTTTTTATTATTTTAAATTATGAACCAAACCACAGGTATAACTTGTATATTTCTGCGCAGGAAGGCTTGGAACACCCACTAATTTTAAATAGTTTGATTTTGGTTAAAATAGTTTTTAGACCACAGTTTGCATGATATGGTTGATTTGAAAACTGGGAAACTGGGAATCTGAATTGTTTTGTCTTGCTACAAACCAATCTTGCAAGAATATTTCCTCAGTTACAGCACGTGGCTTTAAGAGAATTATCAGTAAAAAGCAACCAGTTGGAAGCTCCACGCTGGAGGCAATATCCAAGTTGTATGTCAAATATGTAAAGTTCATATCAAGAAGGTCCCTTTTACGTTCATTTATGAAACCCCCCAGAGAATTCCTACCTTGCTGAGGACAAAAGGAGAACTCATGGTTTCCAAATTCAATGGAAAGTATCTCAGAGGTTATGGTGCCAAGTGAAAATAAATCCAATCCAGGGCCACTATGCAACGGTGAACATACACACCTAAACTGAGGAAGAGAATTCCAGCCCCTGTGCTACATTTGGGTACAACATAGTCTTACAAAAGATTTGGAGCAGGCTTCAGGCATTAGGATGTGTGAGCTTTAGACATTTTCCATGTCACTGAGTCAGAAATAGAGACTAGAACCCCATCATCCTGTTTGGGTCTGAAGAAAATTACAAACCTTTCTCGTCATCATGATTGTCATCACCATCACCACCATCATCACCATCAACATCACCACCAGCATTACCACCATCACCATCATCACCATCGCCGACATCATCACCACCACCATCATCACCATCATCATCATCACCATCATTAATCACCACCACCATCATCATCACCACCACCATCACCATCATCACCACCATCATCATCACCATCATCACCAACATCATCACCATCATTAATCACCACCTCCATCATCATCATCACCACCACCATCACCATCATCACCACCATCATCATCACCACCATCACCAACATCATCACCATCATTAATCACCACCACCATCATCATCACCACCACCATCACCATCATCACCACCATCATCATCACCATCATCATCACCACCACCACCATCACCATCATCACCACCATCACCATCACCATCATCACCAACATCATCACCATCATTAATCACCACCACCATCATCATCATCACCACTGCCATCATCATCATCACCACCATCACCATCACCAATCACTACCACCAGCATCATCACTGTTATTATGAATGTCACCACCACTATCATGTAACTGAATTTCATCCGATGAAGAGCAATGAACACTGGGCTATGAGCAATGGGTGCATTATTGTGTACTGTGGCTTGTTGGACTGAGACGTGTAGTAGAAACAATCAAATATGAAGGAACTTTAGAATAGTATTAATAGTATTTAGTATTTATAACACAATGATCTGGTGGTAAAGACCTGGAGCACACACTCAGAGAACCTCAGACCTAGTCCTACCCTGGTAGTCACTGGCTTTTGATTTAAGACATGCCCCTTAAACTCCATAAGCCTAATTTGTCTCATGGATGAAATGTGGTAGTAATAATAATACTACTTGCTTCAGAAGTTGTTGAGAATTTCACACAACATCAAAATGCCCATTTTGCAAGGAGAAAACCAAGCTCATTAAGGCTAAGGAACTTACACAAGGAATCACAACTACCAATTAACGCACTCTGAGTATGGACTGGGGTCTTTCTGTTTAGAGAATTCATGTACCTGACCAACTGCCTATATTGGCTCCATCGTTTGGAATACTGCACATTTATTGATGATCTGTACTTTAAAGACTAGCAAGAAATTTCTAGGTAAGTTTGCTGAAATAATGCAGAAAATGTACTCTTTTATTTGAGATGGATTTTAGAACAGGCTCATTTAAAATGAAGGTCCATTTATAAGCTGTTCTCTTATCCATCCCCTGAGTTCCTTTCAGTCCTATTACACAGTTAGTTTTCCTCTTTCTCATATAAATAATTGATAGAAAACTACTCATAAATTATATATACATGTTATATACAATTATGTAACATAATTACAGATATATATATATACACACACACCCATAATCACTAATTATGCTCTTTCAGACACTATTCCTTATTCTCTCTTCAACCTGGAATCATCTTTCAAAAGTACCTTGTTCAGTGTGAAATAAAAAATTATATATAAATATCACTTTTGTCTTTCAACAGCTTATAAATTAATTGGGGAGATCCCACATACACACTTAAAATATCTGGTTAGAAAATCCAAGTCTGTACAATTTGGGTAAATAAAGAAGTAACTGTTTCAGAGTATAAATTCCATAGAAGTTGAAGGAGGGGTTACTGTTGGCTGATGAGGTGGAGAAGGCTCCCTGCAGGACACGGAGTTTGGCGTGGGCGATGGTGAGCCTGGTGAGGATGTTTCCAGACATAGGGAAACAGTAACATGACCTGATTGGCAAAATGGAAATGTCTCATGAGATCAGATGTGTGTGTATATGTTTGTTCATTGCTGTGGTGGTAGAAATCAGTAGATGCTTTGGAAAACTGTTTGATATTGTCTAATAAATCTGAAATTACACACATCCTATGACTAATAATTTCATTGGTAAATGTATGGACAGGAGGAGTTCTAAGATACATTATCACTATCGTTTGTCAAAACTTTCCTTAATTTCATCTCCTCCTCAGTAACCCTCCCCCTAACACACACAGACACACAGACATGCACACACACAATTGCATATCCAAAATGCCTTTACGTAGGTTCTTACAAATCTAGTTTTATGTCTATGCAAATGGCTTACATCTTTAATCAAACTTTCTGGCAAACACACCCTTTCCCACTAGCCTGAAGTTAGCAGTCTTCTCATCACTCCTGCTTGTTCAGTAACTACTGCAGGAGTGGAGATGCTGTATGTGGCCAAAGTGCCTAAACTTTGGATACTATCTCCCTGCTTCTCATCTCCTGTAAGAAAATCCCATAATTAACCATGCGTTTTTAGATATGTTATTAAAATTCATCAATGGCTTCTTCTTTGGGAAGAGACCTCTTGGGTCCCCAGCACACGGTGACAACAGAAAATCTCCGTGAACTGTAACCAAAACCAACTTCTAAGCAGGTGTAACACTATCTCCCCATATCAGCTTTCAATAGAGCTCAACTCTTAGCTACCAATACACATTTAAAACTTTCATAATAAAAGGGTAAGATTTATAGAATGGGGCCAGAAAAAAAATCAGATTTAAACTTTTCAACGTGTATAAATGTCATTAGAAAAAGTCATCAAGAAAAAAATATGGAACTCCCTAGTCCTGATTTCAAAATGAAAATGCAAACGGAAGAAAATAAATCCTACAGACTATTTTGTAATAATGAGAAAATCGAGTTCTTCTTGGTAGTTTTCAAGACATCTTTTTTTTTTTTTTTTTTTGTGGTACGCGGGCCTCTCACTGTTGTGGCCTCTCCCGTTGCAGAGCACAGGCTCCGGATGCGCAGGCTCGGCGGCCATGGCTCACGGGCCGAGCCTCTCGGCGGCATGTAGGATCTTCCCGGACCGGGGCACGAACCCGTGTCCCCTGCATCGGCAGGCGGACTCTCAACCACTGCGCCACCAGGGAAGCCCTCAAGACATCTTTAACAAAGTGTTTCTCAGACACGCACAGTCACAGTAAAAAGCAATGAATAGCTCCTGTGTGATTCTTCCAGAATTTACCTAACGAATAAGTGTGATTATTTAGATTTGGACTGCACGTATAATCACAGGGTCAAGACCCATCCAAACCAAAATAAACACTTCAGCGTAACATTAATTCAGGAAATCATGTAACACCTGTATTTTAAAATCCAAAAGAATAAATTACTGTGATTCACTGTGGACCATGGGTTCACTAGCTCCTCAGTCATTATCGCCTAGTCTCTCTATCCCAGGCCTTCACCCCTCACCCCTCACTCGTTCTCCTCTCCTGCCTCCTGTCTCTCCTCTCTGATCTCTCATCAGTCACTCACGCCTCTCTGTCTACATTAAGAAGTGACTTCTAGAATTGTTTAACCCTTATTCGGCAGGTATTTAAGATGACAACCCACATTCGTGACACATTTTATGTGGTATCATGTGCTATTTTTGGATATTTCTACCTAAAAAAGCGAGGTTTTTGACTTTTTAGAAAAACTGTGGTTATTTATCATTCCCAGTTCCCTACTTCTTAACAGTGACTCCTCCCAGGTCTGGTACCCTGGGTCCCCATCCCGCCCCATATTCACACCCCCACCACCTCCCCTCGTGTCTAATTGTCCGCCTGGTGCCTCTTGTTATTTTGGTTTTCTTCCTGTGCTCTACAGAGTTTTTAACCTAATTACAGGTTACTTAAACCAAAGTGCTGATGCGTTTCTGTCTTTTTTGAAAGGTATAGGGAGTAGAACTGGCACTGCTGGGAGGTAATGATTCCAGTTGAAATTCCATTTCCATAGCTGTCAAAAAGGGCTCCATGGCACAAACAGTGGAAATTCCCAAACCAAGTCTTGATACCTCTATGCTGGTTTCAACTATTAATGTATTTGCTAATTCAAAGTAATACATTTAACTAATTATATCTAATTATATTCATAAATACTTGCAACACAGAGGATAAAAACAAATTTTGGGTGCGTAGTAGCAAGGAACAATTTGATCAGGCCAATAAAATAGGGGTCAAAATAGGCACACTGCAATAATCTTAAAATCCTGTCCCTCCGTTAGAGGTGGGTGCACAGGTAGCTAAGAGCTTCCTTGTCATCAGTGCGAAGAAATTATGATCTCTGACAAGATTCACAATAATCATAAAATAAAAATGAACCGCTTGTTCTGGAAAAGCACTGGTCTTGATGAGTCTGAAACCTGGAGATGGACTGCTAGCCTGTCCTCTAGGTCAGCTTAAACATGTATGCAACAAAAAGTTTTTAGTTTGGTATCCATGGAGGTACTCTTGATTCTCCTGGAACTGGGCATAGAATTTGGTGTGTGTATGTACTAATTTTTGTAGCATTACGTGTCCAGAGCTTCCTCCAGGTTCTCAAAAGCAATCTTTTTCTAAATGTGTCCCTCAGACCACTTGTGCCAGAGTCACTGCGGTGACCTGATAAACTTGGGGTCCCGGGCTCTGCCCCCAACAGAATGACCGAAGGGGGACCAAGAACCTGCATTTGAATAAACGGCCCACATGAATCCTCTCCCGACATCACGACTTTTTCTTCACACGCACGTGAGTACCCAAACTCACTCATTATCTGTTTCTGGAAACTATCCTTAATTCAATTAAAAACAAAAAATAGTGAAGAACAGATTACAAAGAAGCAATTCCACAGAGGCCCCGATCAAGACAGCACAGATATATCGCTCTCCTGCAGCCTGTTTGGATCCAAGGGTAAATGTAAACTAGCCCGGGGGAATTTATGGACTTCATGTCCTTCAGACAATCCTCCATAAATATCACTTCTCCCCACTGGGCATTTCAGGAGGATTAGAAAACAGAATTCAAGGTTTTCTTTACTGACAAGAGCCTGGAGGCCAGAAATTCAGTGTCTCCACTAAGGACAAAGCCATTTGATTTGTTAATCAGCCAGCCGAGGGCAGGATTAAGATTTTATTCTCTTCTTTCTAAGAACTCTGCGCACTGAAGAGTCATCACCCTCCCTGATACCTGAGGTGGCCAATGATACACGCCACACTCGGGGAGCAGCCTGGTGAGATGGGAAATTAAACCCGCAATCGTGAGGCAATTCTGGAGCTGAGGCGGCGACCTGCAGCCAGGGTGGTCGGCAGGAGAGGACGCGGCTGGCACCTCGTTGGGAGTGTTTGAGAACTGACCCCGTTTCCACTGTTTTCACCAAGGAAGACTTCCACTCATGCGCCAGCCCCCACTGGCGGTGCCCGGGGGTCCCCTGGTGCTGCACCACCTACACCCGCGACAGCACTTGCATGACCCCTGAGATGTTTCACACTGCATTTAACAATTTTCTATTTCATGCAAACACATCAAGAAAGGGGACTGAATTCTGTACTCTGGGGAAACATGTGCATACACACTCACATGCACATGCCTCCTCATTCTCTCAAGAGGGAGACAATGTGGTTTTGTGCACCGCTTGCCTCCTTCAAGATGCGAAGTGCTCCCCGAGGCTTCCTGTCGCCCCTTCCCTACTCTGAGACTCAGACACAGCAACCCTGGAAGAAGTAAATCTACTAAATCTGTCTCTGAGAAGGAGTTAGGCTGCAGCACACCCACCCCAAACCTCGAGCCCCGCGCTGCTCGCTGGGGCCACCTGCCTGCTTCCCGCGGGCTCCATCGCGCCATAGATGCACTCGTCTGAATTCACCTCACTTCCACGAGCGCTACCCGGGGGTGCGGGGACAGGCCTGGTGGCTGAAATCATCCACTTCCCAACCTGTATAAATGCAACATTTATTTTGATAGGGGTCCTCAGAACCCCTGACAAATAGGAAAAAAAATGGGATCACGGTGTCTGATTATTGAATGAAAATAATCTTTATGCAAGCAAGAAGGAATGATTTTTCAATAAATCTTGCTAAGATGTCTGTGTTTTGGGCAGATCTGGGTAATAATATAACCATATGGCGCCATTCTTTTTCTCTCTCCATTCTACTCCTTTCCTATTTTTTTCTGCTGCTATCGAGCATATTATCTTAATTCTGTTTTAAATAACTTTTGGAAAAACGTTAGAAAACAGCAGTAAGGTTAAGCCTAAATGCATACATAACATGCACGCTCTACAATAAAACTTACAAGAAAAAACTAAAAGAATGCCCTATCTCTGCTCTCATTAATTAAATTACACCACTTCTCCCAGCAGTTGAGGCCCCTTCATTTCTCCAAAACCCTGCTCACGTCTTACTTCTCTCCCTGCTTGATGGGAAACAGTCCATCTGGCTCTGAGACTTGTGACACTATCTTGGTGCTTATCTCTTTGCAAACATGTGCAGTTGTGTACATTTTTTCAATATCTAAAACAGTCTTTAAGGTATTTTTACTGTTTATTTTTGCTACTCAGAAGATACTATTGTGTCACAGTCTCACGTCTCGCCCAACATTAAACAAAATTGTCCTGGACTCTGCAATTCTCAAACCTGGGAGTCTGGTTCTACAAAACACACACACGACACACCACAAATAAAGTCACTCCCTGCAGAGCTTTGCCCACCTAGTTCCACCTGCGTTCGTGTTCTGCACAATCAGAAGGTCTGTGAACGATGATGAAGCTGAGAAGGACCACAGTTGTGAAGGCAAGGCTGATGCGAGTATATGAAAGCAGGTCTTTTATTCTTTTGGGGCAGTAACAAATGACTCACATGCCACCTTCCTTTCCGAGGAAGTTCACGGTTGGGTAGCTGAATCGCAGGGAGGTTAAGTGAGCTCCCTGTGGCTTCTCTGACACACACACCTTCCCACTGAAAACTCGTTCTGCTTGAATTAGAACCCAAGCACCTTCTAGCCCTGAGTCATTTGCTCTGGCTACTGACCCAGGGAGCCCGCTGGCTGGGGCCCCCGCCGCACAGCACCCCACAGCTCTGTGCTCTCCTTCCTCACCATCTGTTTGTCAACAGACATCTTCTTTTATTAAGCACACCCCAAACTCTCTCCTTTATCTCTTTCTGTACATGTGTGGCACGTTAAAAAAAAAGAGGTAATAAATAATTTTTCAATTTTATCCTTTTTCATGGCTTTTCTCATCCTTGATATCAAAATCAGGACACATTCTGATAGTTATCTGTTACCACTTATTTGTTTTACTATCTGCTAATATACATTAACGCTTGATCTGATAATCTATATTACTGCACCTTTGCGTAAAATAAAATCAGGTGTGCTCATTGCTGTGAGGATCCTCTGAATATTTTTCACATAAAGATGAATAATATGGTGCTATTGGTCACGAAGAAATTTAATGACACATGAATTTGTTCATAAAAGCTTGAATTTGGTCAAGTGGCTCATTTCCAGTTCACCTCCAGCAACCCTTCTGAAATAGAGAAATTCTGTCTACAGTATATATGGTTTCTGGGGGGAAAGGCTAGAATGCCTGTGGAATATCCCAAATGATCGAGTCTCAGGCCTACAGGTGCCGAGAGGTGACCTTGTCCAGCCCCTCTGAGCTGAGGGGCGAACCCTAGCTGGGGTGTCTCCGCGTCTGAGACCAGACCTGATCGCTAACTGACAGCGATGTAATCCTAGCACATTTACTGTGCACCCCTGGGTCCCACCCCCTGCTCTGGGCTTGGAGCTCATCACTGTGTCCATTTTATACAAGAGGAGCGTGGAACTTAGGAGCAAGGAAACTGCTGGGAAGCACGTGAGGCTGGAATGTTCTGACCCCTTCCCTCTCCTGGGCTGAAGCACTTACTCACCCTTATGGAGGGACTTCCTGATATTAGGGGCAGGAGACAACAGTGCAAAGTAGCCACGACAACTAAGTCTGTGTGTGGGATGGTGGAAGGGGCCTCGTGCTGGTGAGCGTGGGTCCAGGGTGCTGGGAGGGGAGGAGAGAGGACGCAAGGACGGGGCTGAGGCCGGAGTCAGCAGGAGGAAGCCTGGACCCACTGGGAGACATACACACACACAGCCCGGGGTGGGGGGGCGACCCCTCTTAGGCTTTCCTCTGGGCAGAGGGTTGGTTCCCTTCTTCCCCTGGGTCCCTCCCTCCAGATCATGGATCGACACCTGCTCCCGGCGCCTCGGCTCCTGCTGCTAATCTGACAACCACGTTCCCTGGAGTTTGAGTGTCTCCCAGCGATGTTCACACTTGATCAGGGTGACAGTTTTCAACAGGGATTAGCCTATGAGTGCAGCTCACACTTCAACATCAGCTCGTGCAGGGAAGGGACACGTCTCCCCCGCCCGCCCCGTGAGCTGGCTCGGGAGATAGGTGAGGAGACAGGACCGTCTCGGAGTGGGGGGGTTCTCCTGGGGGTGAGTCATCTGGGCCAGACAGGCGGCCGGCAGAGACCCGGGGAGCGGGGCTGCCAATGGCCATTAGCAGGAAAGTGCGGAGACCACTGGGAAGAGGGGCTGGACCCAGTATCCCTCCAGGGCCTAGAGGCTGGGCAGGCGGAGACGACGTGGCTCCCATCAGCTCTTGGCACCGTGGTCAGAGCTTTCCTCGGATCTTAGGTGTTTGATCCGGGCTCCGCGATTCAGTAAAGTGTGAGCCCAGGAGAGACAAGGAGTCGCCAGACTTCGGGGATCTAAACGGCACAACGGAGGTAAGTACGAATACCCATGCCACATGCTCTTCAGGGTCAGGAGAGGTCATGTGTACATGCATGAACCACCCTGATCAGCACAACCAGGAGCCCCGGAGGACGTCGCTTACTAGATTCATTAGAAAAGTCACAGGAGCCCTAGAGGACGGAGGGCCGAGCAGGTGCTGAGACTCCCTCCAGCTCTGGGAGTCCCCCGGAGGATGGAGCTGCGGGCAGGGCTGGAGGCTGGCAGATCCTGGCCTGGATCTGTCCCTGGGAACACCCAGCCTCAGTGTCCTCACCTCCAAGATGAGGAAAGTCCAGCCCACCTCCCCGGAACACTGGTCTCTGCGTGCCCTGCACGCGGTATGGACGCAACGCTGGGTCAGGTTGGCCTCTGGGGCAGCAGCGAGTGTGAGCTCTGTCCTGCCTTTAGCGACATCAGGACCTGCAGGGCTCCCAGAAGCCCCATGTGAACCCAGGATCAGCTGAGGGCCGTGCCCTGTTCTACCTTCAGGGGAGGACGCCCCGTGAACCGTCGGTGCAGAGACTGGAAGGAAGAGCCGCTCTAAAGAGGCCTCGTTTCAGCGCGTGCCGTGAGGAGCCAGGTCTATACAGACGCCATAATTGCTCGTTTCCTGCTTTTATTGCGTGCCATGCATTCGATGATTAGTGTGGTTTTCAGGCTCACGGCAACAGCACGTTGAACTAAAATGCCGTTCCTGGATAAAATGATCAATCTTGTTGACTTTCCCCATAAACATATCCCATCGGGGGGTCGCTGATACGCTTTTATGGTCTCCCTGTCAGAGAGGTACCATCACCACGCTTGATAAACTATTCTTTGGGGGCTTCCTTTTAATTTTATTTTTTATGCAATCATGGGAGACCATAACCAATAAATTTAGTCTGATGCTTTCTCACTATTAACTAATCCTGAAGAAGCCCTCTGGAGTCCAGCCGGCACAAACCCTTCAAAGAATTTGTGCAGGATATTGGAAATGATATCCACCCTGGGACGGAGGTTTAAGGACTGAGCCGCTACTGTTTTCTCTGCCATTAGAGTTACAACTTGGCTAAATGTCATTTAGTCAAAATGCTGGATCGTGCAGGATTCGCAGGAGGGACTGACTATTTGCCTTTAATAAATTCATTGACTCGAGGAAGAGGTATTAGATTATTTGTCTGAGGAAAGGATGCGTAAGTGGCACTAGACTGCTGACGCCCAGCTTCTCATTAGGTCCCCATGGGCTTGAAAGTGCTCAAATCTAAATTAAGCTCCAGAGTCTTTTTGGAAAACTTTGTAACAGCTGTGAAACGGGAAGGGGAATTTAATGAGGCTCCCGACCAGGGATGCAAAGAGGTGTTGGCTAGAGCCCTTTCCAGGATGAAGAACCACGGGCGCGGCTCTTTTATTCCTTCCTCGAGTCGAGGCTGGGCCTTTTAAATTGTGCTTCAACCTCGAATTGCTTCTGAGCCGCGCCATCTCTACCCCTCACTCGCAGAAGCGGTTTCTATTGTTTCAACCACGGCGGGTGATTATTTTCAAACTAAAACTCACATTTAAGAGATGTGCTAACTGCGGGAACAGTTTCTCTTTAGAATTTCCTATTAATAAACCTATCTGGAGATCTTGGGAGGTGCAGGGGAGAATCGATGCCACCATAAGGCCCCTTATGATGCTGTAATAATTATTCTCATCCTGGATCGATAATAGCAGTCACTTCTTCATTAGAGTCTGACCTACATCTGCGCTAGACATTAAAACCATTTGCCATAAAATCAGTGATAATCAAATATCATTATAGAAGGAATTCTCAATTCCCAGGTCTTTTTTCTTTTGTTTGTTTTGTTCTATTTGCTTGTGTGTGTTGCCTGGGGGTTGGGTGGGGTGTCCTCGAGGTGCACTTAAGAGGTTGGTGAACATGAGCTTTAAGTTGAGTAGCTGATTTCAGGAGAGAGATGATTTGTGGGAGTGACCTTCATTAATTCACCAAATGTTTACTGAGCCCCTCCCCTTTGGTGGGGCCTTGTGCTCACACGCAGAAGGAACAGGGAACAGAACAGTCAGAATCTCTTTCCTCACGTAGCTCGAATTCCAGCTGGAGGAGGCAGATTGTGTGTGTGTGTGTGTGTGTGTGTGCGCGCGCGCGCCCGTGTGCATGTGCCCACGTGCGTGTGCCCATGTGCGTGTGCGTGCAGCACGTCCTTTGGAGGACACAGCAAAACCGACAGGACAGGAGAGCTGGGGCTCGGGTGAGGCCTTTGAGCCTGGAGGGAACGGACAGATGGCACAGGTGGTCCCCACATGAGGCTCCAGACCAGGTAGCCCTATGTCTGGCTGTCAGATCCTCAGCTTGGCCGAACAGAGCTGGCATCACCGTGTCCATTTCATAGACGAGAAATCTCAAGTCCAAAGAATGGACGCTCTTTCTGAAGAAATCAAGATCGTGCGTTGTTAAGCAGAGGGTTAGGGTTGCAGCCTCTAGACTGCAAGGCTCAGAAGCCCCAGGTTTGCCTCCACGCTTCCCCCCTCACTGGCTGGTGACACCTTCTCTCAGGCTGGACCTCCCGCCACAGACTAGAGACGAGCAACGCTGGAAGAGCCCACTGCCCCATTATGCTGGGAAGACATTGCTGGTCCGTGGGGTGCTCACTGTGTGTCCATCGCAGAGCCTTTTGCACAGTGGACATGCAACAAGGACTTGCTGAACAGAAGGGAAGCTGCCCCGTCGATTCCTGTAAAATTCACTTGACAGCTCACCTGGGCGTTTACCAGTTCTGAGGACGCTGTTTCATCCTGAGCTGCAACACACCCACTGACAATGACTCAGGTAACTAAACACGCTCCACCAGTGTGCTCCGCGGGGGGGGGGGGGGGGGGGGGCGGCTCGCTGTTACGTGACTTTGCATGGGTCCTGGATGAAAACCAAGGCTGCTTCCTGAAGCAGCCCCTCCGTGCAGGTCGCCCTGGTTCAAGGGTATGACAAGGTGGCTTTTCTTCTCCCTCTCAGCTTGGGAACTCTTTTTGCTGGTGTGAGTTTGGGACTTTGGTGGGTTCTGGCTGTTCCAGGTGTGGTTTGTAAGTAAGTGGAGAGTCCTTCACTATGAAGTGTGTACCCAGGATGTCCTGGCAAGAGGAACACAATGATTTTAGAGCGTCTCGCTCAACGCGACTACCTGAGACACAGCGGCAAGAGCGATGGTTGGATTCGCTTGGTGAGGAGGAGCCGTGGGACGGAATCGTTTTGTCCTGTTGACGCTGATCAAACGTTTCCCTCTGCATTGGTAGCTGAGAAGCTTTCTATTCATAATCAAAACGCTTAACTCTTGAGCATACTTCTGTGTCCTGCCCACTCTCTCTGGCTCCCTCGTACTGTTCTACCTCAACTACCTGCCCCGTTCTTATCCTCTTGTGTCTATGAGTTAGCCACTCAAATATTTTTTTTTTTTTGCAGTACGCGGGCCTCTCACTGTTGTGGCCTCTCCCGTTGTGGAGCACAGGCTCCAGACGCGCAGGCTCAGCGGCCATGGCTCACGGGCCCAGCCGCTCCATGGCATGTGGGATCTTCCCGGACCGGGGCACGAACCCGTGTCCCCTGCATCGGCAGGCGGACTCTCAACCACTGCGCCACCAGGGAAGCCACTCAAATATTTTTTGAATGAGACGGTGTGTAAACAAACTAGCCAAAATACACAAATGTATAAAAACGTATCTGCTATTGCTGATACGGAGCGCTCCTGAGTGCTCAGAAGGAGGGACTTAACGTTTGGGAAAAAAAGTCAAGGAGTTACAGTCTCTGCTACATTTGTACAGCTATTTCAGTGGAACAACCATTAACTCCCAACTGCTTTTCAATTATTTGAATGTGAAATGAATTTGGGATTTTAATGTCTTTCAATGACCATGTGATACTGAATACGTTTTTTTTACTGTCTATTATCTGGAAAATATCTTCCATCTAATGTTCATCCTTCAGTAGCATAATATTCCATCTGGACCGGGGCTCCGATCAGAACTTTCTGCAGTAACGGAAGTGTTCTGGGTCTGGATTGTCCAACACAGCAGCCAACAGCCACACGTTGCTACTGAACACTTGAAATGTGGCTGGTGAGACTGAGAAACTGAATTTTAATGTTCTTTAACTGTTACTAAATTTGAGTAGCCGCATGAGGCTATTAGCTGCTGCCATCAGCTCAGGTCTTAAGAGAGATGTCTAAGACGCCACCGAGAAGCTCACAAGTCCAGTCACTCGCGCGTCTGGTGGGTCTGATGTAGTTAGAGTAAGACATCCTGTCTGCAGGCGTATTGCCACCTTGCCAAGCACATGGAAAATTATTCATTTTGACCATGTTGCAGGCAAAGGTGGAACCCACCCTGCTCATGGCGAGGCCAGAGGGAGAGTGTGGGCTTTAGCACTGATCTCGGGAACCTCGGCAAAGTCACACCTCAAGGCAGGAGACAACTGTCCTGGACATGGTAGAAAAAGAAAACAGAGAATGAGGGGAAAGAATAAAATGGAAAGGTCATAGTGTGATCAAGGGCTGATCACCGAAAAGAATTCAACACCTTTGTTTCATAAAGGCTGAAAAACAACTCTACGTTCAAACTAAACTTTAGCTGGAGGCTGTAGCAGTGACAGTGCAGGACCAGGAAAAAGAGAGGAATGGGAGCAGGACAGCGGGACTCGTCAGAGCTGTGGCCTCGGTCAGTGAGAAGGAGGTCCGGATGCCCCTGCAGCCTTGCCCTGGGGTCCACCGGAGCCTCGTGGTTCTTTGATGGGGTGCCGGGCTCTGGCCACTGAGCACCGGCCAGGGGAGCACGGAGCCAGTTGGTTTCGTGGGGAATCCCGTGTGTCCGGCTGTCACTGGGATCTGTTCTATCCCAGTTCACACCTGGGGAAATATCTGTCACTGGACAGTAAGGACGTCCTTCCAAGGCTACCATGCGGCCGACACAAACGTTTATGGCGACCCTGCTCCCTGGAGAGCTGGAAGAAGGGAGGCGGCTTCTACCTGGACACCCCCAAGCCCTGGCTGGACCCTGCTTTCCCTCCACTCTCTGCCCGTCTCCACGGTGGAAGGACAGACCCTCCTAACTGCTGAGGCCCTGCCCACCCCTACAGCCAGAGTCCCTCAGGGCCCAGGAGGAAGTGACTTGAGATGCAAACCACTTTATCCAAGTCCTAAGAAAGTCAGGGGGCCGCCGGGTCCTGATGGCTCTCACGCAGCGCTGGATGAGAACGTCTCTCCTTCCTGAGATTTCGGGAAAGCTTGTGCTATACTGCCCTTGCTTTTGTCCTTAGTCTTGCTCTCTAGCCACAAACACTGCATGTACAACCCCGAGACTCTTCCAAGCCCGAGCCCTGTTCCCACAGCTGTGGGTCCGGAAGTGGAGCCAGCCTCAGATCGGGGAGACAAAACCGCATCCAGCTCATGCCAGGCATCCCTCCTGTGGGCATGCTGCAGGGACACCGTGGGGCTCTGACTCAGCCGCCCGCCTTTCCTGGTTCCCTGGGAAAGTGAACGCCCACCCGCACTGACACGTCTGCCTGGGGTTTCCTCCTGGGCAGGGGCCCTGGAGGCGCTGGGCCGGGAGTGGCTGGTGCACGAACAGCCAGGGGTGTGGTTCTGAGGCTTCTGAATTGACATGGAACCAACCGTCGGTTTCCCCAGAAGGATGAACTCCAGCTGTGCACTAACTCCCGCCCCCCTCCCCCTGGCTCTCTGGCTTGAGGATGAGCCCCGAAAGGCTGACCCTCCTTCCTTGTCTGACCCACAGTCCCAGTCTGGCCTGTGTGTCCTGCCAGCTCACCGCAGCCCTAGTCTGAGAATCTGCTCCCACCTGTGGAAGAGGAGGTGGCCACACAGTCCCCCAATGGATGCTGCAGCTAACACCCCCCGATTCAGCAGGGGCGACCTCCTCCTTCTTCCTTTCCCTTCTCCCTTTTCACAAGGTGGATGGAACCCTGATTCAGATGCCCGCGGCCAGCCCATCGCTCCAGCCCGCGTTCTTGACACCCACACCTCGTTCTTGACACCCACGCCTCGTTCTGGACACCTGCTTATTTACCTCTGTTGACGGGTCTACGCTTTGGAACGGGAAGGTTGGCACCGGCCCCTGTGCTGTCATCAGCCTGTTTCAGGCCGTGATAAGGATGAGGAAAGGAACACTTATTTAATGGGCTGCACACTGGCCTCTCCCGGGCACCCTTCACGAGAGCCCCGCTGCACACTTCCAAGTGTGACGCGATGGAAATAAGGAGACGTGAGTTCACGTTCAAGAATAATGGACGGGATGATGACAAAAGGGTTGCAAGTGGCCTCAGTGGAGGCATTTGGATTTTAAAGGTCTCAGCGAATGGGAGATCTGCCAGGCAGTTTATTTTAAACCCATTTGTTTGTGACTCAGCCTGACATGTGTGCGGTGTAAGGAGTCATTATTCATCTCAAGGAGCAGCAGAGATCGGGAGTCACCCCTCACACTGGTCAGTGCTCTCCGTTTTCATCCGAGCGAGCGCTCGCTCTGAGAAGCCGTGTTTGATCCCAGAGATTCCGGCTGCCAGGCTCCCTGCCCACTGGAGGGAGAATTTCCATTAGGAAATTTCAAAGTTTGAGGCAGCTGTGCTGAGCAAGACAGAGATAACGTCACTCAGATGCTGCCCCCGTAAGGAACTCTTGCTTTCCGCCGTCCTTTACTGGAAAATGGCAGTATTTGCTTAAATGGTGAATTGGACAGGAAATGGTTCTAATTCATTTTCTTCCTTCAGATCATTTAAGCAAATTAATATCAAAAAGCAAATTTTACTTGTCCTTTATATTCTCACTGAAAGCAAAGTGAGGTAGAGGAATCCTGGAATGCTATACTTTCCCGGGGAAAAGCAACTATTGTCAGTAGAAAGTACCACTGGGTGTTAGGGGTCTGAATCCAGCTGCTGGTTTGGTAAATCAGCTCTTGATATGACCAGGGAAGGAAAGGGACATGCTGGCCTTCTTCATACACTGGGATCTAAGTTTCTATGTTTACTATTTCCTTTTCCATTTTCCCGACCTGCATTCTACCTGTGTTCACCTACTGAATTTGCTGACACCGTAAGCTACCCGGGTCCCTAATGAGCAACCGTGCTGGGATGCACACAACCTTCCCAGCTGCTTGCCCAGGATGGCGTGGGTCCCGGGAGCCCAGCCCATGGTGACAGAGAATAGTAATAAGAACACTCAAGAGAATCATGAGATTGGTCCCAGCTCTGCTGCCAGCCAGCTGGGAAATTATTTAATTTCACTAGGTTTCTGTTTCCCCATCTGAATCACCAGACTATAAGCTCCAGGAGAACGTAGTTTTCCCCACAACTGCAGATTCAGTGTGGAGGATGGAGCCTACGACATCGTAGGTGCTTACTCAGTATTTCTTAAGTGATTGAGGATGGCGTGATTCACATTCCTTTCAGTCCTAAGTCACCAGGAAATAGACCTTCTTAGTGAGAAGGTAAAGTCAATTCAAGGATAAAACGGTAGGTGAAACGGAGCAGGTGCTACTGAGTTTGTGTGTAAAGGACCAGCCCATTTAAAAAAAATCACTCTGGCAATGAAAGTTATGGATACAGGATCCTTCCAATCAAATCAGAAAATGTCATGTTGACTAACTTTGGAAACTTAGTTCCTCTGAAGCAGAAGCAGTTGTTCAAAAAGATGAACTCACATTTATTATTTATCCGCTACCTAATTTTACCACCATTCTTACTTCAAAAAAACAAAACAAATTAAAACCAAAACAACACTAGATGATTTAATTCCAAGACAAGTGATGACTTTGCAAGTTATTTAATGATTGTTCTAAATTTTATTTTGAAATTTGTATCCATTGGTATGTCCTACACCATGGAACCCCTAGAGCATCTCTGAAAGCATGTTTATTTAATGTTTCAGCAAGGATCCTGTTTAAACTCTGTTCTGTACATCAAGTCTTCTGGAGAGAAATACTTATTCCTGAGTCTCTCCTAAGAAGTACTGGGTAGAATCTTTGGGTGTAAGACCTGCACATCTCTGTGTGTGTCTGAAAAGCCCTGGGGAGGAGCCATCCTGAAGCTGAGTCAGAAGAGAAGCACCATTTCTCCAGGGTCCTGCTACGACCTGAGTGACCTCAGATGGCATCACTGACCCCTCCACCAGCCCGTGTTCTTCTCCTCTGGTCTCCACTGACTCCTCTGTTGATCTATGTTCATTTTATTATTAGCCCATGAAAAGGTCACATCATTTGGGACTTGGGTCTTTTTGTAGTGTGTTTCCAAAACCATAGAACCAACTGTGTTTCCATCTTACATATATTTTGTAACTTTTTTCTCCTTTTGGTCTCTTGAAATAGAAATTTTAGAATATTCACAATAATTGCTATGCAGGCTACATTCTATCAACTCTGGCGCTTAAGATGCCCTGGACAGATTATGTTATTTGGTATCAGGGCCCACGCTGTCTTTGACCCCAGAATTCACTCTGGAATTTATCCTAAGAAAGTAATTGGATAAGTTCACATTGGCAAATGTGCGTGAATTTTCATGCCAGTGTTTCTCATAAGATCAAAAAAATATCAGCACTATAAATATTCAACAGAAACTAAATTAGGTTGTATCCATACAAAGGAGTATATGCCACATTTTACCTCGATAACATATTTTACTTAGGAATTTCTATAAATTTTGTCAGGTTAAAAATTCACTTATTGGGGCTTCCCTGGTGGTGCAGTGGTTGGGAGTCTGCCTGCCGATGCAGGGGACACGGGTTCGTGCCCTGGTCCGGGAAGATCCCACATGCTGCGGAGCGGCTGGTCTCGTGAGCCATGGCCGCTGAGCCTGCGCGTCCGGAGCCTGTGCTCTGCGACGGGGGAGGCTGCAACGGCGGGAGGCCCGCGTACCGCAAAAAAAAAACCCCAAAAAACCAAACCAAATAAAACAAAACTTCACTTATTGAACATCATTGTATGATCCTATTTTTGTAATAACTTTGTATATATGTGTACGCATAAAAATATATCCAGAAGGACATAAACCAAAATGATAAAACCACTTAAATCTGTGTGGTGGGATTGTGGGTGATTTTTCACTTGCATTTTTTTTTTTTTTTTTTTTTTTTGCGGTACACGGGCCTCTCACTGTTGTGGCCTCTCCCGTTGCGGAGCACAGGCTCCGGACGCGCAGGCCCAGGGGCCATAGCTCACGGGCCCAGCCGCTCCACGGCATGCCGGATCCTCCCGGACCTGGGCACGAACCCGCGTCCCCTGCATCGGCAGGCGGACTCTCAACCACTGCGCCACCAGGGAAGCCCTCACTTGCATTTTTAATATCTGTGTGCATTGCCTGGATTTTTACTGTGGGCACACATTATATTTTTAAAAACCAGACAAAGTACTAAATGTAAGGAAGAAAGACCAGTGGGTCTTACACTCCTTTCCAACACATGATAACAAGTAATGCATCCAAGCTGAATGGGTGCAGAGAGCTTTCCCCAGTTACCATGAGGGCCTCTACGTGGTGATGTTCCAGCACAGACAGGAAAGAACCACCTTGTCTGGCCTGAAAGCGCCTGAGTTAATGTCACCTACACTCATCTTTGCTGGATATAGATCACGTCCTACAGAAAGAAAGGTAAGGGAAGATTACGTCACACATTTCTGGGTGATGGGTTGTCGGGCATTTCTTAGGAAAGGACACCCTTTCCTACATGATGAGGATATCAAGTCACATTTCAGTATTTACTACGTGTAACGACACCAAGATGCAAACTTTTCAGATGGTTCTTTGACCTTTTCCATTCCTGAGAATTAGGCAAGACCACGATCCAAACCAAAACGTTTAGTTTGTCAGCACACACTCCAGAATTCTCAAGCTCCAAGCCACAACTCTTTCCACGACTCGTGTAAATTCCCAGTTTTTAAAAATATTTATTTTATGTAATTAATTAATTTTCTTTTCTTTTTTGGCTGCGTCGGGTCTTAGTTGTGGCATGTGGGATCTTTGTTGTGGCGCGCCGGCTCCAGAGCATGTGGGCTCTGTGGTTTGCAGCACTCGGGCTCGCTCGCTGAGGCTCGTGAGCTCGGTAGTTGTGGCGTGCAGGCTTAGTTGCCCCGTGGCCTGTGGGATCTTAGTTCCCCGATCAGGGATTGAACCGACGTCCCCTGCACTGGAAGGCGGATTCTTTACCACTGGACCACCAGGGAAGTCCCAGTTCCCCGTTTTTGAACCTCGTTTGCTCCTTTCTCTTCTTCTATGTGTGTTTCCTTGCAAAACAGGATTCTTACCTCCTGGTGAAGGCCTACAACAATTTCCCTCCTTCAGCAATCATGTTTTTCTCCTTCCTTCAAACTGTCATAATTCGTTGTGTTTGAACCCTGGCTTTCTGTAGTCCGGTGGAACGTTCCAGTTCTGCTGTTCAGAACATTTACATGGTGCATTTGGGGGCAGCGTGCGCCTGAGACACAGGCAGGGCTCCTCCTGGGAGCTCTGCCTCCGTCACCTGCTCTTAACTAGACGCCTCATTTGTGCCGATTCTTCCCCACAGTGTGAACTACTTCTCACTCTTTTAAGAGTGAGGATTACAGGGTTATTGTTTACAGAGCCCTTACGCTCTCTTTTCAGGTATGTTTCCAATCTTGATCTTCCTCCACCGCAGGGCCCCGCCAGCGCCGGGTTGAGATGGACAAAGTGCGGCTTCCCCTCCATGGCATCCAACTTCCCTCCTTCACAGGAGCCCTGTTTAACATGCCTGTTGGCAAACCGATAGGCTAAGGGACAAATGTGAAGTCAGCTGGGGTATCAGTCAGCTTTAGATCTGTGCTTTCTTCACGGGGCAATGTACGGCAGTTATATATGAATGTATTTAATCAGGTGGCCAATTAGTTAACAATAATAACAAATTATTCAGTTAGATAGGTTGAATAATATTTTATAATTTTAAATAAAAGTCATAAATTTCAAGTATGTAAGCAAAAAGATGACATAGTCTTAATGTCTGATGTTACAGATGTGAGAGTGGACACCAGCACGTGAAGTGAGGGTGATGGTGGGGTCACACAGCTTCCAGCAGGTAAAGGAGGACACGGTCTCTGTACTTTCTGACCTGCCTCCCTCCTCACTGGGTCTGTGTCGGGTCTTCAGCAGAGTTGGCTGGTTCCTCGCATCCATCCTCCTGTCTCTACAAGTCTGGCATTTCGACCGTAACCCAGGTCCAACAGACCAGAGATGCTTTCGATCCCCCGCCTCCCTGAATGTGGTAGCTTTGTATTTCTCAAAGTACTGGTGGCTCTTTCCTTCTTGAACACAACCAGTGACAACAGTGACCACAGCAATAAGGTGCTTCGCTCTGGGTTTAATCCCCTTTCCTCTACAACTGCCTTAGATGCACCATATCCCGGTCTCATCACCACATCATCCCAGAGCCTCAGTATTTCCACGTCTGGTCTGTTCTCCGGTTAATCTCCTCTCTGTAAGCACCCGTCCTGTGTATTATATGCATGTGTTGAGTGGCTGCTGTGCTGTCCCAATCGGTTTGGTTTATTTGTTTACTCGTCATCCATCTGTTCACTTATTCCTTAATTTCTATTAAGATTTTCATTCATTTATTCCATACTTACTAAGTTCCAGACAATGTTTGAGGAATATGGAGATGATAGATAGATAGATATATAGGTGATAAATACATAGACAGATGATAGGCAAAAAGATAGGTAGATACCAGTATCTTTATGGTTCACAGAATTCTGCGGGAGCGTCTAAGATGGAACAAATTCTCAAGTACGACGGATGTATTAGGGGCAATTGAGCAAAAACAAGGTCTGGGTTTTTGATTCCTACGCACTCAAGTCCAGCAGATCTTTACATGCTTATAGAATCACTAACTACAAGCTTCACGGAGGTAACAGCCATTCATTCCTAAAATTCAGCAGCAAAGATATAAAATTAAATCCAAATTATCAGGGTTCCTTAATCATCACTTTTTTCCACCACAAACAGGCATCCATTTCCTTGATCTTTTTGGCAATTTTTCAAACCCACTGGCATCCTAATTCTGAGTTTTTGCCAAATTCCCCGAACTAGACTGGATTATGGGTCAGCAAGAAAGCAGTGTTCCTGAGCCCGCAGCCTAAGAGCTTTGGAGCAGTGGATCTAATGAAAAATTTAATATCTCCCACTTCCCCTTTCTATTGCCTTTTTGGTTTTCACGGGAATCTATTTCTGTGAGTGTTTGCTGCAGTCAGATGCTTCCTTGCTCTTGGCCTTTGATTAAGAGAACAGTGCAGCCGGGTGACCACCTGGAGGGAGGTGGTGGAAGGGGTCAGGGCGAGGGCACATGTGCTTGTGTGCTCACACATGCATGTGTCCACGTGTGATGTGTGCGTGCACTGTGGGGCTCCGGGAACCACCGGCTGTGGATGACAGAGGCAACGTGTAGGTTGGTAACTCTATGCTTAATATTTCCAGTCTCAGAAATTGCAATCTGGCTGATATGAAATACACAGAGAATAGAAGAGTCAGATCTATGTTTGAGCCTCAAGATTTAAAGGTAATTTATATCCACTAATACACGGTACCATCTCTTTGTACCCTTCCATTTTCACAGCTAACTGCCAGTTGAAGTAAGTATCCCTGCCTTAGAGTTGGGCTTTAGTAATAAAATAATGATAACTTCGCAATAAGGACTAGATTTTATAAATCCTGACTTTCACATCAGGGGATCACCTCAGGATAAACTTTATGTGCTAACAGCTGTGAAAAAGGTAGCACCCTGGCTTGAATAATTTCTTTCCTTTGGAGACTTTTGGGGGAGGAGGAATTCCAGGTTCTACTTATAATGTGTACACGTCAAGATACAAACAGATTCATCCTTGCAGAACTCATTATCCTGAAAATTTAAAATAATCATAATTAATGCTGCAGGATAAAATGATCAAATATTGCCATTATCCTTTTCTTCAGAAATCTCATAATTCCGTCTGGAAGAAGACCTCAAACCTGAGAACGTTTATTTCACTTACTACAATTCTTTTTACTCTAAAACCTTCTTCCAATTTTTCTTCTGCTTTTCTGAAACAATTTTAATCTCTGTTTTGCATAGTTTACCTTAAAGGTGCAATTCCACGGAGGGCCTTTCAATTCAAAGTATTTTAAACGCACAAACAAAACCCACCACCAACAATAACAACAACAGACAAAGTATTTCAAACAGCCTGTTGTGACTGTCCCCCAGTTCAGCCCGTAGCCCTTTCCCCTGCTGTGGGGTGAGTGCTGGTGAGGGAAGGGGCTCAGCCGCTGGGCTGGCTCAGAGACACCTGTCAGCCGCAGAGGCAGCTGGAGGTGGGGCAGCCCTGGGCTGCACCCAGAGAGGGTGCTGTGAGCTGCGGGAAGGATGCAGAGGAGAGCGGAGGCCCGGCCTACGGTGAGCAGGCCTCCTGTGGCCTCCTGCGTGGCACACGGCCAGTGAAGCCGTTGCTTTGGGATTTCCCACGGTCCACGTGGCACGGAGGGGAGCTGACAAGCCCGTCCCAGCTCCCGTCCCCAACAGCGAGTCCCAGATAGAAGCTCCCAGAGCGTTTGGACCTGCGTCCGTTAATAATTATACGAGATACAGAAAACGGGTCATTGGCACAGAGCTGTCATTTCCACAGCAAACCCTACCCAGGTTTTGGAACCTTCAATGTTTAGGGGTGATATCAACCCCGTGACCACAGAAAGAGAGGGTCACCGGCCAACTATCGAATCCAGGAAACTAGCCAGAGGGGCTCAGTTATCATCAGTTATGTTTGTGTGGTTGATTTAAAATGAAAATCCATGATGAACAGGTTTTGAATACCCCCATTTATTAAGCTACTATAAGCAAACTCCATAAAATCATCAAAGGATAATGTTAGACAGCACTTGCTTCATCCTTGAGAGAAGGGGCATCACAAACACCGATGCACATTGTAGGGACAGATGCTCCTACAAGGACAGGATGTGTTCACTATACTGACAGAATCATAAAATAAACAAGGATGCCAAGAGTACAGGAGGCAGCAACTTAACAGTTTCAGGGTGTTTAAAAACTTCTTCGTCACTGATTTTCATTTTAAATCAATCACACAAGTGAAATAATCAACAAAAACTAAACCTTTCACACAGCTGGCGGGAAGGACTCTATTCTGTGGTGAAGATCAGTGGTAATAAAGCCCATCGATATACACATGGGATGATTACAAATTAAAAATGTAATGCATGATGCTACTTGGTTGGGTAAAATGGGAGTGTGATATTCTATTAGAATAATTTCCCTTCTGGGTGATTGTGTATTTTACTAAAGGAGCAGGAAAGCCTCCCAGCTGAGACATTTCGACTTGTGTTGGTGAGAACGTCAGATGGATGACGGCGCAGAGCGGGTGATCCCCCAGCAGTAGGGGGAAGTAGATGAGCGATGGGTCTTTGCTGTCGCTAACATTCAAAAATCTATCATTCTGGATGCACAAATTAAAATTACTCACTAAGCAAGAAAGCCATTGAACTGTACCTTATAAAACTCCTGAAGTAAGTGAAAAAGTGCCAGGCTGATATATCTGTGCAGTAAGAGACATATAATCACACCACCATCAATAACAGCCCCACACTTTATGGGCCCTTCTCTTCTCGAGGTGTCTGTGAATAACTAGGTGCACACGCAGCCTCCCGTCAGACCCTCAGGGTGGGCTGTATCCCGCCTGCACCACCTTCGGCCTCCGTCTGAGCAAGTCCACAGCCGCTCACTCCTACAACCGCTGGCCTGCCCAGGTTTTGCAACCAATAGCGAATGATGCCTCCACTTAGGGGCCCTGCGGGCCACACTGGAGTCTCTTTTTCACGGTGCCTGGCCTCATTTCAGTCTTCTTTACATACAGTATCCAACCTGTGAGCAATTATCTGTTGAGTCCTTTCCACACATCAGGCACTCAGTTAAGAGTTACATGTATGCCAGAGTGAAGTAAGTCAGAAAGAGAAAAATAAATATCGTATATTAACGCATATATGTGGAACCTAGAAAAATGGTACAGATGAACCTGTTTGCAGGGCCGAAAGAGAGAAACAGATGCAGAGAACAAACGTATGGACACCAAGGTGGGGAAAGTGGCGGGGGGTGGTGGTGGTGTGATGAATTGGGAGATTGGGATTGACATATATACACTAATAAGTATAAAATGGGTAACTAATAAGAACCTGCTGTATAAAAAATAAATAAAATAAAATTCAAAAAAAAAAAAGAGTTACACGTATGCTAAATTATTTCCTGGATGGCGCACAACAATTCTAGGAGGTTCACATTTTATCCCCATTTCATGGCTTAGTAAACGGCGGCACAGACTTAGTGAGTTCTCTGTCTGGGCCTGTAGGGAGGCCACAGGGCCTGGCTCTGCACCACTCCACCTCCCCAGGGTTTTCTGTTTACAAACACTAACACGGCTCCCCCATCAGTGTCCTTAGGGTGAGGAAAGTCTTTCCATGGCCCGGGGATGCTCTCCCTCTGTTGTCAAAATATATAGATGCTGCCCCATTTGGTGAAACGCTGAGTAACAGAAGGTGGAATGAGGCCCTAACAGCCCAAGAGGGAAATGGTTCCCTTAATGTTTCAAAGATCCATGGAGCCGGGATTTGGAAAGCGCATTTCCCGTGGTGCGGCTCACGTGGGCCCTCACATCTCAGCATCTGTGGCCCAGATCTCTGCTTCATGCTGGTTCAGGTCAGGCTGTCGCTCTGGGGACGTGTGTGATGCAGGAAGCTGAGTGACCTCCGTGCTCTCCTCCCCGCATCACCTGGCGAGCTCTCCGCCACAGCAAACTCTCATTACGCCTTCCCGCTGAGCACGTGGTGACAGTGCTGTGCCCACTACTCCTGTCAAGTTTCACCCTTGGATGGAGGCGGAAGGTGAGAGTCTGCAGAACCCTGTGCTCCCCCCTCACCAGCGCCATCATCGCAGGTCTGCCCATACCTGTCCATACGTGCCCCACGCCTGCCCCATCTCTCTGTGGACAGCCAGCCTGCCCACCTGCTCTGCGAATCCCCAGTCCTGATCCACCGGGATACTCCTCTCTTCCCCTCTTCATGTTCGTCCCTCAACTGCATCTTTACCACCAGATTGTAAACATTTTCAAGTCTTTTATTTGACACTCATCTTCTTCTAACTCAGCAGTTTCAGTGGGAGGTGGGGGGGTTCCCCCAGGGGACATCTGACTGTGTCTGGAGATAGGCGTGGCTGTCAAAACTCACGGGGGCTCCCAGGGTAGAGGTTAGGGAGGCCGTTAAACATTCCACAATGCACAGGACAGCCCCAATGGCAAAAGATGAGCTGGCCCCAAATGCCAATGGTACAAGGCTGGGGAGCTGTTCTAAGTGCCCACCTGCACTCACCATCTCCTGCTCACCTGTCGACCTCCTGCCCCATCACCCACTGAAGCATCGGCCTCCAAGGTCACTGAGGGCCCCTTCTCAACCCCAGTCAGGTCTCGCCTTGCTCGGCCTCTACAGCAAAGGCATCGCACTGCACAGCCTTTCCCTCCTTCTTGAAACACTCTCTTCCTTGTTGTTTTTCACCTGGTTTCGGAAGCCAAAGTCTAGTCATAATCACTTATGCATCCTTTTCCCTCCAATCTCCCCGGCCCCAGTAAGGCCACTCCACCGCTGCTCCTCCATCACCTTCTCAGTGCCGGCTCACCTGGTCAGCCCATCAGCTCCTGGCTGGTCCCTGATGTCACGTGAACTACCCTTCGACCCGCCCTTCATGCTGCAGCCAGAGCGCTCTCCCCCTTCACAAACCAGGGGCCAGCGGCCCCCACTCCTGATCCTGCAGTGCCTGCCGTCCTCTCCCACAGGTCTCCTGATGAGAGCTGCATAGTCCCTGCAGTCTGGGGGCTCCCAGCCTCTCCAGGACCTCTTTTTTCACTTCTCGTGCTCATGACACGTTCCTCCCCACCTGCCTATACCTGCTCGTCTGTCTGTCACTTTCTCAGAGAGCCCTCCTGACCACCTTGACCTGCCCGAAAGATGGAGGTCAGATCCCGAATTAGAAGCTTTCCTAGTGGCCTTCCCATCGTAAGCAGACTCAAGGCCGGGCTGAAGCCGGCCCTGCACTCCACACGGGCAGGACGCAGGAAGTGACCATTGGACGAAGGAATAAACCAACAGGCCTTTTCTTCTTGAGAGACCAGGGGTCATTTTACAAATCTAACCTTACAGGACAAAAATAACAAGGATCTGTGTGTATTTCACACTCTTCCTCCCAGAGACCCTCCCGTGCAAGGTGTAAGCGACCCTGCAGAACACACCTGAGTGCTTCCTGGCCTCTGGCTGTTCACGGTTCCTAGACTAAAAGTCCCACGTCCAGCCCCAAATGGACCACAGATTTCCAGTATCCCACACTGACTGCAGCTCAAGTGAGCATTTTATTCACTGAGGTGGTAGCTTTACCAGCTGAATTTTGTTCTAGCCAAGCAGTAATAGCACTTTTTAAATCCAAGTTTTCTTTCTAAAAAAAGAATGAAAGAACTCCATGTCTGATGTCCCATATTGCTTCAACTTCCTGCCAGCACTCTGTATTTTCTGCTTTTTTCAAAAACCGTCACAGGCTTCTCAGGCTGCAAACTTACATCAAACACTTTTATGCCTGCAATTTGAATTAGAGCAAAATATCCCTGGGCACAGTCCCCAAAGAGTTAATTATTACTGTGCACACCATCTACTTTCCACAGGCATTTTCTTATATCAGCAGCACATCTTACCCTGAAGACAAATCATCCTTTGAGCGTGATGTGGATGCTCTGTTTTTTTCCTCCAAAATATTATGTCAATCTCTGATTCCCTGTACTATTATTTTTTTTTCCTTTAGGAAACCAACAAAACCAATATCAGAGAGTAGCTCTTCATCCTTATTGTCCCATCTGAATCTGCCTCTGAAGGCAGGAGGAGATGGATGCCCCAGCTCAAAGACAGTTGGTCTGAGAAAAGAGCTCTCTCTTGCTCTGCCTTTTGTTCTATTCAAGCCTTCACCTGATTGGACAAGGCCCACCACACTTGGAAGGGCAATCTGCTGTACTCAAATACTAATCTCGCGGGAAACACCCTCACAGACACTTCCAGAAATAATGTTCTACCAGATGTCTGTGCATCCTGGGGCCCAGTGTAGATGACATCACACATCTACAGGCCCAGCAGCAGGACATGACGGGTCCAGCCCTCTTTGAGCCCTTGGGGGCCCTATGAGTCTCTCTACCCCCTCCAGCGTCTTTCTTACTTGGGCATTCGATTGTAAAACCCTTGATGTTGCAACCTAGTGGTTCAGCCACGGGTGCCCTTGCACAGGCTGGGGGGCAAGTCCTCTGGTCCCTTCAGCTCAGTGGGTGGACTCAGGCAGGTCCCTGGGCCCCCTGAGCCCTCCTGCCATGGACAGAAATGTGGGGTTGGACCACGTTTGGGGTGCATGTCAGGGAAGTCAGCATATGTTCTGAGACACAGCCTCCCTGAGGATTCTGGTTCTTCAGGCGGGTGGGGCATCTCCCCGGAGAGGTAGTAAGGACCACTGGGCAGCCCAGCCCTCCTGTCTTTGGCGTCTGGGCTCCTGGTGGAGAACCCAGGCTGCCCCACGTGCTACCCACGGAGCTGCAGGTAAATGCACAGAGATGCCGCCCACGTCTCTTTCCACAATCCCCGAGGCTAGAAGCTGTCACCTTACGCACGTCTTCAAGCAGAAGGCAGCATGAACGTCGCCATCCAACTATGACAAGGGACGGGTACCACGGGTCTGTGTCTGGTCTGTGTCTGAGCCCCTCCGCACCGTGCGAACTTGTTACACGCTATTAACTCTTGGAAAGCAAACTACTCTTGGAATTCTCCGTGCATATTCTCTAAATTCCCCTCTGAACAGACAGCACACTGCTGCTTTGACAACGAGCTTGGGGAAGTACCATTCGGAAGCTGGACTGGGGGCTTTTGAGCCGACGCTGTGATTATTTCTGCACTTCCCTTTTTCGCGTGGGGCAGGGCCTCTAGACACGTCTGGGGCTTGTCGATGAGCTTGCTCGTTTTGACCTCCAATTAGTTGTCACCTGCTCTGAACCAGAAGCGAGGAATGGGCTGCTCTCGTTCCTGAAGCCCGAAGAGGCCCCAGCGGGCAGGATGCTGGAGCCAGGCTATCGGTGGTCTCTTCCCGGGGTGGACACACAGAGGCTGGGGCTCGGCATCTCCAGGGCAGCGTTTCATGCCTCTGTCCCTGATCGCTCACATGGGACCACGGTCACTGACGTGTCCTGAGCTGCAATTTTTCCAAAGCACAAATATGAACCAAGGTTCCTACAAGGTTGGTGAGAAAAAGAGTCCATATACTGAATGGTTTTCTGTGAAATCTTAAACTGCATGGTGCCTGCTCTCTGATGGGCCCCGTCCTGGATGTTTTACAAACACCCTGAAGCTAATCATCCTGTGATTTTTGTTCTCATGTTAGAGAAGAGGATCGATCAGCCTCCCCTCCGCGGCTCGGAACACGGGAATGTAAAGCCTGCGGAACATCTTTTCTGAGAAACAAAGGAAAATATTAAATGTTGCCCATTATTTCCAAACAAACGATGAGGTCACATGGTCTGTCAACAAAAGGAACAAACGAAAAAAGAGAATGGGAGTGGGCTGGAGCTCTCCATGGAGTTGCCATGAAATTAAAGCAGCCACGAGACGTACACGGATTAATTGTGCGAAACAGCAGACAGGCTGGATCTCGCTCTGGTTCGTCTGAGCGGACCTCACAGAAAGCGCTCCAGCCCTGGCAGGGAGGGAAAGCCTGGGGCAAAGAGTATAGAGACAGGTGCACAAATGCGCGTGTGCTGCCCCCAGCGCCTCCCCTGCCTGTGGACGTGGGCTGGGAGGAAGCTCCTCTCCCTCAGCAGTGCCAAGAGGGCGCAGAGCAAGAAGCCCTCAGATCAGAGGAGGACAGTGGCCTGTCAGGCCTGGGCTGCCCCGAGAGGCAGTTTGGGGCTGTCAGGCTGTTGGGGGCAGCCCTGGGCCTGGCAGAAGTGTGGTCTGACACCTGCGCCAGGGTGGGAGCATGCAGTTCCAGGGACCTGACACCCTCATCCGCAACGGCCCATCCCCTCGCGGTGCCTCTTGGACTTCAGGTTCATCCCAGTGCAAGGGGCCTGGGTCCCTGGGGTGCTGAGAGGTGTGGAACAGGGGCCGGCTGACAGCTCTGCACCCACACCCCACTCCTGGGGGCCCCACAGACACGCAGATGGGTAAGTGCATCTAGGTCTGCCTGTGTCCCTATATCTATACGTGACATACACATAATACACATTAATAACCCGGGGGTTCTGTTCACTGGAGGACCCTGAGCACCCCACAAACATCACTAGAAGATGTCTCTCCCTGAAAGACCAAAATTCTCTTCTCTTTCCTGTTGAATGTCCCTCATCAGCTGCCCCTGTCCTTTCTGTGTCATCACCCAGCGCTGGCTGCTTGGGTGTCAGTTTGGAGGGACTGAGGTGCAGACGTGAATAAGCGGATGGGGTCCCAGGCACCAGCAAGTCTGTTCCAGGGGACAATTAAGCAGGTCACTTCAAGGCGGAGTGTGCTTTGATAGAGAGTCTGAGAGGTCCTCCAACCCTGTGTCCTGGAAACGTGGAGCACGGAGCCCACCAGCCCGCAGGGCTGTCATCAGGCTGCCAGAGGGAGATGGCAGCTCCGCTGAGGCTCAGACACGGCAGTGTGGGTTCCCTGATCAGGAGAGGGAGGCGGCTTCTAGGCCCACGAGACACGGCGATGCCCAGGGGTGCGTGACGCACAGGGTGCCTGCGAGAAGCCCAGGATGAGCCGGGTCTCAGCACACGCGATGCCACAGGGGACGGTGGGTCAGATTACAGGGCACAGTGCTCATGGAGGGGATTTTAAGCAGGTTAAGTGGTGCTCAGATAAACTGGGTTAGATTTCTCTGGGTTACGGTTAGGGTCAGCACAAAGGATTTGAGGGAAAAGACAACCATCAGAGACCGTCTAAGAGGATCTTAGGAGATATCACCCGAGGGGTCTAGAAGTTAAGTACACGGTGCTCAAGATTCGACATTTAGTAAGGGATGGAATCAGAATCTAGCCCAGGCCTCCCACCCCGAGTCCATGCTCTTCACTGACCTATTATTTTGTCATATTTGCTGACAGGCACGTGGACTTCAAAGGGTCTATGGACGGCAGGGTAAACTGGGCAGACAAGTCCCAAGTCCAGGGAGGCGGCCAGCCCTGGCGATACCATCAGACCAGCCCGGGTGGACGGGGTCAACACACATGTCAGAGCAAGTGTCTAAAAGCCAGGAAGCTCGAAGCTCACACGACGGTGCCCAGGGGTCTGCTGCACGCAGCTCCCAAAGTCGGAGTTACTCACAGCAAGAGAGGCCACGGGGAGGTCGGGGCAGTGCCCAGGGCTGTGTCCAGGCTGGAATAGGGGTCAGGCTCTCAGTTACAGGTGACGACCTCGGGGGACAGTCAGCTCGACCTTCTGGGTGGGGCCCCGAGACACGGCCTCAGCCTCCGTGTAGCCAACATGGAGCGAGCATGGGCCTTGTGGTTCTAGAAGGTTGCGTCCTGCAGCCCGCATGGAGGCCTCCGGGCCCCCGGGCTCAGGAGCCACTAGCCTAGAGCTGACAGTGAAACCCCGTCAGACAAAACAGAGCCAAGCAGACCCGGAGCGGGGGTGGGGGGGTGGGGGTGGACGTGGCCCTTGGGGAAAAGGACTCGCAGAACCAAAGGCCCTGGGCTTTCAGCGCTGACCCTTGGTAGTGTCCGGATTTGACTGACCTGACCCTTAGCTTTGGGAAAGGGGTCGAGGAGGCCTTGCCAGCATCAGGTCTGGGCTCTGGGTGGGGTGGGAGCCAATCTCTGCATCTGAAGGGCTGTTGGGATGGAGGACCTGCAGATTCTATCCTGGTCTCTTAAGAACCGTGTCAAGGCAGGGAGAGCTGGTGACCGAGGAGAGTGGGAACCATCAGGGGGAGGTTTGACTGAGGGGCAATTTCAGGTGGAGGGGACCGTCCGCGGGGGATCGATAAGCTGGGGAGACGCAGGGTGATCACGGGGTGAAGTCGTGAAGGCGCCCTGGGCCCCCCGCCCCCCACAGCTTGCCTCCGCAGGGTCAAGTTCGTGGGGAGGAAGGTCAGGGGGCGCAGAGGCCTGGCCTTGGCCTCAGGGAAGGCAGCCTCCCGGGTGTGCCCCTCCTGCGCTTTGTGCCACCCAGCTCCTTCCCCCTAAAAGCCTCTCAGGCTCACGCTGACCACTCACCCGGCTTTTGAAAAAACTGCCATTATGGACCCAGCAGTGCACTGGACACAAAGGAAAATCTCAAACACGACAGATACGTGGCTGGCGCCTATGGAGTTCACAGTCCAGCAGGGGAGCAGACAAACATGTGGATGTTGGCAGGTAAAGAGCGTGTGGTGGTGAGACTGGGAACAGGGCAGCCGTGCTGTTGGTGTGCACAGGATTCGGAGGGTCCGGAGAAGCTGAGACGGGCTGAGCAGACGCTCGTCCAGAGGGCTGGCCTCTCTCTACTCCCCGTCACCCTGTGCCGTAGAGGGTGGGCCCAGGCCGTGAGCACGCACGGCAACTGCAGGGTCTCTGCTGTGCAGATGCCTGGAGGGGGCGGGGCCCAGCTGTGGAGGAAGGACGCCAGGAACCCTGATGCCACCGCCTCCTGAGCCCTCCTCTCCTTCTGGCCTGCGTGAAGATCTTGGGTCAAAGTGACCTCAACCTGCAACCTTACTTCCCAAGGGAAAGTTTTTCAAAAGGCAAGCATCTTAAGAAAAGACTCACTGGGGTCTTCCCTGGTGGCACAGTGGTTTAAGAATCCACCTGCCAATGCAGGGGACATGGGTTCGAGCCTGGGATCGGGAAGATCCCACATGCTGTGGAACAACTAAGCCCATGCAAGACAACTACTGAGCATGTGCTCTAGAGCCTGTGAGCCACAACTACTGAGCCCATGTGCTACAACTACTGAAGCCCACGTGCCTAGAGCCCGTGCTCCACAAGAGAAACCACCGCAATGAGAAGCCTGTGCACTGCAACGAAGGGTAGCCCCCACTCGCTGCAACTAGAGGAAGCCCGCGGGCAGCAATGAAGACCCAACACGGCCCTTAGTTAACCAAATAGTAAATGTCTCCAGTGATGGGGGGTTTCTTGGGGCTGCACTGGCAGCTTGGTCCCTGGAGGGAGCACAGGAGGAGCAGCTGGGTCCTCCTGCAGTCACTGGTGTCAGTGTCCTTCCCACACCGCGGTCGACATCACAACCACTGGCGGGGAGGGGGACTCTCAGGGGTGTCACTGGTGTGATGTTGGGTGTAAGTGCGGTTTCCCATCACCCTACAAGCCTCGCTAGCCTCCATAGGCATTTGGAGACAACGCCACGCCCTCTGTAGAGGCACTGGTGGGACACCAGGCAGCAGAAGGTCACATAGAGGTCACGGGGGGGCCTGTGTCCTGTAGGAGAGGCTCTTGTGTTTGGTGTTTCCTACAACCAACCAACGGGGGTCCTGACTTGGGTCCAACTATTCCTAACAGACAGGGTCCTTCTGCCCCTGGGAAATGGAAACTTTGAAATCTCTTTGGCTGGTAAATTCTAGGTAATCAGCATCAAACAAACATTTATCAGAACCCTACTATCATGTCCCTTTGCCTCCCCTGCCCCCATAGAGCAGGTGTCTTGAAAGGCACACGTGTCTGTGACAGATCAACATGGGGAGAAAATCTTAGCATGTCTGTTTGTACGTTTATGCATCTCATTTTTGTGTGTACATGTTTATTACCTACACCATATATATACATTCAAAATAGCACATGTCGGTAACAGAAATACATAAATACACAAAAATATAAAGTGCTTGCTCAAAAAAAGTATTTTCTAATGGGAAAGCGGCGAACCTCTCCTGATGCGGGTGAGAGAAACCCTCAGCATCAGCGCATCCGAGCTCTTGGTAAACACAATAGACGGAGCTGATGCCACACTGTTTCCTCAGATTAAACGTATCTCGTCCCCAGATTTATACGGCACTTTATGGCTTCTGCAAATGACTGCCTCAGCCCTGCAAAGTAATTCCACCCTGTCATATTTGTCTTTGGAAATTGTAACAAATTACGGTGATTTATAACATCAAACTCAACTCTCTCTTTTCTCCCCAGACGACGGTGGCAGGCTGCTTGGCTGTCCATTTGTTCTGTGCGGAGGTGACAGGGAAGAATGTTTCATCTCTCGTGTGACACTTGCTCTCCTTTGAGGGGAGCCTGTCAGCATAAGTCAAGCTGTCGCCACATTTTCCAGGGTTCTGAGCCGGCCCAGGCCCTGCTCACCTCCTAATGAGGTGTGACTTTCCCTCAGGCTGGAATGGATAGCACCTTCTGGAATCTCCGTGTCTCGGACCCAGGCCCCCACCAGTCCCGATCTGTCCTGGGGGCAGGACAGCGTGGAACCTGGGTCACAGGACCCGGCCGCCTGCTGTGGACACACCCCTCCCGCCATGGCCTCTGGTCTCCTTAATCCCAGTGGAAGCAAGTGCCCCTCTGCTCTCGCGGTTTCCAGGACGACTCAGAATCCTGGCCTTGAAGAGTAGAAAGAAAATGGAGCAATGTGGCCCCCGAGGCCCAGGACTTGTGGGAGAATGCACAGACTGCAGTGGCCCCAAATCCAAGTGTAGACGCCCAAGCCCAAATGGTGGTGGCAGGAGGTGGGGCCTCTGGGAGGTGACGAGGTCATGAGGGTGGAGCCCCCATGATGGGATCAGTGTCCTTATAAAAGAGACCCTGGAGAGCTCCTCGCCCCCTTCCTCCAGGTGAGGACACAGCGAGAAGACACGCCTGTGAATCGGAAGAGAGCCATCACCAGGACCACACGTGGCACCTTGACCATGGACGTCCTGCCTCCAGGACCGTGAGAAACGAGGTCTGTTGTTAACCCCCACCTGTGCTATTCTGTCCCAGCAGTGGCTGCTTTCAGCTCAGTGTCTGCAGACCTCAGACCGCCCCTGCCTTTGCTCCAGCGGCAGAGCCCCTGGAAACACCCCTCCCCCGGCACCTCCCTCCCATCTCACGGACGGCACTGCCTTTGGATTATTCACGACAGTAACATCTACATCATGCATTTATTCATAAGGAACTCTGACCTTAAAGACCAGGTAAGAAAACTTTCTTCCCCTTAAATTATATTGAGCAAATGAGGAGATTAAAACTTTTTAAAATTGGAAGCAGATTCAGAACTGCCAACTGTAGCTGCCAGGGGGGCAAGTGAGATGCAGTCGTGTGTGATCCCTGCTCTGACCCCGTGACAGGGCACCAGTACGTCACAGGAGCAACAGAACTCCTCTCCCCCCTTCCCCCCCGCCCCCCCCTCCCCGGGAAACTGGAGGCTCAGCTGACAGGGTGAGATGCCGAGGATGTGGTCTCTGCGCTGGATCCAGCCCCTGGGGGTCTTTCTCCCTCTCTGCGTTTGTAGCTGTCAGTGCAGGGGTGACGGGCACCTCAGAAGGCGGGGACCCCGGTGGGACCCCGGCATGTCCGGCTCTGTGCCCACGCAGGAGGCTCAGAAACAAAGGACAAACGCTTGAGGGTCTGGGGAGGAGAGAGATGGGCATTGGCAGTGAGGACGTCGGTGTGAGTTTTATCCTGGAAACGCAGGTGCCGCCAGGAGGGCCTCGGGACGTGCTCCTGACCAGGCCGTGGACGTAAGACCTGGGAGCCCGAGCCCCACGGAAACTGCAGGAGTAAGTGTGCACGGCAGAGCTTTCGGGCACGGGTCGCGTACAGCAGGGCCACCGCCCTGCCTGGAGGAACTGCCCTGCCACGTGGCAGTGAGGTCAAGGCCAGACAGGCCTCTTTGCCTCCTGAGGCCAGTTTCCTCCAGAGAGTCACAGCAAAGGGGTAACAACATCAGAGGATGGAATTGGGGGTGGAGGGGGGGATGCGGGCACAGAGTCTGGCTTCTGGAGAAGCTGCCCTGTGACCCCAGCGTATGACTTCAAGTTCCTGACCTCAACCTTTTAAAAACTGCTCTTTTGTTCCCTGTCACTCCGCACGTGCTCTATGGAAAAGCTGACCCCGGGGTGAGGCCCCACCAGCACACGCACCGCCCACCCCCACTGCCGGACGCACTCACTGGCCAGCAGCCATGTGCCCCTCGCCCAGTCGGGGCTGGTGCAGACACGTCCCCACTCCCCTGGCCTCCACCTCGCGGGATGTCAGGCCTGGCCGCTGTGAGGCCAGGATGTGAATCACCAGAACAACTCTAACGGAACTGGCCCCATTTCTCTCAAACCGAGGGAAGGACACACAACTGAAAGGCAGAAGCACTGGACGTGGGGAGGCCGCGGGTTGTGGGTCCTGCAGAGACACGTCCCCCACCGCTGGGAGCCGGCTCTGGCCTCCCCTCGCCAAGAGGTGTGAAGCCGCCCAGCCCTGGCGGTAATTCCGCTCTTATTTACAGGACCTGGATCAAATGTGTATTTTACGTGATGAGTGGGGAGTGTCAGAACGAGCCACACACAAAGTGGTGACAAAAGAAATCATTTCAGTAAAATTACACAATGTACAACAAATCACTGAGACAGCCACATTAAACACGATCTACAGACAACATAGCATTATACAATTTTTGACGTTCTGCAGAGAGGTATTAGGTCTGAAGTAACTAGGTTGAGAAAGCAATTTGCAGAATTTCTGTTCTTTTAGCTGGTTTGAAAGGAGTGATAATTTTTTTTTTTTAATGTGGCTGACAAGTGAACGAAAAAACAGTAATTGAATAGTACCATTTCATCCGGAAGGCAGGCTGATAATTAGAGGTGTAGCAGACAGTTTGGATTTTATCTGAACAGTGGCAGCTCTTTTTTTTTTTTAAAGCTGAGAACCAAATCAAGGCCCCTGTTCTCAACAAAAATGAGAAGAGGACTGTGTTCCATTCCTCATTCCAGGCTGGGTCCTGTTTTCTTGTCCTGACGGCGGGTCTGTGGGCCCTGATTTGGGAGGGAGCATCCCCGGATATCGCTGGAGACAGAAGAGATCTCAGGAGCCAGTGTGGACGGCAACGTATCGTCAATAAGATTGGTTTATGCCACTAGGAGCCTCCTTGTGAAATACTCTGTTGGACGGGATTCTCCCCTGTGAGTCTTAGGAGGAAGAGCCTGGCCCAGACACGGTTTAGATCTGGTGTCCCGGTCTTCGGGTTTCCAAGCCTGGCATTTGGTCCTGGGCTGTTGTGGCCGTGGAGACGAGGCTAGGCAGGGGCTGTGACGAGTCCCTTCCCACTTGGACGATGGGGCAGGTGGGTTCACACATGCAAACGCTCCCTGCAGCCCCATCACATGCTTAGCCTGAGAAACGTGACTCAGGTATGGACCCTGCTAAGCTGACGCTCAGGGTCTTCTACCCTCCTTTCCAGCCCTCCCAGCTCCCACCAGCCGCGCCAGGTCCTTCAAGCCCTGGAAGAACGGCCCATTAGAGGGTGTCCTCGAGGCATCTCTGCAGACGGAACCCAGGGCCAGGTGCAATCAGAGTGCTGGGAGCACAGTTTAAAATCCCTCCCTCCTCCTTTGAGCAGCTCGCAGACAAAAAGCCTGTTATTTAGATTCCATTTTTGATAGCTCATTGTATCTAAAAAGAGATCAATTAAAGCTCTCACAAACCTCTCATACTTAATGGGAGGACAATTTAGACATCACAGCAGCGTGGACGATGCGTGTGCGAGTTGCATTTATTGTTTTGGAACTATTTGCGTCTCCTGCAAACCCTCTGAGGATGAGCAGATTCACACAGGAAAAGAAACATTCGCATCAGAAGGAAGATAAATTGTCACCGACTTCATTCTTCAACGGATGAAGGGAGCTTTGAAGTACAAAGTACCTCTGACAAATGATGTGGTGGGAACATTCGTGCCTGTATTGCTCTGAATGACCAGGAGCTTGTGTTCACCATCCGTCCTGCGGGAAGAGGGGCCCGGGCTACTTGTGAGAGCAAACCATGGAGAAGTGTATTTACAGCTTCTCTGCAGAGGCGGGGCCCCGGGTCACAAAGCTCAAGTTGGTCCCGTCCAAGTGGACTTTGTCTTTACTTCAGGAACGTCTCTCTTGCAAAATAGGGCTTCTCAGTGTTTCTGAGGAGCCCACAAATAGCTCCTGTTGAAAGCAAGACTTGAAGAGGCACAGAGTTGATGATGAGGGGATGGTTTCCACGAGGAAAGCAGAGTGGTCCTGGGTGGGGGGGTTGGATCGGGGGCAGGTCCTGCTGTCCCAGCTCAGTGCACTCCAGGGGTTCCCCCTCCAGGTGCGCTGGGCTGTGAAGGACCATCAGAGAGAGGCTGGGTGGTCAGGGCCAGGGGCCAGTGGCATGTAGGCCCAGTGGTGATGCAGGGTGTTTGGGGCTCTTCGGATGGGGCAGTGTCACCCGCGGACACTCACAGTGGGTCCAGGTGTCTCACAGCAGCATCCGGGGAGACTCCTCCAGGGCCTGTATATTCAGCACCGCCACCAGCCACGGGGAGGACGGGCAGTGTGACCAGCTGCTCGGCCGCAGGGACAGCACCTCTGACTTCCCTGGAGCCCACCAGGGGCCCTCGGGACAGGAAAGGGCGGAGTTCAGCAGGGGGTGTGGACAAGACTGCGTGGGTGCTGGTGCCGCATCCATGGTGGGGAGGGTGATGCCAGGGCCTGGAGGTCCGTGTGCACAGACACGTGCCACGCTTAAGGGTGCATGTCAAGGAAAGTCTGTGTGACGTGTAGGGTCTGCATAGCTCATAGATGCTGGATGACGTGTAGCATCTATATGACATGTGGCATCTGTGTAACATGTAGTGGTTACAGAACACGCAGAGTTTATAAAACATAGGAGCTCTACATAACATGCAGTCTATGTTATATATGTATAAATATATATGTCAATATACGTGTATATATATAAAAAGTAAACATATATATACAGACATATAGATATATATATATTTTAGAGTAGGAATCTGAGTGGTCCCTAGGAGGTCCGGGAGGTTGGGTGAATCAACTTCTAATGGGCCTGGGTCAAGGGCCAGGCTCCAAAGGGCAGGACATGGAGCCAAGATGTGGGCCACGTCGGCCATGCCAGCCACATCGCCAGCGTGAGTACAGAACGCTGGCAGAGTGCACTCTTGCGTCTAAGGAAGCTGAGAGCCAGGATCCTGGACAGCACGCCCTGCTGCCGGGGCAAGCGAGGGGGTGCTGTCCAAGGTGGCGTGGATGCCCTTGGACTTGGATGTGCCCGTCCCCTCCTCCGTGTGCCACACCCTCACCACCTCTTCCTGTGAGCTCGGCTGCACTCGGTGAACACACACGACAGCACTGGATTTGTTTTCCTCTCTCCCACTTCTGACCACGTTTCCAAGCCCTTCTCTTCATTGCTTTGTTCTCCCTGAATTTCCTGGAAGTGCTGACCTCAAAGTACCGCCGAGGTGCCTTCTTTACTGTCCCTCTGACCTGCCCACGGAGAGCGCCAGCTATTTTCCAAGAAAGATCATTCTTTCAAGGGTTTCAATGCTGTTGTACTCATTTCTCAGGCTCTGGAAACCTCAGCAGCACCACAGGTCTTTGAAAACCAAGAAAAATGCGGCAAGACATTTTTGCAGCTAAAGACTTTGTGGAAGGGGCATCAGCTCTCTGGCTGATTAAAGCCAAGTGTCTCCAGTGGGCAACACACCACTGTTCCCCGGAGTTTTGGATACACGAGTCTGTCCCCTCGGGTGTGTCTCCTCACACAACCTCCATGGGACACACTTGCTGTGATCGTGTGGCTTCAGGGTTAAATGACTTGACTGCATTATGTGGTTACGGAGTCTACAGAAGTGGTGGAGACTTCGGGGAACAGCTGGTAGTTACCCGAACTCTACGGATGGGAAAGCCAAGACCCCAGGGGACCCTCATTTGGAAAGAACGAGGCTAGAAGACTGAAGAGCTACGACCTCCACCACAATCTTCCAGTTGGAAGTCACGTGCTCTTTCCACGTGGGGCGGGGCAGCCGCTTTGGTCACAACCGGGTGAAGTGGTGCAGAGTTCAGAGACTTCAGTGTATCGTGCTTTTAAAATATGGAAACAATAGAAAAGTGCTGTGCTGGGGTCTGAGTTGTGTCCCCACACAATTCACACGGGATGTGCTAACCCCCAGCACTCAGAAGGAGACTGTGTTTAGAGATGGATCTTCAAAGAGGTGATGAAGGTAAAATGGGGTCCCTAGAGTGGGCCCTGATCCCATAGGACTGGTGTCCTTATAAGAGGAGGAGATCAGGACACAGACGTGCAGAGAGGGATGACGACGTGAGGACACAGGGAGGAGACACGTCTACATGCACAGGAGAGAGGCCTCGAGAGGAACAAGCCCTGCAGACATCTCGACCTTGGACTTCCAGCCTCCAGGACTGGAAGACAATGAACGTCTTCTGCTTAAACCCCAAGGCTGTGCTGTGTGTCACCGCCGTCTGAGCAGACTGATCCAGGGTCCACAAAACACACTCCATTTGCTTTGAGAAAGGAAAGCACATTACTCAGGATAGGTCCTGGGGTGGAATCCTTCCGACCAGACTACTTCTCAATGACCTAAGGGATGCCAAGGCAGGCAGATTCAGTCAGGAAAACACCGCAATCAACGTGCTTTTCACTCTTCCTTTCTCAACGGCACTGCTCTCTGTCTCCCACTAACTGTCTTTCTGTCCCTGGCTGGTTTTTGAAAAACAGAAAGGGAAGGTTTGTGTATCTAGAACAATCCTCCTCCTACCCACTGAGACAGCAGAATGAGTGCCTCTCGTGCTTCCAAACGGACAAACTACCGAGTGTTTTTGGAAGATGCCACCCTGTTTGCCGAAGGCCGTTAGGGCCAGTTATACATCAACCGTGTCAGATGACCTCCTCAACCCAGAGAATCACAGGACCTCGGACGTGGAGGAATCTCAGGGCCAAACCCAAGCCTCCTGTCCACTAATGACTGACCTGGGTCCTCAGGGCCCAGCTCCTCATCAGTGCTGATGCAGCCCCTCTGCCGGTCAGGGGACACTCGGACACCCTGGATGCATGGTGACAAGGGCCAGATCCACACGCCTCAGCTCTGGGAACCGTCAGCTTCAGAGACCTGGTCTTTCCATGGACTGCACTGCGTGAGGGTTAGAACTGATGCTGTCTGACCAGGAACGAGAGCAGAAATGAATGGATTTCCCTCTTCTGTGCATTTCTAAGGAAGGGACACCTTGCTTAAGCCAGCATCTCTCTCCCCCTGCACCAGAGCTGGGGGTGTTAGTAGCTATTGGTCATGCTTTCTCTATGAAGTTCAGGCTCGTGTGTGTCGCAGACATTTTCTCTTTGGCGATGGACTTAAAAAAGGCTGAGTGTCCTATTTAAAAAACCCAAAAAAACTGAAATAATTCCTCACTGCTTATCACAGAAGAACGGTCAGAGTCAGGATAGCAGGGGCTGAGGCCCGTCCCCCATCCTCCTGGCTGGGCCCTGCCCTTCTCTGTTTTGGACCCAGCGATGGGCCCGCCTGGCTGTGTCCTCCCGGCACCCCTGGCTGCTCGACCCCTCCCAGTCCTCATGCCTCTGGGTCCACATTCTCCACTAGGGGCGGATTCTGGAACTTCTTAAACTTTTATCATCATTTTTAAAGCAAGAAGTCTGTCTTCCAAAGAACAGGATGAAAAAATAAAGCAGGAGCCCCTGGGACACACCGAGGCTCCCCAGGGCCCAGGAGTCTGCACTTGCAAACCTCCTTCAGCCCCTGGGTCGGGGGTGGACGAGGCCTGGAAGAAGCAGAGCCGGGCAGTGGGCTAAATCGATCACGGGGCTGCCGGTGGTTAGAGGGAATCAGGCCCCGAACAGACAGGAAACTAGCGCTGACCTGGGTCGGTGGACATGGTGTGAAAGCATCACTGCAAAGCAGAGAGTGGACAGGGAGCAGAGCCCGGCCTCAGGCCAGGAGGCTTGGGCAGACGGCGTCAGACACCCCGAGGGAGGACGTTTGGTGGGCTTCTTCCCTGGCCCTCGATGTGGTCCTTCATCACTAGGACCCTGGGGAGACTCGTGAGCAAGTGACCAGGATGCTTCCCTCAGGCTGACCATATGAGAAGTCAGGGTGACTTCTGATGGGGGTGTGCAGCCTGGTCCCCTTCCCCACATTCGCCCTCCTCTGAGCAGTGGGGGTCATGGCTGTGGACATGCCAGCATATCCACAGATGCCCTCTGAGAGCGGGGGAGGGGGCAGAGCCCAAATGTCACCTGTGCACCCCATGCGGACCTCCCTGGCTTGGGGGGGGGTCCCAGCCAATGCAGGGAGCAGTGGGTGGTCTGCTCTGCACTTGGCCGGGGGTCTCAGAGGTAAGGGTCAAAGGACATCTTTCTTACACCAACGACTAAATCTACAAAGAAGGAGGAGGACAGACTTTCAGACTCCCTGGGGCGACAGCTTGGGACCTCAGCCAGGCCTGGCGCAGCGAAACGGGAGGGACCCCGCGGTCTCTGTGGGTACTGCTGCTGGTCTACATTTTCTATTTGCTTGGTTTTTGCTTCCCATGGGATCGAACCATTAACTAATTCATTGATGTAGTCACGCATTCAGCAAATATCTGTAAGGAGTTTTGAGGCAGAAACTGTACACAGGCCTCACAGGCTGTGCCCATCCTGTCTGGAATGTTCTGGGTAGAGATGGTGCAGCCAGCCCGCAGCACTGAGTTTCCGGGTTGGGACAGTCCCACCATTGCAGGGAGCACAGCCCGGCTGGCAAGTGCTTCTCTAACTGCCATCAGACACCAGGTGGCTGGTAACGCTGGGAAATTACTGTTTTAATCATTAATTACCAAATAAATGTCACTTTGCTGGTACAGTATATGCAGTGATTTCTGTCATAACTTGACATCTGTAAGTCATAAATTGCGTAGTTTTAGCTGCCTTTAATTGCTGCGTTTTCCCAAGCTGCACGGCACATGCATTCTGGACTTGGTTCAAACCCCACTGGCACTGACACCTCTGAGAACTGGCCCTGGATCATGCAAACACTGGATCCCGAGGGGTCAGCAGAGCAAGAGGAACTGGCCCCTCGCAGGAGCCTCTGGCCTCATCCAGGAGGGAGGGTTCAGAAAGCAGGAAGAGCACCTTTAATCAGAGAGGTGATTTCAGCCTTAAAGGAGCTGCAGTTCCTGTGTGGAAAATGGAAATCAAAAGAAAGGATGCTCTAATGGGCTCGAGGCGTCTGCACTGCTCAGAAACATCTCCGTTCCTTCTGTTTGATTTCAAACAGGCTATTCCTGGAGGAATCCACAGCCCTTTCTACCCAGAGGCCTAAAAATATACACGTTTGAGAGGGAGGCGTAGTGGGGTAGCGAGAAAGGAGGCATTTGGAGCCCGGCTGAAAGGCTCACATGTTTCTCCTTTCTCCTTCTCTGCACGAGGCGATCAGAGGCGTGAGCGCCCAGTACCCACACTCGTGTGCCCGGGAAGCCAAGCTCCACTGCCCAGCCCATCTGCAGATGAGGTCCATTTTCCCCTGTGGACCAGGAGAACTTTGAAATTACAGAAATGAAGGCACAGGTGGCCGTGTCATACCTGCCAGCAGCCCATGACTGGAGAGGGAAGGGAAGGGGGCGCTGGCTGGGATGCGGTTGGGGCTGGGGATGGTTCTGGGGGCTCAGAAGGGAGGGGCCTGGCGCGCCTGGCAGGTCTGGCTCCTCCCTGGGTGCCCAGCGGGGCCTGCCTCTGCCCTCCCTTCATCTCTCTGTCTTGCAGGATAGGACCCGGGTCGGGCGCTGCAGGGTGGCCGGGCTCTGGGACCCTACCTGCTCCCCTCTGTCCCCAGCTCAGGCCCCTCTGACTTCCGGCTGTGCCCAGTTTTCTCGTGGCTTCTCAGCCCTTTCCTCGCCCACGGAACCAACTCCCTGCACTCATGTCCCCTGTTTGAATCCTTGGAGGGGGCTTTGCTCTCTGGTCGGGACCCTGGCAAGACCCACCAATGCCCCCTCTTCCCCAGTCGGTACTAGAGATGAAGCTTTCGCTTAAGGGCAGGACCCAGACGTCCGCCTGCTTGGGCCGCCCTCTGTCCTGCGGCCCAGCCTCCCCACTGGGACCTGCACATCTTCCCTCTTCCCCCTGCATATACCCGAGTCTCTCTGACTCCTGATCCCATGGGACACTGGCCCCTGGCCCAGGAGGAAGCGCCTCCTTGGAGCCCGACGGCCGTGTCCCCCCAGTGCCTCTCAGCACACGTCCTGTGTCTGTCTTGCTTCTCACTCCTGAGTTGACTTCAACCACACAGCTAAAAAGGTGCACGTAGTAGGCATGGTTCGCTGCTCAGTCGTCCTTCTTAAGTGGTGCAAATAATGTCTGGGAGACATTTGGCTCAAGGAACCACGCGTGTGCTTTTGGTAAAAATGCAGGGTGGTCCGATTGTCCTGGGACAAAAGGAGGGTTTCAGTCTTGGCCTTGGAGGGCTCATCCTCTTAAACAGCCTTCTCCACGGCTGGGGTGCGTTAACTCTCGTGACGGTCCTGAGACCCTACGACCCTAACTCCTGCATCTCCATCTCTGTTCAACTGTTCTAAGGGATAAAGCCAGGATTTCAGCCTCCTTGCACAGGTTGGTCCAAGAATGACGGAGTTAAAGAACCTCCATCCCTTTGTGATGGTTATTTCTCCTCTTGGTTGAGCTGCACACGGCCCTGTGCACGTGTGTGTAGGTCACTGGAAATGTTCACTGTTTATGTGTAAGGTCGGTTTCCTTCACGCTGAGCTCTCACCCTTGGTCCCTGTGTGTAGGGGGACCGGTTGTCTGGTTCCCTAGGGACTGGCCACGTCTACATCCCTGGTGCCTGTGTAATTTGCTTGTTTTGGCGACCCTGATTTCTTTCCTCAGTTGCTACTCTAAAGACCAGGTCCCATGAAGTCCTGACTGCTCCCCTCAGTAGCTGTGCCCATGAAAAGGAACAGATAATGGGGAATATAGTGGAGACATCCTTCGGGCAGAGAAAAGCACATCCGTCCCTGGTAAACCGACTGTCGTGTGTCTCAGTGATGTTTACTTTCCCACAGCAGATGGCTGATTCGACGGGAGGAAACACAGCTCTAACCATTAGTTAAAACTAAAGCCACGTTGTAGATAAGGCAATTTGCATTCTAAACGGAGAGTTCAAAGTCATATACAATTTACTTTTACAAGTTCTATATATAACCACTTTGTATATTCTATAAACAACCATTTTAACTCATAAATTCTTAAATTACATTAATGCTATATGTTCTTTTTTAAAATTGCTTCCAAAAAAACCTGTTTTCTTAAAAATTCTAAAATGCAGCTAAAGTGATTTTTATGAACATATATGACTGACTCAAAAGCAATAAGAAAACCAGACGTGAAGATACATAAATATAAAACACTCCTTTCAGAAAAGAAAATAAAATTCCCGGGGTGAAAGGAATAGAATTCAAGTAAGAATTCTCTTTAGTTTAGACCTTAGGGCAGACACAGAGAATTGAAGAATTTTACAAAGTGAAGGATTCTGCGCTATCATTAAATCCAATGACTGTAAATGCTGGGGATTAAGAACCCTTTTGACAATCACAGGAAATGTGTGAGTGCTCTCCCTAGAAAAAGAAACCTGCTGACAATTTTGTGTGTACGTCTGGAAGGTGGTGGTCTGACCTGAAAACCGAGACATGGGCTTCTGAGTTCTCTGTAGAAACACCTGACACAACTCAGTGCTTCTAGATTATTTCTACCAACATCTCTTAAACTTTGGACACATTAGCTCCTTAACGTTCAAGATGGGAGACAGAGAGACAGAGACAGAGACAGAGAGGGGGAGAGCCAGAGAGAAAGAGACAGAGAAAGGCAGAGACAGAGAGACAAGAGAGAGGGAGAGACAGAGAGAAAGACAGAGACAGAGAGAGGGAGAGACAGAGAGAGGGAGAGACAGAGAGAGAGAAAAACTGAGAGACAGAGACAGAGAGGGAGAGACAGAGAGACAGAGACAGAGAGAGAGACAGACACAGAGAGACAAACAGAGAAAAACAGAGAGACAGAGACAGAGAGAATAACAGAGAGACAGAGACACCGAGAGGGAGAGACAGAGAGAGGGAGAGACAGAGAGAGAGACAGAGAGAGAGAGACAGAGAGACAGAGACAGAGAGACAGAGACAGAGGGAGAGAGAAAAACAGGACAGAGACAGAGACAGAGAGAGAGGGAGAGACAGAGAGAGAGAGGCAGAGAGGGAGGGAGGGAGATAGGGAGCAGGGACTCCTGGCTGACCCGCTCGGGCTCCGCAGTGACCATGGCTTGTTCTGGCCTCTACAGTACCCTCGCAGAGCCCAGGCCTCGCAGCTCATGGGGAGAGTGGGTCGTGGGCTGCGGGAGTGCTGCTTGGGGGACAACAGTCCTTTTCATCCCCGAAGGCACGGGGCTGTGCACCCGACATGTGTGCCATGTAACGAGGCCTACTGAGTGGCCTCCGGGCTCCCACGCGTTCTATCCTTCAGTTTCTGATTTTACTCTAAACTCCACCCCGAGGAGCTGCAGAGGAGGGAGCCTGAGGAGATGAGTGTTTTCCTTAGCACCTATCTATCCATTTGCCATGTCTTCAAATCAGTAAAGGATTTAATTGCCTATGAACCTGACCATCTTTACCTTCCTTCTCTAGACACAGAAATTGTTTTCTAAGATCATATTTTTCCTTAAAATGTTAAAGCCACTGCTGGTTTTATAAGATAATACGCTCAAATTAATCCCATTTCTTTATTCCAGTAAATAAATACTGAATAATGTGAAAAAACCAAGTTTCTAAGAACAACTTCAAACGTGCCCCCAATAAGGTACATTTAACAGAAAAGACAGGTCCCCAGATTTCTTCCCCGTGAATCCCGCCTTTGGAAACCCGTCCACCCTAGAGGAGGATGCACTTGCCCAGCAGAGCTCCGTGAGCATAATGAACTGTTACTTAAGTGAAATAGTGTACTTTTGGAAGTGCAACTTTTGATCTGCTTTTATTTTTTTTTTTAAAGCCTGTACGACAGATTTTGTTTGCAATTTCATGGAAATATTTACAGAGTGTTTGCTTGCAATACTATAAGTTATTTGTCATGTTTGATTTCTCAGATATTCTCTTTGTAAGTTTAGGAAATGAAACATAGAGAAACAGCGCATTCTGTTCAGAGCAGCACAGCCACCGGGATGTGAGCCGTGTTCCTGCTGAGGATTAAAGGGGGTGTGGACGTGTCGCCCAGGGGGCATGGGAGCGTTTATGGAGAAGCCGCAGAGCCGGGCATGGGGCCAGCTCCTCCTCCCACTGCCCCCCTCTGGCCACTGCAGGGGTCAGGGCCCTTTCTGTGGGGGACCCGGCTGCAGCCCCTGGCCAGTGCCCCTGAACCCACATGCCCAGGTATGGCTCTGACCTCCTCCTGTGTTCCTCATGACCTCAGAGGCTTTCAGAGGTGGGTCCACTGTGCATGGCAGCCAGGGAGGTGGGCCCATCTCTAAATGCTGTCACCTTCTGAGGTCCCGGGTGCAGGGCTTCCACATATGAACTTAGTGGGGGCACAACTCAGCCTGTCACACCTGCCATGAGGTAGGAGGGAGGGTGGCGAGGAAGAGGGGAGTGAGGGGTGTTTTCTGGGTTGTAGGAGACGCAGGACCGGCACCGACAGAGAGAAACACAGAGCCCAAATGAGAAACTCTGGGTGGTCATATTTTAACAGGCACCTCAGTTTCCTAACTTCGCTTTACAAGTTATTAAAGTGAATTGGTTTTGTGGGTGAATTAAGGTTATTGATAGAGCAGGATGAATCAATAGCAGTAAAACCTTAATAAGTAGAGCTAATTAATTCACCCCTCATGAAGCAGCTTGCCTGGGATTGGATTTTATGAACAGAGCAATTCTGCTGTTTTGTTTCTTAAAAAAAAATTAAAACTAATATATTCCCCTGGCTGCTTCAGAAGCTGCTGTAAATTAATAGCCGGGCTGCTTGGCTCATTAAAAGCCAGAGGTTTGATTCTGTCACCTCACTGCTGATCACTCCCTTGGTTGGGAGAAACGGATGACTCGTTTGTGCACAGGTGGTAACCACGGGAATACAGGTCCCGAAGATGCTGGACCATCGAGAAATAAAACAACGGCAAGAGCGCTTCCGAGTGAGAACCTTCTGTATCAGAGAGGCCCTACGACACTTGTTTCTCTCTTTCCTGACACACACATCACAAGCTCTCGGTCACCTGTAAACGCCCGCGTTGGAGTTGTCCTGGTTTTGGGTTCTGCTCCCGACGCTGGCCTATCTGGGTCTCATTCCCTGACCTCCTCCCACCTGTGGTGTCCTCGGCCAGGTAACAGGTGGGACCAGAAGGGTCCACACACCTGGTGTCCAGACCAGGGCCTTTCCGACACCCCCATCCATCACGTGCATCTGTGCAGCCCAGTGGAGGCCCTGACTTGTGCTCTGGGCATCTCTGTATCCCTCTAGAGAAGCCACCGCTATGCAGGGGGGACCCTCCCCACACCTTCCTGGAGCAAATCGGCTCCCTCCCCACTGACGCCAGGAGCTGTGTCTCATCCTCCAAGGTCGGGCGGTGCTGGAGGCCCTGAAAACCGCTGTGTTGGGATCTTAGGGAGACCAGGCATTTCCCGGGGGTGGTCCTGGGATGCCAGTCGGTGCCGGGGGACAACCAGGGAACCGTGTGTGTGCACGGATCTGGGAACCACGGGGCCCCTGGGCGACCCCGAGCAGGCAGGTGCATACTGTGTGTCTTTTCCATGCTGCCCTGTGTCTTGTGAGGCCATCTGCCCATAGGTCCCATCCCCATGTGGGTCTTTGGGGACAAGCTGCTTGTGGCACTCGTGGAACGATGTCCCGGGTCACACGTCCAGGCCGCATTCTGCTTCTCACTGTGGGGGATTCTGGGCCATAACCTCCCCCAACTCTCAGCATCTCCTCTGGGACACGGAGGCCGTGGGGCTTCTCCACCGGCCTCTGAGACCTAAGGGAGGCGGTGAGAGCCCAGCACCTGCCCCCTCACAGCGGGCGGGCAGGCGGGGGGCAATCAGAAGATTGGGAGATTGCTGTTCATTCGGGGTCCCTCAATAGACTCAGGGGCTGTGAGGGGTGTCACCCCATGACCCCGAAGTTCCCCACCTTGGGATTTACAAAGCTACTCAGGGAAACAGCACCTGGAGCAACAGTGAGGAGTGAAGAGGCTACCACCAGGCCAACCTGCCCAGCACTGGCGTCACCATCCTCGAAGTAAGACCAGGAGGCCCATGGTAAGTGAATTCAGGCAAACAACAGGTAAAGCGTAAGTTCCAGATCTTCATTTACTCCTCGTAGCAGCTCTGCAGGATGGGAACTGCTACCCGCTACAAACGCAAACCAAGATGATGCGTTTCACTGAGTGACAGATGGGCTGTGGCCCAGAGGACTCCATCCCAGGCCCCAGAGGCAGAAGAAGGAAGCTACAAAACATTATGTAGAGTTTTATCTCAGTTTTCAATAAATATTTAAAAAATATTTCTTACTAAAATTTTCTTATTTTTCTTCAACAAATATGTACTGTGATATTTTTAAATTTAAGAAATGTTAAAACGAATTCTTTACTAGTAGCATCTCTGAAACCTAAATGAAGAGTTTCTTTTCAGGGCAACTTGAAGTTAAAACAGTATTGCTGTACAAGTTTGCACTGGGTCACACGTATTGTTGCATGTGGCATGTGTGCCATTGAGGTTTTCCCAGGGTGACCTCAGTGAAAAGCTTTCTGGATGTGCTGCGGACGTTTTAGGGCAGCCAACCTCCCAGATCCCCTCGTAAGAAGGCTTTTCTCAAGGTGCCCCTGTTTCTCATACTATGCACCCCCTACACACGTACGCACACACACACCCAGGTCCCAGCCACTGCAGGAAAGGCGGCGATGGACCCAAGATCAGACTCGAGGTCAGGGAGTCCCAGTAGGGAAACCGTGAGCCCGGCTGAAGAGGGTGAGTGGGGCCAGGAGTGTGACTGGGACACAGAAGGGATGGGGTGGAGCTGGGACGACACAGGGCAGAGCGAGGCCGAGCCGAGGGATGGAGACCCTCAGTTTACACCTGCTTCCAGCCCCTTCCCCAGCTCCTCCGGTGAGTCAGGCAGGGAGCACCTCCACATTCCTGCACTGTCCCCAGGAAGAGGGACCACGTGCCTGCAGACTCAGCCTGGCAACACCAGGCAGCAGACACAGCAGACATCAGTTTCCTTAGACAAGGGCCTGGGTACAGTCTGGCCACACACTTATTTTTGCAGCTGATTCATGTAACTTCTGAATGTTATTAAAAATGATGATCATGGGGAAATTATAGGATATTCATGACTCGAAGTTAATCATCTCTTTGTGTCGACTGTGTCTGAGAGCTCGCTGTGCAGCAGCAAAGTGCATGCGATGTTGCCTGTGTTCCGTGGAACAGATGCTTCTCAGTCACACTCGATACAGTCATAGGCTCGAAGGGGACCCCAAATGCTCTGCATCCAGTGTCTACACAGAGCAGAAAGTCTTCACAGAGAATAAAATAACAACTTCCAGTCAGAGCAAGTAGGTTACCTAAGTCTTGAGTTTCTCATATGGGAAAGAGTATCAACAGAAGGAGAATTCCTTGACCCCAGCAGACCTCTAACCTCATCACCCGTGTTCCTTATCCCACACCTTCGGCTACATGGCACCTGATCTCTGAGTCCCTGTGTGGGTGGCACAGGCAGGCTGCATGGGTCTCCTGTGGCTGACTTTTCTCCCTGAACCTGGAACCCTGTCCAGGCACCAAGGGCAGCCACCTCCCCTCTGAAAGCCTCTCTCACCACCTAAGTGACATTCGCATTCCCTGTTTGTCAAAACACCGTCTCCACTCTCGAAGGACTTACAATTGGCAGATGAGACGCACAGGCAAATCATCTATTACGGACAACGCACTCTTATTGCCTAAATTATACCCCGCATCTCCAAAAGAGCAGGTATATCTGGGTCTGGTACAGTCACTTTTTCACTGGTATTCCTTTTTGGGATGAGGAAATTTGTCTTAAAGCTTCTTTTTTTTAAAGACTTTATTTTTTAGAGCAGTTTTAGGTTCACAGCAAAATTGAGAGGAAGGTACAGACACATCCAATATGCTCATATTCCCAGGCTTCTTGTACATTTACTCGTAGAGGGATGTCAGCCACCTCCCCTGAGAGCAGAAGGGCTTCGAGCCCCAGGCCAGCAAGCTGGGTCCCGGTGACTCCATGTCACGACTGTGGCCTTGGAGAGGTTAGTAACGTCAGGGCGAGTCTGTGAAATGGAATAACAGTACCTACTGCACACGGGGATAGTTTCTGAGTATTTAATAGTACCTCCTGGAGGGGTTACCTCTTTGAGTATTAAATGTGTGTATATATATATATATTTCTACATCTGTGTAGATCTAGCTAGAGATCGGGACATACACACACGCACACACACACACAGATGACAGTATATACATATGTATATGTGTGTAGCAAGAGAGATACACGTATATACACACATAGAGAGAGTATATGCACACACGCCTATGGAGAGCAGTGCTCTCAATGCAGAGTTCTAGGACGACGCCCACGGTGCTTTCACGGCCCTGAAGCCGAGGCTGCCTTTCTCCCGTCAGGGCCCTGCCCTCACCCAACGCGGCCCCCAGGCTTGGGTGGCGCTCAGGCTGTACCAAGTGCCCTTGAATTCATGGCCGGTTTACAGTCACAAGGCCCCTGGTCCGATCCAGAGCCTCCCCTGCTCTGCTGAGCTTGTCATTTGATGAAAGTTCAGCATGGGTCCCTTTTGAAAGTCCCAGCCTGGGGACTCGCCGGCTTCTCTGGCCCACAGACCACTTTGCCTCTTATGATCAGTGTCGCTTGTTTTCCCGGGGCTGCTGGACCCCACCTGTCACCACCAAGTAATTGTTGGGCTGTGTTTTAATGAAAGACCCAACGATTCACCAGAACTACAGCAACTGTGGCTTTACGGCTTAGAACTCCGGTGACCAAGCTCACCTCCACAGAGGCCACATTTCAACCTCAAATGCTATGAAAGGTCTGTGTCCCGGGAGGTAAGTGAAAAATGCCTCACAATGAGATGGGCCAAGTGTCCCGCGTTTCATATCCCGACAGGGCCTTCATAACACAAATATGGTCTTAAGCATCTGCAGAGCTTTACACCTTACAAAGGGCTTTCAAATGTGCTCTTTGGTCTTTACGACAGCCCACAGCAGGAAGTGGAGGGGCATTTCCCAGAGGAGGACGGAGGCCTAGAGAAATAAAAGACTCGCCACGATCAAAACCCGAGTCACAAAGGAACCCGGACCCACACCCAGGCTGAGATTCCCCACTCCTCAGTCCCGAGAGAGAGAGGACAGCCAGGAGCCTGGCAGGGGGATGGGAGGCCGGGCGGCCGCAGGGAGTGGGCTCGGCCACTCAGTTTGGGGCCACCGAGTCTTGGACTTAAGAAACTCAGACAAGTTGGTGGGACGGTCAGGAACGAAGTGCGACACTTCAGAAAGAAGTGAGAACTTTCACGCGTGAAGATTAACGTGGGTGGATATTTAGAAAATGCCCTCAAATGGGGCCATGGTCCTGATTTCACCTTCCCAAGTAAACACCTGGTCCCAGGGAATCAATCCACTCACAGTCCTCTGTCAGGTGACTAGAAACTTCCCCGGGACCTTCATCTTTCAAATGGAAACAGGAATCGATTTTGCCTGGAGAACCAGGAGAACAGACTCCCTTCTGAGCAAACACTGGATTCCTGGCTTCTCCTTGATTATTTAATAACAGTTAAACAACACCGTCATTATTATAGTGGAGAAAAATATGTGCTGCACAAATGCGATTTCTATTCAAGCAGTACTTTGGGTTTGTAAGTGGTGTAAAGGAATACACAAAATGGCTCTTTTATTAACTTGTTAAAATGTGAAACAATAAACAGAAATGAAATACAATGTAACGAAATCAATATATAAGCTAGGTTTGTTTTTAATTATAACTTAAATTAACCAGCGTATCTCTATTACGGAAGAATTAATTTCCAAAACAAAAAAGAAGTCTATAAAATGATACTCAATTACACTGGGGAATTGTAAATTTTCTGTCTTCTGGCACTCAGAAGATTTTGTCTTAAATTCTGGTTAGAATGATCATGACTACAAGTATACTGATTTCTTTACCAAGGGTTCTCATCTCCTTTCTTGTTTACACATAATTTGGCTGTAAAATTGGTTTTCTCCTAAGCAATGGTTTTAACATCAAAAAATTAATGAAGACTCCTGAGTATGAATTGAGTTCCTTGGACCCTCAAGGGTCCCTTTGGCCAGAGAAGAGACTGCTGAAACTTCACCATCATCCAGAAAGCAGAAAAGCTCAGTTTTACTTGTTTTAAATGTATGACTTTCTTGCTTATTTTGAAAAATAAAGAAAAATATTTGAAAAGCACTGTGTCCACAGGGCTGGTGATCTTTGCATGGGGTAGGTTTCAGGCTCCACCTCTCTTTCCACCACAGGATCCACTGTTCGTGGTTGTGTCCCCAGCAGACATGAAACCACGTCTCCGTTAAAGCTTCCAGACAACGAAGACCCCTGGGAGCCCCCCAGGTCTCTCCGGGTCAGGCAAGTGGACTCACTTTTCTTCTCTAAACCTTCAACACTGAAAACTTAAAACTGCCTTTCTACACTGTGTGGGACCAGATTCTGGAGCTGGTAATTCCAAATTACAGCAGATTTGGGGTTTTCTGAGGAGGGACCCCTGCCCGACTCCAGTGCTCAGGTGAGTGGTTCTCTCGTGTCCTGAACCTGAACACAGGCTCAGAATGGACCCTTGGTGGACTCTGGGGCCCTGCTGTCTCCATTCCCTGTTTAAAACCCTGTCATGTCTCCCAGATTTGGGGCTGACTCTGGACAGAAGCTCCCCTGCCTCCTCCAATCACAGTCATTTTAAGAACATGGTGACTTCCAATTCCAAAGTCCCAAAGCAACCCCACTGGTCCCCTTTGGCACGGTGAGTTGCTTTGATACACTTTTCCTGCTCACCCACCTGCCCTACAGAAAGGTTTGGACTCCAGACCTTGGATACCAGTGATGGCCCAGGGGGTATGAACTGTAGGCTCTGTGGCGGGTCTGGACTCAGTTCCTGGAAACAAACACGTGGGCACAGGTCCAGCAGGACCCGGGAGACTCGGGGAAGGAACCACACAGCAGTGGGAGGCCAGATGGGGCTGGGGGGGGGGGCCCACGATGTGGTCACTGCTGAAGGAGGGGGGCAGCCAATCCCACCCAAAACGCCATGGAGAACCCACCTCCCTGCAGGTACAGGAGGGGCTCCTCTGGGCATCTGGGCTTCCAGAAAACAGCACTGCTGAGAGATGAATGACTCCCACACCACTTCAGGCTGCGGGGAGCCCAGGATGTTCATCTTCAGTCCAATGCCCAGGATTCCTGGAAATGCTGGGACCCCACAGAGATCAGTTGGGAGGGCAGCGCAAGGTCAGCCCCACATGCGGTGGGCGCCCGTCTGGTCACCACAGGTGGGCTCCTTCCCAGGAACTGGGGGGCCCCTGGGGGTTTTGTGGGAGAAATAAAACCACCTCTGGAGGAAGGAGCTTCCTAGTAGAAGCAGGACCATCAATAAATCCTCAGCCCTGAACTAAACTCTTTCGTCACACACATCTTTGACTTTTACGTAACTCTTCTGGCATCAAACCCTGAGCTGAAGTGATGTGAGGCTATTTTCTTCATTGTTTATCCCACTTAGTCAGAATGCTCACATATCTGATGCACAAATTATTAATATGGTGCCATAAACTCTACTGGGCTATCATTCGATCTACACTGTTTTACTTTCCTTCACATCTGAAAATCTCCCAAGCTCTGAATTCTGAAACGCACTTGGAACAGGACTGGTGGGCCAAGTCTCGGGATTTTTAAGGACCGACATCACCGTTCCAGACCCTGTGGGCCATCAGCCTAACCGTCTACTGCGATGAGCGAACAGGGGTCCCTCGAGATGCTTCCTTCCATGGCTTCAAGGCCCTGTGGTCTCCAGCAACACCCTCCACGCACACTGACCGGCCGCCCTGAGTTTAAAGCTTCCCAACCTCCGTCCTCGTCTGCTGGTCCCCACCCCATTCCAAAGGCTCCTCCACCACTGCCTGGGTGGGGTGGGGGAGAACCTGGTCTCGAAGGCCCCGTGGGGTTAGGGGGGAGTCTTTCTGGGGTCGGGTGAGCCCAGAAGGGGAGTGTGGTGGGTTCCGGACATGCCACGTGAAGATGTGGGCTCCAACCGTCACCCTCTGACCACGCGTCAGGGCTGCCCTCCAACCATGGGGGCCTCCGGGTGGTGTTTGCTGTTCTACTTCCTTCTTTCTCCCTCCTAAAAATGCATCTCCTCCTCCAGTGGAGTCCTATTCCTAGTAACGCTGCACAGGGGTCAGCTGATTCGGGTCTACTGTTTGCATCTGTTGGTGACTGCACGGGCCCAAAGGCGTTCAGGGCTCCAGGCAGTGGGGTTACATTTGGGGCAGGGTCTTTACCCCACGCCCATGCGGGTGGCTCTGCTCCCTTCTTACCTTCAGTGTCTGAACAATAGGCAGAGCTCCTCTCTGTTTTGTTTTCTTTTCTGCACTAATCGAACCTCTGATCTCTGTCTCTTCCCACCTGCGCCCCCCACACACAGACACTCTCACCAGGAATCCCACCCCATCTTGTCTGATGAGGCAGTAGGATTGCATTTTGCTTGTCCGACATGATTCCACGGATGCCTCGACATGGAAAACCCCTTAGGGCAGAAACTTGGTTCAGCACAACTTCATCTATTATTCAGCAATCTCTATGTAGCTCTGGTATCTTGTAAGTGATAAATTATTACAATGAAAGAAAATCTGCTTGCCAGTTAGTCCTGGGAAACACGAGATCAGATTCTTCCAGCCAACATTATTCACCCCATTCATGAGCCGAAGAGAGGGGGTACTCTGAGGCCCCAGGAGGGATGTTCTGTTCGCTGTCTAACCTGGCACATGCTGCGTTTCACACCTTCGTCCCCTGATTCTCAAATCATGGTGGGATGGAGATTCTGTCTAGGGAGGCTCAGGAGAAGACATGGAGAGCATCAGACGCCCGGGGAGGGGCGTCACATCCTTCACAACAGCCACGCGTTCAGCCCCCACCCTGGCTCTGACACAGTGGAATGGCCCTGACCGGCCGGCCAACATGATGTCCTGTCTTGTCACACGGCTCCCCTTCCAGTTACGTCCTTTCATTTTCCCCTCCTGCTTCAACATGGAGCCAGGCACACCAGGGCACGTGATAGTCTTGAATTTCTTTAATTTACATTAAGCATCCTTTGGGGAACTTGCAATTAGAAATAAAAATAGTGATGATAATTAAAAAATTATAATTTCCAGAGCATGTTCCATTGTACACTATTTCTGTGAAATATTAAGTGGCAGCTTTAAAAAAAGGGAGAGGATTCTGTCTTTTTAAGAGTTTGGAGAAGTCTTCTTTAAATTGATTGATTATTTGTTCACTTATTGATGTGGGATCCTCAGAAAAGTCAACATGCAAATGTGAGTGAATTCACAAGAACGCTTACTGTGTGCACTTTTTTCCCACAAATTTGACCTCCACCCGCTCCCTCTTTTTTTCCTACTATAGTGCTTGGTGGGACAGTTTGGGAAAACTTCATAAGGATAGTCCCTGAGAGTATTCTCGACCATCTACAGGAGGTCCTAAATGCCACCCCATCTCCTTGGGGCCCTGAGAGCTTTGGGACACGGAGCTGGACGCCACGGGCGTGGGGCTCGCACAGCGACCTGCTACCTGAAAGGCCAGCGTTTCTTTTCTGCTGAATTATGAGCATGTTTCTCTTTTGGTGCACAGCCTGCCGAGGTACCAGGCTTCAGTCTCACAGCCACGACTTGCTTCTCTTTACTTTTTCACTAAAGCCCTCAGGGACGGGGCCATTTACATCTCGGCCTCCAAGAGCTGAAGCTTTCCACCAAGTTTGCTTGGAAAGGATTTTGGCAGGAATGCTGGCTCTGAGCTGATGCTGCTAATTTGTATCAAATGGCCCAGGCTCTGCAAGTGGGCCAAACACCGCCCAGTCCAGGCTCAGGGAGTAACTCCTTTGAAGCTACTGGAACATTTGTTCATCTCTGGGTGGATCAGAAGACTCCTTTCCAAAATCAGCATCTAAAGCAGCTTCAGCCCCTGGAGCAGGATGAAGTGAATGTGGGAAGCATTTACAGAGCCTCCGCCACTCTGCAGCAGAGCTTAGACCCTGAAAAACCCGTGAAAGAGAGTCACAGAAGCTGAAAATGAGGGACCCCATGGCTCAGTCGTCACTGTACTGGGGGGAAACTTGTGGCCTGCCTGTGACAAGACTAGTCCGTTCGCTGGTTTATGCATTTCCTCCCCAACATCGATGAGGCACCTGCCAACTGTTCAGTACCTGCTGGGAATCAGGTGTAGGGAAGAATCTGAGGATGTGTGAGCCAGTCTTCCTCAGGGATGGGTGGAACTGCTCACAGACACACACACTCAGCACGCACGACACAGGGTGCCCAGCAGGGTCTGCGGGCCCAGGGAGCTGCAGCTGGGAAGTAACGTCCACTGGTAAAGCAGGGAGGCTTCTCAGGGCCTTTTGGAAAAAGCATGGACTTTGCCCTCAGAGAAAAGATGATATTTAAAGACCAGAAATGCTCTGGAGCCTGGCCTGCCCACCGCTGGCCTATCCCTTTGAGAGGGGAGGGCCCTAGTTCGGAGACAGCCCATGGAGGGCAGAAGGGCCTGAGGCTCCCAGGGCGGGGGGGAGGGAAGCCTCTGGGCACGTGATGCGGGCTCTGGGCTTTGTCCAAACACAAATCTTATAAGAAAGTTTGGGAGGAATCAGAACCACTAGATTTATATTAGAGAAATCGTGTGGAGGGTGGCTTGACAGGGAGCCACTGGGGGTAAGAGGGTGGGTCTGGAAGCCACTTCTGCCCTGGCGATGGGAGGCTGGGCCCTAGAGTGGCTGTCGAAGTGCAACCAGGCACTGGGCGCCTGACCTCTGCTCCGGCCGAGGGCCATTTTCCCTATGCTCTGCCCCGGGATCCAGTGGGTCTGTGAAGACTCCAGAGGGAACAGAGAGGGGGTGCACAGGTCAGCACCTGTCCTCACAAAGTTTACAGTCCAGCTGAGAAGACAAAATTATCCCACGTGAAGCATTTTTAAAACATTTTGGCACTGATGGTAACTGACTTCGAAGTTGGCTGTTGGAGATACCTGTGGAGACTGGAGTAACTCTGTATTCTGAAACTTCTGAAGTCGAATTCTGGGGGCCTTACAGGTGGAATGAGCAAACCTCCAGGAACATTTCACTGGATTCTAGGACCTGCTGCCCTTGGTGACAGGCTCTGAAGCCTCTAGCAGGTAAGTTTTTGTAGGAGCCTTTATGTCTGCAGCTGAGTGGTCTTTCTGCACGTGCAGCTGTGACTTCGATGGGACCCCATTAAGATTCGTTCAGAGAAACAGGAAAGAACGCTCAGCGTGGGCATTGACTGCTAGGCACAGGTGGTTCCGGTGATTGGACTTCAGGGACAAGCTGAGGTGTACATATATTTTTTTTTGGATTTTTGCCTTCCAAGAAACCATACTTGAAAATGACAATAACAGCCTGAGACGGTACTCAATGACAATGATGTTCTTAGACAATAAATAAAAGTGATAGCCAAGGATTCCAATAGCACAGCTACTTTCCTTATACCACATGTTCTTGGAAAACAAAGTTAAAAACACAATGAATCGGGCTTCCCTGGTGGCGCAGTGGTTGAGAGTCCACCTGCCGATGCAGGGGACACGGGTTCGTGCCCCGGTCCGGGAAGATCCCACATGCCGCAGAGCGGCTAGGCCCGTGAGCCATGGCCACTGAGCCTGCGCATCCGGAGCCTGTGCTCCACAACAGGAGAAGCCACAACAGTGAGAGGCCCGCGCACAGCGGAAAAAAAAAAAAAAAAACAAAACACAATGAATCTGTCTCGTTTGGGGACAAAACAGCTGAAGTATAAAGACAAGTCTGTACATAAAGAGGGATCTGTTTTGCCTCCCTGAAAGTATTATTGTCCTGTAAGTGATTTAATGACACTGATCATGACACCAGCGGGTAGAAGAAAATCTGACACCAGGAAGGAGGTATCACTTAACTAACACATTTGTGCCAAGAACTGGGCAGAAGCACGAGCAGACACCCACGAGAGGTGGGGTTTTCGGCAGCGTGGAAGCCGGCCCAGGATCAGCCCTGCAGTGGCCCAGGAACTGGGGATGGGGGTGTGGGTAGGGGCGATGGCTGCCGGGAACAGAGAGGGTCAGCCAGGGCCCGAGGAACCGCGCAACCGGACAGAGGCCCCTGTCAGCTCCTGTGACGGCTGAGATGTCCCCGTGGTTCAGGGAACAGAGAAAGTGACTGAGCAGCAGGGAGGGAGACGTGATTTACCGAAGGGTCTACTTAGACCTGAGTGATGGAGGAGCTCCTGATATGACTGTCACCATGGCAACTGTCTCCACGGCAGCGCCTCCTGCTGGACCCACAAATGCTCACTGGAACCAACCACAGTAGTAAGGAATTATGATTATATAAGCAAACAGCGTAAAGTGATTATACTTTATGCCTTTCTTTTGAAGAGTTGGAAGCCTTCATGAAGGCTCACAACTGCAAATGACAGTAATGGAATGAAAATAAAGCCTTTCAAGTCAAGCCCTCTGGGTTTTTCTCTTTCTTCTTCTTCTCCTTTTTTGATATGTGTACATAACAAAAATAAAGCAAATATTTAGGAGACTGTGATAAGAAGATTTTTTTCTTTTAAATCATCTTTAAAGCAATTCCCCATCACCCTGTCTTGCTTGTAAGCCCATGAGTAGACAAGGAGCCCATCTAGAAGTGAGTGATTTATGGTGAATTTCTTGGTGCTACAGGTCGGTGGGGGCCTGTTTCCTCTGTGCACTGGCGGCAAGCTCCGTGCTGAATAGCTGCAGAAGCTTCTGGGCAGTGGGGGTCTCGGACGACGGAGCAGGACACTCCTGGAAGACCAGTCCAGGGGGGCCCCTAGGAACCAGCTGCAGGGGGAGCCCTGGAGCCCAGCAGTCACTCTGCAATCACTTCCTCCTCAGAGGGTGGCCTGGGCAGGAGGTGGCAGCAGGGTCCCCAGGCTGGAACAGAGCAACTGGGAGCAGGTGGTCAGCCCGGGGTGCACGGGTGGATGGGGGAGCCACGTCAGGGAGCCAGATGCCAGGACACCGTGCCTCGGAGCCGGCTCCTCTCCTGGTCTGCCACCCACGCTGGTCGCGCTGAATGAAGGGGGTGAGCCCCCAAGGGCAGAGCCTGACCGCCGTATGGCCGCCCAGCGGGGACACGAGGTCTCCGTGTTAGACACATGCTTCCTTCCTGAGCTGTGCAGGCAAACAGCCTGACTTAGGGGGTGATGATAACAGAGGCACCGAAAATAAGCTGTGTTGATGAATCTAGGAAGTGTGCGTTATGAGCAGACAGTACACCTGAGACGTCTCAGGTTCTGACTTGGCACTGGCCATCCTCCACCACCTTCGGCTTGCTTGACAAAGGTCCCAGGACAGAGGGGTACGTGGGAAACAGACCTCAAAGCCCACTGATGACCTCACTGTGTATCATCAGGCCTTCACGTATGGCCTTAGTTTGCTAATCTGCAAAATGAGGAAGATAATAATCCCAATCCACAGAGTTATTGTGAAAATCAGGTGAGAAAACCTAGAAAGTGCTGAATGCACTGTCTGACCCACAGGCACACAATAACTCCTTCCAGCCACTGACACTGTTATTGTTAGCAGCACCACAACCTCCCTACAATCCTGTACGTAACGCAGGCACACGCCCCGACATTGCAGATGATGTAGAAGGTGCTGGACAGTGTGGGCTTCGGTCCCACAACGGACTGTTCTTTGGAAGGTGTGGCCCTCCCAACTGACCTGAAAATCACAGCAGGAAGAGGGCCCACTCACCACGCCGCCTTGCTGAGTTTTATGTCACCAATGATAACAACAACAGTAATAATGTGTCTAGGTACTGAAAAGCCCACATGCTTCCTGCTGTACTTCCTCCTATCAGTGAGCACAGCTGGCGGCGGCAAGAACAGCGGCGGATATAAACCTGTCACTGAAGGGGGTGCTGGATTTGGGACAAATTGCGCCTCAATTTCTAGTTAATGGTTTAAGTTTCTGGACAGCTGCTGCCCCATGAACTTACGTGAGGGAACGTATGTACTCACTCACCAGTTACACACACACACGTACACACACATAGCCCTGCGGCCCGTGTACCAGGAGCATGGGTGCTGCAGTTCTGCCCGCGTGGGGCTGATGGTCTCGCGCAGCCACGTGGAGGAAGGAGCAGGGGGCTGGGATGAGGACTGGCTGCGGGCAGGCCACGCGCGGCAGAGCAGCTCAGAAGCGGGAGCCGCAGGAAATGAACGGACCTTTCCGCAGAAGAAGTGGCGATTTGAGGATGTGTTCGCAATTAGGGGTTAATTGTGGATAAACTAACTCACAGCACGACCTACAGGAACTGGCATCGGCGGTACTCCTGGTGGATGCACTGCCTTCCTCTATCTCCACCATCCAGTGTCAGCGTGAACATCGAATACACATGGATGTTCAGTCAGGAAACGGACACAACTGCAAGCGCACAGATGGCCTGCTTGAACGAGTGCACGTGTGTCCACGCATCACAGGCTGCGCTGCACCCGACAACCGTGCCTCTCAGCAAATTCACCATGTTCCAGAGCCTTGTTTCATCTTACTTTTCACTATAATCCAGTGATGGTGATGGTTCCTCTGTCACCATTTCTGTCAGGACCACGTGCAACCATGAACACGACACACTCAGCCTGGGGTCCTCAGAGCAGATCGGCTAGTGTTGACACCATGGTAACAGCAGCATCAGTCATGGCAGCAGTGGTGGCAGCACCTTAGTCCCAGAGGTCAATACTAAATACAATTTTACTGGAAGAAATGGCCTCTTCCAGTCCCTGGAAGCAACATCACACAGATGCTCACTGGCCCACAGACTGACTGCTCAGAACAGGAAGCCAGTTTGCCTGTTCCCTTCCTCCTTGAAACTCCTGATGTGTCTCCAAACTTCCAGAGACACCAAACACGGGTCTGAACCGGAGTGAGGGTACCACATGGATTTTTGTTATACTTGTGAGTGGTCGTCTGAGCCCAAGGCATTGATGACCAAATGCAGATGTTGTTAAGAAGCAGGTGGGCATCATCAGGTGGGTGCCAGGTGGGTAACAGTGTGGGTATTAGGTGGGTATCAAGTGGGTAACAGGTGAGTCAACAGGTGGGTAACAGGTGAGTATCAGGTAACAGGTGGGTAGCAGGTGAGAAATAAGTGGCTATCAGATGGGCAGCAGGTAACAGGTGGATATGAGGTGGGTAACAGGTGGGCATCAGGTGAAAAATAGGTGAATGTCAGGTGGGTATCAGGTGAGTGTCAGTTAGGTAACAGGTGAGTAGCAGGGGGCTATTAATGTGTGACTATCTGAACCAAGTCCAAGGTCATCAGCCTGATCCTCTGCGACCAGGTTCTAAGCCTCCTTTTCGTCTAATTCTCCCGTCAACGTGCCCGCCTTATCGCGCTGAGGTCTCATTCATACCATTCCCTGTGCCCTCAATGATCTATCTCCCCATACCACCCTGGCCAGGTGCTTTCAGTTTTTCTGAAACAACCTGATTAAAAGCCTACTTTCTTCATAAACACCTCTTAACCTACCTACCCCCCAGGCTAGAAGAATATTCTTGCTTCTGAAAATCTCACAACAATTTATCTTTAATTTTTCTCTTGTCATTACCTATATTTATCTTACATATTTTATACTATATATTTTATACTGTATTTATATATTTTACATTTTATATTTGCATTACATATACATTTACATTATATACATTTACATTTGTTACATATATTTTACGTATTATATGTTGCATATCTTACTTTGCATCACAGTTTAAGAACATGGACTTGGGATTAAAGTTCTGGGACAGGACCCTGGCCCCCGGCTTACTGAGTAACTCTGGGTCTACACGGCATCTTAGACCCCAGTGCTCTCGTCATCCAGGGATCGCGGTACCTTTGGTCACAAGGGGTCGTCAGGAGGACTCGTGTGTCTGTGTGTGTGCGCACGCGCACGCACACGCGCTGACACAGCCCTTCCCAGTCAGCCTCTTGAGCCTGGGCCTGGGCGCACACACTGCAGACATGCGCTCAGTCAGCCAGTAACTCACGAGGGCCAGGCTGGCCGGTCCTGGGCACCCACCCCGAACACAGCTTCAGTGGCTGCTGTCTGTGTTTGGATGCTTCCAGGTGTATTTCAAAGACATCTTTAGGAACTTTCCCTAACGCAATCCTCACAGATCACAGTTACAAAGAAAACGGAGCCAAAGAAAAGAAAAAAACCCATTATGAGGGAGGCCTCCCTTCCATCTTAGACACCCAGGGTTTAGAGGAAGCCTGGGCGTCACGCACACCCTCCCTTGGGATGGCATCTCACGGCAGCCGCTGGCAGGGGAGCTCACGGGATCTGTGTGCTGGTCTCACCTACAAGCTGGGGAAGAAGACAGCTCAGCTGGGAGACACGGCCGAGGGCCCCAAGGTGACGCCGGGGTGCCATCCTCCCCCCCCACCCCGCCTTTGGCAGGTGAGATGCTGGTCCAGGTGTGCCGGGCGCCCTGCCAACGACCTGGGGACGCAGTTGCTAGTCGGTGCTTCCCTCTGGGAAGGCCATTCACAAGGTTGGTGCTGGGCCCGGGGGGCACTGTCTCAGGTCTCCCAGCCTCAACTCCGCTTTCCCGGTGCTTCTTCCCACGTGAACTCCTTCCCCACGCCCTCCAGAAGCCGGGCAGCCCCAGGGACAGACCTTGGGAAGAATGGGGGCGTCGGTGCCTTCTCTCCCCTTTGCCTCCCTCACCTCCATAACGCAGTGGACACACGGCTGCCCTGCCGCGCAGGAAGGTGCCTCGAGGAGCTGTCTGCACGGTAAGGCAACTGGGGAGCCCAGCGCAAGGCGGAGCGATTCTAGGCGAGTCAGTGTGGGGACAGCTTGGGATGTGAGCAGGCAGCGTCGGGGCAAAGCCAGCTCTGAGGCTGCTCAGTCGCTCTGGCTGCCCTAACAGACACCACAGACCAGTGGCTTGTAAATAGCAAGCGCTCATTCCATGCCTCCGGTTCTGGAGGCTGGAGGGCCAAGATCAAGGCCTCCGCAGATCCGGTGTCTGGTGAGAACCCTCCTCCTGGTTCACAGAAGGCGTCTTCTTGCTGTGTCGTCACGTGGAGGGAGAGACGGGGTTGGTGGGGGGCTCTGTGATCTCTATTACAAGGACACTGATCCCACCATGGGGGCTCTGCCCTCACGACCTCATCACCTCCTGACACCATTACCTTGGGGGTTAGGGGGTTTTTGTTTTTTAACATCTTTATTGGAGTATAATTGCTTTACAATGGTGTGTTAGTTTCTGCTGTATAACAAAGTGAATCAGCTATACTATACATATATCCCCATAGCCCCTCCCTCTTGTGTCTCCCTCCCACTTTCCCTATCCCACCCCTCTAGGTGGTCACAAAGCACCGAGCTGATCTCCCTGTGCCATGCAGCTGCTTCCCACTAGCTATCTGTTTATTTGGTAGTGTATATATGTCCATGCCACTCTCTCACTTCGTCCCAGCTTACCCTTCCCCCACTCCATGTCCTCAAGTCCATTTTCTATGTCTATCTCTTTACTCCTGTCCTGCCCCTAGGTTCATCAGAACAATTTTTTTTCTTTTTTAGATTCCATATATATGTGTTAGCATACGGTATTTGTTTTTCTCTTTCTGACTTACTTCACTCTGTATTACAGTCTCTAGGTCTATCCACCTCACTACAGATAACTCAATTTCGTTTTTTTTTACGGCTGAGTAATATTCCATTGTATAAATGTGCCACATCTTCTTTATCCATTCGTCTGTCAGTGGACACTTAGGTTGCTTCCATGTCCTGGCTATTGTAAATAGAGCTGCAGTGAACATTGTGGTACATGACTCTTTTTGAATTATGGTTTTCTCAGGGTATATGCCCAGTAGTCGGATTGCTGGGTCGTATGGTTAGTTCTATTTTTAGTTTTTTAAGGAACCTCCGTACTGTTTTCCATAGTGGCTGTATCAGTTTACAAGGGAGAAGATATTTGCAAATGAAGCAACTGAAAAAGGATTAATCTCCAAAATATACAAGCAGCTCATGCAGCTCAATATCAAAAAAACAAACAACCCAATCCAAAAATGGGCAGAAGACCTAAACAGACATTTCTCCAAAGAAGATACACAGACTGCCAACGAACGCACGAAAGGATGCTCAACATCACTAATCATTAGAGAAATGCAAACCAAAACTACAATGAGGTATCACCTCACACCGGTCAGAATGGCCATCATCAAAAAATCTACAAACAATAGATGCTGGAGGGGGTGTGGAGAAATGGGGGTTAGGTTTCAACACACGCACTTGGCATTTGGTGGGGACACAGACCATAGCTCAATTCTACTTGCTTCAGAATCTTCATGCTCCCAGCAGGGCCAGCCTTATAGGCTTCCCATTAGACGCAGATGTGAAAACAGAGTCCCTTAACGTCTTAGCCACAGCTTCTAAAGGAGGATTTCCTTGGCTTCTCGGGAAACCTGAGCGCCCAGGTGTCACACTGTCAGCTCCCCAGTGCCATGTGGGCATGATCCTGATACTACAACTTACACATTTGTAGCTTACCCTGTAACTCACAAATTTATTGATTTGGGGGGATGCATGATCGTCATACATTCTGTGATGGCATTAACTTATAGAATTGTGATCAGTGGTTCTACCTGTTTCAAATTACACAGTAAGAAAATGTATCCCCAAATTTTGGACTTAGTGGCAAACTATGGTATGAAAATAACCAGCCATTGGTCAATACTTATTCTGAACTTTCCAGATAAATACCACTGGGTTAACTACTCCGGGAATGAGACAAATCCCACCTCAGTTCCCAGGACACTGGCTTTATAAAGTGGCATCAATAGTAGTAGTTTCTCTGGAAGCGGTATACACCCTCAGCCTTTTTTCTATGATCTCATTTTAATCCTTATAAGAGTTCTTCCACATTGACCTGACTTTCACTGCTACAGCTGGTGTTGAAGGCTGGAGTTCTTTCTCTGTGAAAGGGCTGCAGGCTAGTAGCTGGTGGAGACTTTTGACCTCAAAGCCCAGGGTCCCTACGCTTTATCGACAAGGAAAACAGAGAATTACCGAGAGTGTGTGAGGCTGAATGCTATTTTGTTAGCTCGGCCACAGTTTCTTTTCATGCACTAGAATTAGAAATATTTTAGCACAAGCCATTGGGAGGAAAAACACAAAAATACAGGTTTTGCAGTGTTCTGAATCCTCTATCTGCCTCTATCCTCAGTGCTGTAGTTTTGGTAAGCCACAGTCTTGCACAAAAATGTCCAGAAAATGTCACAGCCCCACAGTCTGTTTGCATTTTGGTCTCGTCATAACAAGTGCTCTTTAGGGACCACTGTTAGGTTTTCTGTTTTTGAAGAGGTCGCAATTATTCAAAGGCAGAAATCACACACAGAAATTGTTCCTTGAGTTGATATTGCCAGTCTCACCAGAGAGTCTCAGCAGGTGAAATTATCAAGATGGCACAATGGCCCGAAAGCCACTGCTAAGTCTGGGTTTGGGACTGACCCTCTTGGGCCTCTGAAAGCCCTTCCCATTAGTCAGGTAATCAAGGAAGTCTGTCAGCTAATCTTTGAAGTCTGGGGTAAATATTAGTACCCAAAGGGCACGTAGAACTACTTGAAACCTGGACAGCAGTGTGGCATACTCTCTAAAATTGTTTTACAGCTTTAAAACAAGTTTGCTTGAGTCAGCTTGGATTAATTATGTTTTAGAGTCTTTCCATGTGTCCAGGACACCTGCAGGCCGGTGCACATGAGCTCAGAACAGTTTCTGTGAAGCAGGTGCTGTGGTTTGGTCCTGTCATGGCTTGTCCACATCATCTAAGAAGCGGGGGCACGACAGCCGCCCATAGCTGGGGCCCTAGTAGCCCTCCTCCCTCGTGGAAGTTTCACTCTGAAAACGTTTGAAATACAAAAAAGGGACTTCAGATACTGCTGACTTTTTTCTCACTAGCATTATTCTGTGAAGTTATTCAAAAGTGTTCACCAGTGGCCCTCGTGCAGGAGTTTACACTCAAATGTAAGACTGAATGATTCTGTATTTTGTGTGTGTGTGAGAGAGAAAGAGAGAGAGAGAGAGGGAGAAACAGTGTTTCCCAATTACCTCTCTACCCTCTGGGTGTCCTGTTCAGGACCAAGAAGGAAGACCCTTTGCACATTGTTCTCTTCAGCTTTGACAACAAGGAAGAAACACTAAGCTTTGCTTGTTAAAAAATGTCAGGCAATATTATTGCTGGAATCAGAGACACACATATACATATACATACATATGTTTGCATGTGTATACATGCACATACATGTGTGTATACATATATATGTGCATTTACACTGTAGGAGACCAGGAGATGCCACCCTGAATGTGCCTCTGTGGCATAAGGATTATTTTGAGAAACAGCAGACATGAGAGGAACTCTGAAAACAGAGCAGAAGTTACCCTTGGGGAGGGAATCATGAGGGAAACCTCCACTTGTCAGGGTGTCTCCCCTGTGTACCAGGAGGAGGAGTCTCGGTGGAGACGCCCACCCTCTTCTGCCTGACAGACGTTAGCCGCATGGGTGTACATTTCCGGGTCACCTCCCTCAACCGGCCTCCCCTCACCCGTCTTCCTGTTGTAGCTGCAGGTGGTCCTGCAGCCTGAGTTCTAACCTCCTTTGTGAGCTGCTCTTTCCTGAGCTTCTCCCACGTGTACACGCCTGTTCGTCTTGTGAATCTGTCTTTAGTTACTGGGACACCAGCTACGCCTCTTTAACACTAGAGTCAAAAGTTAATTTTATAATGGCATCTGAAAGCACACTTAGGGATTGCCTCGGGGACGCATGTGGAAAAAGGGAAAAAACAAGCACCATCTGTAGGTAAGTCTGCGTCTTTTTATCAGTTTACACCAAATGTCCTTTCTGGAACAGCACGGGGGTGGCATGTGAAAAACTGTGAGAAGAAATATTAATTTTTAAGCAGTTGGTGAAACTGTCTTTTTCATATAGAACTACATAGTATATTCTCTTTACTGTGAGCACGAGAAGGAAACAACCCACATGGATCTGTTACATATAAATCGATCCTGACCTCTTTTTAGCTTACTGCACCTTTGAGTCTATGCCTCCTTAATGAGTGAGGATGTAATAATACATTAATAACCAACTACAGTACCTGGTATATTTCACTGGGTTCTAAATTCAGAGGTGTCCAACCCTTTCCAGTAATAAATTTGGTGAGAAAGCTTGTGTGCATCAAGCTCTGAATAAAATTACACTTTCCTCCAAATTTTATCATTTCTGCCATGCTGAAGAAGCATGGCATTTTTATCTGCTCATTCGGCCATGCCCTCAATATCGTAGCTAAAACTCAGAAGACTGAGATAAGAAAAAGGGCAAAATAGAATGGTCAGAGAATTCAGAAGGCAAATTTTCCATGCAATTATTTTTGTAATGGCAGAATAAACCCATTTATATAATGGAGTTATACTAATAAATAGTATATTAAGCTTTCCTATTGGGAAAGCAATGTAGAGATGATGGAAATCTGATCTATAGAAAGCCAGGTTCAAGAAGCTGTTTCCAGACAGATTCCCAGGGGGAAATCAGCTCCTCGGATTTTTTCCCTTCCCATCTTTTTCTTGGCAAATCCAACCTTGTCTCTGTGACCTCAGGGTCCCCGTAAGCCTCTTTCCCATCATTCAGTGAGTTAGAGGAAACTTCCGACGTTTGTAGCCACTAATTTAATTAGGCTTTTTGGATTACGTGCTGTTCCTACCTTAATTATGTCATTGTCCCTTAGGTTAGCAGCATTGAGGGGGTGCAGGGAGATGGCCTGGATATCACCTGCTGGCCTTTCTTCCATGTGAATCTGATTCCCCTGAGGAAGCCAGGTTAGTAAAAACCTCTAGGGTGGTCACTTCCCCGAGTGGCCTGGCCCCCGAGGAGCTGCAGTGCCCCTTGTTGGCCAAGAAAGAATTCTCTGCAACTGGAATTAGTAACAAGTCCTACAGTGACTTGTAATTTATTTTAAATCTATGTAGGTTCTATTGGGGTAGAGAAAATGTACTTTATTTATTAAAGTCATAATAGCTTTCGGTTATTATATGCATTTTCTTAAACTACCCAATCTAATGTACAGCATGGGGACAATGGTTAATAATACTGTATCGTATTCTTGGAATTTGCCAAGAGAGTCGATCCTAAGTGTTCTCATTACACGGAGAAAATAAGAAAGGGGACTGAGAGGGTGGCCATGCTCGTCAGCTTGATGGGGTGATCGCTTCACAGTGTGTATGTTTATCAAGCCATCACGTCGTGCACCTCGAATATATACAACGTTTACCTGCCAACTATACCTTGGTAAAGCTGGACAAACAATAATGAGGCCAACCTCCAGCTACTACCATGTGACACGAGGACCCCAGAGATTCTGGCATTTGAGGAGGACCTTCATCTTGAGGACTGGGGTTCCTGCTCAGTGAGAGGTCTCAGTAACATGAAGGGTGATGCTCAAGGGCTTCTATATATAAGGACCCAGAACATGAATTTATGGACAAGTTAGGGAACATCTAGAGGAATACAGCACATTATTTGCCAAATTTACCCTGTGTGTGGTCACCTTTCGGGGTGCAGAGGTCTTCAACAGTCTCCTGGGACCTTGTCATACCCCTGAGCTGGAGTCCTGGGGAAGGCCCCCAGTCTGTGCCCACCAAGTCCTCCAGGTGACTGGAGGTACCACAGCAGGGCCAGGGGCTCTTAGGCCCACTCCTCTCCGTAGTCTGGGACGGCTGGACTTAACAGGTCCCGGGGAGGGAGGGGAGGAGGTTTGGGGTCTGTGAAAAAAACAAAGCTTTTAGGCAGGAGGCTGGCTCTGGACTGGTGATGGGACGGACCCTCCAAGACCCCGCTCCCCAAGACCCCAAGATAGATAGCGGGAGGGTGGGGTGGGCTGCAGAGCCCAACAACATCAAGAATGAACGGGGTGGCTAGGAAGGGACAAGTCCTTTCGGCTGGAACCTGCTTCTCTCCGGATCGGAGGCTGAGAGGAGGGACTCTGGGTGGTAAGTGGGGATGGGACCGGCTGGGGGCTGCCTTGGTGCCCCGGCAGCAGCCCAAGGGGATGGCACCGGCAGAAGCCAGAGCGGGAAGCCAGGCCCCAAGGAGCCGACACGTGTGTGCAGGACACGTCAGACTTGAGGCTCCAACTATCTCAGGGAGAGGACGTGCGCTTTTGTACCATCTTGTACCTGTTGTTTTGTTTGTATCTGCGACAAACGTGGGGCAAGCAGACCGCGGTGGGTGACAAAGAGTGAAGTGTTCCCCTTAGGACCTTCCAAGGGGCAGTGAGGGTTGTTAACTTAAAAACACATGCAACACAAAACAACAATAAAACCTGCATACAAGACATGTAACCACTGGCTTGCACCTTTAATTTATACGCAATTAGATAATCCATTACAGAAAGTGGGTCTTTGTGCTTTGACAAGGGACAGTGGGTACCACAGCCTCCAGCTTCATAACTCTGGCCCCTCTGAGTACCCTTCACTGACTTCTTTATGGGGTTGGGTGATATTTCAGTGGAAAAGTGGCTTCTAATAGGTAAGCGATGGCTACTGTAAGCTCCACCGTCTCTTCTGCCTGGTAATTTCAAACACTGTGATCTGCCACTCACGCTGACACCAGCGTAATGACAGCCTGACGTAATGTCATTAGCTCCTGAGGGGCTAACCCTGTCTCAGCTGGGGTGATCTCAGATCTCCGTGTTGTGGGAGCTCTAAAAGAAGAGTGGAACTGTCTCTGCCATTAGACCATTTGTCGTCGTGCTCACAAGACAGGACTGTGCAAATGAAAAGCAACCCATGTAGGGTGTAGCTTAAAACCAAGAGCTGAAGTCTGCACGCAGCCCGGAAGGTCTGTGGGACATGGTGGGGAGGGAACATGGGGAGGGGACATTTGCTATTTGCTCCACAGTTTATCCCATAGATTTATGCTAATCGGGTCCCCGTCCCAGTGCTAATGAAGTCAGCTCGCCTGCACTCAGCCTGCACCGTTTGTGCAAGAGAATCTAAATCTAATCACCAGCAGGAAATAGAGAATGAGCAGAGCATAAAAGTGTCCTCCTAGTCTCTCCAGTTGTGATGGCAGAGAGGGAGGGAGGAGGGAGGGGGAGGGGGAGGGGGAGGGGAGCGGGAGGGGGAGGGGGAGGGAGGGACCGCAGAAAGCCCTGGGCTGACCACATCTCCAGCTGCATTATCCTGAGCCGTGGGGCCTTGTAGACGATTCTGTCCTCCGTTACACGTAACTTCAGATCACACTTGGGTGACGGCACCCCTTCTTTGCTGCCTCCAGAAGCTGCTGGGCTGCATGCGGATGACACGGGAGGCCAGAAGCAAGGACAGAAACACTCGCTGTGTGTTATCCTGAGGAGCCTTGGTGTCTCCGGGGCAGGCGTGGTCCGGGGAGGCCCCGCAATCCCAGCTCCCCTCAGAGGCTGACTCCGCTGCTCCCAGAAAAGCACAGCTCGGATTTGTTCAGGTCACAGGCAGGTTGGAAATGAGCTTCTGTGCAGCAGCTTCACACATCCGGATTTAATAGACTTTTTTCCACTGATAAAAGAGCACTAATGAGTTCATTTTCAAGCTATTAAATTGGCTATAATAGCTAGTTCCGCTGATGGTTGCAGGAGACCTGCTGGTCGCACTCGGCTTTGTCTCGTGTTAACTGTTTGCTGCCGGGCGCTGCCATCGACACAAACAGTGGCGTGGAGGCACCAGCCCAGCCCGGTCTGCGCCTTTGGCTTCTACGCCTGTGAAGCTCGCACACGGGCCCCACGGTCTCTCCTCTCTCGCACTCGTAAAATCACTAGATCACTCCACTCCTTATTAGAAATCTTCAGTCTGGAGCCAGAGTACTAGCTTTCTGTGGTTCACAAAGGAGAGCTCCAGAGTCACACTTGACACCCCGGGTCCCCTGCACTCTGAACGGTGTGCTTTAAAAGGCCAATCCATGGGATTTCGCCTGGAGTCGGGAAAAGGGACTGAAAAAGACACTTCGCTGGGATCTGCTCATCTACACCGGATGCTGAAGCAGAGGGTTGTGGCTGGAATCCACACACGAGCTTGTGTGGATGGCAGGGCTGTTGTGTAGTGCGAACGCGTTTGTCTCTCGTGTGTCTATTGTCATTATAACGTGTGCAGTTAGTGGGCAGCCTCTGCAGGTGTCCGGTTAAATACACTTCTCCAGCACTGAAAGGCCAGTAATTCATAGCGGGGCTGCTCGCTGCTTCACCTGCCCTTTTCATTACGAGCGTAGCAAGGCGCCTTCAGAGCGCTGCGCAATGCGATCGTTTATTATCATTTTGTTTTAAGCTATTTAAGGGAAGGTGCCCGGAGACCTTCAAGCTTGGGCAGCCATCAGCTGAACTGATGGCTGATTTTTTTTATTACTATTACTGCCTGTTTTCCTTTTTGAGATTGTTTTGTTAGCGGGGGGGCCGACAGGTCAGAGACATTCCATTGCACGGTGATGAACTGTACCGCGCAGCGATTAATGAACAGGCCTCATCCTGGCTGGGTTGTGGCTGTGGTCCTTCTGGAAGCCCGGCTGCCTGGGTGGGGGCCCTGTGCAGGTGAGCACCTCACTTATACTGATTTCATGAATGTCCCTCTGAGCAGCCTGAACGGAGGTCTGGGTGGAGCCAGGTGCTGCTTCACACGGGATTCATAAAGGAAACCCTCAAACAAGGTCCCCGTGATTTCGCACAATTCTTCTGCCAGCCGAGCTGGAGGAGGCGTCTCAGTGAGTGAACCTGCCATTCTATCTGCCTTCCCAAACCTCTTACTTAGTCTCTTTGGAGGGGTTGCCTTTCTGTGAGGCCGTCTCCTGGGCCTTAGGGTTGGGGGCCTGGGGCGGGGCGCTGAGTGAGAGAGAACTGGGGAGGACACTCACTGCCCCTCCCTCCCCGCAGCCCACTCCTGCTGGCCCCTCGAGGCTCCTCTGCCAGTTTCATCCATCACCTCCCGCAGCCCCTGTGGACCCCGCACTCGGTTCCCTCTACCCAGGATGGTTCTCTGTCTGCACACACGCTCACGGCTCATGTAAAACAGGGTCTGTCTTTCTCAGTAACGTGTTCACATGCCCCCACCTTTCCTGGTTTGTGGGGCCCCAACCTGCCTCATCCAACCCTGTCCTCCACCCCCAGCAGGTACTTGGCTTTCCCTGGACATTCAACACAGGTCTTTGCAAAGGAGGGAAGGAGGGTCATTTTCAGCAGTTGGCGCTGCTTTTCTGGGTAAAATAAGCTGACGAAAAGTATCAGGAGACCAGGGGCCTGTAACCTGGAACAGTTTACTCAAGTTACTCTTGGTTCTGGTCCGCTGTAGCTGATGCTGCTACTCCAGCCACAACCAGCAGGAGGGGCCAGAGCCTCGCAGCCCCATCCCCGCCATCTTCCAGTGATCAGTGGACTCCTCTGGTCCACACGCTCCTCAAGGTCAAGAGCTCTTTCTACTTGTGTCCTAGTATTAGCAAGGTCCCTGGGCATCCTAAGTCCCCATCAGTTTGTGGATATTGCCTCCAACCTTATAATGAAGATTCAAAGGTAAAAACAACAAAACACCTGCTATATAAAGCCACTCAAGAATCCCTTGAGTGTTAAACCATCAACCGTCAAGGCCACAGACACATCCATCACCTCCCAGAGTTTCCTCAGCCTCCGTTATTATTATGATTCTGTGGTAAGAACACATAAGATCTACTATCTCAGCAAACTTCAAGTGCACAATACAGTGCTATTAACAATAGTCACTGTGCTGTCCATCAGATTCTCCAGAACTTATTCATTTTGAACAGTGGAAACTTTGTGCCCTTTGACAAGCATCTCTCCAGTTCCCCTCCTCCAGACCCTGGTAACCACCATGCTACCTCTGCTTCTATAAGTTTGAGTATTTTATATTCCACATATAAGTGAGATCATGCAGCATTTGTCTTTCTCTGACTCATTTCACTTAGCATAATGTGCTCGAGGTCCACCCATGTTGTCAAAAATAACAGGACTTTCTTCTTTTTAATGGCCGAGTAGTATTCCATTGTATATACACCACAACTGCTTTATCCATTCACCTGTCAACCAACACTTAGGTTGTTTCCATACCTTGGCCACTGTAAATAATGGTGCAATGAACACAGGGGTGCACGTATCTCTTCAAGGTACTGATTTGACTTCCTTTGATACTATACCCAGAAGTGGGATCATATGGTTTCATGGGTGTATACTTATCCCCAGACTCATCAAGTTGTATATATTAAACATGCACAGCTTTTTATGTGTCAACAAAATAAGTCGAATCCTTTATTTGTAAAGTTATAAAACGTACCAGAAAAATACCAAAAGCAGGAGGAGAGGGAAAAGGAAACTTTTCTCCATGGGCTAGCTCTTCTCCTAAAAGGCTAAGAAAAGTCGTACATTGGTTTTCTCAGTCCACTTTGGAGGCTCACATATAACGACTGCATGTTAAAAGGAGCTGACTTCCCTTTTTCCTCTGGACTGTCAGCGGGCCCGCGGCCCATAAATCAGCCGGCACTCCCAGGGCTGCTGAAACCTGTACCACTTGGTTCCTCTTTCAACTTACCCTCAGAATAAACAATTTAAGACCCTAGATAGTCACAGTATATTTGCTCCAAGGGGGAAATCCACACCCTTTCCTTTGGAAGTCACCTGTCTAGATGATATTCTTTCTCCAATAATTGATTTTCTCCCCTCGCAGCGTCACCAACCAAGACCCACATCCCCTGAGCGCCTCACTCCCCGGACGTGGATTTGCAGAGGGCCCACAGGGTAGGACTTGGCCTCTGTCGCCTCTTCCCCACACTTGTCCTAAATGCCTTGTCCTGTCCCTCTCTCCCTGGAAACAAGGCCGTCCTTGTGTGACAGTCTTCAGACAGGAATATGACACGTACATTAGGCTGAAGGAAGGGAGAAAAAAATAATTTTGCTTTTGGTATAATTTCAGCCCAGAAGGATAGGATTCATTCCAGATGACCTTAGCTCAAGGTGACTTGATATATTCTCCCAGCAATGAGATTTTCTGTATCTCTCGCATCCACCCTTTCCCTTCCGGGAGAAATCCTTGCACTAGTAAAAAAACAAAAAAACAAAAAAAAAAACCCCAAACCCCACAAACTTTTAAATAAATAAATAGATAAATGAAAAAGACAAGCCCTGGCAACGCCTGGTCCTCCTATCACTGCATGAGGGGTCCTGCCCAGCACACAGGGCAGGAGGGCTGCTGTCTTTCGGTTTTCACCTGTGCTGAACCATGCCTGTCTCCAACATCACAAGAAATTAAGAAGGGCCACATCTCAAAGGGCTGCAGAGCTTGCTGAGGTTCCTCAAACCCAGCCTGTGGAAACCGCAAGGCCTTTTCAGAACTTAATCACCCAGTCCCTCCTGAGGGCCTGCAGGGCCTTTGCTCTGTCTGAGATTATCTGTAGCACTGGCCACAGGCTGGTTCCAGAGGCAGGCTCTGAGGGTCACCAGTGGCGGGGGGACAAAGGAAGCAGGAATGGGGGGCAGCCGGCAGGAAGGGACGGGCTGGGGCATCCTCCAGCTTGTCCAGATTGAGGGTGGGGACTGTATCTGCACGTTTCTCTGCCCTGGGGCAAGGCAGCTGTCCACTGAGCAGGAGCTGTTGGCCGCCAACCTTCCAGCAGCTGGGGGCATGCGAGGCATCCACCAAAATAACCATTGGCCAAAACCCATAAAATAGTAGAAGGTGCTCATGAAATTTTGTTGAAATAAAGACTTTACAACAGTGGTAGCACTTGTTCGGTAGCTATCACCAGCTATAAACATTATTCATCTTTACAGCTTCAAGGTAGCCACTACTATTGTCCTCATTTATAGAGGAGAAGAAAAGAGCCAAACGATGCTGAGTAACTTGTTCAAATCAGGAGCAATACTGCAGCCCTGGTTGGCCTGAATTCAGAGGCTGTTCTGTTAACCCTTAGTTATCCTGCCTGAGACTCTACCTAAACAGAGGTGGCGAGCTATGCCCTTAGGCTGAATCTAACCAGCTATTTTTTTGTTTTTTGTTTCGTTTTGTGTGTGTGAGTGTGTGTATTTATCTATTTATTTTATCACCTGTAAGCTAACAATGGTTTTTACATTTTTAAGTGGGTGTACTTCAAACGGCTTTGTAAATACCTACATAATATCCTGATTTTGCCTCTTGACCCCCAAAGTTATTTACCACCTGACCTTGAGGAAATGTCTGCTGAACTCTATTTTAAACTATTGGGCTATAGTGGCTGGTGGCTGAAAGAAAATTTGTTCTAAGTTAAAAGGGTGTCTGAAGTTTTGATGAAAGCCATTGATAACAAGGAGTGAATTTTAGAGTTAACCTGTTACGGCACGTACTGATTAAATGACTTTGAGCAAATCTATAGTTTTGGAATTATAAAGGGTCTGATGTCAGCTCTTCAGGATGTGTACGCCAGAGATAAAAATAACTTTCCTATTATACTAACATCTCAAGAATAGGGATATGTGGAAGGAGAAATACGCAGGGAAAGACACTTAAAATTAACCTATAAAGCAGCAACACAGTTCTTGGAAACCTCTGGGGCAGAATAAGCACTGGTCATAATTGAAATGTGTGTCCGTACCCAAAATCACTCCATGAAAAGATTTTTAAGCAAAAATATGTATTTTATGATTCTTCAACAGGATGTCTCTATACACATTTTTCTGTTTTTCTTATCATTACTATTTTGTTGTTGACATCCACAAAGCCATTCTTCAAACCTCAGGATTAGCCGTGATTTCAAAGAGAAAGTTGAAAAGTCAGCTGCAGCAACACTCTGGAGTAATTTGTTCAGAATCTCAAGGAACACAGTGCAGCCACCGGAAACAAAAGTCACTTTTAAAGCAGGTGTTCGTTTTAATTAATTTTGATTTGAGTAATCCATTAACACCTAAGTGTGTCCAGGTTCATGTGCTGTAATCTTGCTGGTCCACGAGCTGGAACTGGACTGGTTATCTTCTGGTATCGTCTTCAAAGATGGAGCAGAGCAGACATGTCCCGATTAGCTGGTTTCTGCTGCTTTACGATTAGAGCACGAGGGCCCCATGTCCTGAGCTCACAGCCAAGATAGGCTGCAGCCCGCGCTGGGCGCCAGGAACAGCCCACCAGTGGTTAAGTACGCTCAGCGGCACCCACACACTCAAGCAGTTTATTTCTCCAGGCTTACAAATTTGATTACTATAGAGTACAAAGCTATTAAAAATATGACCTTTCTAGTTTTCATGCCTTGGTGAAAAGCCAGATAATAACTTTGTTCGACTTGGTTGGTATGATAGAGTGCTTATTCAGATGGAAATAAAATGACTTTTCTTTACTGGAAATTATACCTTGAAGTCTAAATGTCCATCATCAGTGTAACACACAGACAGACACGTTAATTCAGGCTTGAAAGCGGTGAAGCTGTCAAAGAGGGAAGAACAGTGTTTCCATCTTCTCGAGGAGAAAATGAGTATTTTTGTACAGATATCATCAACTTAAAATGGTAAAAGGTAAAACTATTGTTTTAGGACAAGTAAAGTAAAAAAAAAAGTTGATTATACTGTATTATCAGAATATCAAAATAGACTTTATTGAAGCCTTAAAAGCAAATAAATAATATTTTATCATTAAACCATTGTTTTCTCCTAGAGACTTTTAAAACCAGGCAAAACGAACACATTTAACCTCAGCCATGGCTTTAAGTGGAACATCAGAAAATATCAAAAGAGCAATGATTTTATTTTCCTAAACGATGGATCAACGTTTGAAAGTTAATAAAACCTGAAGTGTTGCTGCGAGGGTTTACAATGAGCGAAAAAGCCACTGGGCTTTTGTTGTCCAGTTCTCATCAGGAGAGCAGGTTCCTTCAGTGTGTGTCAGCAGGAAGAAAATGTGTCTACTGCAGGATTTCTTGGAAGAATTTTATAAAAATATCCTTTTCCTCTCAGGTCAGGCAAACAAGCAGACCTCTAGGGTTGATGAGCTCTTTTCCTTCATGGGCAGCCTTGTAACAGAGCTGCTGATGGGCCCCTGTAAGCCTTCGTCTACCGAGATGGGTTAGTGGCAGACTGCTGTTACAAGCAACAATAAAAGTAATTTTTTCCTGAGGCCTAATATTTTATTTTCTTGTTATTAGAAGATGGGGTGAAGCTGGAATGGTGAAATAAGGTGAAGGGGAGTTCTGGGGGGAGCAGATGGTGTGGGGTTCCCCGCCCTACGGGCTGCCCTGTCCCCTGCGGCGGAGGTGATGGCTTTCCTTCCTGCCCTGCGAGGCCCGTGGCGCCCACAGGCATGCACTCCGGGAATGCCTGTCCAAGCACCACCTGCTATCCTGGAAGCTGTTTTCCTGGGAGGAAGTGCCTGCTGGGGCTCAGACCCCAGCACTCACTTCTCATCGCCCAGCGGCACCTGACTTGGAAGCAGGACAGGGCAGAGGCTTCAGGGCCCCCGGGGTGGGTGGAGCGGTGGGCGTAGCCCCTCTCACCGCTGTACCTCACATAAAGGGTCTTTCCTCCTAACCCACAACCCTGGGCGTGGTCATTGGAGCTGTTAGTGACCAGAAGTGTCCGTCTGCCAGAAAAGATGCCACAATTCCCTTAACGGGAGGCGAAGGGAGCTGCAGGGACACTTCCCTCTCCTCAGTCCCTAAGCCCCCTGGCAGAGAGGCCACTGTCCCCAGTGCTTCCAGCCGTGGGGCAGGCCTGCTGTGGGGATACACAGAATTCTCCAGCACTCTGATGTCCACTGAGGTGGTGACTGTCCAACAAGGGCAGACCACCCAGGATGGAGTCCTGCAGGAAGGAAATTTGGGCCACTCGGCCCATTACAGTGTCTAACAGGCTGGGGGCTGGCAGAGCGGAACGCAAGTTTTACAAAGTCGGTGGCAGACGGGGGTGGGGGGAGATTACACAGTTATGCTCTGTACTCTGCTTCGAAGTGAACTATATTTTGTGCAGATTAATTATATGTTTCCCCAATTTCCTGCCACCACAGGAAAGACACTGAGGGTGGCTAATATTTCAGTAGAGGATCCCAGTGCGGGCGTGATATCGTCACTCAAACTAACCTCTGCTGATGAGACTTCGTGTTTCTCTTTGTGTTGGGAACTTGAATGTTTCTTGCAAGAAAAAAAAGAAAGGAAATGAATGGGGGTCCGAAGGAATGAACAGGGCTGGGCACTCCCCACTTGCCTGTCCAGCTCTGCTCCACCTCCTGGCAGCCTGACCTCAGGGTTGTCTCACCTCTGGATCCAGCTTCCATCAGGCAGACCTACTTCAGAGGTGGGCGGGGCGCACAGGAGCTGTCTGTCCAGCCTCGGTTCCTCCCTCTGAGATCAGGCTTCTCCTGCTGGCTCCTCTCCCTGGCAGACCTCCCTGGCTTCAGATTCAGCGCCCTCCCTTCCCTGAAGCAAGGGCTTCTGTCTGTTACCCTTTCTGGGGCTTCACAACCTCAGTTCCCCTAGTGTTCCCGACACCTCTGAGAACTGTCCCTATTAAATGTCCTTATTTACCCCTATGAGTATGCCATGTGTTGTCTGCCCACACTGGTGTACCTAAGTTCTAGTTTTTGTTCTAACACATGCCTATAGGCCAGTCATATAATTTCTCTGTAAATTTGAAGAAAAATGGGCTTATGTATGAGGTTTTTTCTCATTTAAGATCTTATGATTCTAGCTTTTTAAAAAAAATATACACCATCATTACTATCACCCCTTTACTATCATTCAACAACTAAAGATAATAATTGTTCGATGGATATTATAACATTTATTGTTTATCAAAAATTTTAAACAAATCCTCTAAAAGTAACAAATTAAAGAGGAAATGAGAAGATTCTATCAATCCTGAAAACGCATATACTTATAGGAAATGCTGATATAGTCAATCAGAAAATTTTGTCATAATTTCTCAAAGTAATTTTTATGCCAGTGAGTCATTTTTTCCAGGTATCAATGTCACTAAGTGTTAAGTGAGGTGGTTAAAATCTGTGACTTGCTGACTGACAGTAGTTCAGTGAATTAAACAAATAGGATAAGGGCACTGTTTAGTAGAGAAAACATTGCAGCAGGCTCAACAACAACAACAATAAAAAATAAAACGTCTAAAAATAAATTGCAGGCAGGACTTCTAGCAATGGACAATTGAAGAGATCAACAAACCCTTCCCTCAAAAATCAGCTATAAAACTGAACATGCCCTCTCTCCCTGTAGCTGGTGGCGATTCTGCCAGGCTAGGGCAAGCTGTGAAGACCTGTAGCCTCTTGGCTGTACTCACTGGCTCACTCATTTGTAGCAATAGATGATGTGAAATAGTCAACAAAGGAATTAAAGTAACACACTCAGTCATTCAAAGAGAGATCTGAGAAACAAAAAAGGCAGGAGACAAATGGAAAACAAATAGCAAAATGGCAAATGTAAATCTGGCCATATCAATAATTACATTATATATAAATGGTCTAAACACTCAAAATAAAAATGGCAGTTTGTAAGATTAGATAAAAAAGGATTTAACTATAAGTTGTGTACAAGACACACAACATAGACTCAAATAAGTTAAAAGTAAAGAGAATGAAAAAATATATACTGTGCAAACAGTAAACCTAAGAAAGCTACATTTGCTATATTACTAATTCATTGAACAATTAGACTGAAAATTAGCAAGTATATAGAAGACTTAAACAATGGCATAAACCAACTCAAAATAATCGACAAATATAGACATTCCAAATAATAACTGGGGAGTATATATTCTTTTCTAGCAGAAATGGAACATTTTACAAGGCAGCCAATATGCTAGGCTATACAAGAAATTTCAATAAATTTAATAGGACTGAAATCATACAAAGTATGTTCACTGACCACAATAGAATTAAATTAGAAATCAACAAAAGGAAGAAATGTGGGAAGTCCCCAGATATTTAGAAGTTAATGAATTTCCAAATAACCATAGATCAATGAGGACATCACAAGGGGTATTAGAAAATACTTTTGAACTGAATGAAGGCAAAATTATTGCATATCAAAGTTTGTGGGGTACAGCTAAGATGTTACTTACAGGACAATTAATAGCTTTAAACACCTCTATTGGAAAAAAGGAGGGTCTCAAATCAATAACCTAAGTTTCGACTGAAGAAAGTCAAAAAAGCAGAGCAAAATAACTTAAAGTAAGACATTATGAAGATTAGAGCACAAATTAATGAAATAGAAAATAAACAAAAACCAAAAAAATTGACAAATCTTTAGGTAGACTGACAAAGAAAAGACAAAAGCCACAAATCAGCAAAATCAGGAATGAAAGAAGGGACATAACCACCAACCTATAGAAATTAAAATAATCATAAGGGAATGTTATGAACATCTTTATGCCCACAAATGAAACATCTTAAATGAAATGAAGAAGTTTCTGGAAGTGCACACATTTCCAAAAGTGACTAAAGAAGGAAAAGAAAATCTGAATAGGCAAGTATCAAAATTAAATTAATAATTAAAGACCTTTCTACAAAGAAAAGTCCAGGCTTAGTTGAATCATTAAATATTTAAAGAAGAAATAATAACAACCTCTCACAAACTCTTTCATAAAATAGAGGAGAGGGAAGCAACTCCCACCTCATTCAATAGTTCCATGCTATACTGATTCCAAGTGCAAAGATATGACAAAAAAGAAAGCTATAGACCAATATCCCTCATGAGTACGGATGCAAAACTATGAACAAAACATTAGCAAGCTGAGTCTAGCACCTTAAAAAAAAGGGTATATATCAAGACCAAGTAAGATTATGCCTGTAATGCAAAGTTGGCTTAATATATGAAGATCAATTAATGCACTGCACCATATCAATCAAATAAAGGTCAACAACAACTGATCATTACAATAAATGCAGGAAAAAATGTTTGACAAAAGTCCAAACCCATTCATGACAGAATCTCTCAGCAACAATGTAGAAGGGAACTTCCTCAATCTGAAGAAGGGCAAACATGAAACACCCACAACTGATGTCATACTTAACTGTGAATGAGTGAGTTCTTTCCCACAAGATCAGGAAAAAGGGAAGGATATCCACTTGCACATGCCAATTCAACATTACATTGTTGGGTGTAGCTAGTGTGATAATACAATTAAAAAAACAAAGAAAAAATAAAGGTACCAGCTATGAAAAGAAAGAAATGAAACTGTGTTTATTTGCAGATGACATCACTGTCTATGTGGGAAATCTGATGGAATCAATAGAAAAGATACTAGAATGATAAGTGATTCCAGCAAGATTGTAGGATACGAGATTAATATAAACACATCAATTGTATTTTTATGTACAAGTAACAAACAAGCTGAAAATGAAAGTAAGAAAATAGTTCCTTTCATAAAAGCATCAAAAAAATAAGTAATTAGGAATAAATTTAACAAAAGAAGTGCAAGACTTGTATTTTGGAAACTATAAAACATTGCTGAGAACAATTAAAGAAGACCTAAGGAAATAAAGAGACACTCCATGTTTGCTGATTAAAAGACTCAATAATGGCAAGACAGCAATTCCTCCCAAATTGACCTACAGATTCAATGCGATCTCATTCAAATCCCAGAACACGGTTTTTTTTTTTTTGGTAGAAAATGACAACCTGATCCTAAAAAATATATGGAAATACCAAGGACCTGGTAGCCAAAACAATCTTGCAAAATAAGAATAAAGTTGGAAAACTTTCACTATCTGATTTCAAAACTTACTATAAAGGTAATCTAGATTAACTGAATAGAACTGAGAGTTCAGAGATAAATACATTTATGAGAAACTAATTTCTACAAAGGTGCAAAGACAATTCAATGGCTAAAGGACAGTCTTTTCAATAAATGGTTCCAGGACTACTGTAATCATATTCAAAAAAATGTACTGAGACCCTTACCTCACACCAAACACGAATATCAACTCAGGATAGACCACAGACCTAAAGGTAATAAACTAAAAATATAAAACTTCTAGAAGGAAACATAGAAAAAAATCTTCATTAGTTTAAATTTGCCAAAGAATTATTAAATACAACACAAAGCACTATATATAAAAAAATCAAAAAATTATATTTCATCAAATTTTGAAACTTTTGATCTTCAAAAAACACCATTAAGGAAATAAGATACGCTTCAAACTGGAAAAATATTTTCAAATTATACATCTGATAAAAGACTTGTATCCAGAATTTATAATCTTTTAACTCAATAATAAGAAGACAAATTCAGTTAAAACATGAGTAAAAGTTTGAATATTCATGGCACCAAAGATGATACACAGAAAGCAAATAAGAACATGAAAAGATGCTTGACATCATTTGTCATTAGGGAAATGCAAATAAAACCACAGTAAGATATAATTATACTCCCACTAGAATAACTCTAATTCAAAGGACATAAAATTCCAAGTGTTTGATAGAATATGGAGAAACTGGAATTCTCACACATTGCTGTTGGGAATCAAAATGGTACAGCTACTCTGGAAAATAGTTCAGTAGTTTCTCAAATCATTAAACATACATTTGCCATATGACACAGTAATTCCATACCCAGGGGTCTGCCTAGAGGAATGAAAGCACAGGGCCACATACAGGCACCAAAGGGACTGTTCATTGGCATTATTCATGCAGATGGGAGCTGGGGTCAACACAGATGTCCATCAACAGTGAGGGATAAACAAAAGTGGAATGTCTATCTATCCCATGAAACACCAGGCAGCCAACGAAAGGATGGACTTCTGATACATGCTACACATGGATGAGTCCCAGAAATGTGCTGAGGGAAAGAAGCTAGAAGCAAAACACCCCTTACTGTCTGATTTTATTTACATGAAATCTTCCATAGAGGTAAATACGGAGACAGAAAGTGGGTTAGTGGTTGCTTAGGGCTGAGGGTGGGCATGCAGGAACCTGCGGAGGTGGTAGAAATGTTCCAAAATTGGGTGGTGATGGGTGCTCAACTCTTCAAATTTCCTAAAATCATTGAGCTGTACACTTAATATGGGTGAATTTCCATGATACATAAATGATATCCAGTAACTCTGTAACAAATGAATTGCATTTGGTTGTTTCTAGTCTACTGCTGGAATACCACTTACTCTATTTCACTTCAGAAAGAATATAAACTGTGATTTGGGGAACATTTTTGTTACAAAACCAGATTTCACAAAGCCCACTTGAGCCTGTATTTTTGCTACTAACCAAAGAGTTCCGTCTTTGGCATCAAATCCCTCTCCCCACCGGGCTTCTCCACGAGCAGAGCTAGTGCACAGCCAGTGGTCTCCCCCACTCATGGACTCATCCATGTGTAGCATGTATCAGAAGTCCATCCTTTCGTTGGCTGCCTGGTGTTTCATGGGATAGATAGACATTCCACTTTTGTTTATCCCTCACTGTTGATGGACATCTGTGTTGACCCCAGCTCCCATCTGCATGAATAATGCCAATCAACAGTACTTGCAGTCTGTACTGTTTTGCTCTTCCCTGTCATTAAATAACGTGCAGTTTTAGAGAAGTGTCTCCTGCTTTGCGTATGGATCCTGTGTCTCCTCGGAGAGACGGAAGGTCCCCTTGAGTATAGCGTATCCATCATGAGGATGAAGCCTGGTCCTAACCCTCACTAATACTCACGGAGCCTATTAGATGAACATAGCATTTAATCCTCAAGCAGCCCCACGGGATTGACACTACTGTTCAGTTCGTCCTATGCCTGATGCAAATGAAGGACAACAAGGTAAAATGATCTTCCCAGGTAACTCAGCTAGTCAGAAATGGTTAAGAACCCAGACAGCCTCCACTTTAAACCATTAAAGACTCTTTCAGATTCTTCCCATAATTCCTCATGGAACTACAGGCACCACTAGCTTTTCTGCAGTGGCTTTTCAACAGATGATTTGAATCATGCCAATCATGAGTTGTCACACTGTCCTGTCCTGCCATTTCCAAATGCAAGCCCAGGACAGTCTGGGAATTGCTGTTTTTCCAGGCACGGCTGACAGTTCTTGGAGCAGCAAAGCACACATACCTGTGAAGACTATAATCACAAACCCAGTGAATCTTCACAAGGTTATGACAACTCTCTACCTCGGAAAATAACGTTGATTGATATGTTTTTAAGAGACTGACATGTGTAACTCTTTATTAAAAAATTATTAAATAACTCCTTGAAATAAAGAGGCAGTCGTTTAATTAATAGTTATGCACCGCATGACAGCATAATTATTCATTACCAAAATGCAGGAGCAAAATGACTTCTAATTCCATCCTCAGAATCTTTGAAGGTAAAAAAGTACTTTAAGAGGAAGTAAGCTAGGAAGAGAAGATGGTTTTTGTAAGCACTTGAGATCTTTCTTGACTTGAAATTTAAAAAAAATCTAAAGTGGAAATGACAGATGATGTCATGCTATATTTAAGGAGGGGCAAGTGACTAATTTAAAAACACATATATAATTCAATAAAAATAGATTTAAAAAATGTACATGTAGAGGGGTTTCTAACTCTTTTGCTCCCACTGTTGTTTTAGCTAGATTATTTTTTTGAGCTCTCTGGGAAAATGTGACTTTATCTGTGTCTGTTTGGAATTGGCAAAACATTTCTATAAGTTATTCAGAATTAATGAGTCCTAAGAGCCAATCCCAAGAGACATTTTTACAGTTTGTTTTCCATGACATGACAAGGAGTTTGGCACTGACTTAGCTCAGGCCAGGCTCCAGGTGCTGGGCTGAGTGTTACACTGAGACCTCAGTCACCTCTTTACCCTCATTCGAGCCTTCTCCATGGGTAACTGGGACACAGGAAGTAAATGTGAAGCCACACCAAAGGACCCCTCGCAGGTGAGTGGAGGTGGTTTAGGGCAGGCGGGCCCAGCAGGGATGAGCTTATGGGGACTGTGGTCTGGACTGCTGGCCGTTGTTGGGTTGGAGGGACCGCCGGCAGCAGGGGTCAAGCATCAGTAAGGAAACAGGAGTCGGTGCCAGGTTTGCGTTCTGACGAGTCTAAGCTTATGTTCTTTAGGAATCGGGGAGCCAGTGAGAGTTCCACAGCATAATCAAGTTGGCATTTAGCAAGAGTAGGCTGGCAGTGGGCAGGGGACTGAGAAATGTCAAAAGCAGACAACAGACTCAATCTTGGATGATGGCCTTCAGAACCTGGGGCCCAGACGGCCCAGGTCAAACGTCTCATCCCGCCGTCTGTCCACCCCGTCTCCTCTCTAGCTGTCAGCTGCCTTCCCCCTCATCCCCGCAAAGCTGGCGGGCTGTTCCCTGCCCCCCTCCTTGGGATGCCGACCCCCCTCAGTCTTGGATGCCTCTTTCCTGCTCTTTCTCTTGTGTGGATATTGGTCTGGACTGGACTTCCAACAAGATTCTGCACCTGGCCTGCTGTCTTCAGTCTGTCTTGACCCTTCACCGCCTGACCTTCTCTTCCACCTGGGAATTCTCCTCTGTGTATTGTGTGGAGCTGGCTCCAGAGACAGGAGTTTGTGGCCATCCGTATATGGAGGACTGACTTCAACTCAAAACCAACAGTGACTGCCTGTCTTTCGTGGTATTTTGAGGCCACACCTGGGCTCAACAGGGAAGAATAATGGGAATGGCTTGCTGGGGCCACAGGTAAGGTGGGGGTGGCCATGGTCAACCTAGATGTCTGTCTTTCCTATGACCGATTGAAAGTCGCTCCTGAAGTAAACTACATATTCTGAACTTGCCCGATTGTGTATTTTGCGTAACCAGATTCAAGCATCTGCCCTGGTTGTCTACGTCCATTCTCATTCATAGCAATTCATCGCAATCCACCGTGCGCCTCTTCCTCTGCCTGCCCTGCTCCTCTCTCCTTGCCCACTCCTCCCACCACCGCGGCTCAGCTCCCGTGTCCTGTCCGCCTGCCCTCTCCGAGTGCGTGCTCACTGGCCCGGGCTGTGTGCATCTGACTGGCTCCCCTCTTGCCCTGCAGGCGACCCCTCAAGTAAACTGTTAGCCCCTCAAGGACTCAGGCTGAGCTTATACATTTTAACAGCTCGACGTGCACAAGAAGGGGTTGATGAGCTGAGCTGTGGATTGATTTATTGATTCAGAGGTTGCTATTCTAGCCCAAGTTACTGAAGATTAGAGTCTGGGGAGATTGGATCATAGAATCTGAGCCATGAAAGGACCCTGGAGATCATGAGGCACTTGATTCCGTTTGGAGAGCAGGGCTGGTCTGCGTGTCCAGGGTTGCATTGAGTTAAGGACAGAAATGCCTCCCTGTTTCTCTTGATTGCTTTTCTGTCTAATTTTTTTTTCTATCTCACCTCCTTCTTACGTCCACTGGAGATTAAAGGGCAGAGCCCAGTGTCTAACACACCAGTTTGACTTTACACTTAAATCTCAGTCTTTGCACAGACCTGATTCCAAAGTATAAAACCACACACTGAGAAAACTTTATGTAGAGGAGCAAATCCCACTGCCTGGCGGCCCGCCCAGAGCTCCCTGGCAACACTGCCAGCAGGTTGACCACCTTCCTGCATCAGCAGGGACCCTTTCTCCTGTGGGGCTCTGGGTCTGGGAAGGCTTTTGTCAGTCCCGCTGTGATTGGGCTGGACCTGCTGCCACGGCCGCGGGAAGACAGAGGCACTGCTGATTCTCCATGAGACGGTCATCCTCGGAGAACGCTGGTGAGCAGGGCCGTAATGGGATATGAGTAAACATCTCAGGAAATCGAGTTCCCAGAGCCTTCCTTCTGCTCTTCCTGATATGCTTAGGGGGAAAATATGCACTTAACACATACATCGTAAAGGACCAGTGGGGCCTCGTCAGTGCTTTATGACAGCCAAGTGTAAATCGTCTGCGCCGTGGGTAGTTCCATGATTAATTGCGTTCTGTCCACATTAGGCTGCATTATTATCAGCCGCTCGCTGTTCAGCACTTGCTAGGCTGTTAATTATTGTTGTGTGGCTCTAAGGAATGTTTTCAAAACATTTTAGAATTCTACTACAGTGATGGCACAGGGAGGGATTTAATAAGCCACTGTTGTACATAAGAAAGACGAACAGATATTTTAAAACATGAAAATAATTTAGTTATGTTTTTTTCTTCCCAGGCCGTTGCTGGCAAAAAAAATGTGTTTCTAACATTACACTGCATGTCAGCAGTGACTCTCACCTTGGATTCCAGTTTTATTCTGCACATAAGTGGGACAGAATCCCTCAGGGCCTATGAAGTAAGTCAGAATGAAGGGGAGGGATTCGAATCCTGAGATACTGCAGCATGATCTTTACATTCTCAATCAAACACTCATTACTGACCCTTCCTTGAGTTGGGATGGTTATAGAGAGTGTTTATTGGTGAGTCTGTTTCTTTCTATAAATCTGGAGAAAATGAAATTACGTCCATGACTTTTTCTCAGTTCTTTCCCACCAGGCCCCAGTGACCCCTTCCCAGGTACCCAGGTGTTGCTGTGCACGGTTCAAGGTGCTGCACTGGTATTTCTGGAGGCTGGGGCTTTAATTCAAGATCAACCTGTGCTTCTTTGTTTCATGTGAGCACTGGGCAAAGAGCTGGGATTTTATTTTGTTTCATGAGGGACTTGGAGACTCGGATTAGTACCAAGTACGGACGAAAGTGCAGAATCTACATGTTCTGAGTCTTCACAATGAACCCAGTGGAAGTTGTCATCACTGACACGGAGAAGTTCCTTCACAAGGAAACATAATTAGAACTGGCTGGAGCTATTCACGAGCATTTTCTTTCAAATGTCTCTAAAACATACGAAGAGTCCAAGAGTAACGTGCTCCTTTATATTCAGCAAGTCTAGTTTTTGTTTTGATTTTTGGCTTCTGTGTAGATCTTTGAGGTTACCTGTGTAGATCTTTGAGGTTACCCTTTATTTACATAAGAAAACCAAGCTGTGAGACCTCGACTCCAGAGCCTTGTCCGCAGGGACCCTGGGCCTTGAACTTGGATTTCTATCTCCCGCAGTGGAGTTCTTCCCATGGTGTTTTGCCATTTTTAAAAAATCTTAAACAACTGTGGTTTATTCCTTATAATGCTATTCCCTTAGAGTTGCCAGGAATCTCTTCATCACGGTGTTCAGATGTCCACATTTGGATCCGCATTTATTTTCTTCAACTTCGTCTCCGCCTCCATTCAACCCAACCCCGTATGGCCCCGCTGTCTCCACGAGCTGTGCAGACGTCTAGATATTTCTACCCTGTCGCCTCCTGCATTTCCGGACCCCATGCAAGCCCGGCTCAGCCCTGCCTTCTCTGCAAATCTTCCTCAAGCTCTTCTGTCCCCAGTTGCCGTCTGCTTGCTAAAATCCTCTAGGCTTGTGATCTGAGACACACAACCTAGCACGAAACAGCAGAGAGTTTTGTCTTTTCAGTGACTTCAGGAGAGGAGATGGGGAAACCCTGCCCGGCGATGTTCGTCTGCTTGTGCTTGTGGAAACCCCAGGAAGGCAGACAGAGGGGCTGCATCCACGGGACAAGACTGGGCCGAAATCCACGGTCAGCACAGCAGCCCTGCTCACGGCACCCACTGAGTATCCACCGAATGAAACAGCACCAAAATAAAGTAAATTCACCTGAGAGGCTGGGGTGGAAGAGACACTGAGGCGAGACACAGAGAATGAGGGGAGGGAGGTGGGGGACGAGCAGCTGACCTCACTCACTCACCCCTTCCTTTGTGCATTTGATCTACACCCATCCCCAAGGAAGCCTCTTGTGCCAACCCTCCTGCCCTGGAGCTCCCGGACTTTATTGGCACTTTTATGCCCAGGGTCACCCAGCCGAGGTCCTAAGTTTTATTGGTTGGAGTTTCGGTCCATTTATGAGAGACGACCGATCACCGGGTAGTTTGGCATTACGTATTTCAACCCAGAAAGAGGAGATACCGTTTTCTTCAAGCATTTAGCAAATATTCACAAAGGGCCATTGCAGGTCTTCGGATAAGCCAGACAAGGGCTCTGCCTTGACGGAGCTCGTTCCTGGTGAGGGTGGGCGAATACACATGCGGATACAGAAATAACTCCATGTTCCTGACCTAAGTAGTGACGGAGGATGAAGCTGCGGGGCCTGGGCGGCTGCTCGGCTCTGCCGGTGACACCGTTCACCTCTGCGCCGCGTGTCGTGGGAGGGCTGGCGGAGGACAGCATTTTACACTCTGCTTTGGCTAAAGCAGACCCTCAGCCTGAAGAGCTGGATCATTTACATTTTGGATCATAAGAAGCGACCTTGGTCTTTACCTCAAACAGGTTCACTACCTGGGTCTTACTTGCTGACAGCAAGCCTGAGCTGGCGGCGGAGGGTGGTGTTGGGTGCCATCCAGAAGCTGCAGTTTTAGGCAGAGGAGGTGATGCTCTAAGGCACGTGCCAGCCCATGTTTCCACAGGCTGCTGTGGGAATTGCATGTGCAGGAAACGAGGGAAATGCTCGTGTCTCCGTGGGGGCACCTCCCACTGTAAAACACAGCAAGAGGAAGGTCTGTAAACCCACACACCACCCAGGGACACCTTGATTCCCGAGAACGAAGAAACTAAGATTTATGACGCACGTAACCCTATACCCAGAGCTCGAGAATGAGTCCCAGGCTGTGCCGTGCAGATCCACCTTTTCTTCCCTCACTCCGTTCCTTACTTTCTTCCTTCCTCTATTCTGCAGGCTTGTTGAGCACCCGCTGCCTCGGAGACAGAATCTGAGGGCCCAGCAGGGGGCAAACCACCCAAGGTCCCTTCCTCCGATGCATTGCATGCTCGGCTGCTCTTACGCCACCGTGAGCCACAGTCCTAGTGACCGTGTGTCCTGGACTCAGAGCCAGCTCCTCTCATCCCAGTGCCAATGTACGTGTTAGGATGCAGCAAAGTCTGCTCAGCACAGAACTCCAGTGAACAATCGCACAAAGCTGGGCTGGAAGGTGGGGGATGGACAGACAGATGCATAGGCTTATAGACCAAAGGATGGATGGGAAGAGAGATAAGGATAGACAGATCTGGTTATTTGATATCTTCTAAGTGGAGGTTTTGGGTAAAATGGAACACTACACGAGGATATGGAACAGCAAGTATTTTCCGTTCTCCTCTAGCTACTCCATCTAGGAAAATGTGACTCTACTTATACACCTGTATAAAGAGGAATATGTAATTTTAAATGGCGATCTGTAAGAGCAATTGTGACAATTTAATCAGATTATTGTCGTTATTTTAGTTTGGAAGCATATCGTGTCACAGAAATTCTAAATAACGACTATTTTCTCCCTTAAAATGATCAACTTCCTCTTCGGAAACTGCTTCCAAGAGGTCGGTGAGCGTATGATCTAGGGAGGGTCTCGGCGCGTGTGCTCCCAGGAACACGCCTGCTCTTTGCAGAGAGAAGTGGGACTGAAAGGCATTTTGATGAAGTGCTATTGATTTTCAGAGTTATAAATCGTAGAAACGTAATGATTTTTAGCAAATATCTTCTACACTTCTCCTAGGGCCAGGCCATAAACTTGGATGATAAATATGAAGAAACACAATGTAGAGCTTTCCAACCGCATAAACGCACATGAAAGTGGACACATGCACACACATGTGCACGGTTTAAATTTCAACCCAAATATGACAAGATTCGACTTCAGCATGTTTTATTTTGAAACCAGGGCACGGACACAGCACATGGAGATGCTGTTTGGTAAAAACCAAACCAAACCAAACCACAACAGGGTCACTCCTCTGAAATCCTCTGTGTCCCCATCTAATTTAGGCAGGTCACAGAAGTGACCTCAGAGACCTGGTTGTTCTCAACACTGACCCTTTAAGATGGATCCCCAGTTACCACCCACGATCAGACAGTGCATAGCCCCTGATCCCAAACTAGTAGGTTCTTCCCCTGGCGGAGCCCCCCACCTAGGAAGGACTTTCTCTCTTCTGAAGTTTGCAGGCTATACTCACTCCAGTGAGTGAGTCACACACTCAGGGACATTCCTGCACTCATTTGTGCTTCCTGTAACATTTCAGGTCACCTCCAGAGCTTTAGAAGCAACACAATACCCACATTATTCTTCCACTTCATATAATTAAAGATGTACATGTACGTGTAATAAAAACACTTTGAACTGAATTCGTTTCATTACCAGAACAACCAATACTGGTTAACTGAAAGCAATATAAGTGTGCAAATATTCATTAATAATCCAGCTTTAACTAGCTCTAAGAAGCTTTTCATAAAAACCAGGAGTGACTTTCCAGAACAAACACTTGTTAATTTTTCTGGTCCATTTTCATTCTAGACAATTTGCTGTCACAGCTGGATGCAGTTAAGCAAACCAATCTGTATTTATAGAAGTCAATTTTTTTAAACCCTTGAAGGCAGGTATAAACTTAAACATTTCTCTGATTCAATACATATTAACTAAATGAAGTGTATTTGTGAAACTGAAAAGATCATAAGGTACACTGAGAGTTTATGGAATCTTTAGTTTTTCGTTTATCTTACGTACACCAACGCTTCTATCACCTGTGGTGGTTTGTTGGGAGCCAAGAAGTTTTCGCCATTAGAAGATGGCCGACACCCTGCTTCTCTTCCTGATTTATGAGATAGAAGTTCGCGCCTAAAATGAAAGCCCGCGCACGCAGCACCAATGATGATTAGCCAAGTACTTCCCTCATTCTGAATCCCGCCCCCCTTTCTCTGCAGTGTATAAATACAGCTACCGCAGCAATAAAAGTTTGAGGCTTGATCAGGATTTTGTCTTGCCTCCATTCTTTCGCGTCTCCTGCCCTTCCCCCTTTTTTTCAACCCCCACAGGTTCCTCCTTAGACTCACAAGGATTTGTCCTGCTGGTCGGGACTCCCGGGGACGCCCGGGGCCGTACACAATTGGCGCCCAACGTGGGGCCTGAGGAACGGATCCTGACGGAGGTAGCACGCTTACGAACGCCTGGCCAGGCACCCACTGAGCCGCCGCGAGACTTACTCGAAAGTGCAGCTTGATTAGGTCCCCGGAGGACTGGCCGCCCTTCGGCAGTCGTGACCTGAGGATAAGGTAAGCGGAGCTATAAATATGGGACAGGAATTGAGTTCCCATGAACTCTTTCTTCAGGGGATCGAGGATTCCCTCAAGATGCGGAAGATTAAGGCTAGAAAAAAAGATTTGCGTGAATTTTTTATGTTCTTGTCTGATGTTTGCCCATGGTTCCCACAGGAAGGGACAATAGATAAAAAATGCTGGAATCGTGTAGGAAATTGTTTAAATGATTATTATCAAACCTTTGGGCCTTCTAAAGTGCCTGTGACTGCATTTTCGTATTGGAATTTAATTAGGGAGATTCTCATGGGTCATTTTTTTGACCCCGATGTCCAAAAGGTTGTAGAGACCGGGGAAACAATTCTTAAAGCAGCCTCTCGTCTCCATTCAGCTTGTCCATCCGTTACCATTGATATGGGTTCAAATGAAGAGTTCCCAAAAATTCCAGAAACCGGTCATCATTATCCCACAGATGATAAAGTTATCCCAAAGATTTATCCTTCCCTTACTGCTATTAAGGGTGATCCCAATGATGACCAGCTTTCCCCCCAAGATCAGGAAACTCTCGATGAGCAGGCTGCTCGTTATCATCGCAATGATGATCCCTGGGGATTCCCCCTTTTGAAGCCTCCACCATCTTATAATACTCCTCATCAGATGCCTGCCTTTAGCGCCCCTGCTCCCATTGCCCCCCTGATTGATCCCCTTCGACAGGCTAAGATGGCCTTAACCCAGGAAATTTCCTCTTTGAGAGATGTTTTACAACAAAAACGGGAACGCTTGGATCTCCTAAAGGAGCTTAAGGCCCTTGAGGTGGAGCTTACTTCTTTTAATGTCTCGAACGGTCCCAATAAACCCCCGCTTCGACAAAAACCAGGATCCATTAAGTTAGCCTTCCCTGTTACTCGCAGTCAAAATTTACCCACTCAAGGTGAAATTCAAGCTGAAGATAGTGAGGAAGGGGAAGAGGAAGAGGGAGAAGAATCTCCTGAACCTGATGAGGGACCAGATATTCATAATTCTTCTGGGGGCGGCCCTTTTGAACATAAATATCGCCGCCTCAATTTAAAACATATAAAAGATTTAAAATCTGCTGTCAATAATTATGGGCCCACAGCCCCTTATACATTGGCAATCTTGGAGGGATTAAGCGATCGCTGGCTGACCCCAAATGATTGGCTTACCCTGGCTCGGGCCACCCTTTCTGGGGGAGATTTTGTTTTATGGCACACTGAATTTGTAGAAAATTGTAGAGAAACTGCCCAAAGAAATGCTGAAAACAGAACTTCCCGATCATGGACCCGAGATAAATTACTTGGCCGTCCCCCCTATGAATCCAATGAGTCTCAGGCTGCTTTTCCCCCTGGTTTGTTGGCTCAAATACAAAATGCTGGCCTTAAGGCCTGGCGCCGTCTTCCGCCTAAGGGTTCGCCCACAACTTCCTTGGCAAAAATTCGCCAGGGACCAGAAGAGCCTTATTGTGAGTTTATTAGCCGCCTCACGTACGCCGCCGAGCGTGTAGTGGGTGATAGTGAAACTGATAATGCCTTTGTTAAACATTTAGCTTATGAAAATGCCAATCCGGCCTGCCAAGCTGCCCTTCGGGCTCATCGTGGTGGTAGCCTGGCTGATTACATTAAGTTGTGCTCCGGAATTGGTCCCTCCCATTCTGTTGGTCTTGCGATTGGAGCTGCTCTAAAAGATTTTATTTAAGATACACCCGTCCTAGATAAACAACAAAAAACTTGCTATAATTGCAAACAACCTGGACATTTTGCCCGGGATTGTTCATTACATAGACAAGGACAGTCATTAAAGGCTAACCCACAACAACCCCGATATCAATCCCGGGCTCCTCCCACCACCGTTTGCCCTCGTTGTAAAAGAGGCAAACATTGGTCTTCAGAATGTTTTTCAAAAACGGATATAAATGGCCAATTGCTCCCCAAAAAACAGGGAAACTTTTCACGGGGCCAGCCCCTGGCCCCTTCCTTGGAACCAAACCAAGGGGCAATTCGGTTTGTTCCTCAAAAATCTGGACAAGTTCCCTGCACCCAGATGTTGGCTCCCTCTGTCGAGCCACACCCGGAAGCGCAGGATTGGACCTCTGTGCCTCCACCGACTCAATATTAGTCCCAGAACAAGGAGTACAACCAATTCCCACAGAAGTTTATGGCCCCCTGCCCCCAAATACTTTTGGTTTAATTTTAGGAAGAGGTAGTTCCGCTTTGGCTGGCCTCCAAATTATACCTGGTGTTATTGATAATGATTATTCAGGTCAAATTACCCTTTTGGCATCTGCTTTACAAGGCCCTATATCAATCCCTAAAGGTCAAAGGATAGCACAGTTAGTATTGTTGCCCCTAAATTCTTTAAATAAGAGCCATACTAATTGTCCTAGAGCAGATGCTGCTTTTGGCTCCTCAGATGTTTATTGGGTCCAACAAATTACTCCTGAAAGGCCACTCCTAACCCTGTGGTTAGATGGAAAGAAATTTGAGGGTTTAGTCGATACAGGAGCCGATGCAACAGTTATTTCGGAAAAATATTGGCCCTCCTCTTGGCCTTGTACAGTGTCTATAACTCATTTACAAGGCATAGGACATTCTACCAATCCTAAACGGAGCTCTAAAGTTCTTACATGGATAGATACTGAAGGTAATACTGGACAGGTACAACCTTATATTTTGCCACATATCCCGTTGAATCTTTGGGGACGTGACATCCTGTCACAATTAAAGTTAATCATGGCCAGCCCCAATGAGGTGGTGACCCAACAAATGCTAAACCAAGGGTTTCTACCAGGCTTAGGCTTAGGAAAAAATAATCAGGGTATTACACGACCTATTTCCCTGGCATCTAACATAAATCGCCAGGGCCTAGGCAGTTCGCCTTTTTCTTAGCGGCCATTGACCTTCCTGTGCCCCATGCGGACAAAATACGATGGAAAACTAATGATCCCGTTTGGGTGGACCAATGGCCTCTAACAGAAGAAAAACTTACAGCTGCCACAAAGTTAGTGCAGGAACAATTGGCCGCTGGACATTTAGAAGCCACTACTTCGCCATGGAATACCCCTATATTTGTGATAAAAAAGAGATCTGGCTCATGGCGACTTCTCCAAGATCTTAGGGAAATTAATAAAACAATGTTTACTATGGGAGCTTTACAGCCTGGCTTGCCTTCTCCTATTGCCATTCCAGCTGGCTATTTTAAAATCATTATTGATCTTAAAGATTGCTTTTTTTACTATCCCTCTCCATCCTCAGGATAGAGAGCGTTTTGCATTTAGTCTCCCAGTAATTAATTTTAAAGGCCCAATGCCACGTTTTCAATGGAAGGTCCTCCCGCAGGGTATGGCCAATAGCCCCACCTTATGTCAAAAATTTGTTGCACAAGCTGTAGACCCTCTTAGGGCTCGTTGGCCTGGTATCTATATCATTCATTATATGGATGATATTCTTTTGGCTGGAAAATCAACTGATGAACTCCTCAAGTGTTATCAAGATTTAAAAGATAATCTTGCTTCCTCTGGCCTTCAAATTGCTTCAAATAAGGTACAATTAAAAGATCCATACTATTATCTTGGTTTCGAATTAAACAAAAAAATAATTACCACTCAAAAGATACACATACAAGTATCACATTTGCAAACCCTCAATGATTTTCAAAAATTTTTGGGAGATATTAATTGGCTACGACCGTATCTTAAACTTACTACGGGAGAGTTAAAACCCTTATTCGAAATTTTACAAGGGCCATCAGATCCCTTGTCACCCCGTAGGCTGACTAAGGAGGCTAAAAATTCTCTTCAATTAGTAGAAAAGGCCATTAGATGTCAACAGATTACCTTTTTAGATTATGGTCGTCCCTTTAGTTTGATTATTTGTGCCACTGCACATACACCCACTGGAGTCCTATGGCAAGATCATCCCCTCTTGTGGATACATTTGTCCGTATCTCCTAATAAAGTGCTTAAGACCTACCCTTCCTTAGTAGCACAGGTTCTTACTTTGGGCAGAGAAAAAAGCCGTCAATTTTTTGGCAGAGATCCTGATCATTTGATTCTCCCCTATACCAAAGAAGAGCTTAGTTGGTTATTACAAACTGATGATAAGTGGCTGGTTTCCTTATCCTCCTTTCAGGGTAATATTGATAATCATTATCCACCTGATAAGCTCCTTCAGTTTGCTAGAAAACATCTGTTTATATTTCCCAAAATCACTTCTGCTGTTCCTCTGGGAGATGCTGCCCTAGTATTCACTGATGGATCATCATCCGGTGTTGCTGTATTTGTTATAAATAATCAGCCCTATAGGGTACAGTCCCCCTTTTTATCAGCACAACTTGTTGAGCTTTTTGCCATTCTTCAGGTTTTTGAGATGTTACAGAATATCCCCTTTAATTTATATACGGACAGCTCATATATAGCTTTGTCCGTCCCCCTTTTAGAAACTGTTCCATATATTAAACCCTCTTCCAATGCTGTTCCCCTTTTTCAACAACTTCAAAGTCTTATACTTCGAAGACAAGCGCCTTTTTTTATTGATCATCTTAGGGCTCATACAGATCTTCCTGGACCCCTCTCTCAGGGCAATGATTTAGCTGATAAAAATGCCCGCCTGATGTGCACCGTAACCTCTGATTCTGTTTCTCAAGCTACTCAATTTCATCAGCTACATCATGTTAATGCACATACTCTTCGCTTAATGTTTAAGCTTACTCGAGAACAATCAAGACAAATTGTAAAAAATTGTCCAGGGTGCGTTACATTTTTACCTCTTCCACATCTTGGGGTAAACCCAAGAGGTCTATTACCTAATGAAATCTGGCAGATGGATGTTACCCATCTTGCTGAATTTGGAAAATTAAAATTTATTCATGTGTCCATTGATACCTTTAGCGGCTTTATATATGCCTCCCTTCAGGGAGGAGAAGCCACAAAAAACATTATTTCACATGTGCTCCAATGTTTTACAGTTTTAGGCAAGCCTCAAATAATTAAAACAGATAATGGGCCTGGGTATACCTCCCAGGCTTTCCAAGATTTTTGCACCCGGCTTCAAATAAAACATCTTACGGGAATTCCATATAACCCCCAGGGTCAAGGCATAGTAGAAAGAGCCCATCAAACCCTTAAAAATACCATTTCCAAGCTTAAAAATAATGATTTAACTGCTACAAAAAATTCCCCAAAAAATATTCTTAGTCATGCCCTGTTTGTAATTAATTTTTTACAATTAGATAATAATGGTAGATCTGCCGCCGATCGCCTTTGGCATCAAGAAACTAAAAATCAATATGCACAAGTTATGTGGAAAGACCCTTTGACCTTTAAATGGCATGGACCCGATCCACTCCTCATCTGGGGGAGGGGATCCGCATGTGTATATAATACCAAAGAAGGTGGAGCACGCTGGTTGCCTGAGCGCCTTATTAAACCTATAAGTTCTATAAAGTAATAAATTTTATCCAGGGCCCTTTTCCCTGAGATTGTATTTCTTTTTCTTTTTCAGAAAAAGATGGAGACCCTCCTAATATTGAAAGAGCGGCAGAGACGACATGAGTTATCCGTTGTGACCCTGATCCTGTCATCTTTGCTGGTTGTTGGACAGGCTGAAAGCACTCCCCACTTGCCTCAAAATTTAACCTGATACATTACCATCGCCTCGCCATTACAGAAGCAGAACCAAAGGATGATTCTGGCTGCCCCTCCACTGGAGCGGCATGAAACAGAGACATGCCTACCCCCCTCTTTGATGGAGGGTATGGGTACCGAGTTGAGTGTGGCAGCAAAGCATGCACAAGGGAAAACGTGTATATATGTATATACAAGGTAATCTCTGTTATTCCCTGTGAGTATACCTGAATTATAATAGAGGTTGGTATCTAAACATTGTTTTTGGCTTTTAGTAGCTAAGATTATCTTTGGCTCTGCCTCTCCTCCCTAAAAGATACCAAGAGCCGATGAGTGTGGACACACATACCTTGTCCACGGGAGGATTCAGGTCACTACTCCCTCACTCGGTTAATGCCCACCTCCTTAAAAGAAATAAAAAGGGAGGAAATGTTGGGAGCCAAGAAGTTTTCGCCATTAGAAGATGGCCGACACCCTGCTTCTCTTCCTGATTTATGAGATAGAAGTTCGCGCCTAAAATGAAAGCCCGCGCACGCAGCACCAATGATGATTAGCCAAGTACTTCCCTCATTCTGAATCCCGCCCCCCTTTCTCTGCAGTGTATAAATACAGCTACCGCAGCAATAAAAGTTTGAGGCTTGATCAGGATTTTGTCTTGCCTCCATTCTTTCGCGTCTCCTGCCCTTCCCCCTTTTTTTCAACCCCCACAGGTTCCTCCTCAGACTCACAAGGATTTGTCCTGCTGGTCGGGACTCCCGGGGACGCCCGGGGCCGTACACAGTGGTTAAGGTTAAATTTGCATAATTTTAATAGGTTACCTTGAGAAGGATCATCTCCATTCATTATTTAAACCACTTCTCAAGATGAAATGTTCGTGTGTGAATTCACTCACTAGGAGATTTTGGAGTCCTTCTGTTTGCAAAGCTCTGGATGGGGTGGTCCCTGGCAGGCGTGGTGCCTGGGAGTGTGGTCCATTCTGTGCACGTTTAGTGGGTGTCACATGTAACCTGTGCAGCATCTGAAGGGCCCTCACCTAGGACGGCCTCTCAGAAAGTCCTCTTGTCAGACTCACCCGTGGACAGCACCCAACCTGAAAGGTCCAAGTCAGACATGATTCTGCCCACAGTGTATAAAAACCTCCAAATAAAAGCCTCCCTACATGGTCTGCTGTGACCCTTCCCACCCTGGGCATCCCTTGTTTCAGGAAATCCTCACCGTGAGCTCAGAGCCACCCACTGTGTGCACGTTCGTGTCCTCTGGAGGCAGAATCAGCAGGCCACACTCCTCGCCCAGAATTCAAAAGTGACTCTCCATATCCCTCTATGTCATGTGGGGTGATCGTGGCCCCCTTATCTTCCCTAAAACATCCCTCAAACCCAGCTTTGGCTTCTCTCCAAGCCTCTCTGTGTTCATCTCTAGACCATTCCTGGGGCTGCTATTAAAGCACTGCTCTACTTCCCAGAGGGGAGGCCTCTCGCTTGGCAAACAGGGTGACCAAGAACATTGTGAAGAGTCCTGAGTCAGTAAAAACTAGACAGAGGCTGGTGCAAAGGCAACTGCTCCAGGTTCACGGGTGGAATTCACGCCCTTCTCCGGGGGGGGCTCTGAGACACGGACTTGGAGCATTGCGGTCCTTTCTTAGGTGTAATTTTATATTAGCTAATGGTTTTCCAGCACAAATCATACTGGAAACAGCTCACCAGAAGCTGGGCCAGGGGAACGAGTGACAGCAGGGCTGGGGGAAAGACTGAAAAAGAAGTTGGTGAAAGCGGACTCAGTGGCTTAAAAAGCACAGGAGAAAACGATGCCTATTTCACGTGGGGACATTCCGCTCACATCAACAGCGCTAGGAGGGAAGAAGATCATCAAAGTAGTCGAAGAAAACTTAAAAGACACAGTATTTGAACTTGTTCAATTTGAATATACATATATTATGTATATCATGTATATAATATTTTAAAAGAATTTCCAACCAACAATTTTTAGTCACTTTTGTTTAACTTTTGGCACTTAAAGGAATAGGTCTTTTTCTTCTGAAAAATGACATGATGACTTAATACTCTTTCATTATTGAGAAGCTATTGTTTGAAATCTCATAGGAAGGTGTCCCTGACATGACTGAGCAGAGCGGGTCCCTGCCGAATAAGCCGTCTTATTTAAAAATATTGACGTTCCTTCACAAATGGCTCTGCTGTAGACAACATCAGACACATAAACCCTGCTCCTGTGGAAACCTTCAGATTCTATGTCTTGCCAGTTTCAGAGCAGGAAGAAAGAGGAGTCACGAGTGGCACCTCCACCTGGGCAGCCCTCACAGCATCCTCCTTTAAGGACGGCACTCTTCCCTGGCCAGAGCTGTAATCACAGAGCTTCCTGGATCCCGGTTCCTGGAGAAAAACTCAAGTCTAACGAAAGCCGACATATTCTTGAAAACCAAATATGCTTTCCTAGAGTAGATGGGGAAGAGTTTTTCTTACGTAATTACACTCAACTTAGAATTTAAAGTTTTCAAGTACTTTTACATCAACTAATTCATTTGTTCCTTGACACTAAAAAACTAAACAGGATCCATGCAGGATGGAAAATATTGCGATAAGATAACCTCTGTCCTCTACCAGAGGACCCTTAGGATAAGCTCAAGGCCCCCTCCTAGAACCGGGTACCATGTAACTTTGCTGTCATTCTTGAGTTACGTTTCCATGCGGCGCTGTGCTGTAACTCCTCTCAGTGAGTCATCTCCTGACCAGGTGGAGGTTTTGGGTAAAATGTAGCACTACACGAGGATATGGAACAGCAAGTATTTTCCGTTCTCCTCTAGCTACTCCATCTAGGAAAATGTGACTCTACTTATCCACCTTTATAAAGAGGAATATGTGATTTTTAAATGGCGATCTGTAAGAGCAATTGTGACAATTTAATCAGATTATTGTCGTTATTTTGGAAGCTTATTGTGTCACAGAAATTCTAAATAATGACTATTTTCTCCCTTAAAATGATCCCCTTCCTACAAGCAAAGCAGGACCCCTTCTGTGAGGATACGTCCAGATGCTCTTTGGCCATTTCTCCAAAGACATTTGTATCAGGGGTGCCAGATGGGAAAATAGAGATTAAAATGACAAACGTTTGGGTCTGTCTTTGAAAGAATACCAGTAAATATTTTGTGTGAGCAGGGCCAAACAGGGGTCCTCCCACCAGCTGACAAACCTTTGAGGTTTGGGCAGCGAACGGGGTATTTTCAAAATTTTTTATTGGAGTAACACTGATTTATAACGTGGTAGGTTTCACGAATAAACATTATGTTTCTACTCCTCTACACGGGAGGTTGTTTTTAACCTGGAGGAAACTTTACGGCAATGAAAAGTTTCCTCTCCAGCTCCCACCAGTCCCCAGTACATTTCCTGAATTACCCTGTCAAGTTCAACATGCAATATAAATGAAACAACTTTTAATCATTCCAGGAGAGACGCGTGACAGATGTAGATATTACACTTCAATATATGGAAATAGCCTCAAAATGTCATTAACTTTTGAATTAACCATGAGCCTTGATTGTTTGAGAAGAGGTGACATATTTCCCCATTTAGAGTTTGGGACAAGAAGTTAATTTAAATGCCAAAAGTACATATATTTGAGTAACATGATGTCAAATAAATCTTTTAGCATTAATATAAAAATGGCATTTATAAAAGCGATAATGAATGTAGCTAAAAGGCACACTTTCCTAAACAGTTTTACTCAATTGGGACCTTACAAAGCTTCAGTCTGTTGTTCCACTTTCATTAGTGTCTTTTTTTTTTTCAGCCCAACTATAGTAAAGGATATATATTTCAAGTTAACATTTACCGAGCATTGACTACAGGACAAACACTGTTCTTTATGCCCTGGGTGCATCATCTAGTTCTCACAGCAACCCCAGGAGGCAGCTCGTTGTGTTATCATCCTTTTCCAGGGGAGCAAGTGAGGCTTTGGATTAAGTATTTTTTCTGCGGGGACACATCCATAAACAGTGTCTCCTGGTCCAGCCGGTTTTCCTGGAAGGTGCCCAGTTCTCCCAGGAGCTGCCTTCCTCTCTGGACTCAGTGTCCACAGCCGTGGCACTCAGTCCTGCCCTAAGCCGAGAGGCAGAACAAGCAGTCATTGTCTGAGCATATTCCACGTGTTAACACAGTCACCAGGTTCTCCTGTGTTCCCAATGCCTGCACCCACCTGGCAGGGAGTGTTGGGTCCTTGTTTTCACCACCTGCCCCGAGATCAGAGTGTGCTAGGTGGGAAGGGACAGTCTCAGTAAGTTTCGGTTTTGGGACAGGGGCTGTTATCCCTCATTAGGGTCAAAGGGTTTTTGCAGCTGGGGTAGGTAGCAGTGACACCAAAAATGTCTGATAGTGTCAGAAAGTTCTAGAAGAATGAGAGAAACCCATTTATAAGACTGTGGTCTTACAAACAACCTGCTTTCCCTCCCCTCTGCCTGTGTTGGCCATTTGGGAGCTGGGCTCAGAGCCTATGCCGTGGATGCCGCTGGCTGTAGAGCCGTCCCCCAGCTCCAGGGGAGCCCCTGGGAACCTGTCAGTTTTGGTCCAGGCTACCTTTTATCAGCTGTGTTTCCCCCTCTCCTCCCTGGACCATCTGAGAGGAGGCTGATGAGGAAGTATTTGCTCCACACTAATAACAGGAAGCTGTAGCTACCACACCGACTCTGTCCACGTCCCACATCGTAACATTAGGGGCCCCGGCACCACCTCAAATCCTCAGACGTGCCCTTGGAACACAGGACCTTCAACGCAACTCTACCTCAGAGTGAAACCTGGGACCCCACTGGGCACCAGCGTTGGCAGGGTCAGAAGAATGGTCAAACCCCACTGCTCACAAATGTTCGGATGCCACTGCCCGAGGGGGCACATTAGCTACACTTACACACCTCCAGCGATGGGGAACTCACTACCTACCAAGCAGGTTTCCAGTTCCTCCTGAGGAACTCTATTCTGTCTGTAGGTAATTCGTTAGAGACTTTTTTTGTAGACTCTCAGCTTAATTGTCTCCCTAATTTACAGTTGATGATCACAGTCTAACTCCTCAGATTGACAGGGTTAAATCTAAGCTCACTCCTAAATGCTCAGTTCTTTAAAGGGGGCAAGCTGGAAGGGAGAGGTGGAATATTATTTTTCCCTTTCAGTATGGTAATCACTAGAGATGTTTAAAAGAAAGTGGGTGAAAAGTGACAAATGAGCAAAAAATTCTACCTTTTAGTAAAGGTTAAAAGCAGGTGTCAGACCTCGAAGTTTATCACAGCTAAAGGGACTTAAGTGGCCCATCAGCATTTTGACTTGAAGTGTGAGGCAAACACAATTGACAGAGAAAAGCAAAAATCTGTGGAGGTTCTAAACCAAACATTATAGATAAAGGACCAATCTAGAGTGGATTCTGTTGTTGCCTGGGACACATACAGCTGTGTAAAATATTCTGTGTATGCATATTTTATATGTGCATATACACACACACACACTTAATGCACTTTCGATACGTATTTTTATGGGAGATCTGAAACACAAGTCAACTATAAAAAGAAATACTTTCTTATTTTCTGCCTTGTCTATGTCAGTTGAAAAATATATCAGTGAGAAAATTACTTTTTAAAGGGAGACTAACTTTAGTAATAGAAAGTAAGGAATAAAGAAGAAATATCCAACTGAAAAGCCTGGTAAACCCAGCTTACACTGACAGGGAAAAAGCTGCCCTTTACTCCTGCCTGGCAAAAATAGCAAGATTCTAAAATCTATTCTTGGCTACAGTTAATGTATACTATGAACCCAGAAAGAGTTAGGCTTTTAGGGGAAAAAAAGATTGTTTCTAATTGTTTTTATCCTATGCTGAGGTATTCTTGCTGAAAGATAAGAATTACCTATATCCAAGAAAAGTTTCAATAAATTGTAAATACATATTCAAAGGAAAAAATATATGTAGTTAATATGGAAGCCATATGTTACCAATGTAAGCGCTCATTATATGAGTGCCTGATATAAAATAGCTCAATAAAATAATCTTGGAGCATTTAAATCTCAATTGGCATTGGCAAGGAATGAAATATCTCCAAAAGGGTGAGAAGCCAACAGATTTCACTCAAAGCAACACCAGGAAATGGGTCTGTTCCCATGTGGTCCTGCCATTCCTGTAACTTCATAGAAAATGATGAAACGGCCCCACATCAGTTCTGAAAACCCATGCAGAGCGTTGTTTAAACCACTGTGTTTTTTTAAAGGAAAGAAAAGGTCTGCATTTCCTTCTGGAGCATAGAAGCTATTGGGCTTTACGCCCTGGAAACGGTCTACAGTCAGCAGAGCTGCACGAGCTACGTCTTGCAGGCAGTTTCCTGTGTCGCCCTCATCTTTGTTTTGAAAGAGCTGCCGGGAGACCCCAGACCCAAACATGTCCTACTAGTGGTCAGCCAAGGACCTTGCCGCACTTTGCATCCCCAGTCAGCCTGCCAAGGTGATTTTTCTATAAATCTTTAAAAAATCTGCTCCAGATGGTTGTAAATCATGATACACTTTACCTCCGTGTGGATGTGATATTTATTATGGTTTGTTTTTGATTTTTTAGATCAAAAGTTCTCATTCCCCATATTTGTGTCATTAATGACCACTTTTGAGAATTTGGCCCTAAAGCTCGGAAATCAAAGTCAGAACATACGTGAGATCATAAATTCCCAAAGGACACGGATTTTGTCTATATTGTTTCAAACACACCCAAGCAATGCTTGGCATGTGGCAAGTGATGGGGACCATGAACCCACACCCTCTAGCTTTGAGTCTTCTTGGCCCTGAGCACAGGATTTCAGGCCTTCTTCACTCTCCGTGGGTGGGGAGTGATTAAATATTGGTGAAACTGGTCAACGGGCTCCAGGTCACACATGGCTATTTTGGCCAATGCATTCAAGGATTTATTTGTTACAATTAAGCCTTTCCCAGCTCTCATTTCTCAAATTGTACATTCCTGCCAATCGGATCTTTTGATCAGAGTAAAAATACTACATCGATAAAATGTATACAAAATAAACAGATGCAAGAGGAAAAGCTATCTCTCAGAGTTGGCCTCCTACCTCTGGGTTTTCAAACTATCAGGTCCCCTCAGGGGCATCCCCAACAGACACACACTGCCACACCTCCAGCCCCGTGGCCAGGGGCCTCACGGACCTTCTGGGAGAAACGTGAGAGGCAGACGGGCTGCAGCACTGACCCCAAGACATCATCTCCATTTACAGATGGGGAGACTGGGGTGTCAGACCCCAAGGCCACAGAGCTGGAACTCGAAACTCAGCCCTGACAAATTCTGGCCCGTGTGCTTTAACCAGTGCACTACATCTTAAGTAAAATACGCCCTAGGAAACAGCAAAAAACAAAATCTTGCAGGCAGGACATGAAAGATTTTTGAAAAGTAGTTTTTGAAACTCTCTCTTTTGCAGAGTTTTTTTTTTTTTAATTGAAGTATAGTTGATCTACAATGTTGCAGGTGTACGGCAAAGTGGTTCAGTTATACATATATATGTATTCTTTGCAGAATTTTAATACAAAGCACTTGAACCTATAAATGTAGCCGTCTGGAGGTGGAAGGGGAATGATCCTGTTACCCCACCGCATACACACACACGCACACTCACTCATGCATGCACACACACGCACACGCACACACTCATGCACGCGCACACATGCACACACACACACACACACACACACACACACACTCTACAAGAATCTTGTGCTCCACATGCTGATGCTCCCAGACCAGAAACCACAGGTCATCCCCAGAGCCAGGTCACCAGGATAGTGGCTCACAGTGTGGCCTTGGTTTACCTTGTGAGTTTATTTCCAAAACACCAGTGACTTCGCTTCACAGAAGGTGAGAAAGTGCGTGAACGAGGCTGGGGAGGGAGGCCCTGGGGCCTCTTAGAGACACTCTTTCTTGTCTCCCAGTTTCTGCTGAGGAGAGGCGCTTGGCTAACTCACTAGCTCTTCAGAAACCCGACTCGGATCCCAGCCCTGTTCTGAGAATGACCAGGAACTCAGTAGGGACAGTGCAGCCTGGAAACCCCTCCACGGACTGGCCATACTGGCCCAGCCACGTGAGACCAGAGGCGCGGCTCAGGGGACCCCACCCGCCAGGTCACTGCAGAGGCAGGGGTGGGGAAGCATTCACCACGCCCCTCACACGGGCTGAGGACCAAGGATCAAAGCTCCGAGCCGCCCACAAGAAGCTCGGCACAATTTTCAAATGCAAGCGCACTTCTCCAGGGCTCTGAGTGCCTCTCCTGGGCTGAGCAGCCTTGGGGAGCCACGTGACAACACACAATGCCACGCAGTGCCACACGACGCCACTGCTGATTTACTGCGTGGGAAGCAGCACTCCATCACTGTCCCCCGGCTGCCACTGCCACCAGCTCTGCCTGTCCCCGGGCAGCTTGCTTACAGAGGAAATTATTCACTTGCTTGTATGTTACATGCAAAACAAACTCTTTTTAGCTGTCTCCATCTATCACCTAGCCTGGCTGTGGGCTTGGTAGAGGGCAGGGGGCGAGGGCAGAGGAGTGGAAGGTGCCGGCTTCTCCTTGAAAATGCTGGAAGAGCACATGCGGGCAGGGACAGAGAAATGCGCAGGCTGGCCCAGGTGCTGTTCCATGAGCTCTGTCTCATCCTCCCTGTGCTAGCGCGGAGGGACAGTCGGTGGCAGCGCTGGGGAGCCTGCAGGGTTTCTTGTCTGCAGCAGCAGAGCTCCATGGAGGCCCCTGCCCGGCAGCTCACACTTTCCAGAAGCAGGAGGCCTTTCAGACTCTCAGATAAAGTGACAGGTTGCGTTGGCATCGAAGCTTCTTTCTGGGGTCTGGGATTTTTCATTTTGTTTCATTATTGTTTACATTTAGGACATACTGCTTCACTCTCAAAAAGATGATGCCCAGAGAGTCTTCAGGTGTGACTTTGTCACACTAATTTTCACAGGCACTTTAGAAAATGCACGTAACGTCCCTGCAAACACACCTAAACGAGATCGGAGAATACAGGCCAGTTGCTGGTCGAGTAGGAGCCTCACCTGCCTAGCGGATGTAGAAGAAAAGGGTATTTTGGCGAAAATCTCAGCACATGGAATCTGGATGCTTGCGGATGCTAAAGAAGATGACCAGTAGAAGGACGGGCTCATCGCTGAGTGGATGCCCTGCCGGCCTGGCTCTTCATCTGGCCTAGTCGACTGGACGGGCTCCGAACCTACAGTAGGTCCCCACTTGGGATGAGATGGCTCAGGTGGGGGATGCCTGCCGGCCAGCAGAGCTTACAGAGACGCGGCAGAGAGACATGAACTTTCCAGTCCTGGGCAACAGAGCCCTGGGATCAAGGCGGCCACGTCCCCGGACTCCTCCCAATTCCAGCCGCAGTCCTTTCCGTTCCTAAATTCTCTGCTCACATCAGCCTGGCATCTCCAGGCAGCCCCACCCTCCTCTTCATTTGTTTCAATATCTGGGAGGGGCTGTGCCGCGTCCTTTGAGGTGCTCCAGGCTCAGTGTAGACCTAGGGGTGCGTGAAGGGCGAGGGTTCTGCATGAGGCCCTGAGTGGCGACGGGCAGCCAAGTCCACGTGGTCAGCCTCTGTCAGAGCCAGGCCGGCTTTGACAAGCTGCTGCGCCCCGATTCTACAAGCACAGTGATAGCCGGCGGTGAAATGCAAAGTGCCTGAAAATGTCAGGGAAGAAAATCCAGAGGGGAAACGGCACCCAAGTTCCACCAGCGCCCCGTGGCCTCTGTTGTCACCACTAATGTTATTTATTGCAGCTCCACGCTCCTTTTGAGGCATAATTTAAAAAGATAAATAACTGGAGAGACCCTCGCCAAGATAAATGAATAGTTTGAGGCCTTTTCATTTCGTTGCCTTTTCAGGAACATTAGAAAGAAGGGAAGTGCTTTGGAGCTGTCTGTAGAAACTTCCCAGAAAAGGGTTGCAAGGTTGCAGGAGCTTCTGCCTGCCGTCCTTTATCTGTGGTTCCTTCTACCACTGGCCCCAGGAGAAAACAAAAAAAAAGATATTTCATTTTATTTACTTAGGGTGTATCCAGATCTGGACGTTCTAATTTATGAGCCTGAAATGCCAGTAAGTAGATGCAGGAAATTCTAAATGAGTATATGCATGCCTTCTCTCCAAGGAATAATTTAGGGAAATCCAACAAGATCGGGTTTAAAGACACCCAGGCACATTAGCAGAAAGCTTAGGACACTGACAAAAATATTTTTTACACTTTTAAAAAGATTCTGCTGCTTTTTTTTCTTTTTTAAAGTGTAAAATTTCTCTGGCCTTTTGAGCTTCTGAAGATTATGATATGACGTTTATATCCTGTCTGTCCTGCACTCTTTCCTTTGCTTCCTAAAATAATCCCTCTTCCTCAGTAACGACCTCTTGAAAGCAGGATTTATCTCTAACCCTTTTGCACAAAACCAGGCACAAAGTGACTTTCTTCAACCAGAAGCTCCCGGACGTGGGGTGGGCCACACAGCAGGCTCTATTTTCAGCCTGTTCCCCAGCCACCCCAGGACTCTGCATAAACTGAATTAATTCACACTTGCCTAGAGACACATTAGGAATGCGTGAAGAGTTTACTTTAAAAGTCTATTTTCTAGGAAATATTTGTTCCACTTTTTCTCATGCTACTTCCCTAGTTTTACAAAATAAACACATTGTGCCCAAAATCACTGCTGCATTCCCTGGAGAGCTATTAACCTAGAAAAAACATGTGTGCCCAAGAATGGGTCCACACTGATCTTCAATCTAGAGATTCGAGCCCTGATAGGAGCATCTGTCCACACGACCAGCCTCTGATGCTGTTTCAGTTGCCTTTCAAGTTTATATCACATTAAGAAGATATGTCTAGAGTTATAACCACTAACAAAGTAGTAATAATGAAACCAGTAACTCAGTGCAAAAGAGACGACCATTTACTGAGTGCTTTTTACATGCCTTCTGTGTTAAAAGCATCTTCCGTGCACTGGGCATATAGCTAGCGCCGTGTGCCATGGAGGGCACTGCTGTGACCCGATCTGCAGAGGCACTTGGGCTCAGAAAGCCTGAACAGGTTGTGAGGCGTCAGACAGCTCTTCACCTCTTCCCCCAGGCTGGGTTAGGTCTCCATGGTTTGAGTTTCCACAGCATTTCACATGGATATTATTTTATTTGATGCTTAGAGCAATGTTGAGAATGTAGGTGCTCAGATGAAGCTCAGAGAGTCTGAACACGGTACCCAGACACACGGTGACTAGGTCACAGGCCCGAATCTCAGACTGAAACCAAACCACATCGGCTTGAACCTTTGATCCATGTTTGATTGAACCAAGCTAACTGGCTTGTATGCAACACGTTTCAGAGAAAGGGGAATTCTTCTTATAGTCTTTGAAACATCCCCAGTATGTATCTAGTTTGAGATCATATTATAAATTGGTGCTACTTACGGATTTGTTGAGTCCTATATGACTCCTAATTTGCTTTCTCCAGCGCTGGGTTTCACGATTTTTTCTAGAAGATAGCCTTTTCTAGCCTCCCCTGCGTATCATTCCCAATCCTCTTCCACATTTGACTCTTCCTTGACTGTTCTAATCTACAATGATTTCTCTGTTGTCTCCATTGTTTACTTGGTGGCTAACGTGCACACACTTGTACCGTTTACATTTATCTTACAGCTACAAGTGCTTCTTTACACATGGTGTGGGTGTCTCACATGCTTAGGCCCGCAGGAGGAATTCTAATCTGTTGATTACTTTGCAAGAAATAATCCTGTAACAAGGGTCAGCCTGCCAGATGGCGTGGAGGGCTGGGCTCCCTGGAGCAGCCAGGCATGACGAAGTCGGATGCCCCTGGTCGAGGTGGCTGGTCACCGGGGTCTGGTTTCCCGTCCACTTTCCAGCTCCCTGAGCCACTGTTTTGCTGGGGATCAGTTGTATCTTCGTAAAAAGTATATATTGACACAGACAGGATGGCCCATTAGGTTCTGCTGAAGTTCTTGCATCTGTGATGTGCACATAATTACTCTCCGAATCACCTGAGACAGTGTCTGAAATCGTGTGGGTGCTGATGTCCTGAGGAGTGGTGGTCACCCCCGCATTAAGGGCTCGGCCTGGAGGTGTTTCTCATCAATCCTCAGGGTGTCAAGGGCCCACGTGGATGGGAACTGCCCATGAAATACCTTTTCATAGTTCCTTTTCATAGTTAGACTCCCTGAGCATCTTCACAATGTCAAACGTGGGTGGACAATGAAAGCCAAGTTATGTGCTGGCGTCCCGCATTGTGACACCTTTGGGACCCTCCACGGTCACCACTTCCATCACATTCTTTGAGGCATGGGGTTAAGTGACAGATGGACACAGAGGGGGCCTGTCGGCTAGATCACATGCCTACTCGCCCTCTGTCCAGGTCCCTCAAGGAGGAGGATGCTGGGGGTGCCTGGGAGCTGGCTTTTCCTCCAGCCGGCATCCATGAGAGGACAGGGTGAAACACTGTGAGCACATGTTGACAAGCGTGAGGGCTTTCGGGGGTCGCGATGCAGGAATAGACACGCCAGGGGGAAAAGGACAGAGGCAGCCGGGAAAGCAGACTTGAAGCACAGGTTTGAAAAACCCAACAATGTGAAAATGGAAGTTTCCCCAAGTCTCTTCTCTGTGAACTTCATCACCTCCCAGCATAAAAGAGTCGGCTGCTGGTCCACCTGTTTCAAATCCGTGCTGCTGGCCCATAAAATGTCCAGTCTGCTCTGTCCTTCACTCTCCTGAATTAAATTGGCAACTCCTCGACCCTGACCAACAGCAAAGACCCTTTCAGAGGTGGGATATCTAGTCCCTATTTGTCCTCTGCAGTGAGACAGGTCTGGCGTTGGTTCCATAGGGAGGGAAAAGCCCGACGTGCTTGAAAAGACGCACGCGGTTCAAGCTTCAGTGACCACGGGCGTGTTCCTTTACACGGGAGGCCTCCAGCAAAGGCTGACGCGCAGCCACTTAGATCCCACGTACTATGCACGGGGGCAGGCATGGGCCGCCGTGTCAGGACGGGCGGCAGGACAGCCCCAGCCTGACTTTCAGAACCCGCCTCCCGAGTTGAGGTCACCTCAAGGACATCAGGGAGCCGTGCCCTTCTCCCTCCTGCCGAGGTGACCCAAGCTTTCAGACACTTGGAACAGGCTGCCTGGCTGCTCGGCCTCGGAGTGGCCTGTGCGGTCACCGCCGCAGGATGACAAATTGCCTCTCTGCCTGCTGGAGCTGCGCCAGCCCCTCTGCGGCCCCTCCAGATGGGCCTGACTGAACTCCCAGCCGTGGGAGAGTGTGACGGCTCCATTACGAGGCTCCCACAGGCAGCCGGCAGGGGTCTTTTCCAGGCTCGCCCTGGGGTGTGGGTGCATGGGTCTGCATCGGCGAGGCCCGCAGAGACGCTAAGCTGGACGGCAGGCGCCCTCCACAGCCCCGATGATGCTCCCAGGGCACTGAGGGCATCACTTTCCTGAGCTCCCCGGGCCCAGGTACACACTCGTCTAAAGGAAACGGTGTTGGATCTCACTTGTATGTGGAATCTAGAATAGTCAGCTCCCTAGTAACAGGGAGCAAGATGGTGGTCACCAGGGAGAAGCAGACCCCTCCCTCAGGTGGTCCCCTCCCCAAATCCTTGCAAAAAAAGCTCTACCTGGTGCCTGTTGCTCAGAGAACCCAACCAGCCGACCCCCAATCAGCCCACGTGCCGGCCTCCCCGCTCAGGAGACCTGACCCTCCTGCTGCTTCACCAGGACCTTGGGTTCCCCCCAGTGGCTGCCTTCCCTCCACACCCCACCCCAGACCCACCGGGAAGGCCAAGTGGGCCCAGTTCCAGACCCACCCAGAGCCCCCTGCACGTCAAGCCCCTCATGCCCTGGAGCCACTGACCCCCGCCCTGTATCTTAACATAAAGGCCACTGGATCCTTTAGAAACCTGGGTCAGACGTGCCCAGGCCAGGGGCCGTGGTCCTCCCAGTTGACCCCATTGCCCTCCACACGGCTTTCTCCAGCTGCCCTGGGCTGTTTCAGCTTCCTGAAACAGGAAGCTGTTTCATTGCTTCCTCCCCCAAGTGCACACGCCCGCATCCCCAGGGCTGTCCAGCTCCACTCCGCGACTCTGGGGTCTCTTGCTGATCCACGGCCGTCACCATGTCACGTCACGGTGTTGGTAGATCCGAGACAGCCGTGGCCCCGATTCAGTCTCAGTGTGGGGCTCCGCCCAGGGTAGGGGGGCAGGGGGCTCAGGAGGGGGCTCCATCCCTGGAGGGTCAAGACCAGGATGGGGAAGGAGTACTTCCCAGAACTTCTGCTGCCAGTGTCCTTGTCCCCGTGGTGAGCCACAGCCACCCCCGCCTCTGCAGGAGACCTTCCAACACTAGCAGGGTACTTAACAGTTGTCAAAAATCACAGAGTGAGATCACCGGGGAAGATGGCGTAAGAGTAAGACGCGGAGATCAACTTCCTCCCCACAGATACACCAGAAATACATCTACACATGGAACAACTCCTACAGAACACCTACTGAATGCTGGCAGAAGACCTCAGACCTCCCAAAAGGCAAAAAAACCCCACGTACCTGGGTAGGGAAAAAGAAAAAAAGAAAAAACAGAGACAAAAGGACAGGGATGCGACCTGCACCAGTGGGAAGGAGCTGTGGAGGAGGAAAGGTTTCCACACACTAGAAGCCCCTTCGCGGGCGGAGACTGCGGGTGGCGGAGGGGGAAAGCTTCGGAGCCACGGAGAAGAGCACAGCAACAGGGGTGCGGAGGGCAAAGCGGAGAGATTCCCGCACAGAGGAGCGGTGCCGACCAGCACTCACCAGCCCGAGAGGCTTGTCTGCTCACCCGACCGGGGCGGACGGGGCTGGGAGCTGAGGCTTGGGCTTCGGTCGGAGCTCCGGGACAGGAATGGGGTTGGTGGCGTGAACACAGCCTGCAGGGGGTTAGTGCACCACGGCTAGCTGGGAGGGAGTCCAGGGAAAAGTCTGGACCTGCCAAAGAGGCAAGAGACTTTTTCTTCCCTCTTTGTTTCCTGGTGCGCGAGGAGAGGGGATTAAGAGCGCTGCTTAAAGGAGCTCTAGAGACGGGCGCGAGCCGCGGCTAAAAGCGTGGACCCCAGAGACGGGCATGAGACACTAAGGCTGCTGCTGCCGCCACCAAGAAGCCTGTGTGCGAGCACAGGTCACTATCCACACCCCCCTTCCGGGGAGCCTGTGCAGCCCGCCACTGCCAGGGTCCCGGGATCCAGGGACAACTCCCCCAGGAGAACGCACGGCGTGCCTCAGGCTGGTGCAACGTCACGCCGGCCTCTGCCACCACAGGCCCGCCCCGCACCCGTACCCCTCCCTCCCCCCGGCCTCACTAAGCCAGAGCCCCCGAATCAGCTGCTCCTTTAACCCATCCTGTCTGGCGAAGAACAGACGCCCTCAGGTGACCTACACGCAGAGGCGGGGCCAAATCCAAAGCTGAGCCCCGGGAGCTGTGAGAACAGAGAAGAGAAAGGGAAATCTCTCCCAGCAGCCTCAGAAGCAGCGGATTAAAGCTCCACAATCAACTTGATGTACTCTGCATCTGTGGAATACATGAATAGACAACGAATCATCTCAAACTGAGGAGGTGGACTTTGAGAGCAAGATTTATGATTTTTTTCCGCTTTTCCTCTTTTTGTGAGTGTGTACGTGTATGCTTCTGTGTGAGATTATGTCTGTATAGCTTTGCTTCCACCATTTGTCCTAGGGCTCTATCCGTCCGTTTTTTTTTTCTTTTTTAAAAAATATTTTTTTAAATAATTATTTTTTATTTTAATAACTTTATTTTATCTTACTTTATTTTATTTTATCTTCTTTCTTTCTTTCTTTCTTTCCCTCCTCCCTCCCTTCTTCCTTCCTCTTTCTTTCTTCCTTTCTTTCTTTCTTTCTACTTTTTCTCCCTTTTATTCTGAGCCATGTGGACGAAACACTCTTGGTGATGCAGCCAGGAGTCAGTGCTGTGCCTCTGAGGTGGGAAAGCCAACTTCAGGACACTGGTCCATAAGAGCCCTCTCAGCTCCACATAATATCAAATGGCGAAAATCTCCCACAGATCTCCATCTCAACACCAGCACCCAGCTTCACTCAACGACCAGCAAGCTACAGTGCTGGACACCCTATGCCAAACAACTAGCAAGAGAGGAACACAACCCCACCCATTAGCAGAGAGTCTGCCTAAAATCATAAGTCCACAGACACCCCAAAACACACCACCAGACGTGGACCTGCCCACCAGAAAGACAAGATCCGGCCCCATCCACCAGAACACAGGCATTAGTTCCCTCCACCAGGAAGCCTACACAACCCACTGAACCAACTTTAGCCACTGGGGACAGACACCAAAAACAACGGGAACTACGAACCTGCAGCCTACAAAAAGGAGACCCCAAACACAGTAAGATAAGCAAAATGAGAAGACAGAAAAACCACAGCAGATGAAGGAGCAAGATAAAAACCCACCAGACCTAACAAATGAAGAGGAAATAGGAAGTCTACCTGAAAAAGAATTCAGAATAATGATAGTAAAGATGATCCAAAATCTTGGAGCGAGAATAGACAAAATGGAAGAAACATTTAACAAGGACCTAGAAGAACTAAAGATGAAACAAGTAACAATGAACAACACAATAAATGAAATTAAAAGTACTCTAGAAGGGATCAATAGCAGAATAACTGAGGCAGAAGAACGGATAAGTGACCTGGAAGATAAAATAGTGGAAATAACTACTGCAGAGCAGAATAAAGAAAAAAGAATGAAATGAACTGAGGACAGTCTCAGAGACCTCTGGGACAATATTAAACACACCAACATTCGAATTATAGGGGTTCCAGAAGAAGAAGAGAAAAAGAAAGGGACTGAGAAAATATTTGAAGAGATTATAGTTGAAAACTTCCCTAATATGGGAAAGGAAATAGTTAATCAAGTCCAGGAAGCACAGAGAGTCCCATACAGGATAAATCCAAGAAGAAATACGCCAAGACACATATTAATCAAACTGTCAAAAATTAAATACAAAAAAAACATACTAAAAGCAGCAAGGGAAAAACAACAAATAACACACAAGGGAATCCCCATAAGGTTAACAGCTGATCTTTCAGCAGAAACTGCAAGCCAGAAGGGACTGGCAGGACATATTTAAAGTGATGAAGGAGAAAAACCTGCAACCAAGATTACTCTACCCAGCAAGGATCTCATTCAGATTTGATGGAGAAATTAAAACCTTTACAGACAAGCAAAAGCTGATAGAGTTCAGCACCACCAAACCAGCTTTACAACAAATGCTAAAGGAACTTCTCTAGGCAAGAAACACATGAGAAGGAACTTTTAAGAAAGGAAAAAATTAAGAAAATGGGAATAGGAACATACATATCGATAATTACCTTAAATGTAAATGGACTAAATGCTCCCACCAAAAGACACAGATTGGCTGAATGGATACAAAAACAAGACCCATATATATGCTGTCTACAAGAGACCCACTTCAGACCTAGAGACACATACAGACTGAAAGTGAAGGGATGGAAAAAGATATTCCTTGCAAATGGAAACAAAATAAAGCTGGAATAGCAATTCTCATATCAGACAAAATAGACTTTAAAATAAAGACTATTAGAAGAGACAAAGAAGGACACTACATAATGATCAAGGGATTGATCCAAGAAGAAGATATAACAATTGTAAATATTTATGCACCCTACATAGGAGCACCTCAGTACATAAGGCAAATACTAACAGCCATAAAAGGGGAAATCGACAGTAACACATTCATAGTAGGGGACTTTAACACCCCACTTTCACCAATGGACAGATCATCCAAAATGAAAATATAAATAAGGAAACACAAGCTTTAAATGATACATTAAACAAGATGGACTTAATTGATATTTATAGGACATTCCATCCAAAAACAACAGAATACACATTTTCTCAAGTGCTCATGGAACATTCTCCAGGATAGATCATATCTTGGGTCACAAATCAAGCCTTGGTAAATTTAAGAAAATTGAAATCATATCAAGTATCTTTTCCCACCACAACGCTATGAGACTAGATATCAATTACAGGAAAAGATCTGTAAAAAATACGAACACATGGAGGCTAAACAATACACTACTTAATAACGAAGTGATCACTGAAGAAATCAAAGAAGAAATAATAAAATACCTAGAAACAAATGACAATGGAGACACGATGGCCCAAAACCTATGGGATGCAGCAAAAGCAGTTCTAAGAGGGAAGTTTATAGCAATACAGTCCTACCTTAAGAAACAGGAAACATCTCGAATAAACAACCTAACCTTGCACCTAAAGCAATTAGAGAAAGAAGAACAAAAAAAACAGTCAAAATGGCCATCATCAAAAAATCTAGAAACAATAAATGCTGAAGAGGGTGTGGAGAAAAGGGAACACTCTTGCACTGCTGGTGGGAATGTGAATTGGTATAGCCACTATGGAGAACAGTATGGAGGTTCCTTAAAAAACTACAAATAGAACTACCATATGACCCAGCAATCCCACTACTTGGCATATACCCTGAGAAAATCATAATTCAAAAAGAGTCATGTACCAAAATGTTCATTGCAGCTCTACTTACAATAGCCCAGAGATGGAAACAACCTAAGTGTCCATCATCAGATGAATGGATAAAGAAGATGTGGCACATATATACAATGGAATATTACTCAGCCATAAAAAGAAACGAAATTGAGCTATTTGTAATGAGGTGGGTGGACCTAGAGTCTTTCATACAGAGTGAATTAAGTCAGAAAGAGAAAGACAAATACTGTATGCTAACACATATATATGGAATTTAAGAAAAAAAATGTCATGAAGAACCTAGGGGTAAGACAGGAATAAAGACACAGGCCTACTAGAGAATGGACTTGAGGATATGGGGAGGGGGAAGGGTAAGCTGTGACAAAGTGAGAGAGTGGCATGGACATATATACACTACCAAACATAAAACAGATAGGTAGTGGGAAGCAGCCGCATAGCACAGGGAGATCAGCTCAGTTCTTTGTGACCACCTAGAGGGGTGGGATAGGGAGGGTGGGAGGGAGGGAGACGCAAGAGGGAAGAGATATGGGAACATATGTATGTGTATAACTGATTCACTTTGTTATAAATCAGAAACTAACACACCATTGTAAAGCATTTATACTCCAATAAAGATGTAAAAAAAAAAAAAAAAGACCAGGATGGGTGGCAGGAGGGGACCGCGGATGGCGGGAGGGCCAGGGGACGGGTTCCCTCCAGGGGCGTCCGTCGGCTGTCTGCTCCATCTGACCGCCTCGTCCTGAGAGGGACCCCCTAGAACAACTGGGGGTTGGTTTCCAAACAAACACGAGGTGCAGCCTGAAGAGCAGGCGCCTGTTAGCGCCCCTTCCTGCACCGACGGGATGGGTGTGGCAGGGGACAGTGGACGGGCTGGTTTGTGGGGATCACCGGGCCCATCAGAAGTGAGCGCTTCACCGTGAGCGTCCGACACCTCTGCAGTGCACATTTAATTTTAACGAATTCACTATCGATTAGCCATTTGTGCTCAGGAAACCACAGCAAGAATGCCCTGCTTGTTTAACCATCAAAACAGAGGAGCACTGAAATCTTCTGTATTTTCAAATACTCCGTCCTCTGGGTGAAAGATCAGCATTTTGACTGATTCTAGAGCAGATGTGGAAAACAACACTAGTGAAATTAAAGAAGAGTGAAAGCTGGAGGACGCATTTTTAATCGGATGCTCCCCCAGGCGTGGCCGACCGGAGCAGGGAATTCACGCTGGTCAGCACCCGGGTGACTCGTCCTGTCCTGAATGTTGTAGGCAGCATCTCCGCTCTAAGTTGTCCTGTGGGTGTCGAATGGCCTCTCCGGGGAGGGAAGAGACCTGTTTTTCATGTTTACATTACATACGAGCTTATGAATTAGTGGGTTTCAGGAACACTTGTTGTGAGGTGAGAAATCTACTGCCTCCCATAAAATAAAGCACAGATTTACTTTTTCAGATAACTGTAATGAGCCCACGCAAGAGTAAAGTCTGTAGAAAATTTTAAGCATTTTTATTATATTTCTGGGATGTTTTACTCACTGCCCGCCCTTCGAAGGAGAATACACATAGTGATTCAGCCTTTTTTAAGGCAAGTGATCACCCATATGGGTACCAATATCTTGGAAAGTCATTTAAAAATAATTTCCTTTGGGTTAATGGAGTGTTCAGGACAATCTATGCTTATCTGAGGGTCCCAGACGGTCAGTCTCAGACCCTGGGGTTCTGCAGACATCACTCTCAGCTCACCTCCTGCCTCCCCTCCATGGATCCAGAGAGAGACAGAGAGAGAGAGGGAGAGAGAGAAACAGAGCACGCTCAATTGTACAAAACTGTTTCCCTATATTATAAATACTTGGCTTTGTGAATGGCCTTTACACCTGATATTGGGACCCTAAGATCTGGACTGGACAGTACCGTATGTGGGATGAGTGTAGAATTTTACTGGAACTAAATTCCTTTAGGCAAATATGCTCTCTGGTATCAAGTTAACTGTGATAATTATAGCTAGTAATTTTAAAGTAATGCACTTGTCATATGGGGTATTATTATGCTTGGGGCTCAGCTCTCCTTTGGCCCAGGGACACTGGGGTTTCTCCCACATGGAAGCATCAGGTCAGGCAGAGAAAAGCAAAGCCAACCTGCTACAAGCAAGATGCTGTAGGAGAAAGAATTTAGAAACCCCGTGCCCGTGAAGCAGTGCTTTCTATCCAATCTGCTTTGAGCGAAGGTGCAGGTGAAGCTGGGGTCTTACGGGGCAGCTCCACGCCCCACGCCCCACGCGTGATATTCTCCAGCCCGTGCGCCGTGTAAAGTGTCGGCGAGAGATCCAAAGGGGTCTCCAGGTGGCACGTCTCTTCAGATCTAGACTTTCAAGGAAACATGAAAGCAGTGAAACGCTATTAATCAGACTCCGACAGTGTCTCTCAGCCTCCATAAATCGTTTCTGGTGGCACTGCTGATTCTAATTAATGGCGCATTCATTGCTAATAGGCAGTAAGACTGAGCCGTGGGAAAGGAAAGCAGGAATAACTCATGGAATTTGAAAAATTCATATTCTTTTGTGCTTAAAATTTCCTTCCTCCTTTAAAAATCACAATAGAAGCAACACTTTCACTTCACCTTACTGAGAATTCTCAAGGAATTCCAGCTCTTCAGCTCCTGGCTTCTCCCGTCTCCTAGAAAACTACAACGTCCAGGGCATACAGCTCCTTTCTCTAAAGTCTGTTGAGGGGCCCGACAGCAGGTAACGTCTCCTCGGCTGGAAGTGGTCACCCAGTGACAGATCTCAGAAGACTTCCGAGGATGTAGTGCACTATATCCTTGACGCTGAGTGGAATATTCAGCATTCCAGAATCAGAGCGCAGTCAGGAAAGCTCCCTTTGGTTGGAAGATACTGATGGAAAGACAGAGAAGCTGGGAGTTCCCAGGGGCCCCAGAGGTGCAACCCGTCCCCTGCACTCTGTCTCTCTGTCATCCGTCTCTCTCTCCGTGTCTCTCTCTGGCTCTGACAGTTCAACACAGCACACAGTGGTGACGAGGGTCCTGGGACTGACATGGACTCTTCTGTACTGGGTACCCTGGCCTTCAGCTCATCACGGAGCAACCACTGTTCCATGTTCAGCGTAGTCTTTGTACTGTTATCTTGTGAAATCACACTGAATTGCCACTTTTCTGTCTGAAGCGCCATGATACCAACCAAGTGGGGAGAAAAGGTTTTTCTGAGATTGATTTTTTTCCAGACACCACGGTTTTGTTCAATTGAATTCACTCGAGTTGTGGTTAACATAAACACTACGGAGAGTAGGACATGTCAAATTAGCAGCTTTGCAAATCTCCTGTTAATTGTCAGCCTAATTAAAAAATTGCTAATTATAATGTTTATAACTTCAAATAACTGCTCAGCTATAAAGTACGGCCTGTCAGGTGTAAACAGGCGACTGGAGGGAAAAAATCAATCGACATCTGTTAATTTATCAGCGCAGCACAGCGCACTGAAGCACAGATCGCCTATTGCACTGTAAATCTGCATTGCGATAAAAAGATCAATTCATTCAACACCTGCTTAATAAATGATAATGGCCATTGTCACTGGCTAGTCTCAGGGTGTCCCTGCTTATCAAATCCCATCGTGTCTAGAGTGAAAGGCAAGAGCCAGCACTCAGGACAGAGCTGCTGGAGGAGAAGCCTTCGACAGAGAGCTGGACCCGTTCATCAGGAGCAGAGGCCCCTGCAACCCCGCTAAAGAAAAACATTTAACACCTGGTGCTACGCAAAATTAAAAAGAAAAGCAGAAACCTGAATGCACACAGACATGCGCATTCAGATGGTAAAAGTGGAAGGTCTCTCTTTTCCAGAAACAATCCTGAAGCCCTGAGGCCCGTCACTTGCTGCCTCTGGTCCGAACTCCCACTTGTCCACAGTGTCACCGCCTGCTAGATCCTGCAGACAAAGGAGGTTGGAGGATGCGGCCCTTGGCCTCTATAATCTGTACGACCCCCACTCTGTCCTCTGCAAACTCACCCACTGAAACCAGATCTGCAACTGCTCAGGGCCCGGCCCTGCGCTGGGTCATATTCTCACTTCACCTGGGTACCAGGGTCTCGAGACCTGCCGAGGGTGGGGCCCTCCTTCTCTGACCCTAACCCTGGTCCCTGGTGCCCCGTCACGACGCTCTCACTCCCACCCACTTCCTGGCCTTCCCACAGCACACTCAGAGTGTCCACTGTTTCCCGGAGGAAAAGTCCTGTCCTCACATGGTGCACAGCCCGGAGGGACGACACAGAGATCTACGTGTGACGGGCATGGCAGCAAAGCCCTCCTGACAAGCTCTTCCTGGGCTCGATGCCGCAACCCCAGACAGGGCTGGTGTCTCAGGACAGCTTTTCCCCAAGGTTCCCGGATCCATCATTTGGATCCAATTTACCGGATGAGAGCGTTCAGGGAATGGCAGACCCCGAGGAGGGAACCCAGCAGCCCCATCCCCCAGCCAGGCTGCCTGGCTTCCTGATCTCGGCACTTGCTTTGAACTTGGGATCCTGGTATAGCTGTGTCTCACCGGCCCACCCAGGTCCCCCCTCGGTCAGTGTTGCACCTCCCCTCTGGCTCCCCAGCTGCGCTATAGAGCAGGTGGATTTCCAGTGTTCACAGATGGCCTAGGTCCTGGGGGCTGTCCCCTCCTTCCTGGCCCTAAGATCCTCTCAGCTCATCTCCCCAGGTCTGGATCATCTGGGCCCAATCTACCACCTGTAACAGCAAAGCAGAGAACCTTCTCCCACAGAAGCAGAGAGATGCACGCTACAGGGGTCACAGGGTCATGAGAAGGGGTTCATCCCCAACCTCTGCGAGCAAAGACTGCCCCCTCCCGCTGACAGCCTGGGATGGGGCTCAGTCCTACAGCCTCAAGGAGCTGAATTCAGCCACAGACCCGTGAGCCGGGAAGGGCACGGAGGCCCAGAGCCCATCTCACTGAGCCGGACGTCTGACCGTGGACCCAGGAGGTGATGAATGGCTTGTTTAAAGCTGCTAAGTGGTGGTAGCTTCACCACAGCTGTAGAAACTAAAACAAGTCAATTTCTTGTTCAAGAAGCTGTCAAATCTGGGTGGCAGCTCCTCACGGTGAGTTGAGCTGTGTGGTCACCTATGGCCCCTTGAAATCCATTGCTTCCAGCTGGTCAAGGAAGAAAGAAAATTCTTCTGAAGACCCCGACCTGGAGGGGCTTCACATCATTCTGCTCGTTTTCCGCCCATGAGTAGCCACACGACCACGGGGATTCCCGGGGCTGGAACTGGGTCCGGGCCGCACAGCCCCCTCCCAGCAGAAACTCCGTTTGGAAGGAGACAACGCTTTTCTCAATGGACGGACAGCTGCCTTTGCCCTCGCCGGGCATAGAGGTGTCCTGGCTGTCGGCTGGGTGGGTTTTTTGTTCAGGTAAGGACAGCGTCAGCAGGACCCCGGCGATGACCTGGGAATTGCTGATCCAGTTGGACGGAGTGGCCCGTGATGCACGAGGAACAGTCAGCATCTCTGCATCAGGAAGTACTGGGGCAGAGCTGAGCTTACGTCCATGTAGTGCACACATGATTAGTTGTATGTTCAATTTAACACTGGAGCAATTCAGTTAATAAATTATTATAGTGGGCAATCAGACATTTTTAAATCCATAGGCTATCTTTAGAGCAGCCAGCTTAGGTTTAAGGAAAAACTGAGCAGGAAAAACAGACAGTTCCTGTATGCTCCCTCTCCCCTCCCACACGCTTTCCCCCCTTATTTACATCTTGTTGGTGTGCCAATGGATGAAGCGATATTGATGCATTATTACCAACTAAATATACATTTGGGCTCACTCTTCGTGTTACACAGTCTCCTGGGATCTGATAAATACACGTCTGCTATGAGAGTACCATCCAGAGTATTCTCACTACCTAAAAATCCTCTGTGCTCTATTAAGCCCTCTCCAGCCCCAGCCCCTGGCAACCACTGATCTGTGCGCTGTCTCCATAGTTTCGCCAGGATGTCATGTAACTGGAATCACACAGTAGGCAGCTTTCTCACTTAGTAACGTGCATTTAAACTTCCTCTATGTCCTTCATGGCTTGATGGCTCATTTCTTTTTAGCACTGAAAAACATTCCATTGTCTGGATGGACAACAGTTTATTTATCCACCACCTACTGAAGGACATCTCGACTGCCGCCCAGTTTTGGCAGTTATGTTTATGCTATAAACATGTGCATGCAGGTTTTTGTATGGATACATTTTCAGCTCATTTGGGTAAATATCAAAGAGTGTAATTGCTGGATCATATGGTAAGAGTATGTTTAGCTTCGTAAGAAACCACAAAATTGTCTTCCTAAGTGGCTGCACCATTTTGCATCCCACCAGCCAGGAATGAGAGTCCCTGTTGCTCCACATCCTTCAAAGACCCAGCTTAAGCACCTGCACACAGCTGATCTCAGGGCTTCCCTATAAGAGGGCTCACGCTCAGAGAACTGCGTGTACTAATGAATTTCAATCAGTTACTAAAAGTGGTCACTGTCTATTCAGTGCCTGCCTTGTGCGGGGCATTTCCGTAGCCATCACCTCTTTTAGTCATCTCAGTGTCTCACTGGGCACATACCTTCTATGCTCTGTCCTTTGCTGATAAGAAACTGAAGACTGGGGAGGCCACAGAACTTTACAAAGATCACAACCAACAAGCAGTGGTGGGAAGCTGAGACTCAGGTTTGCTGACTCTGGAGCCCGGGCTCTTCCCGCCCAGACGATCTCTCCACCCACATCAGCATTACAAACACGCCCATAAATGCCTCTGCATCACTGTCCAGGGCAGTGCTGTGCCCAACTGGGCTGTGCAGGCTTAACTGCTTAGAATGAGATGGGAGAAGCAAGGGAGAAAAAAAGAAGACAATAGATACGCTTGGAAGGGCACAGAGCCAAAGGGAAAGCAGTCATGGAACCCAAGGTTCATTGAGTGCCTCGATGGGCACCATGGGAGAAGCCCCGGCGTTTTGTCATGAAAAGCCCTAGAGGTGCCAGAACTCATATTAAGAGCTCCCTGTCTTCCACAGGAAGCAGTGGAATCATAATTTAAGAAGGAAAAGCTTAGGTTGTTGTAACTACTGCTTGAGCATCTCTAATCTTGGTGATTTCCCCTGGCTCCTCCCTCATTGCCCCAGATCTTTCCTTAATATTTAAAACTCTGCATAAGGGTACACATAAAAGCTTCACAGCTGTTTCCAGCTACTTCACAAAGCACACGGAGGGAAGTATTGTGCAGGGGCCGCACCTGATCACTGTGGGGATGGGGCAGCGAAGCAGCATGAGGCTTGGATGTGGGGCTCCCGGGGCAGGGGAACACTGCAGAGTCCCCTGCCCTGTTGGAGCTGGAGCAGACCTCCAGAAGGCACCCTCACACGAGCCACCTGAGGCTGCGTGGCACGGCCAGCCCCTCCACGGAGAGTGGCTGGGTCCAAGCCACCCCCAGCCCCCTGAACACCCCATGCCACGTGACCATATCATGATGGAGGAAAGCGTCAGCAGCCTCAGAACAGCACAGATGAACTGAACTCCTTGGTGCTGAGGAAACCCGGGGCAGAAGCATGTGGAGTGATGAGAGGGGCAGGGCAGGATGCAGGGGCCTTCTTCGGGGAAGGTCCCCCAAGAGGTGACTGTTGTGTGTGGCTCTGCTTCCCAAAGAGAAAGGGAAGCATCAGACCAGCAGCACTGACGCTCGGGGCTTCTCAGATTGGCAGAATCCCGGGCCTGATCCAGACCCCAGACCCAGACTCAGGGAGGGAAGAGGACGAGAACAACTCAGGACAGAACAAAAGCGGATGTCAAGTTACAGGCATCACACCTGTGGGACACACAGGAGGAGGGACACACCGCATCCCAGGAGATGATCGAGGTGGTGGGGTGAGGCGCTTCCTGGGAGGGATGACCCCAGGCAGGCCATGTCCAGGGTGAGTTCTGGGCCAATGGACAGTTGGGGAGACCAGCTGAAACCCTGGAACAGAAGAGTGATGGCTTAGGTTCCCCGATGTGCAGAGGGGGGCCACACACCATCATCCTCCTGATATGCTTGGGGTCTCCCTACCTGTTCCGTCTTTCTTGGCAAACAGTCTCAACAACACCCAGTTTTCTGACGTTCATTCCAAATCTGCTCTTTAGCTAGCTGTTCTGCAAAGACGCCGGAGCACTGGAAGTGTATGAATCCACGGCAGACAGGTTCTATCAGTAAATGTCAACCGTTCTGATGGAATATCTCAAGCCTCTGAGACTCAGAGACAGTCAAGCTTTGCTAAGACCCATTTGCTCAAGGCTCACATGGGTATTTTCGGCAAAGATGTGTGAGTTTACACACCTTCAGAATTTCTGTGGACTCTGAAAAGACCCCTAATGCACTCTACTAAAAACATAGGGTTTGGGTTTTTTTTCAATTATTATTATAGAATTAACATCTGTACTAGCAGTTGAATTCAGGAAGTGCTATTGCATTTACAGGAGGTACATTTGTGTGAAAAACTATTTGCTTAGATTGCCCCAAACAGAGTTTAATTTGTGATCTTGTCTCATTGGAAAGTTCAGGATGATGACATTAAATTAAATGTCACATGATAATTAGTCAGGTGCTGTGAGCTCAGACCTAAGATCTATCTGACTCTCTCTCTCTCTTTCCTTTAGGTAATCAGGGCTGAAGCACATGTTTTATGAGGGTTATAAAACATGTGAACATTTCATTTAGCTATCTTTTAAGGACTATGCAGACATTCAAATTTGGTATGTTTAAGTAGAACTCATATATCATACAGGGTAAGTAAAACTGAACGCCAAATTACAAATGGGATTCTTTGTAAACATCTTAGCTAATAAAAAGGTTTTCATTTTGTAGATAACGCTGGAGATAGTCCCAGGAAAATAAATCATGCATTTATAAACAGCGAGTACTTAAAAGAAGCCAACTAAGCAATTTTCCGATCTCCACTGGAATCAAGGGATCCTTGTTTTCACAGCTGAATATTCAAAGAGTTGTTTACCATAATTGGAAGACACTTGACAGTTTAAGTAGCCCGCATTTAGCAGGCTTCAAAATAGGTCCTAAATTATTTGTTGCAAGCCCTTTAGATAAACAAGGGAGAGAGCTGCTCAATTGTCTTCAAAAGCTACCAATTAGAGGCACTGGGCTATCCCAAGTGACTTCTGATGTAACGATAGAATTCTGAGTGCCATTTGTATCCTCTTCTTGAACTTCACAAGAGCCATCTTTCCAGCTTAATAACCTTTCATAAAAACAATCCTAAAACTCTCAACAGACAACCGGAAGCCGCACAGTGGACTGGGGCCTCCCCTGTGGCCGTGGGCAGTGTGCTGGACTCGTGAGGGACAAGGTTCCCTTGTCCACACTTGGCTCCAGCTCCTCAGGGCCCCTTCAGGACAAGGTCTTGTCCTGCCAAGCCTGCCCAGTTTTACCAAGAAGCCCGCTGAGCCAGTTTATAGAGAATCCCCCACCCGCCGTGAAAGCCCCCCTTCCCACAGTCCGGTCCTACTGGGGTGAGTTCACCTCTCTCTCCGTTGCGATGGTCCTGAAGGCTTAAGCCTTTGCTGCCTGTTTAGCTGGCCAGGTGTGATTTCCTTTCACACTTAAAACACTAGCTTTTAGAATTCAGCTGCACGATGATGACTTAGTTTATCCTGAATGAGGCATTAAGAACATCAAAATAAACTTGTCAGTTCAATGGAAAGCCCCTCATATACACATCTGGAGACAAGTTACCTATATTTTAGGTAGACATTGAAAAGTCTTGGATTATTGGTTTCCGGACTCTCAGTACATTCAAATTTGCTGATTAGAAGCAGCAGAGACTACAAGGCACATTAATAGTAGGGAAATGGGTCGATTCATTATTTACAGTTGAAAAAAGTTACAGAAAGCATAGGAAAAGCCAGGATGAGAAGTCAGATAACAAACTGCAATTTGGGCCACACAACGGAGAGACAAAGATCATAAACTTTAAGAGGTTCAGTGTCTGTGGTCCCACGGCATCTTCTGAGAGCTGATTTTTCAAGGATGAACCTTGGACTCTCTAAGAAAAGATTGATTTATGTCTCTGATACTTTTTCATGTGGGTAAAAGACATTTTAATCTCTTAAATTTTTTACAGTCAGAAGATGTCTCCCATTTTGCTGTTTACAGAGGGGATCTCTGATGTAGCAGGACGGTTCTGTTATGTTCAGGAAGACGCATCTCTGAGAGGTCCTGGCAGCCCAGGTCTGGTGCGTGTGACGGGACTGTAGCGGGTGGTGGCAGGGGAGTACCACCCCCATGTCATGGCTCTGGAGTGCAGGCAGGAGGAACTGGGACAGGAAGAGGGGTCCTCTGCCCCCAGATCCAGCTGTGCGGTCCCGGCAACACAGTGAAGAAGGAACGTGAGGCAGCAGGACTGTCTCAGGAGGCGATGGGGGGCTGGGCGTGACCCTCCCAGGACCTGATGGACAAGAGGCCCCACACTTGGGGTTCTGTCTCCCCTCCGACCACGTTCTAAGTCCGGGTGGGCCTCGCAACCATGGAAGTACCTGCCTGCTGTGCCCACCTCTTACTTTGTTCTGGGGTCCTGCTTCTTTGCTGTCTTGGTGTCAGTCTGGAGGGCAGTGGATCCTGAGCCAGGTTCCGGGGTGAGGGGGCAAGTCCAGGCCTGCCTCCAGTCCTCCACCGGCAGGGGCGGAGATGGATCCTGAATGCTGCACCACAGTTGGGCCCTCGTATTCTGGGTCTAGATGAGACCAGCCAGCTCCAGAGAGGAAGCTTCCAGAGCGACCATCCTCCACGGGTCAGAGGTCTGCTCGGTGTGGTGGGTCAGCCCCTCTATGACTTACAAGCCAGCTTCCTCTTTGGGTCCCTAGACAACTCTTCATCCCATGAGGGGCCATGCGGAGGCCCAGGGAGGCCCTCTGGGTGGTCGCCACATGCGTCCTTGGAGAGGATTCCAGTAGGGAAAGGGGTCCTGCTCCCAAGGCCGAGGACTTGCTAAGGCAGGCTGCCTGGAGGCCTCCGTCACCCGCCCCCTCATGCGGAGGGGGCACACACGGGGCACACACAGTCCACAGACGCACAGACAGAAGCAAGGAGCACGGGGTCTGCAGTGTTCAGAGGCTCCGAGTCCAGCACGTCTGTGGGATTCCAGCAGGGATGGTGCAGCCACGGGGAACCCTCAGCCCTAAAGACGCAGAACAGATGGGAAATGTCTCTGTGGTCCAGTCCACATCAAACTTGCTTTTTCTTCTGTTAGCACCCAGTACATTTGGGTGTCATCCTTGGGTTGGTCACATCGTTTTGGTTAAAACAGTGACATGTGGAAGATTTTGCGTAACTGGTTTTTCATCAAGGCTCCTTTGATAGCACGTGGGCTTTCAGAAGTAACGTAACATTTACTATCTTTCCCAGAGGTTGATGCAGGTCATCAGAGGGCTGAATCTGGTAGGAGATGGATATTGCTTATGCCACATTATTTTTAAAAATTTAACTTCTTTGTCAGTTTGGAAACCAGGAATTTTTAGGTTAAGATTGGGGTCACTGGCATCCCGTGGAAGACCGGAGGGTCTGGTGCCCTGAATCCATGTCGCCCCGCTCCGCTCTGCCGCAGCCCCTCCCATCCTGTCGCCTACACCTGTCCTGGTTCACCCACGTCTGTAATCTGTCCAGTGCCCGGCATGCTTGAGTTGCAGCCCCTGAGGAAGTTCCATGACTGGGAGACACCCTCCAGGTCCCCAGTGGAGCTGGGATCAGATTTCAGTTTTCCCAAATTGTCCAGTATGTTCTGCTTCCTGACTCTTCCTGTGCGATTCTGTAAGAGAATGACTACAGGCAGGCGATCGGGGTGTCCCTGCAGGAGCCAAGGCAAAAACCCAATTTTCAGACAACGGGAGACAGACATGGGGAGGGCGCGACGTCAGGGCCTCAGATGAACGTGAACCACATTTACGACCCAGCAGCTGAGTGAGTCCGCCACACACCTCAGCCTTTTTCTTATTTTGATTCTTAAATGGAATTTCAAGTTCTTTATATGGGAAGAAGCAGAAAGGTCACACCCAGGTAATGTCACCTTCCTGCCGTGTACCCACATTTCAGAAACGATTTTCACGCCAGCAGATGGTTCTCATGTCTCCCTCTTTCCCCTCTTCTGTGTACTCAGTCTGCCCCGGGTGACAAGGGCCCTGGGAAGACCCACGTTTAGGTCCTGGGCGTCTGTGTCTGTTTCTCTCCCTCCTTAGTACCTTTCATCGCCTGAATCCCACCAGGGACATCACCTCCACTTGCCCTGGGGGAGGGTATAGGTGTGCTCTGGGGTCTTCTTGTTTATGAAGCTGATAGTACTGGTTGAATCCAGCCTGGATGAGTCTGTCATCACACTGGGAACACTGGGATGAACCTCCTACTGCACCTGGCCTGGTCCTCTCACCACACGCAGTGGAAACCTGCCGCCAGGGTCTCGCTGGCCCAGTTGCCCCATCACCGTGCCCTTCTCGGTGTCACTGTCACCTTCACCATAGCCATCAGTGCACCGTCAACCCACATTCTTAGGTACTCACTACAGCCCTTGGCCAGAGGGTACGTTTAGCCTTTTCAGCCGCATTAGCGCCCAGTGGTGCCCTGCAATCAGGGAAGTACAAGAATCTGTGTCCCACTGGAAGGAATGCAGCTCGTCGGCCGAAATATTAATGTTATTTTGTACTACGATGCCAAAGCATGTACGGAAATGCTTGTGTGTTTTCATTCCCTCTCTGCTGCACAGGGAGGAGTGGTGGTATCTCTAGAACTGTTTCCACTGGACGGGGTCTTGGGCGATGCATCTGCGTTTTCTCCATGTGTGGCGCTGGCAGGGTGGGGCGGGCTGGGACAGCACGTGGTGGCCCTTGTCCACGTCCTCTGCTTCTCAGCCCCCCACGTGCACTGCCTTCGCCTCCTGTGAGCCGGCGTTCCCATGGCCTACGTGACACTGGAGCACGTCACCTGGGATCCGGGTGAAGGATGCTGAAGGGGACCGAGTGACCAAGGAGGGCGTCTCAGGCCTCCCTGTGTACCGGCCTCAGGCCTGGACTCTGACATAAGGGCTGAAGCTCCAACTTTGAGGACAGAAGGCTGATTCAGGAGCTGATGCAGCAGGAAGATGGGGCCTTGCTCTGAATGACGTCCCAGAGCCCTCAGGTCTGACCGCGCCCCCCTCACACTTGGATGTGAGCGGGAAACTTCCTTCCTTCCTGTTCACGTCACTTCTATCTGGTTCTGTAGCACCCAGTGAGATCGAGCCCAAGTGATACGCAGGCTCTTAAGGAATATTTCTAGAATGAACGGTCTACGATTACACTGACAGCCTGTCTGAGCAGGTAACACAGGAGAATCAGACCCCGCCGGCCAGGAGGGTTTGCCTCTGATGGGACTCGGGTACCCGCGGCCCTGCCTCTCCCTCTGGACTCTGTGTCAGGCCCTCCCTGCCCTCCCGCTGGTGCAGATCCAGCCACGCCCCAGTCTAGTTTTCTTGACAAAATAAGTAAGTTACTGAAGACAAATCATTTTACGAATGAGAAAACTCAGGGCTAGAAACGCAGAGCAATTACTCCAGGAGGTCACTAGGCAGGGAGGGGACCCACTTTTTTTTTTTTTTTTTTCGGTACGCGGGCCTCTCACTGTTGTGGTCTCTCCCGTTGCGGAGCACAGGCTCTGGACGCGCAGGCCCGGTGGCCATGGCTCACGGGCCTAGCCGCTCCGCAGCATGTGGGATCTTCCCGGACTGGGGCACGAACCCTTGTCCCCTGCATCGGCAGGCGGACCCTCAACCACTGCGCCGCCAGGGAAGCCCAGGGACCCACGTTTAACCTTGTGCTCCCCTCCCGCCGCTCAGCCCTCGGTGCCGGCTGACCATCCAGAGCTGCTACCAGCTGCAGGGAGGGGGCCGGACCCGCACCGGGACTCCCTGCAGCCGCCACTGCAGCTTCCTGTTGGCAGAGATTTTCCAGGGCTCAGAACCCCCAGCCAGGAGTCCACCCACCAGCAACTTTCAGAAGACTGTAATCTTGGCACTGGAAACCCCCAACTAAATTCTAAAAGCATTAATTCTATTAGAAAACAAAAGGGAATATTTTTCAGTGAATATGTATCAGATAAAGAACAAGTGATTCGTTGATGTTTTGGCTTAAAAACATACATGTATTTATTTTATATATGTTATATATTTAAATATATATTTATTATATCTAATAAATAAAATATATAAAGTAGATACAGTGAATTGCTACTTACAAAGTATTTAGTTTAAAAAAATATATATATATATTTATAGTGTGTGTATATATATGGCTACTTTGTAAGCAGCAATTCCCTATCGAAATCTGAGACTTAGAACATTCTAAGCGAGGGTTCATAAATTTTTTTCTTAAGGGAAATATCTGTGAAACCAACTCATTGAAACAAGAAAAAGCATGAAATGATGACTATTTCTAAGTAATTTCTTTACATTTTAGCAGCAAAGAAAGGAAGCAGCAAGGTCTCTGGCTGCACAGGCTGCATCAGAGACGCCTGACTCGATAGTAAGATGAGCTGCACAGGGAGAAGGCAGCATCCACGCCGCAGAGAATATGAACAGAAACGTCGAAACCTGTGCGCCCAGACCTGCTGCCGCTCGCCGAGCTGGCCGTGCAGCAGCGCTCACGGCGTCCCGGCTCTGCGTCCAGGGCTGGTATCTTACCTCCCTGGGCCTTCCTTGCCCCGTTTGTAACAGAAAGTCATTAGATGCCTGCCGGGGTGGGGGCCTTGAGCTCTCCCTGAGAGCGGCTGCTAAGCTGAGCCCCTAGATTCGGCCGCAGCATTTGCCTGCTGCCGTGGTCCTGGCCCCCGTGGCTGGGTTTGGGAGGGTTTTAGCGGCGCCCACTTTACAGTGGTGGCACCTGTCATCAGGTGGGTTTCACCAAGACTGAGTGGGCTGCAGTGGAAAGTCAGAACCCAAAGCTGCTACAACCTAATGTGAAACTGTGACATTTGGATTTGGTAAAAGGCCCCCAAATTGTAGCCCAAGCCTCAAGTTATCTGTGCCAAGCACTTGGCCGCGTGTTTTGATCTCCAGTCTGCAGGTGGCTCCGTGACACTGCTCCTGGGCGTGATGGGTCCCTGAGGTCAGTCTACTCACTGGTCAAGTCAGGACCAGTGTAAAGGAGACAAAACACAGCCCCAGAGAGTCCAACAGTTAGAACGATCCGGGGAAAGGTGACTTGAACCTTCAAATCCGAAAGGCTCCCCAAAACCGTCTGTGCTATGGTATCCTCGGCATCAGGTGCTGGGTTTGGATTCAGGGATGCGTGGTGACTCCCACTCAGAACCCAGGCCCAGGGCTGGTCACCCTCGTGCTCTGAGCTGCTTCCCCATCTGTAACAGCCAGGGCATCGCGACACTAAGTCCAGGGACTGTGCGGCAGTGCATGATACAAGTCCTTGCACGCTGTAAGCACTCATTAATCAGGAAAGGACCACTGACCGCAGCAACCCATGTCTGCGCTGACAGGCTGCCCCCCACCGCCCTCCCCGAGGAGGGGCATCAAAGGCATAGGCGTCCTGACAACCTTGAGTGGCGGCTCAGGCGCCGAGCGGCTCCCACTTTCCCGCGTTCAGACAGCTTAGTCCCCACAGACGCGAATCAAACACGCCTTCTTGGAGTCTAGTGATCGGCCGATTAGACCCAGGTGTACATCAGGGGATGCCCGGGCACAGCACTGGCTTTGGCCAGTGCTGTGTGTCTGGGTGGATTTCTCACTCCCGAAGCCCACCTGGTGCTCAGGGGCCTCTGGGTCACACAGTCGCCATGTGCCGGCACACGGGACACGGATGCCCTTGGGCCACAGCCTTCTCCACCACACGGCCCCCCGCTGGCCTCTCCCACACCCCAGATTCATCCGGTGGCCAGTGCACCAGCTCCCTGGGTCTCCCTGGCGGTCCCAGCTCAGAGGCACTTGTACTTCTATGTAACTTTTTGCTTCCAGGAAACAAGTCTGTTTTTTCACAGACAGCAGGTACCTATGGAGTGGTTATAAACGTGGCTGCCTCTTCCTCCACTTTCTCCTGTAAATGCCTCTGACAAGGGCAGCCCGGCGGAGGTGACAAGCTGGTGGACGGTGTGAGGATACCCCAGGCCAGGGGGTCTCACGGTCAGTGCTGGTGACCCGGGAGGTGTGACATGAGTCCAGCGGAGGCACAGACCACACAGCTCTTTGTGAAGTGACTGCAGAGGGTGTGGGGATGCCAGCCTCCCTCTCTTCCTCTGCGTCTCCCTTTCTGTCTTCTCTGCAGCCCCTGCAGGCTCAGAGCCTACAGCACACCCCGGGGGTCTCTCCCCGCTGGAATCCCTCCCAAGGGCTCCTGCACGTTCTCAAGTTCACACATATCAAGGTGTGTGTGGGGGGGTCATTTCTTTTTAAGCGGCATCTTCAGCTGTAGGAAAATCCAACTGTGGGCGGCGCTGCTTCCAGCGCCGAGAGTGGGTGTCCGTCTGTCTGTCCTCACCTGCTCCCCGCAGGGTCCCACAGCCCTGGGTGTTCCAGGACTCCAGTTCCCTCCTGGTCTTGTCCGCCCACCCCTCCCCTCCAGCACTGGCCCTGGTCCTGGCCCTACTGAGCCCACGTCCTCTCAGGGCCCCAGTGGGGCTCCCGCTCCTACAGCCGCTGAGCTTGAACACAGCTACCTTCTCCTCATCCTCCCACGAGCATCCGTGAGTCACGATCCGGGTGAGTCTAACAATAGGAAATGGTCGTCCTGTGCTCCATTTCCAGAGAGGCTGCTCCCGGCAGCAAATGTGGGGCACTTGCTGTCTCATCTTCCCAAAGAGAACTCAGGCCTTTGGAAAATGAAAGGTCCTGCGGCTGATCCTGGGAGGCAGGGTGACCGCATGGCCAGGCTGCCTGGGACGGGCCCCGTTTGTGCCTGTAGTTCTGGCACCAGTGTTAATAGCGGCCTCCTTCGCCATCAAAGGTGTCCTGGTTTGGATGATAAATTACATCAGCCCCTGTTCCGAGGAGGCCTGTGCCGTGTGTCACCCCAGCCAAGGAAGGAGGCTTTATTTCCTTCCCCGTTCTATCACTGCACACATGTCTTTTCAGGCAGAGCTAATTAGAATTTTGCATAAATGGAATTACTGATGAGAGATTTACCCATGTGCTATTATTTTGCCTTGAAATCTGTCCTGACCAAAGTGGCTGATTACAGTCGAGGTGATGGGGTATCACCCAGTGCAGCTCCTGGACCCTTAAACTCTCATCTTGTGTGACCCGGTTAATTGCAGCGTTTTCATCTTAATGCCTCATTATGGCCACTGAGGGGAGAGTTTCAGTTACAATACTTGGCTCACGCTCCACCCTGGCCGCTCTGAATTCCTGATTTTAGAGCCACAGATTGCTCTAGCTCACGTGCAGCATGTAAGTCACACTAAGACTATCTATTATTTAAGAATTGCCTACACGGCTCTATCACCTGGCCTCAGCCCGGAAATCAGACCCAGGAGGGCAGCATTCTCTTTACTCAAATGTCATCACTTTTACTCTCTGCTGGACAGTTCTTGCCCCAGCTTCACTTTTCTCCCACTTTCAGGTATTGGAAGGTGGGAAACCCCTCCGCACCCTTGTCGACCCCCACAGGGGCCGATGAGCACGGGGCTACTTGGCATCCAGTAAACACACCACATTCAGCCCACATGCTGAGCCCAGCTCTGCAGACCCTCCACAGTCGGCCCCGCTCTCTGTTTTCATGAAACTCATTCATCTACGCTTTCTCTCCTGTGCGGAATCCATAAATCCCACAAAGTGGTTGGTGCTGGGTCATTTCCAAAACCCGCGTCTCCGTGCCCTTCTCCCGATTACTGCTTGCTTTTCCTTCATCCCCCTCCTCCCATTTCCATCTCTGCCTATTGAAATCTTAACCAGGGCTGGTCCCGTTTCCCAGCCAGGACTCTTAGGCCATTTCCTTTACACACGCTGTGCCGTGTGTGTGTACCTGCGCTTTCTGAAGCAAGGACAGAGACAGCTGTATTTTCCCACCAGCATTCTGTGCCAAAGGTTCCCCATAAGGCGCACTGAGCGAAGACCTCCCCTCTGTATTAGAGAAAAGCCCACCTTCCCCCTATCACCTCCCCCACAGCTCCAGGACCATCGCACTTCCAGAGGAGCAGGCCAGGGTAGAGTGACTAATATGGGTGCTTTGCTAGAGGTAACTCAAAGTGACAAGTGCTTCTGGGTTATACCAGGCAGTGGGCAAGTTTTCAGCATACACAAATATATTTCAAAAATAAAAAACTTTCCTACTCCATGAACTCCACAACAGAGGACTGCACCTGTATTGATCATACAAAAATCTTGATTTTTTTTTTGCTAGAAGAACCAGGTATCCCCATGCAAATGGTGATGGCTGTCTATTTACTAGGGGTTATAGGGACCCTTCTGGAATCATGACTTAAAAATGCCATAAGAGAAAGTGGAAAATGTCAGATGTCATGGCATCACCAGACTGGGAAAAATGTGAAGCTCTGGCAGCCCCGTCTCGTGAGAAGGGTGGTCTTCTGATCATCCAGACTTACAAAAATAAATCCCCTGCTTGGCTTTGCTCAGGGAGGAAAAGCCTCCCCCCACACTAGCAATGAAACGAACTTCATGTCCAAGCCCTGCAGACTAGACCCATCTCCCCGCCACCCACCGCCCCAGTGCCATCTGTCCTACACCAAAACACATTCTGCAACTCTTCATGTTCTTTCCCCAACAACCTGCACGAGAAAATGTCCTGAGAAATCTCATTACAATGGTCACTACTTCATTTCTCTCTCTTATAGGAAAGTTCAGAACTTAAAAGCAGAGTAACAGAATTAAAAAAAACCACAATAGCCCTTAGACCAGGACTTAGGGCCCAGATTCTAGTCCTCGGTCTGCACCACGATAAATTGTCTGTGTCTTTGGGCAAATTGTTTGGCCTCAGGGTCATCGTATCTGCACCTGCAAAATGAGGTGATAGAATCCAGTGGTCCTAAGGTTTCCGTGAGCTTTGCAGTCCTGCAGTTCTCCAGGGAGGTCACCTCTCCCAAGACCCCGTGGCTCCACGAGGGGCTTCTGTTACCTCAGAAGGCCACCTGCCACCTTCATACCGTGCCTGGTCACACTCATCTCATGTTCAGTGCAAGGAACCCCACCCACGGGGCCTGGGGGTGAGGCCTTCCCTGCAAACACCCCTCCCCGCAACTGAACCCCAGGGAGAGGGCAGCAGGTGAGAGCACGTGGGGACATCCCAGGGGCACGGGTTTCCCCAGGATCTTCTCGGGACAGGAGGTGATGGCACCAGGCTCTCACTCTCCTCTCAACAAAGAAAAGGCTCTGTGCCGTGAGGCACCCTGGTGCTTGTGTACAGAGATATATAAATGGATTTCACGGCGCCTTCTCCCAGACCACCTGACTCATGAAGGAAGACTGGGGGCGAGTCAGGTGTGCACAAGTGGATGGTAACCGCGGGAAGAGGGAGAAGCACGGAGGAACACAGCTCGTCCTCTAACCAGTGGGCTCACGGCCCCCCTCAGAACAACAAGCTTCGTCATCTCTGCCCAGCACTGTGGGAATTTAAGAGCGTAGGTTTCAGGTTGAGTATTCCTACCACAATAAAATTAAATTAAATTTAAAAAAAGAGCACGAGGCCTCACAGATGGACAGACGCCAGCACGAAGCTCAGAGCACGCCAGGCGGCAGAGACTCAGCCACGAGAAGAGGGCCGAGGGGCCTGGCTTCCCTTCAGGGTTTCCCCAGAGCCGCTAAGTGACAGTCAGGGAATTTGCCGAATGAGCAGTGAACGAAGGAAGCAGCCCAGCAAGAAATTATTATTTTCAAGAGGAAAGTATACACAGAAGGTGTCACATGAAGGTCTGTCTTAAAAACCAACCAATCACACAAACAAAAACAGTGACCCAAAGCCAAAAAAACCAAAAACCATTCAGTATGAGGTGGTCTAGTCTGGTCACCCCTCCCATCTGGCCTGGAGTTGACGCTCAGGCATGATCTTTGAATACGACACGGTCCCCAACCCTAGCCACTTCAGTTGGCTGCTTCTCCGGGTTCAGAACGTGCCTGCCTGACGGGGAGGATGCAGGTGGGACCTCCCAACTCCAGTCGCCAAGGGCATCTCCCGAGGGCTTGAGGGCGTTAGATGTGATTCTGGAAATTAACTTGCATGTGTTGACTAAAATGTAAGGATATTCAGAGCGATGGGCAGCGAAGGAGCCTTGAGGCTGACTGACTTCTCTGCACTCAGAATTACCTTCCAAAGAGAGTGGAGGAAGAGGCCAGTGATGGGCACGTCTCTTTGAAATGTGGGCCCAATAGTTTAGGGTGGAAAAGGACCACGGAACTGGATCTCAGAAGCATTGAATGTTGCCATTAATCGTGGGTTTGTCGGAGTGGAAACAGAGGTGATTAACTCTATACACTTAATTTTGTGTGTTTTTCACTAGATCCTAGTTCACAGATGAAGACAGTGGACATTGCTCAGCATCGCATCACAAGACAGGCAGCCCGAGAATTCCCACGGAGGCACTTCACCAGCTTAAAGCACGGAGTCAAGACAGAGCATAACAACACATTTTGATGGGTTAACTTTACACAACTATCATTATTTTGAAATAGAGGAGGAGAGAAAAGAGAGAAAAAGACACCATCCCTAACGAAACTGCAGCGTGGAGGCGAGGACTGGGTTTGGGCGAGCAGAGAAATGCGGGGAGGCGAACAGGGCTGCCGGAGCACGTGGGGGCGTTGCAGGGCGGCAGGCGGCTGCTTCCCTGGGAGGGGACCCTGCTCTGACCTAGGCTGTGTTACAGCGATCAGGCAGAGTGAGTTAGGTCTGTGAAGCTCCTCTGTCCACGTGTCAAAATCCCGGAACTCCGTGGGCTGTGCTCAAAAAGAGGAGCTGGTAATCAAGCATCTCTTTAGGGGGAACAAGAGCATTTTAAGACCCTGCAGAGTGTAATTTAATGACTTTAAATAGAGAAGTAAACTTCTCAATGATTCTTCAAAGCAAAGAGGTCAGATCCCTATGTGCTGTTCTAAGGTCTTGAATCTAAGAGAATGTCCTTCTGAAATCCATGACAGAAAAATAGGCTTCTTCTCAAGATAGTTTTTGAGAAGAAAGTGAAAAACTGAAGCCATTCTTCTCAGCTACTAAAAGGCTTTTTAAAAAAAGCTTCCGGAAGCTCTAAGAAACCTTAAAAATATTTGCCAGATTCAGAGAAGCAGTAAGTGTAAAGCATTTGTCATAAGATTCAAAGTAGAATTTTGTGCTGAAAAAACATACATATGTACATATATGTACATGTATGCGTGTGTGTGTGTGTGCGCGTGCGTGTACCTCAATGGAAAGAGTGAATGGAATATAAGGACAGTTTCCTTAAGACACTTTGGGTGACATCACCAAGAATGAGCTTGGGAACTCAGAACTGATTGCAGAAAGAAAGTTCTACATTTCCACTCCCGTGGCAAACGCTCCTGATTACTTTATAAACCCTAAGCTGTCGTTTTGTTTTATTTTTAGGTATTAAATGGTGTTGGGACTGGTCAGGTTTTGGCAAACACTAAAGGCTGATTTCTCCAAAAGGTTTTCCAATCTGGGAAGTTCAGACAGAGGTTCTTTGTGAAGGAGCAGCAGAGCTGACCCGGAAAGCAGGTCTCTCTGCGTCTCAGTCAGGCTCCTTTCCTGCGCTGACAGGTGGGTGGGGCCGTGAAGACGACAGGGAGAAAATGGCATCAGCCTCGGGGACAAAATGCTGCAGTTTAGGGACCCAGAATCCTTCTCAACAACACGCATGTACTGAAGAGACCCTAGAATGAAAGAATAGGTTTATCTTAAAGTGCCTAATCCTTGAGAAAATTTAAAATTTTACCTGGAACGAATTTCAATACATTCTCATTTTCTCATAAAACTGAACCCAATATATAACTCAAAATGCTTGCTATAGGCTTGTTTTCTATTTTACAATGTGCACTAACCTTCTCACCTCTGTCTACAGCAGGAATTTGGCAGAGGAAAGGGCGGCGATTCAGGAGGAAGATTTGAGTTGTTTAAACTATAAATATCAGCACCTCTTTAATTTTTTTTTATAAATTTCTTTATTATTTTTTGTGTGTAGGGCTTTTGTTGCTAGGCGTGGGCTTTCTCTAGTTGAGGCGAGCGGGGGCTACTCTTCGTTGCGCTGAGCGGGCTTCTCATTGCAGTGGCTTCTCTTGGAGGTTCTACCTGAGACCATTCTATGTGGTGTGCAAACGACAATATTGTGTATTAATTATGATGGTTAAGAATGCCATTATTCATATAATGTTAACATTAGCACATGTTATTGTTGCTCAAGCTCGCAATGATCATCCAAAACAATAAACACGCTGGACTTCGACATTTGAAAGTTCCAGGTAATGCATCATGATCTAAGTCTAAAGTGAAGAAATTATCATCATTTTTTATGTGCATTAATACCCTACTGCCTACTTTTCGTGTACATTTGACACACCTGAACCCAAGGTGGGGTCCCCGCCTCCCCCCAGCCTGGTCGCTTGAATGCCACCTGAACTGATGCTGTTTGGGCTCCAGAAGGAGGGGTCCTCCCATATCTGTTTAAAGGGAGAGTCCTGGGAAGGCTGGGTTATCTACGAAACCACCACCATCACCTGCTTCTCTGTATCACAGACTCAGGATTCTCTCCACGGTGGAGGCTGAAACAAGTTAGCAAAATCCAGTGGGCGCCAATGCTTGCATAAGAGTAAGGCTGATGAAAAAGTAATAATAAAGATAAAATAAATAATACTAAAATAAAAGTTGCTAAAATTCTCAGCTTTAAACTTTGGTGCTACAAAACATTTGTATCATTCTTTTTGATTGATTTTTTTATGATGGCAAAGTTATAGGTTTGAGCCATAAAATGAATTTATAATAATCAACATAACATGTGTAAAGTTTTAATTTAAATAATAATATCATTCTCTTTGTCAAAGAAGATTTTTTGTGTGTGATAAGGATGCTCCTGTCAAGAGTGTAAAGAGCCCAGGGTCCACGCTGGACCTGGAGTTGTCGAGTGGTCAGGCGGTGGGGAGTTGAGATGGGAGGCCTGGGGGCCTGGGTGTGGGTGACACTTGGTGGCAGAAAAGCCACCCCCTACTGTTTTCCAGATTAATGACGTTGGAATAAGAAAACATTAAAGTTCCTAGTGGGTATGAAGTGACGGTTGTAAATGGATCGGTTTAGATGTCTGCATGTCACATGTGTCATTGAGATTCACAGCCTGCTTTAAAAAGGCTCTGAGCAGATGGTACTTCGCTCCTAGTGTCATGACTCTAAGATGTGGTAGAAGAATATCTCAAAGCCAAACCTACTTTAAGTGGAACAATGTAACTTACTCCTACTGCCACGAAGCCCTAAGGTGCCGGGCTGTCCGATTGTGAGACCAGGAGGATGTGAGGAAGTGGGATTCTGGGGCGACATGGCTGTGGGGAAGCTGCAGGCGGGTGGGGTTGGCGCTATGGCCACAGAAGGCCCTGTCCTGCTCGCCCTCTGCACAGCCTGGTCTGGGCTCCCCGCTAGCGACCCCGCGGGGTCCTCCCGGTGGTTCCCCGTTGCCGCCTTCGCTCGGCCCTTGCCGCTGCTCAGTCCGGCGGGGTCTGGTTCTGAGCTGGAGACCGGTGAGCAGCAGAAGCACTCCGCGCCCTGAAGGCCGAGCCTCCCCCAAGGTGACACGTCACCCAGATGCTGAGCCCTGGGCCCGGCTCGGAGGCACATGCCCTTCGGAAGAAGCATGTTCTGGGGGCTTCGAGAAGAGCAGGGGGTGTGAAAGCCAGGGACGCAGCCGGAACCTTCCACACCCTCCCCCCTTCTCCCCGATGCTGGGTCCCCGTCAGCCCTTCTCCCTCAATCTTCCCCCTCCTGCAAGGAGAACAAATGGAAAAGAACTGAGGGTGATTTCTCATTAGATGATGCGGCTGGAGAGAAGCTGCAGCTTCCAATTTACCGGTTCAACTCGAGAGGGAAACGGCCTCTACTGTAACCTCGCTGCGCTGGCTCCCAAGCCCTTTCCCACATCACAGAATGTTCTTCTAAGCTTTTGTGCTATTTCTACTCCTGTTACCAACGTGGAGGGATGGATAACTCTTTAAAATTATTTTAAAGTAAAAAATGTATTAGTTGTAAATTGAAAACATATTCACAAAGAATCAAAGTATCTATACATAGAAGAGTAAGCGCCTCACATCCTCAGCACCCCTCACCCTAGAACTAATGCCCACAGTGTCTTGTGTCCCCTCCCTGGAGTCCTTTAGGACACAGGGTCATCTAGAGTCACATGACATGTGCTACAAAGAGGCATCCCTACAAGACACTCAACAACGCACTAAGAGAACGTTCCACATCAGCACGGGTAGACCTGCCCTACTGTTTTCAGGGACACACGTCGTAATCTAGGGTATGGCTGTACCATAATGGGATATGTATCCCAAATCCACGATATGGCTATAATGGCATATGTATATCCAGGATACGACTAGACCATAATGGCGTATGTTTCCCAGATCTACGGTACGGCTGTACCGTAATGGGATGTGTACACCAAAATCCACGATATGGCTATAGTGGCCTATGTATAGCAGAATCCATGCTATGGGTGCACTAAGATCTCCTCTTGACAGCATTCAGGCCATCTTCAGCAGCATTTTGCCCTCACAAGAAATGCTGCCATAAACACTCATTCGAAACCTCGTTTGTTGCATGTATGTGCATGTGTGCAAATACAGCTCATACATGTTCAAATGGACTAGCTGAGTCATAGGTTAAGTGGATCTGGGGTTTTGCTGTAGTTGAACTGACCACTGAGTAACATTCACAGCAATTAGGTACTTGTCTCCCTTCCTACATCTTTGAAGTGTCTTTTTGAAAAATGCAATTGGAAACTCCACTACTGAAGAAACAATGATTTTAGGAAGAAAGAAACTTCCTTTACAAAGTCTGCTAACCCAAGACTGATACAAACAGTTGGTGGCTGTGAGAGGGAAACAAAACATTGCATGCGAGTATGCTAGTTATTCTTGGACAAAAGGCACCACAAAATGCCAAACCAAATGAGAGACTAACTTCCATTGGGAAGTTGCAGGAACGCCACACGGGGCCACGCTGCAGCATGCGGCCCAGCCCCCAGGAGCACAAGCAGTGCTGGCGTCTCAGCACAGGGGTGATTCCTGCAGAAGAAACAACACCGGAAAGCCTCGTTTTGAGATCCAATTAAATGCCAACAAGCTGTTTTGGATGTTGGCAACTGACAACATGTCTGCTTCAGGACAGTAAACACGACTTGTCTGGGGTGGTGGGTATAGCTGATCCAAGACTTTGGTGTTAGACACAGAGGCCCTGGATGTGGGTGCAGACGGGGTGGAAATTGGGGGTCCTGAGGAAAGCTGTAGGGCCCCCATGCCAGGATTCAATATTGAGTGTCAGAATATCAGAGATGGTTTCTTGTTTCCTATCTCTCTAACAGGCAAGGGTTTCCTGAGTGCTAGTAGGAAAGAAATGGAAAGAGAAAAGCCGAAGGGAGAGGGAGCGGGACGGAGCAGCGCGCCTACTGGTGCCTCGTCCTGCACCTGTACGTCGACCGTCACCCCGATTGCTCATGCCCCACACCTGCGGCGCCACCCAGGCCCGCCGGCCACACTCCTGGACATGCCATCCCTCCTGCCCGACAAACACACAGAGGTACGTCCTCTCCGGGGTCTCTCCCATGGCCTTGTCTCAGTCCCCACCTTCATCAGCCTTTCTCCACGCAGCAGCCTGAGGATCTTTTCCTGCAGATCTGACCCTGGCTGCTCAACGCTCTCGGATGAAACCTGGCGCGTGTGGCCCCCGCCTACCTCCCCTCTCATCTGGGTACATGTGCCCCAGACGCTCTGGCTGTTATGGCTGAATTGTGTGCATCTCCACCCGCAGCCCCTGTTCATATGTGAAGCCCTCACCTTCAGGACCTCAGAAGGTGAGCATTTGGATGATAGAACCTTTATGGAGGTAATGAAGTTAAATTGAGAGCCCACTAGAATGGACCCTAATGCCATACGGCTGGTGTCCTTATGAGAGGAGATGAGGACACAGACACACACAGAGTAACAACCACTTGAGGACACAGGGAGAAGCTGGTGTCTACACACCAAGGAGAGAGGCCTAAGAGGAACCAGCACTGCCCACACCTTGATCTCAGACGCCAGCCTCCAGGACTAGGAGACAGTGCGTTTCTCTTGTTTATGCCCCTTCTGTGGCACTTGCTACGTTCACCGAGCTCACTAAGACACTGGCCTTTTAGTCCTGGAACTCACTGTGTCTCTGCCTCAGAGCCTTTGTTCTTACAGCTCTCACGGACTAATATGAGAAGAATAACATAAAACATCACATTTATAATGTTTTATACTGAGTGAATGTTGAAAGGATAATCTTTGTATATATTGGGCTAAAGAAAATGTACTGTTGAAACTAGTTTCCTTATTTCTTCTTCCTCTTAATGCAGCTGCTGGAAACCTTGCAGTCACAACTGCACCCCCAGTGCGCAGATGGCCCCGCAGACAGTGAGGCTCTGTGAGGAGAATATTCTTAGGAATGAATCGAGCCCCATTAGCTTTTGGTGACTGACCCTTTGATCTCAGCAGCCAAGGCCTTCGTAACTGGAGGGCAGTGGTGGGCAACGCGTAAGAGTGACTCCACTGAGAGTTAGAATTCTATAGCATCACGTGAAGCTCTGTGCCAGCTTTTAGGATTAATAGCAGAGACTCGGCTCTTTCCACTGGAACGATTAAATCTGTGACATGGGATGACTTTGTGTGATCATTTCCCCCACACTGGTTTTCACGACCCCCAAGACACTCAGAGGTGGGAAGCCCTTGGCACAGACGAGCCAGGTGTGGCTGGTGGGCGAGTGCCCAGATCTGCTGGGTTACAGAGTCCCCTGGCCTTGGATTTCATTCGGACAACCTCTGAGTCAGGCCAGCAGATACTCCCCACGACTGTGTTCAGATCCCCAAATCCAGTGGGGATGGTTTTGGACCCAGTAGGAAGATCTTGATAAAAACACTGACAGCTTCTGAGCACATATTCAACATCACGAGAGCAATTAAAGGTGGTGGGGGACAGGGGGAAGAGGTTTGGGACCAATCTACGCCTCAGATACTCTACGTTTCCAACAGTCATCTGACTTTCTACTGAGGCTTGTCTGAAGCAAATGCTCCTCTGCTTGGCTGCTGGGGGCTACACAGCTTTTTTTTTTCCCCCCTTAAAACTATAAATAAATACACAAACAAACAAATACATGAAATGGAGAACAAGGAAATGGACTATTGGGATAAGAATATCCAAAATACATCCCAAGTACAGCAGTCACAGAACTGAAGCATTTTATCTCCAGTTTCTATTTGCCCACCCCAAGCAGCTGAGTTATATTTTAGTATGTTGGTTGAGGCCAAAGACTTAGGCATCCACAGCTTCTTGAGCTGACCAAGCTGCTTGTCAGTACATTTCCCCTCTTTCTTTCTCATTTATTTCGACCCAGTGGAGTCAGAGTCCCAGAGCCCTCAGTCTCTGGAAGGTCCCCTGTTAGTGAAGCAGGGTTGGGTGTCACTACTGACTCAGTTGAAACTCACCAGCACTGAGGGCGAGCTCTCCAGGGATTTGCTAAGCCTCTTCCAGATGAAGAAGCTGCGGTCTGCGGAGATAGTGGCTCCTCAAGGCTGCTGTGCCCAGGGTCCAGGGCAAACGCTCGGCTATCGTGATGGTGCAAAGTGGGCACCAAAGGAAGACCTGCAAGCCGATGAACTGCTCCCATAAATCCCTCCTATTCTCTCTTCCCTCACTTTTGTCATCTTTCCCATTTAGTAAAAGGATACAAATATAACTCAAAACAATAAGTCAGCAAACCAAATAATTTAAGATATTGTTCTTACTGGAAACCATTTGGAATTACTTCACTTTAGAACGACCTGCAGTACTGTTTTCAAGGAAAAAATACTGGCAGAATCACAGGTGATAAAATTCTTATAAATTATGGTGAAATTCATTCATTCACTAACGTACTTGACTTTTGTACCATGGAACATACGTGTCATGAAAGCCTAAGTGCTAATATGATGGTCCTCGGGCAATACTGACCTGAGACCATCACTGCAGAGGAAAAAGAGTAAAAGCTGAAATTAAAAGTCATCTCAAATATTAAGTTTTATTGATAAAATATTAAAATAATACATTTTTGGAAATTCCCTTTGAAGAATGAATTCTTGCATGTGTAGTGTCTCTCTTCTTCCAAAATTATTTTCGAATGGTTGCTCATCAGCTGAGGCTCTGCTCTCAGCAGGCTGGTGACGCAGTAGTACCCGCCCACTCTAGATGGTTCCCGAGGTGTATGCCCTGGGGCTCCCATCCATGGTGGCAGCCAGAGCTGCACAGGGAAATGACTCTTCAGCCAAAGAGCCTTGGGAAGATGAAGCCCTTCTTCACTGAAGGACTTCTCAGAGCCTTTACTTTAATCTAATAGATATCTTGTAGGGGTACACAGCATGCAAATTCCCCATATTTATTTGATTATTCTTAGAGCAATTATATTTTTGTTCAGATTTAATCCAAAGAGTAAGTGTTTCTCTATATTCTGTACAGTCTTCTTACAGGTATTAGCTACAAGGAAGTATTGATAAGGTTCACTTCTCGGTATGAAATACGAAGCTTTTGAAATCCATCCTTGTGAATAGCAAACCATTGCATATATTAATTAGAGTAACATGATATTTAGCTGATTCACTGTCTTGCAAACTGTGAGGTGGAGTACACAATTCATCTTTTGCAGGGTCAATGGGGTTAAACACTGTATATGCTTCTTTTGTCTCCTGGACGCTGATTTTTAACTTGCTTGGTCTCTAACTGGACACAAGTGGCCTATGAGCTCTGCACACAGACCACCCTCAGTGGCTACTGCACTTTCCTGTCCTGGAGGATTCACCTGCCTGCAGAGCACAGGGGGGCAAATGCAGAGGTGGTACCTGGTGGGGCTGCAGGGTACAGAACCTTGATCAATGCTCAGATCCATCAGTCCTGCTGAGGATATTTTGAAAAAAAGGTGCGTGTCGGACAATCAGAGAAATGGGCCAAGCACACCCACACTGCAGCCCATCTTAGAAAGCAGATGCGGCCCTGGTGGGAGGGGGCCTGGCAGAGTGAGGGGAGGGTCAGTGGGCTTCTGGATGGTGAAGTCGGAGGTGAAGCAGCAGATGTGCCCTTGGCGGCTGGACAGCAGACCAGTGTGGGGGGGGCCCCTCTCAGGTGAGCTGCTGGGAGCGGGGGTGACATGGGGGGCGGCCGGCCCACTCCACTCTCAGGGCAGTGAGGGCAAAGGGGATTTTCAGGGTCACAGACCTTGGGTGTCAGCTAAAGCACCTCTCGGATTCTGTGCCACAGACTGAAAACCAGATCTAGTCAGGAGGCGGCTCAGGCAAGCTGGGACCCTGGGAAAAGTTACTGACTCCCCGAGCCTAAGCCTCCATCTCTGCACCAGCAAAGGGAGGCGCCAGCAGCCCTGCAGGGGGAGCGGGAATCCACTGTCCCCTGAAAGAGCAGGGTCTGTGGGACCCACATACCTGGGGGCAGCTGGCCCTCCCCTGGGTTCCTTCCTCTGAGCAGGGCCACCCTAGTGAGGGCGGGGCGCCCAGGGGAGCCCAACAGTGACGCCACCTTCTCCCCAGCAGGCTGGGTGGTCCTCCAGCCTCAGGGGAAGCTGCTTCATCATCCCAATTCCCAGGGAGTGCGGATCCCGCTTCCTGTCAGAATCACAACATGGAACGTGGCAGGATTCAAACATTCTCCCCCTAAAGCCCAGAACAGCCATTGGCTAACACTGCAGTTAGGAATGGTTATATGTATGAGGAAAAACTTGACTTAAAAAGCAATTTCTAATGTTGGAAAAAGGCACAACTGTGAAAGGGTTAAAAGTGGAGCAGAAAATTTGTTTAATTGTAATTAGAGAGGGAAGTTAAAATTGTTTAAGGGACACATGACCCTTCTCTCTCTCTCTCAAATTTTCTTTTTTCAACACCTCATTTGGTCAAGGATGATACTGGAGTAACTTCAAACAAGAAATGTCATCAGTCAGGGATTTATACACCACCACCTGCAACATGCAAGGACCCCACTCCGCTGAAAGACCAGTCACTTCCTAATACGTTCTATCGTGTGAAGTGGGATGTGTGCGGCTGGGGGAAAGGAAGGAGCTGTGGAAGAGACGGAGAGAGGGAGGAGGGGAGCAGACATCGGGCTCAGGCATCACCCGGGCTTGAACACCCCTCCTCTAACTGAGAATGAGAGATGGTATCACCCAGGTAATCAGACCTGAGAATCCAACACCTAATAGAATAAACATGCCTGCTATCCAGAGCTGGAAGAGCAGCGAAGCTTTTACACGTAAGGACCTCAGCACGGGTGGTTAATTACGCAGCGCACTCCGTAAAAGCAGCATGTTTGAAGTCCGCTGAATTACGGACAGTAGTGGATGAGAAATCAGTCTCCTGCTATGGAGTGTCATGCAGGTTTTCTAACTCTTCTCTGACACGAAGGCTGCAGGGGCAGGGGAATGAGCAAAGGAGACCCTGGGACCGTGATCTCTCTCCTCTCTTGAGGCCCTGGGGTTGGTGGGACCCAGAAATTTCCTCTGTGCCGCCACCCCTTCCCTGTCTCTCTCCAGCCCTCTTGACTAAAATCCAGATTGGCCTAACAGAGGCTGCTAATCCACAAAGACAGTTCCTCTATTCCCAACATCTCTGAACACCGGTGATCCCTCTCCTGCTAAAGCCCTGTAAGATATTCTGCCGGGGCTCCCTCCAGCCTTAGGCTCGTACTTGGGAGTAAACACTCGGTCCTGTGGTGTTCTGGTTGATCCTCCCTCCCTCCGCCCATAGGATCCGTTTGAACTTCAACTCACTCTGACTATCGCTCCTTCAGAAGAGTATTTCATGCTCGTGAAATGTACATACGGTTAATTTTGAAATGCAGACTGAATGCAGGCCACAAGGTGTGAGCCACTTGCTACAAAGTCATAAGCTTTGAATAAAGACTGGAAGGAGATTTGGTAAAATATTAGCTGCTGTTATCTTCACACATCAGGGCGAAAGCTAATTTTAATTTTCTTTTCGGTACTTTTCTGTATCTTCATAAATTTCAGAAGAAGAGAAAAAGAAAGGGTCTGAGAAAATATTTGAAGAGATTATAGTTGAAAACTTCCCTAACGTGGGAAAGGAAATAGTCACCCAAGTCCAGGAAGCACAGAGAGTCCCATACAGGATAAACCCTAGGAAAAACACACCAAGACACATATTTATCAAACTAACAAAAATTAAATTCAAAGAAAAAATATTAAAAGCAGCAAGGGAAAATCAAAAAATAACATACAAAGGAATCCCCATAAGGTTATCAGCTTATTTTTCAGTGGAAACTCTGCAGGCCAGAAGGGAGTGGTAGGATATACTTAAAGTGATGAAAGACAAAAACCTACAACCAAGATTACTTTACCCAGCAAGGATCTAATACAGATTTGATGGAGAAGTCAAAAGCTTTTCAGAAAAGCAAAAGCTAAGAGAATTCAGCACCACTAAACCAGGTTTACAACAAATGCTAAAGAATCTTCTCTAAGCAGGAGACACAAGAGAAGAAAAAGACCCACAAAAACAAACCCAAAACAATTAAGAAAATGGTAATAGGAGCATACATATTGATAATAACCTTGAATGTAAATGGATTAAATGCCCCAACCAAAAGACAGACTGGCTGAATGGATACAAAAACAAGACCCATATATATGCTGTCTACAAGAGACCCACTTCAGACCTAGGGACACATACAGACTGAAAGTGAAGGGATGGAAAAAGATATTCCATGCAAATGGAAATCAAAAGAAAGCTGGAGTAGCAATACTTGTATCAGATAAAATAGACTTTAAAATAAAGACTGTTACAAAAGATAAAGAGGGCCACTACATAATGATCATAGGATCAATCCAAGAAGAAGATATAACAATTATAAATGTTTATGCACCCAACACAGGAGCACCTCAATACATAAGGCAAATGCTAACAACCATGAAAGGAGAAATCAACAGTAACAAAATAATAGTAAGGGATTTTAACACCCCACTTACACCACTGGACATATCATACAAACAGAAAACAAATAAGGAAACACAAGCCTTAAATGACGCAATAGACCAGATAGAACTAACTGATATTTAGAGAACATTCCACCCAGAAGTGGCAGAATACACTTTCTTCTCAAGTGCACATGGAACATTCTCCAGGATAGATCACATCTTCAGTCACAAATCAAGCCTAGGAAAATTTAAGAAAATTGAAACCGTATCAAGGATCTTTTCTGACCACAACGCTATGAGACTGGAAATCAATTACAGGAAAAAAAACTGTAAAAAACACAAATACATGGAGGCTAAACAGTGCACTACTAAATAACTAAGAGATCACTGAAGAAATCAAAGAAGAAATGAAAAAAACACATAGAAACAAATCACAATGAAAACATGATGACCCAAAACCTATGAGACACAGCAAAAGCAGTTCTAAGAGGGAAGTTTATAGCAATACAATCTAACCTCAAGAAATAAGAAAAATATCAAATAAACAATCTAACCCTACACGTAAAACAACTAGAGAAAGAAGAACAAAGAAAACCCAAAGTCAGTGGAAGGAAAGAAATCATAAAGATCAGAGCAGAAATAAATGAAATAGAAATGAAGAAAACAATAGCAAAGATCAATAAAACTAAAAGCTGGTTCTCTGAGAAGATAAACAAAATTGATAAACACTTAGCCAGACTTATCAAGAAAAAAAGGGAGAGGATGCAAAGCAATAAAATTAGAAACGAAAAAGGAGAAATCACAACTGACACTGCAGAAATACAAAGGATTATAAGAGACTACTATAAACAACTGTATACCGATAAAATGGACAACCATGAAGAAATGGCCATATTCTTGGAAAGGTACAATTTTCCAAGACTGAACCAGGAAGAAGTAGAAAATATAAACAGACCTGTCACAAGTAATGAAATTGAAACCATAATTAAAAATCTTCCAACAAACAAAAGTCCAGGACCAGATGGCTTCACAGGTGAATTCTATCAAACATTTAGAGAAGTGCTAACACTCATCCTTCTCAAACTCTTCCAAAATATTGCAGACGAAGGAACACTCCCAAACTCATTCTAAGAGGCCACCATCACCCTGATACCAAAACCAGAAAAAGATATCACAAAAAAAGAAAATTATAGACCAATATCGCTGATGAACATAGATGCAAAAATCCTGAACAAAATACTAGCAAACAGAATCCAACAGCACATTGAAAGGATCATACACCATGATCAAGTGGGATTTATCCCAGGGATGCAAGGATTCTTCAATATACGCAAATCAATCAATGTGATACACCACGTTAACAAATTAAGGAACAAAAACAATATGATCATCTCAGTAGATGCAGAAAAAGCTTTTGACCAAATTCAACACCCATTTATGATAAAAACTCTCAGAAAATTGGCATAGAAGGAACCTACCTCAACATAATAAAGGCCATATATGACGAACCCACAGCAAGCATCATACTCAATGGTGAAAAACTGCAAGCATTTCCACTAAGATCAGGAAAAATACAAGGATGTCCACTCTCACCACTCTTATTCCACATGGTTTTGGAAGTCCTAGCCACGACAATCAGAGAAGAAAAGGAAATAAAAGGAATACAGATTGGAAAAGAGGAAGTAAAATGGTCACTGTTTGCAGATGACATGATACTATATATAGAAAATCCTAAAGATGTCACCAGAAAACTATTAGAACTAATCAATGAATTTGGTAAGGTTGCAGGATACAAAATTAATGCACAGAAATCTCTGACATTCCTATACACCAACAACAAAAAATCAGAAAGAGAAATTAAAGAAACACTCCCATTTACCACTGCAACAAAAAGAATAAAATTCCTAGGAATAAACCTGCCCGTGGAGGCTAAAGACTTGTACTCAGAAAACTATAAAACACTGATGAAAGGAATCAAAGATGACATAAACAGATGGAGAAATATACCATGTTTTTGGACTGGAAAAATCAATACTGTGAAAATGACTATACTACCCAAAGCAATCTACAGATTCAATGCAATCCCTATCAAACTACCAATGGCATTCTTCACAGAATTAGAACAAAAAATTTTACAATTCATATGGAAACACAAAAGATCCTGGATAGCCAAAGCAACCTTGAGAAAGAAGAACAGAGTTGGAGGAATCAGGCTCCCTGACTTCAAACTATACTACAAAGCTACAGTAATCAAGACAGTATGGTACTGGCACAAAAACAGAAATATAGATAAATTGTACAAGATAGAATGCCCAAAGATAAAGCCACACACATATGGGCACCTAATTTATGACAAAGGAGGCAAGAACATACAATGGAGAAAAGACAGCCTCTTCAATAAGTGGTGCTGGGAAAACTGGACAGCTACATATAAAAGAAGGAAATTAGAACGTTACCTAACACTGTACACAAAAATAAACTCCAAATGGATTAAAGACTTAAATATAAGACCAGACACTATAAAACTCTTAGAGGAAAACATAGGAAAAACACTCTTTGATGTAAACCACAGCAAGATCTTTTTTGACCCAACTCCTACAGTAATGGAAATAAAAACAAAAATAAACAAATGGGACTTAATTAAACTTAAAAGCTTTTGCACAGCAAAGGAAACCATGAACAAGACAAAAAGACAACCCTCAGAATGGGAGAAAATATTTGCAAATGAAACAACAGACAAAGAATTACTCTCCAAAATGTACAAACAGCTCATGGAGCTCAATATCAAAAAAACAAACAATCCAGTTAAAAAATGGCTGGAAGACCTAAATAGACATTTGACCAAGGAAGACATACAGATGGCCAAGAGACACATGAAAAGATGCTCAACATCACTAATTATTAGAGAAATGTAAATCAAAACCACAATGAGGTATCACCTCATTCTGGTCAGAATGGCCATTATCAAAAAAATCTAGAAACAATAAATACTGGAAAGAGTGTGGTGAAAAGGAAACCCTCCTGCACTGTTGGTAGGAATGTAAATTGATACAACCACTATGGAAAACATTAGGGAGGTTCCTTAAAAAACTAAAAATAGAACTACCATATGACCCAGCAATCCCACTACTGGGCATATACCTTGAGAAAACCATAATTCAAAAAGAGACATGTACCACAATGTTCACTGCAGCACTATTTACAATAGCCAGGACATGGAAGCAACCTAAATGTTCATCGACAGATGAATGGATAAAGAAGATGTGGCACATATACACAATGGAATATTACTCAGCCACAAAAAGAAACGAAATTGACTTATTTGTAGTAAGGGGGATGGACCTACAGTCTGTCATACAGTGTGAAGTAAGTCAGAAAGAGAAAAACAAATACCATATGCTAACACATATATATGGACTCTAAAAAAAAGAAATGGTACTGATGAACCTAGTTGCAGGAAAGGAATAAAGAGATAGACATAGAAAATGGACTTGAGGACATGGGGTGGGAGGGTGAAGCTGGGGAGAAATGAGAGTAGCATTGACATAGATATACTACCAAATGCAAAATTGTTGGCTGGTGGGAAGCAGCAGCATAGCACAGGGAGATTGGCTCAGTGCTTTGCAATGACCTAGAGGGGTGGGATGGGGAGCATGGGAAGGAGGGTCAAGAGGGAGGGACATGTGTATGCATATGGCTGATTCGCTTTGTTGTGCAACAGAAACTAACACAGTATTGTGAAGTAATCATACTCCAATAAGGAGCTATTAAAAAAGATAAAAAGACAAAAAAAGAGTAGGTGTGAGCAAAGGAAAAAAAAAAAAAACTTCTTTGCATCAAAGGACATAATCAAGAGAATGAAAAGACCATGCACAGAATGGGAGAAAATATTTGCAAATCACATAGCTAATAAGGAGTTAATATCTAGAATACATAAAGAACTCCTACAACTCAAAAACAAAACAAAAAAACCCACACTGATTAAAAAATAAGCAAAGGACTTGAACAGATGTTTCTCCAAAGAAGATACACAAATGGCCAAGAAGCACATGAAGAGATGCTCAACATCATTGATCTTCATCCATTAGGATGGCTACTACCAAAAAAAAAAAAAAAAAACCTCAGAAAATAACAAGTGTTGATGAAAATGTGGAGAAATTGGAACACTTGTATACTGCTGGTGGGAATGTAAAATAGTACAGCCATTATGAAAAACAGTATGGGGGTTCTTAAAAAAATTAAACACAGAATTACCATATGATACAGCAATGCCACTTCTGGGTAAACGCCCGAAAGAGTTGAGAGCAGGGTCTTGAGAGATATTTTTACACCAGTGTTCATAGCAGCATTATTCAGCTAAAACATGGAAGCAACCCAAGTGTCCCCTGACGGACAAATGGATAAGCAAAATGGGATACATACGTACAATAGAATATGATTGAGTCGTAAAAATGAAGGACATTCTGACACATGCTACAACATGGATGAACCTTGAGGACATTATGCTGAGTGAAAGACGCCGGTCAAAAAAAAGACAAGTACTGTAAGATTCCACTCAGATGAGGTACTTAGGGTTGTCAAACCCACATAGACAGACAGTAGGATGGTGGGGGCCGGGGACTGGCAGGACACTCATCCTGTCTCATTTCCCACAGGTTAGCAGCCCAGGGCAGCTCAGCTCGGCCTCTGCCTCAGGGCTTATCTGAAGACCTGACCGAGGAAGATCCACTTCCAAAGTCACTCCCGTGTCCACTGCCGATTTGCCAAAAAGCGGGAGTGAGAGGGCCATGGGGGTGGGAGTCTCAGTTGCTTTGTCACCTACTCTCAAAGAGGTCTCCCTCATGGTTTCCATCACATCCTGTCCATTAGGAGGGAGTCACTAGGTCCATCCAGCCAACACTCAAGGCGTGCTTTGAGCGGGGGAGGGTGTTACAATACGTTTCATCTAAAGTGTTTTGGTAACACGTTTAATAACTCATCCTTCACCTTTCAGTTCAGTGTATGACTGTGTTTTGCTCCATCCTTTACTATGGATATCTGATGCAGAGAGAAAGGAAACATTAAAACACAGATGAGTACCCAATCACTATAATGTAATTTTGACTTTTATTCTGAGCATACTATCTGGTGAGCTAAATACAACACACGCTGTTTTGTGGGACAACGCCATTTTCAGGGGTAGGAAAAGCCTGCCTCATGCCTGCTCTGCTCCCTCCTTCCTGGGTGGAGCACCACCCGTCCCTCAGCAAGCTCTTACTCCTTTGTTCCGTAGGTACTTCATCCCACTAAACCAACCTGATTCTTTCTCCAAAAAATGGGAAGCATCTGGAGCCCCTGACGGAAACTCAAAATTGACGGCTGGTGGTCCATCCCAGGAGCTGCCTTAGGCAGCTGTCATTATTATTGAGCTCCGATTGTTTGCCTCCAGCTTTGATCTCTGTACCCCCCAGAACATTTCTAACAAATTCTTCATTTCAGTTACTTAGATTGGATTTCTGTTGCTTGCCAACAAAGAAGTGAAATTGGTACAGATACCTCTTCCTTGCCAGGCACCACGCTGGGTGTTGAGAACACCGTGATGAAAGAATACAGCATCTGAAGGAACTCCCAACCCAGTGGGGAGACCACACACAGAAGAATAATTAGAACACAAGGTGGTTAATCCCATAAAGCCAGTGTCCTAGTTAAATGTGTGGCCTTGGAGAGTCAACGAAATATTTAAACCAAGAATCAGTAATTAGATTAAACCCCAAGAGGAGGGTACAAGATTGTCAGGCAAGAGATGGTAGAAAAGAGAATTTTCCAAAAGGCAGAACACTACCAGAGGGTTGGGATTTTTTTTTTTTTTTTCTGTTTTATTCACTGATGCATCCACTAAGCCTGGCCACATACTGGACATTTGAAAACTTATCTATTTGATAAATATAATAGTGTGCTAGGCACCAGAAGCCTGACTATGATGGAGGAAGGGTGACATGGGGATGAGATGTCCTTGGGGAAGGATGGTTGGGTCAGATTGTGCAGCCCTGGACCCGCCAACAAGGGTTTGAGTCAGATCAGTTGGGAAGGGGAACCCACTGAGGATTCTGAATCCACAGAGTGACATGATTAACTGTGCTCTTTAATAGGTTAAGTTTATGAACAGTGCAGAGGAAAGAACTGAGGTTATCGAAGGAGGACTCGTCAAGGGGAACGTGTTAACCATGGAGGAACGAGAAGAAGGAGTCTCAGATCCTGACGATCATTTTCACCCTCAACCTCCTGACACCACTGATTTCTTAACCTAAGAATGACGTCCCTTGGGCGGTTCTTGCTCCTGTACTGCACCAGTGTCAGCCACAGCTGCAAACCGGAGACCCACTTACCTTCCTATCTGAACCCTCCGTCCACTGGTTTATCACTCAAACCTCATGAGGTGACAGCGTGGACTTTCTACAAATGACTACAACTAATTAATAACAAAAGATTGATTTGACAAGTCACAAAGTGTTCCTTGCCCAGACTAAAGAAAGATGCTATTTAGCTGTGAAAAACTGTAAATATTTCTTTTCTATGTCCTGCCAAACACGTCTTCATAGAATTAGAAATAATCCATCTGTTTCCTTGCTGTAGACACATTAACTTTCACGGTTATTAGCTCTTATCTGGACTTGAGTTCCAGCAGGCAAAATAGAAAGGTGTAAGATTTGTTAGCTGCTGACTATGACATTGATGTGTTTGTTTCTTCTTTCTTCATATTTTTTTTTCTTTTCCATGCTGTCTTTATTTTGGACAGACTTTTGATCTAAGGGAAGCGATATTATGTTTCATTAGATGGAATGGTTCTTAGCACCTGGCTGGTGACATGGGCTCCCCGGGGAGAGAAAACTCTGAAAGTATCTTCAAAGACAGGATGAGAGACTGGGGGGCATTCTGAAGATTTGGTATTTTCTGTCAAAATAGGTGTGATTGCATACCTGGTTCTTACAGGGGAGGACCCAGGTGTGCACCTGTTCATCTCCTTCCCTTTACCTCAAGCGGACAATTACCTTGGCAGCTCAGCTGTGTTACTGAGACATTTCAGCATGAAATTTGTTTTTTCTCACTGAACTTTAAGCAGAATTTCAAGTGCCAAGTCTCTGAAGCCAAGTGGGGCTATTAAGAGATAATGACTAATTATGCTAATTTGAGAAGTTGCGGCCTTCTCCTTCCCCGGTCATTTTACGTACGTGCTGCTCTCCTGAGAGCGTCTCCTCTCCAAGGTGTCTGGTGGAGGACAGCACGTCCTGGGCCTTCACACACTGAGTATGGAGGTTTATCGTCCATCAGAAGATGAAGGAAGACTGGAGGGCTTCTGGGCAGTCCGTGTCTTCGTCATTCCTGATTTATACTAGTTATTAACTTGTCCCATGTCAACAGTATTTATCGTCCTTTATACTCAGACCAGAAGCGTATATCTGTATCTCTCCTCATCATCTCTGAAACTTAATAATAAGTCCTAAGCATCTGTGTCCACGACAGTGTCCCAAGGCACTGAATTAGGCACCAAGGGCGTCCTGGGTCTTGGATAATTATCATCCTTTCTCCTAAAAAGTTACTATTTAGAAGAAAATTACATATGAATTTCTGTGTTTGGTGCTGATCACATGAACACTGTATCTGTGACTGGCACGCAGACGAAAGGTCGGATCAGTACAAATAAGATGATATTTAGAAAATTTCACCTTCACGTGGGTGTAGGAGAGGTCCCTTCAGCCTGATTCACTCCAGCCCTGGGGGAAGAGGGGAGACCTGTGCAGCCATTGAATTCGGGGGTGATGAGATCATCTGCCTCACTTCCAGGGGCCGGACCCACCGACCACCTCCTCCTCGGTCCCCAGCCGTCCACTCTGGCAGTCAAAGCTGTTCCTCCCTCCAGCCTTGTTTTTTCTGCCATAAAGAGAATATCGGGGCTTCAGCTTTGCTCCTGATACCGTTTCTCAACCTGTTCAGACCATGTGGAGAAGAGCAGGGCTCTCAACACGCTCCCGAGACTCTTCCACTGATGGCCCGGGGATGCTGCGGTGTTGGGTACCACCACACCTCGGCCCAAGTGTGGAAAGACGTTTGTGTTCTGTGCAGCATCTCATGGTGTTGGAAGTCAGTTCTCGCAAACTCTCGGGGAGATTTCAGCCAGCGGCTGTGAGGCATCATGGTCACCTGAGCCTTGGCCAGTCCAGGGCTCACCAGGTCCCTGAAATGGCTCCTGTCTTACAGCTATAGCTGCATCTGCCTGTCCTGCTTCCTGTTCTTTCCACGGGAGCTGGCGTTGCCACTATCAATCTGAGAAGCCAAGGATGGACCAAGGTCTCACCAGGAAGGGGACACACTCAGCCCCCCGGAGAGGACTCAGCCCAGGCCCAGCTGGAACCACCGGGGAGGTCACAGGAGTGGTGGGAGCACCTGTCAGCACTGCTAAGCAGCAGGTGTGTGTCACTCTGCTCTCTGATGGAGGACACCTCATCACAGGGAGTCTTCACTAGGGTGCCCGCCCACACTTGACAGAGGAGAAAGGCACCAGCGGTAAGAAATCTGGAGACGTTCAGAGCTAATTTACCAGTTTATCATCTTAATCAAGTTATTTAATTTCTCAGTAACTCAGTTCTGTCTTGTATTATAGGTTCCAATAATTGGGGGCTGTGACCATTAATTACTAGGGCTCTGAAATCGATGAGTGTGATCCTCTTTTCATGAAAACAACTGCTTCCTCTCTGCCCATGTCATTGCAGATTTACATGTGTAGATTCCACCTTTGTAAGGAATAGGAATGGTGGTTCTGGCATTTCTGGATGATTCCAGATGGCGGTAGACTGCCTACAGCCGCCTAGAATTTCATACAACTCTGAGCTGTGCTTTGTGCCCCCAAATGCATCCAGAAAAGAAAGTCCAGCTTAGAGACCTTCTCTGGGCGCCCCCATTCATGTCAGACTGATGTTTAGTTCTGGGTTCCCAGGATTCTCAAACTGCCCATGATGTTTTGCTGAAAATATACCCATTAAAAAAAATAAAAGAAATTTCCAAATTATGTATGCCTAAGATCCGTTAAGAGAATTCACAGAACAATAGTGTTATAAGCCGTATTTAAAGCAGATGTTTAAAATTCATGCACCCAAGTTCCTCCAGGACAGAGCTCTAAGAGACAGCGACTACTTTCTTATTTGTAACTGACTCTGCACAGCTCCTGACACACAACACGTGCTCAAAACTGTTGATTTATGCAAACTGGCCATTTTCCAAGCAGAAATGCAACCCTTTCTCCTCCTGTAAAAATTAATATATTTGGAAAGAATTCACACAGCTCTTATACAAGCAAAAATTACTTATGTTTGAAGGACTCTGTTATATACAAAGGTAAGAAATGACCAGGTGCATTACATTATTCATTCCTTTCATTTTCTGTGCATGTTTTGCATGAAGAAGCGGGCATGAAGAGCCCTTGGTGGGAGCATGCTGTGTGGCTCCTGCCTGCAGAGCTGGTGGCTGCCTACCAGTGTGACTGGGAAGGCTCCCCTTCACCCTTTCCAGAAAGATCTCGCTCAGTCTTGCTGCTGCTGCTGCTGAGAACCACCATTACTATGTGCACTGGGCAAAAACTGTTTTCCTGCTAACACTTAAGCCCCCTACTTGTGACAATGCATTTTCCGTTTGTACTTTTTTTTTCATTTATACTCCCGGTAAGAGTCTATCACATCGTTTCCAGTGTCAACTGGGTGACATCAGATTTTGAAAGTGGCCTTTGGAGGAAAATGTGTAGCTGAAGGAGGCAGGTGAGAGTCTCGTCTGGGGGCCATGCGGACCCTGGGGACCTGGGAGGAGGACACACATGCAGACGTTGCAGGTCACTCAGGTGGTGATGCAGGTCAACACTGGCTGATCCGTTTCACAGAAGCTTTGAGCTGAACAGCACAGAGTCCCAGCAAAATATCCAGAGTCCTGACCAGAACTCACCTACCTACAGACCTGTCCTGGCTGTGTGCAGAATCAGGGAAGAAAATCACATCAGGCCACGTTGCTCTTGGGATGTCTACAATTTGACGAGTGGGTAGCAGGGCATGAAGCTGGTGAAGGTACAGGGCACTCAGAAGTGCCCAAACACAGGCATGCAAGTCCCGCATGTGTGTAAATATTCACAGCGAGACCATGTTACAAGGTTTTCTTCAGTTTCTGGTAGGTTTTAAAGATCATTTTTAAGGCCAAAAATGCTCTTTTGTTTGGCCAAAGAGAAATGAGAATTAAGTGTTTCAGGCGAGGCTTTATGTAAAGAGACTGTAGGTCAACCTAAGCATCTTATGTGCAGAAGTCTGTTCCACAAGGAGGTGGACTAGAATTCAATGCACACACATTAACTGAACACACCCCATCGGTGAAGTTCCAGGCTCCAGATCTCGTGGGGAGCAAGGAGCGATAAGTCATGCTCTTTGTCATTTTCAAGCTGGCCATCATCATATTATATTTACTTGCTCCCATAAGAAAATAGAGACAGCTTAGCTGGGGGATGCAGCACGGGAACACACTACAAAAGGTAACTACTTTACAAGTTGCATCAGGGTCCAATGCTTGGTCAACCAGTGGTTTATAAAATGTGTTTCCTAGACGTCTAAGGGTTTACAGACCTGAGCGCTTTCTTTTGCATAAGGAGATCTACACGATTTCAATGTAAAAATATTCCACTGCTTTAAAAAGCTACACGACATGGCTAAGCGGTATGTGTGTAGGAAATTTAAGAGACGGAAAGTTCTCCTTGGGCTATCGCGGTAGTTTTAAAAAAAATGAAAATTTAAGCAGTTTCTATATACAGTTGGAGGCCAGAATTTGAAAGCATCAGAGGTCAGGGTCCAGGTCACTTTTGCTCTGGGAGGAGGGGTTCACACAATTCAGGCTGAGTTTATGATTGGCACCATGAAGCACCTCCGTAAGCAAGGTGAGAGCCCCTCAATCCAGAAATGGGTGCGAGGAGCAAACAGAACTGAGGCACAAGTTTTTAAAGGCAAATTGCTAATCTTTGTTTCATTTTAAAAACCAAAAGTAAGATAATTCACCTAATGAGCGTGTGTAGTCTGCTGGGCCTTTGCTTCTCATTGCTGGCTTACTGGGTGGGCATCCAGTTCAGAATGTAAAATGGGATCCTCAAAATTCAGCTTTACATGCAAAAGCTAGGTCTGGGTCCTAACCCACTTTTTACGTTTTTTATTTAAATAACTTGAGTTGGATTTTATTCAGTTGGGTACTTACTCTCTTGCTTTTCTGGTCCTGACACAACCCTATCAGCATGAACCCTATGAAGTGATGCTGGGTGCATGTTTACAGCTGGCTCTGCCTGGACAGTCCATCGGAATCAGCTACTTAAAAACCAGATGCTTCATTGAAACTTGCACGTTATATCTTCTCCCATTTTTTCCCAAGTCAAATAACCTAATTTTTTTCTTCGTGTGGTTTGTCATCCTGAGCTGATTGCTTCTGTTAGAAAAGAAGTCTCTAACTCTTTGTTTCCCTTTTTGCCTTGGCTACCAGGAAGCTCAGCACTTTATCTCATGTTCAGTTGCAGTAGTCATACTGTCTCCCCAGACTGTTCTTTTCAATCTGAAAGTATATTTTTATCTGCAAAGGTCCACTGTACCTCTGTGTTTTATGGTGACTATGTAATATTCTTTTTGAAAGTAAGTAGGGTTTGAGAATAAAATTAAAGCCACTAAATACACTTTAGTGTCTTTTACTGTATGAATAATAGATTTTGATTACTTGGTTGAGAAACATTAAAGTTTATTTCATAGTAAATATAATAATAGAATTCTTTTAAAATTGTGGGTGAAAATTGACTCCGAAGTTCTAGGAAATGTAGGAACGTGCAAGTATCACGATGTTAAAATTCAATCGTCTCCTAAAGAATGCTGACCAGGAGTAAAACAACTGAGCTGGAGGCGACCCGGCCAATGACTTAACAGCCACTTCTCACCAGTGTGGGTTCCATTTTTGCTTTTCTCTATTATTCTAAAAAGGTCCTGAAAAGAAAATAATGTGCTAGTACTTATTTATAAGCTGTTGAAACTAAACCCATTAGTTTTAAGAAAAAAGAGCCTTTATTAGAAGTGAACGGACGGGGCCAGGGGCTGAGAAAGCCAGGCAGTGCTCAGGAAGGCTCAGAACTGGGCGGCTGGACATTGGGTCGAGGACCCCCTCACCACTGCCCTCCCTCCTCTTCCAGCTGCTGGACCAAGCTCTGGGCACCTTCCTGGACAGTCACATGGCCGCCAAGGAGGTCAGCTGCCCATTCTGCTTTGCAGAAGCCACCGCAGGTCCATGGTTCTGGGAGCTGTGTCACACCCCAGCGCACAGGCTGGTCCTGTTGCCAGGGTCCCAGAAATAGGCAGGCTTCCCTGCCAGGAAGGCGACTTAGATCCCGCTGGAGTACAGACAAGAACACTAAATCTGGTCAGCATACGTCCAATATGGCTGGTGACAGTAATAAAGGCGTGAAATGTATGGCTCTTAGGAAGAAAATAGAAATTTTACATAAATTCAAAATCGTTACACAGATTACTTAGCGGCAGAGTCTGTTGTGAAGGAGCCTGTGAAACATTCAGTAATGTTCAGTCATCTGGGCATTCCCTAAGCTTTATCCCACTGTGTGCTGGTGTTAGGTGAGATATTGATGTTTTGTCCCCCAAAGTTTTCAAGGTTGAAATAAGTTTAGAAAACACTGTATGCTTCTCCTTGCCTGGGATGTTCTCAAAATGCACTGGACTCTGAGAAGTCTCATAGCAAACCAACCTGCTACATTTATATAAATCAAAATATCCCAAACTTAAAAAAAAACAACAACACATCTCACACGCTGTAAGGAACTTCACTTGGAGATTTCACTTTGCGCCATGGGAGAAAGGAACTGCTTCGGCAGACTTAAGATTCACAAATCTCTGAGTATGTATTTCTCATGGATGTCAAGGATCTAAATGTAGAGAATATTAAAATAAAATGATAAACACTTTTTAAAGTCTAGAAAATTACCTCAAAGTTCACGTGTGCCTTGGATAACTATAAGCTATACCCAAGTCTTTTAAACTCACACTGGGACATGTGGAATTGAGAGCACACCTAAAATTCCCTAACGTGTGTGTTTTGTCAAACATGTTCCTTCGATTCTGCTCATATCCTTTACTTATGGCCTCACTACACAGGTATTACACAGCAACATTTCCTGTGCCTCCACCTGGGTTTGGTGTGCTTTTCTGCATTCGTTTTGTTTTTGGATTTATATTTGGAAAATCTCCTAGCTCTTCTCATTTGCATGTAAGATTTGTCTCATTTCTCAGTGATTTTGGGGCAGAAACCACGCCAGCATGTACATGTGGGGGCCTGATGTCCAGCCACTGGAGCCCCTTGAGTCAGGCTGGCGAGGGGTGTGACAAGGGGCAGCTCTTGGACCAGAGGCAGCTGAGCATCCAGCAGTGGACCCGCCTGACCGCGGGCGTCATGGGTGTGGTCCCCCCGCCTTGTGCTCCTCTCCTCCACCGGGGACTTTGGCTCGCTGCACTGGCTCTCTGCTTGCACCCCGGCTCTGAAGTCCTGCTTAGAAATGGTTCCAGTCTCTCCTGACATGGATGCAAACTCAGGGTGGTATGCGAGAAACACTGTAGTTTAGTGAGAATCAGACAGATATAAAGCAGGAACATCACACCCACAAATGTATGGTGATATATAGCTCAGGAAAATGTAACAAAGGAGGGAAGGATGTCTTGAGGGGGTCTTTGAGGAACAGTGGGATAATAATAACAGTATTGTTTCATAAGTTATGGGGCATGTGATTGCGTGGTTAGCCGTCTTAAGTCGGGATGCTTTCACGAGTGAAACAGGGAACCATGTCTAATCAGTCCTACACTCAGGTGTACACAGGCACCACCTGGGCACACCTGGGCACACGAGTGCCCTCCTTAACAACCAGTTGGCGAAGGCTTGACAGTCCACTGAAAACACCTTTTAAGAGCAGCTAAGACAGCAATGAAAAGAAGAGGAGTGATGAACAGTGTATAGATTGCTCTTTTTTGGCTCACGTGTGCCTGGTCTCTTGGCAATACTTGCTCACCGTGGATGCTTCCATTGGCAAGGTTATCAGAAAGTTGAAGGCATCCATTATTTTCCTTAAACGAGTCTACACTGAACATTATCCATTTGATTTTCCCATTGATTTAATGAAAGTGATTCCAAAAGCGTAGTACCTTTGTGAAACTTGATAAGGAAAACAATGAACATAACTGGAAGAAAAATCAGCACTCACGTGAATGAAACGCAGGAAGTCATTAATGAACAAACCTAAATTTCAAGCTCAAGTTTTCTACCTTCTTCAGCTCAGAGGGGCCTAGGCTTCAAGACTGACCACTACAGGGTAACTGATTCATTATCATTCAACTTGCGTAAAAAGGCAGAGTCACTTAAAAAAATAAGGCAACCAAGAGAAGAAAAGGAACCACAATACTGCAAGAGGCGAAAGTTTACTGTGTGTTTGAAGACCAACAAATGTTAATGTTGATGTAAAAGAATTAGGAAAGAACAAGTATTGAAAATAAACTTTGAAAATATAAGTTCATTATCAGAGTACTTTCTAAATTTGCCCATGCATTTTTTTATCTGTAAAGATTCTACTTACACTAAGTGACCTGGCTTTTCTTTTTCCATATTTGTGACATGGTGTGCAAAGGCACACAACTGCACCCACCCTGTCTCTCTCACACACACACATGCACACACGTGGAGACACTCAGATTAGGGACAACTTCTATTGTAAGTCAATTGGGAGTTGGAAGATATTTTTGCAAATAGGGAATTTTATGCATGGTTGGTATATCCATCAGCAGGGAAGTTCACAGAAGCCTGTTTAAGCCGCATACACTGCCTGCCACACGTAACCTGAGTCCCAGGTATGATGCTGTTGAAATGCTGCATCCGTGTCAGACCTGTTCTGGGTTGGGGGCTCAGAGGCCCTTCCATTGGACATAGCCTGTACTTTTATCCACCCTCAGCTCCTCCCTTGACCCCTCCAGCTCGGGGTCTGGAGCCTCCGTCAGTTCCACAAAATGATCGGGGAGGGGTCTAAAGAAATCTGCTCAGGCCACCCTCCTCTCAAGGTCAGTGGCACAAGGCAGCCTCTCATTCTCACTGCTGAAGGTAAGGGATCCAGATTCATTCTCCAGTTATAAACACAATGTCACCAAGAACTGGTGGTTTTTTTACAAAGAAATTTTACAAGCCCAGAAATCTACCTGTGTGTGTTTATGTAAAATGATTTTATAAATAAGACGTTGAACAGATGGGAAGAGCAATTTTAGTCCATTTGTGCCAGTGGAGTTGCATATATTCCCTTAATGCTAATATTCCTTTGTTACATTGTGGGAACAGTCTGCTCACTTATGAGGGTCACCGTTATTTAACTGTTTTGTTTCAAAGTTGATACTTCCAGGATCAGTAATCATATGCTGAGTTCAGATGTCCCATTTGACTATTCTCTACCCAAATTTGTTTTGTAATCCACTTTTCATCCATTTACTCAGTGAATTTGAAACAGAATCTATATGTTTACTTGTGGCTTCAAGCTGATTTTGACTTTGTACAGACAGCGCAGACTCTGAGCTAGTTTAATCTAGGAAATGAGAACATTAAACGTATCCTTTATACATGAAAGTTTATGAAAAATATCCTGTGTACAAGCACAGACACACACAAGGTAGTTCAGGATGTTCTCCTTTTAAATCCAGGAGCACAGTAAACAAAAAGGGTATTTAAGTATGATGAGAACATTTTAGAGCGTTCAGATTTAGTTCCAGGGTTACATTGAGTGAAGAATGGGCTTCATTTTCACCGCAAAATATTAACTAATTTGAGTATCACTATAAACGGTGTGCTCATCTAGACATACCTTTTTTGTGTGTGTTGTGTATGCAGAAGTTGTGTATGCAGGTGCTGTGTATGCAGATGTGTATACAGGTGTGTATGCAGGTGTTGTGTATGCAGATGTGTATGCAGGTGCTGTGTATGCAGGTGTTGTGTAGGCAGTGGTTGTGTAGGCAGGTGTTGTGTATGTACGGCACTAGGGCTTTCTATTTTTGTATTTGATTTTTAAAACTAGAATTTAAAATTTCCTCACCTCTAATATTAATTCATTGTAGCTGTTGAATATTTTTACCTTGTACAACAATTAATATTTATTGTGGAGCAAATATGTATTATTTAGATATCTGAAAAATGAAGATAAAAATGAAAAACGTCTGAGTTGGCTGAACCATCTCTAAGGGTTTCTTTAACCTTCAAATCAGATAATTGTGTTGCTGAGGCTATTTAAGCAAATGAAAGCACAGCTGTATATAAATATTTCTCTCTCTATATGTATTTACATATATGCAAATACATGCCCACAAACACATGTTCTTACACACACACTCACACACATTACGATATCATGAGCTGGCTTCATGCTCTTCAGCATCTTTGTGAAAACGGGAAGCGCAGACCCCACAAGTACCTCACGTCATGCTCCACGTCACGCTCCATGCCACGGCACTCACGGGCCCTGGTGACGTTCTCTGAGATGTTTGCTCAGGGGTCTCCAAGTGGCAATGAGCCCCTCTTTCCCAGAGACCACGTCACCTCACCCTCAAAGTCCCCTCCTTCCAGGGACCTGCATGCTCAACTCTACAGCAGGACGGCAGGTCCTCACCAAGAGCATCTGATTGAAAACCACAGGATCCAATTCAGGTTCTCTCACGACCCAGCTCTCTGCAGTAGCCACTTGTCTCGGAGTCTCACTCCCCTCATCCAGAAATATCCAGAAATAAAGAGGATCTTTAGTTAACCTCTCAGTAAGAAAGGTATAGGACGATTCTAGTCAAGCAGGAGAAAGAGCCCTCCGTGGGGTGTGTGTGTGCACGCGTCTGTGGGATCCTCCCACCACTTACGCTGTGGAAGAGAACCCTCCTCGGAACATCACGGTTCACACTACCTTTAAGTAGAAATGGGAATCTTCACGGGGCAGGAAAGGAGGACACAAGAGGCCGAATAAGATAAAATCCATGTAGGTTTACATCATCAGATCAGATGGCAACACTCATGACAAAATAATCAAGAAAAAATATTCTGGACATTATTTAATCAAGTCTAACGTTAGTCCAATTCTACAAGCATTTCTCATCCACCAGAGATTTTATGGTTTATATACTAGAGATATCATGGTGATGAAAATGGAACATGAATTTTCTGGCCCTTATTGAGGTGGAGGTAATGTTTCTGGAAAGAGGGCACTGATAACCCAACAGTGTGCTTTAGTTTCAGGAAATGTCTCTAAATGTAAAAAGAACAGTGCTTTCTGCTGTTAGGGGCCGAGTTCTGTCCCCCACACATTCACACGTTGAAGCCCCAATCCCCAGGACTCAGAATGTGACTGTGTTTGGAGATGGGTCTCTAACGAGGTGATTACGGTAAAATGAGGTCATTGGAGTGGGTCCTAATCCCATATGACTGATGTCCTGATAAGAAGAGGAGATGAGGACACAGACACACACAGAGGGAGACCATGTGCGGACACAGCGCGAGGCAGGCCTCAGGACAATCCAGCCCTGCTGACACCCTGACCTCCATCTCCAGACTCTAGGACTGGGAGAGAATAAATTTCTTTTGTGCTGTTGGTTACAGCAGCCCTAGCTGACTAATATACTCTCTATGTAGACTTTTTTGTATGGTTAACTTAGACTGATAAGTACAAAAAAACTCCTCTATTCTACATTTTATCTTAAAGGTTCATTTGTAGGTCACCTAAATATGAAGATGTTTTGCTAATCACTGAATGACTGTATATATATGCACACATATATGTACGTGAATGTATGTGAAATATATATTTATATATCTCACAATCTTATGGTTCAGATATTGTTCCTACTTTATAGATAAGTAGGTGCAGCAGAGAGAAATTTCTGGAGTAGAACAGTGTAAGTGCTCAATAAATATTAGTGACTAATTTTTAGTTCTTATTGTCTATGGGCCAAATGGGCAGTCGGTTGAATGGCCTCAGCAGAGCTAATTTACACGTGACTAATCAAGACAATCTTGTTGAAAGCTCAAGAGCAGAGTATCAACTAAATGAATCTTTCAGGACTTGTCCTCCCTTGTGTTTTGTTAACCTTTTGGGTGAGGCTAACCTTCTGTAAAATAGACACATCCAGGCTCATGAATGTTTAGTTCACACGCTTTTCCTGGGATGTGGGTAAATTCAATATCCCCCCCTCCTGGACCAGGGAGTCCAGTGATGTCACACCAGGAGTATCTCACACCAAGTTCCTATTTATTTTATTACAAATATATACAAACGGGATGTAGCATTCAATCCATCGTATGGTTTCAATTTTATCAACTTGCATTTTTTATTGTTTCCCTGAGGTTCAAGTTTGGAGACTTTTCTAAGTATCATTATAGATAAATATCAAGTCCTAACTAGTGCAGCCAGCATCACTGTAGCCAAAGTGAGCAGACCACGTAAGTCATGCACTAAAGAATTTTATCTCCTAGTGCTATACACACGTCACCTGCTTAATTAATGTATGTGAAATAGAGAGAGAGAGAGATCATTCCAAGGTCATCTAATAGGTAAGAGATATGAAAGACCAAGAAACATGCTATCTACACAAAAACAAGGGACAGGATCAATGGCTCATCTTTTCCCCAACATATCTTGTGTCCACAGTATTGAGTGGACATGGTGGTGGGAACGCCTCCTATGACTGCTGGGATGAGCCCTGTACCTACTTTGCATCACCTCCAGGCAGAGAGATGCCAACCGTCCCACAAGTTAGACGCCTGGTTTACTCACTTTCTCAGGCTTGGTGCTAGGCTTCTGAACTACACAGATGCACACAATGTTTACCCTCAGCCATGAGGACAGAATGGAATTTTGTGAAATGAGAAGCAGGATGGTGGCTGAGTTTGGGGTGGTGCCTGGTCCTGTCTCGAAGGAGGAGTCCGGGCGCTGGTTGCAGGTAGGATCAATTCAAGGACACGTGTGCACCCACGAGGCAGGAGGGGGTGTGCCTTTGTGCCCAAGCTGCAGGCACAGGACGGACAGGTGGAGAAGAACTCCTCAGGGTCAAGGGTAGGGGGGCACCAGTCTCACTGAGAAGCACCTTGGGAATTTGTCTGGGTCTGAGGGTTGCACCTCACCCCATCCACACGAACACCCACGAGCATGACGATCATTGGTGGGGCTGGTTTGGCAAATGGCAGAATGTGCTTGCCCAGCTTCCAGAGGGGGGACTGTGCACTATCTCTTCAGCATGGACTATGGAGAAGACAGGGCCATGTTCAGATGTGCCGTCTGGCTCTTTCAGAACATTTTCCAGAGCTTCTGTGACTGCTTAATCCCTGCCATTTAGCATGATGCCTGACACATAAAGATGTCCCATAAATGTTTGTTGAATGAATACATTCAAATTTCCATAGCAATGGCTTAAAAATAAGTCAGTCAGTGCCCTTTATAAATTGATTCTGCAACAACCATTTATTGATGGTGTACAATGAGAGAGCCTGTGCTAATTTCTGGGACCACACCGAGTACATCTGGCCCCTTGAGAAATCACCACGCACAAAGACAAACGCCCGCCAATCAAACCTTCAGACAATTCCACAAAACAAGAATGGGAGAAGCCACATCCTTCCCTAGTGGTCATCACCCCCAAGGTAACATGAATATCATCCCACTCACACCCCTCATGTGGTTTGTTCCCTGCTGTAAATTGTAGCAGCTCATGTGATCTGTACCCAATCTCCTTAGAAAAGCCTCCCTTTTACTACATTCTGATTATTTCTTTAAACAACTCATTTCAAAAAGGAAATCAACTTGCTCAGTGAATTTTAATTGAGCAGCTATTATGTTTTGACACTGCGGAGGGGATAAAAAGGCTTAAACCTACAGGAGTTTATATTTTAATGATTTAGTTTTTATACAGGAGGTTTCACCTGCAATGATAAAAGAAATACAATAGAAATTCAATTTTGTAAAATATATGCTAATATTGGGTATTAAAAAAAATTCCCATAGGACCTAACACTATGTTGGGGTCCTGGTGGTCTGTTTTTGTTCCCTGATTTTACATTTGTGTGTCTATATCCCCAAATCCAATACAAGCTCAGAGAGAAGGAGGACCCTGTCGACTTTTTTTCTTTCATCTTTTTAGTTCCTAGTTCTTTGCCCAGTCCAGAGTAGGCACCCAAGGAGACACAATTGCAAATGAATAAAAGGTACTCACACAGGTCCAATACAGCCCTTGTTTGAATACATATGCAATGTTTAAGGCAAACTGCAAACAGAGCAGAACTGGGTCTCACGTCCCCTACTTTTCAATCAAGAGCCCTCTCTGTTTTGGAAGATACAGAAAATATGCAGGAAGATGAACTCTGATCAGAGCACAGGAAGAAAGACATCTGTAAGTTATTCTCTCTCTCCTGTCCCTTCTCCTTCTGTTCAAATCCCTTCATACCACCATGGTTTCTGTTTCTCTCATTTTATGATGTCAGGGGATAGATTAAGTCTTATTAGAGGAAAAGACAAAAAAGATTTATTTCACATCTTTATGAAATTTTAAAATTTAAAAAATGATGTTTTTCTCAACACTAAAAAGCATGATCATCAACCAAGTTCATTTTTTCACTATTTCTCAAGGAGTTCATGCTCTCAGGATTTTTTCTATACTTAATTTTTTAAATGTTTATCTAAAAATGAGTATATATTAGATTTCTGCTTTTCCAGACAGCTGATGGAGAATCTTTTAATATCTCAATATTCATTATTTCAATAAATGCTTATATGTATTTTAAATCTTGAGTCTGTCATCTGTATATATGTATATATTAACAGTCTACAGAAAGTGCAATTTTTAATAACTTGAACTCTATTCATTATCTACATACAAAAGCCCCAAATAAATTTAACTTCACTAAAAAATACTTGTTTCTCAGGTGACAACAATAAAATGATATGAACTCCACATTTTTTAGATCTAAAATGAATAAACTTATCATACTAAATGCTTAAGAAGAAAATATCTCCCTGGATTTCAACCAGCCCTGAATAGACCCCCCTGCAGCTCTGAGAAGGGCTGGTACAGTGACACACGTGCTGCCACCAAAGCCACCGTCAGGGGGATAGTATTTGCTCTCAGTTCAGTATCGTTCAAGGGCTGTCAAAGTTACTATATTTCCTGTTCTACTGTCTTAAGAGTATTTTTAAAGCTATTATTTAACTTAGGGACAAAGCAATGATTTTTATTTCAAATTCACTTCTTCTTTAGAAAGAAAATTAGCAGCATGGACTCATTTGAATTAAAAAAATTTCTCCTTGAACCGTATGTTTTGAATTAAAAAGTCACTTTCTGTTAGAATTCTGTTAGAATCCGGATGGTCCTTTACAAACTTTCATCCACAGTGTGAATATTTAGAGTTAAAACACAAATAAAATATCTTTATGTCTGTGGTTAAAGTAGGCCTTTCATGCTTTTATTCACCTAAGGAATAGTAAAAGGCAATATTGTTTTGCTCAACATCCAAACTTATAAAAAAGTCTTTTAAAATTGTACATGGCTGGCAGTCTCTGAGCTTGTGCACCTTTATGTTTCAGTCCGAGCACAGTCTACTAGAAAGAGAGCATGTTTCCTTTAAGGACACATAGATTCCACAGCCATAAGCCAAATGCAGGAGGAGCATCTGTTCCAGACAGGGATGAGTGAGCGCAGCCAGACGTGGGGGTAGAGGAGGTCAAAATCTATTTTGCTGACGTTTCTGTCACGTTTATTAAATTGGACTTTTCCAAAAGCAATTAAACTTTTAGGAAATGTTCCATTCATTTTTAAGAGAGGACATCTGTGTACTTCCGATGGACTTTGATAAAATAGTTTTAAAATCAGTTATTGGTGTCCTAGGTGTACACTGTGAGCTACTTTATCATGATTCCAAAGTCCTGCTTCTGAGAAACAGTACCGCCCCACTTTTTGTTTGATTTTAACAGAGAAAGTATTTGACTTGGGCTCCAGTTTCAGAGAACTGGGTCCCCCTCTGTCCTATTTTCATGCCATATTTGAGAAATCACCTAAGACATTATACAATGATGAGGCAGATCTTCTGCCCATCGGTGGTAGGAAACAAGAATTAGAGATTTCATCTCAAATAAATGGAGTGGCAAAGATTAATTAAATCTGTAAAAGTCTCCAAAGCACATCCTAGTTGAAGTATTTAAAGGAACACTTTCTATTATGTGCGATCACCTGGCAGCCCTGAGCTAACATCTGGATGTAAGAGTCACCTCCGTATAGTAGAGAGTCCAGAAAGGAAGGATGGCTAATATTTTCTGAGCAATATTAGCTGTATTTATCATTCAAATGGTGAAACAGCAGCAGAAAGAAGCTTCAATCTCTTTTGTGAGAAAGTTCTCTGTGGGCACCATTATAAAAGCGCTTAGTGGAATGGATGTAACCAGATTTTAGCTAAAGTGAACAGGTAATTACACTGGAAATGATAACTGTCCTATTCCACCTTTTGTTTACACACCAGCTTCTCTCTCCAGTCCTGGGAGGTTTTGATAGTAGCCGGTGTGGACATGAGCAGGAACTTTTTAGCTGCAGGGCACAGCCCCTGTGACTATTCACGTTGGGGCTGTGTTAGTAGGTATACAAGCAGGACTGCTCTGTCTGCCTTCTCTGCATCAAAGCAGCCACATGAAGCCACCTCCAGTCCTGTGATCTTACGTGAACACAGCTTAAAAAAAGCTTTTAAAATTTCATCTCTTAGGGATTAAAAAAAAAATGGTCTTAAAATCTAAAAGTCACCTGATATGTCTCTTCCATCTTAAATGCTACTCTTTATCATTATAAGTGTCCCATTTATTGGACACTATTTCTTAATCAAGCATAAAATGCCCTCTTTAGTATGAATATAAAAGTTATATTACCTGCTTGCTACTTTTTGAGATTTAAAAAATTTTTAACATTAACTTGATAATTTTCATAATTTAAAACAGATGATAGTGAATTTGTGTGTGTGTGTGTGTGTTTTATGACACAAAGGGACACTTACTAGCTGCTTTCTTACCAGAAACCAGATACTAGTTGTATTCATTCCCCATCCATGAAATAAGAAAATGAAATTATTTTGCTACTCTTCATAGTTAATACCTGTAACTATAATAAAAGATGACTAAATGTCCACAGTGTATGGAGAGAACTCAGGCACTCAGATTAACTCTTTATTTTCAAATATTTATCATTCTTAAGAAAAAAATCAGCTGTCTTTGCAAGTGGCCAAGTTTATTTTGGGGAAAATTACTGATAGCTTAAAAAGCAAACATTTCCACTTCTAGGTTGCCATTTCTTGGATATGGTTCCTGGGAAAATGGATTCACTCACAAATCTGTGGATGGAGGTTTAGGGCTCTCAGAGCTACATTTGCTGTGATGTTGCTTAAACATCAGGAAATCAGAGGCAATAGCCCCCGTCCCCATTCCTTTTAAATAAAATAAACAGGGAAATAAAATTTTAATCACCCAAGAGGGATGTTTGGAACCAAGGCAGTCACATATGCAAGTACAAGAGTCTAGGTTTTAAATTTCTCAGTGTGCCCTCCCCTTCTGTTTCTGGAAGTCCCACAGAAGGGTATCAGATTCACATGTGGATCAAGAATTAAGCAGGCGTTTTCCCCTCTTTCTGAAAGTAATGTCCCTTTCTTTGATAGTGATACATTCTTAAGGGAATTATAATATATTAATAGCGAGGAATAAACAATTCTTTTTGCATAATCCAGTATTTCACAGCATGTATTTCAGTGCAGGAGAACCATTTAACTGAAAAGACGGGTTAATTTGGCTTCACTATTTACAGAGACTCGACAACATGAAACAGGTCTTTGCTGCGCTCAGGCACTACATGGCTGTGTGGCTTTTTCTCGTGATGTATAAGCTCATGGATACGCTAACACTCAATAGTTTGACTATTTTGTGAAGCACATCGTGCTTTTCATATTTCACTTGACATTCACCTTGTTTTCTTTATTCAGTTTAGTAATGGCTAAAATAAGTGCTTTTAAAATCTTGCTTACCATGTGAAAATTTATCCTTTTAGAAATCTTGTTTGCTAGTAATTAAGAGCTCCATTACCAGTGCAGCATTTAGAGATAATATTTTTAAATGATGAAGAACAGAGTAGTATAATTATTTTTGGGTTTATGAGTTGTTCAAAACTGTCCATATTACAAAAACAGTGCTTTCATTTTCTAGCATTTTAGAAAAAGAAGCAGGCAGACATAAAAAATGCTCAAATGTTTCCACTGTCTTCACTCTGTATATATGTATATAGGTATACACACACAACTACAAACATCTATGGTTTTTAAATTGAACACTGAATGCTTTCAGAGCATAAGTTGTCTCTCCATGCCTCAAGAAAAGAAAAATGCAATTTCCTTATTCTGCATTTCCTTACATAATGCTCTTCTGGGACAGCACTTCTGCAATAACCGAATCACCACTATTTAGCTATGGATACGTGAATCTCGTATTTTTATTCTAAATTCAAGTTCACTCATCATATCTAATGCCCTTGAAGCAATCTCAAATTACTGCTATTACACGGGTCACTAGAAACCAGAAGTACTAATACAAATTTTAAAAAGAGAAAGAAAGAAGCCCTCACATAATTAGAGGATGGCGAACAGTTTCATCAATTTAATTTTATCACCTAATCCAGCCCTTCCTCTGGAGCTGTGGGTGAGCGAGGCAAGCGGTGAGCACGGATGCTCGGCTGTGATGCAGGAGTAAGTCCCCAGCAGCCAGGATGAGACCCGCCAGCTACTCTGCCGCCGCGGGGGCTGAGAGCCACGGGCCTCCCACCTTCATCCTTGGCCCATCTTTGTATTTCATTAACTTTGCACGGAATTCCATTTCACAACAAGCCTGTGTCTGCAGTCCATCTGCTCTACTTATCCTGTTCCTTTTGCCAACTTTTTATCTGCATTTCCCCACGTTCAGCAACCGGCCACTCCTACCTCCTCATGATTCATCAGCTTACTTCTGCAGAGATTTACCCGTGTGTTAGCTTCCAAAATTCACCCTCAATTTTCTAAAACTCTGTGTAACTGATCCCCCTGGAACAGTACGTGAAATTCAAGCATTAACTTAGTTTGCCGTCAAATGCCTCAAAAAGACAGGTGGTGTGTTGATGCTGAATTCAAGGGGACCGAGTTACCAAATGATTGTTTCTACAGCATTTAAAATAGTTCTCCAAAGTTCCCTCCCTTTCTCTGTTTTAATGATTGACGCACTTCACTTAAAACCTTGTCTTCCTGTTTACCTCCTGGAACCAACTGAATTAGTATCAGTACCCAATCCATTTCCTAATATGTTTGTATTGAAAGAGCAATCTTTTTTTATTTCCAGAAATTTCAGTCATTTTATACATTGTATATACTCATGGGTCAAATGTTAAAAACGTTTTATTCACAAAATTCATTTCACGCCAACACACAGCTTCTTTTTGGAAAACTACTCTCACCAAAGAAAGATCAAGAGAAACAAAAGAGAATACATATACTATTTTAATAATTAAAAATACACCTATGAAATTCCTCAGGCATATTACCCTGGAGGTATCCAACGGTCCAGAGATTAACTGATAAAAATTTAAGTGACTTACCTTTATATACTACACTATTTTGATGATGCTGCCTCTTGTGCTACCTGCTTGAGTTGATACTAATTTAAGAACCCTTCAACCTTTGCCTTTATTATTTAGGGTTAAAATATATACCTTTTACAATATTCACACATTCAATTCTTTTGTAATGCAGGCAGACATTTCTCTAATACAACCACATAACAGACGTGGTTGTGTGCAAGCACCCCACATAATTTCACCCAGAACTGTAAAGCAGAGCACAGTCTCCTAGAATTCTCCGAGAGAAATGAGCTAAGTGGCTATTTTGTGTGGGCAGGCAGCAGTCAACTCTCCTAAACTACAAGAGCTGCCAGGGTTTTCTGAAAGTCTTTGCATGAAATAGAAGCAGAATAAACTGACGGGTCTCACATGTTACAGGGGAGGTGAACACTCCTTAACCACATGTGTAAAAAAAAAAAAAACCCTGTCCTTTTCACAGATGTTTTTAACTGCCTGTTTTTTTCCCATAAAAACGTCAAAATTTGACATTTCTTGTTTGTACAGAAAACGTAAAACATTTATAAATAATTTCTAAGGTAAAGTCCCAACTAAAAAATAACACATGGAGAGAAATGGACAGCATTGGGTCCTAATAAAATAACAAGAGGATTGGTGGGTGGGGAGGTTTGCTCAGTATCCTTTTGAAAGTTTTTCTGAGAGACAAATGCAAGTCTCGGCTAGGTAATACCCAAAGTCATATTCTGTGACTAAGTTTTATTTTTATTTTTTACTTTTAACGATATAAACTACTTTCTGTGTGGTATGGTGACTAAAAAATACCTCCTACAGGAAAAAATTTTACTTCCGAGGCTCTGGATCATAGTTAATAATAATGGGAGTATGGTATCAATTCTACACTTATACTGTAGCGACGGAGTTTTTATTTCGGAGCCCATAGATTTTGACAATAAAAAGCATAATAAAGAAATCATAACAAAGCCACTTTTAGAGAATACATATAGCAAGCCAATAGCACTTCGGCTGACAGCTCCAGGAAACTAAAAGTTATGATGCAGCTTCAAAATGACTCTTGTTCATTAGAACAGGTGGAAATATACTTGTCATTGGCCAAAAAAATGAACATTTATTTTAATTTATTTATTCACATACAAAAAGAACTCCTTCTTTGTGCTCACAATCAGTGGCTTTAGTTAGTACTAAGTAGAGCCTTACCAAAATTCCTTAACAGCCACCCATGCACGTGTGGATTTTAAATTGTGACAAATATAGAGCTTTATTATTAGATAAGCTTAAAAGCTGAGGCTGTGCTATTCAATTACTGTTATTAAGATTCATGAATATTAGAACATAATTTAAATTCACTATTGTCCTGATAGAAGAGGGAAGAAAAGCATCCGTAATAACTGGGAATTATATACAAACTGATTTATTCCCAGGAAAACGCAAATAAAGATTTAAAGTGCTCTGTCATTGCTGTTTTCTTTTCGTTTGACCACACACACTTACACTGTTAACTTTCCCCTAAAAAGTGAATACTTAGCGGTTTGATTTGACTCATAGACCATGATAAGCTGTCGGCAGATGCCATAGGAAATTTCACCCCGCGGATAAATTTACGCATAACAGGAATTAGCACACACATCCTGATTACCCTTTCCCACTTCAGTTTTTGGCTATAAAAATTAAGAGACTTGGTATATTGAAAACAAAGCATATAAATATTTCATATAAAATTCATTCTGAATTGTCATAGTTAAGTTTATAGCCAATGAAGTCCTCCTTCAGATTTTCTTGTCTTCCTTTCCGAAATCAAATGCCTTATAAGCTGGCATGACTGACTTTTAAAGGTACAAAAAATGAATTTGGAAAAAGGCACAAATGTTCATCAGCTTATATTTTCTTTCTATAGGTTTTGCTTTATTGTAAAATATTATTCCATGCTTTTCAATTTTAAGTATACTAAATAAAAAGACTGGAAAATAAGAACTCTTGAAGTACACAAGAGAACGTTTCCTTTTTATCTCTTTTAAAAGTTATATTCATTATTAAATTCTGTGATTTTTTTCAGTATCATTGTCACTTTCTGTTAGCATTATTTTTGGAAGACATTAACAGATCTGTTTCAGAGTGAAATTTTCAGGTAACAAAGTGAATAGCTGGCATTCATTTTAGCAGCTCAAGAGTTAAACTAGAATGACAGAATCACCCCCTTTGACACCGAAGGCTCTGAAACCTTCCTGGGAAGTTGTCGCCTTGCTCCCTGCCACCCTGACATACAAACATAATTAACGACTGTGTGCTATTGGCATTTATGTCTTCAAACCGCCCGGCTAATTTCTATTATTGGAAGAAGTCGGGAAGGACTCGGGGACTGTTTGAGAGCAGTTAGGAAAAGATGGGGCAGAAGTCCTCTTGGGAGAGGACTTACAACTTCAACCACATCTAACTCTGCACGCTCCAGCAGAGAAACCGGAAAATCTGATACATTTTAGTTGTGTCTTTTCAACTGTTCTTTATGGCTCTCTGGTCACTTAAAAAAAAAAAAAAAAACCTTATTTCAAATAATAAGAACTGAACTTTCTCCTGCAGACTCATGATAAGGAGCTGCTGATAACAAGTTCCTCTCTGAGGAAGAGCTGGCAGCCCTGGAAGACTCCTTCCACCCTCCCGTGGAAGGGACACCGGCTAGGATGACATTTCAAGACCGGCCTCCTCCGTGGAGCTGGGCCGGCTGTGCACCAGCCCCTGTGGGAGCCCTAGGCTACTGATGGGACTAACTTCAGGTGGATCCTCTCCAAACAGATCAGGAACCAGGCACAGACAGGATGGTGTGTCAGGAGCAACCTGTCATCGGCTGCTTTTTCTCCTTCTCTGGTTTGCAGTTTTTCTCACCTCTAACAAGCTGTAATGCCTGTTTCTCTTTTCATGTATTAATTTCTGCTTATTCCCCCCAGATAAGCCCTGTTTCTCTCTGCAGGTCCCCGTGCTTACAAAACAACGGGTACCACTCTAAATAGAAACTGTCAGCCAACGAAGGGACGCTGTTTCCCGGGTTTGCCCACTCCTTCCTCCAAGACAGTTTGCATGGAAAAGCTGGCACGAGGTCCCGTCCCTCGTTCTTAGGGCTGCTGGCTTAAGAGAGGGTTTCCTTTGGCCCCCGAGCTAACGTTGCCTCTGCGAGGGTCAGAGGCAGTGCCGGTGGCCAGCGGCCAGGGAGTGCGAGTCCAGGGAGGGCCCGTACTCCAGTCAAAGGAACAGCCCCGTCCTCAGCCCCTCTCCTCTGCCTTTTGCTGAGCCCTCTGCTCCGTTGGTTCGCCACCCTCTCTGGGCTTGCGGAAGCCCCGGCATTTACAAAAGGATCTGAACTCCAGAGCCGAGCGCTCTGCTTTGTACCGACCGACATCCCACCAGCATCCTGAAGTGAAGCTGCTGGAAACTGGCAAAGCCCACAGACAAGAGGAGGCGGCGCAGCGCGGAGAGTTCGCGGCAGACGGCGCAGAAAGCCGGCTCCTTACCTTTGCGCTTGGACCTCCTCCTCCTCCTCCGCTTGGACTTGCATTTCAGTTGACTGCTCAGCCCTCCGGACCCTCTGCTGGTCCCCAAGACCGATGCCATGGCTGGGACCCGGTAAGTGGAACAGGGCAGGAATCCTTTCTTAAACAATTTCACCTTTCCTGCTCTTGTCGCCCGCCGCCGCCGTCGCCGGTAAATGCGTCTGCAAATCAGGGAGCAGGTTCACTTTTTAGGACTGAGCACTCAAGCGCTCCCGCCCGCCCTCCTCTCTAATTGTTCTCTGTCACTTGTTTCCAGCTGGGCTGAGAGCCGCGATCTAAGCTCCAGTGCCAAAGCGCTCTAGGGCCGGAGGGACCGCGAAGGAAAGGTGAGCCCGGCCCAGGCCCCCCCTCCTCCTCTTCCCCCTCTTCCTGCCCCGGCAGCCTCTCTTGATCTGGGCTCCAAACGCAGGGCTCTACTTTGGCACCTCTGCTAGTTGTTTGGCACCAGCCACTTTGAAGCCAATCACGCAGGGAGCTTGTCTATTTGCTGCTGCAAAGTCTAATTAGATCCAATCACAACTGTCTGCTGGCTCTGACATCAGCACCACCAGCCCTGTGCATGCCCTGTCAGCTTGCAAACTCAGCTCCCATTTGGACGGATGGAGCTGCCCAGGACCCGTGGAGAGGGAAGGAGATTGCACAGGAGGGAGGGAACAGGCAGGCTGAGCCAGCTTCTCAGGGAGAAGCCTGAGGGGCAGCTTGCAGAGGAATCTACCCCAGATCCAGGCTTCCTGCTCAGACCAAAGGGACAGGGCATTACCCCTCTGTGCGCTCAGAAAGATGCAGAGACTGTATCTCCAACCAAACAGTTTTTAACTAGTGAATCCGTTATAATGCTTGTGCGTCAAGGGGAAAGTCTCTCTCTAAGAAATACCAAGCTCTCACTTCCTCAGAAAGGGGCTAAGGTTTGCAGTTCCCCGGGAGACAGCCTCTTAGGGGTATTCATTTCTCAGAAACTGCATGTTTGTCTGTTTGCTTGTTTTGCTTCTTCCTTCATATCCCTTGGCTGTTACCTCTGCACAAGAGAAATACTGCATAAAGACGTAGGTGTTCGGATCTGAGTCTGATTTTTAAAGCCAGGGATTTCAGTAGGTTGCTCTATTTAGGGAACAATGAAATGAAAGGCAGAGAGGGCTTTCATCTAATAGTTTTATTGCCAAATGTAACATTCGGAAGAAAGTAATATTTACAAGGAGATGGATTGCAAATTGAACTAGTTTTGAACAGTTTTTTCAGGGTTATCCTATTTTTTCAAGACTATGCTTATGCAACCTTAAACATCTAAAGTAAAATATAAAAAGGAAAGTAATCCAGCCATCGTCATTGCATTCTGCATTTAAATCACATAAGCTATTAATTATAGTAGTAACGGTTTGGGAAAAAATCCACTCTAAAAGTCATTAGCATTAACACGATGATGTGAAAATGGCACACAAATACTTCTATTTCCTACTTTACATACACCATTTTCAAGCTCCTTATGGACCTAGAAATTTCCAGATAATTTTCTATGAGGTAACAATACTCTCTCTAAGGAACGCTGGAAGCAATCAGGATGTTGGGATATGTTGCTATGTGGTGAGCTGCTGGATCCTGGCTCAGTTCTCACTGAAGAGAGGGAGAGAGGAGGGCATCTGATTTCAAATCCTAACCCCACTGCTCTGACTTTGGGCAAGTGATGTAAACTATGCCTCAGTTTCCTCATCTGTGAAATGGGGGTAATCACAAAGCTGCCTCTCAGGTTCATTCATCCTTGAGAATCAGTATAAACAGTGACTGGTGCATACTAATCACTTTATGATTATTTAGTAAATCAATCCAATAAATAATTTTGAAAGAATGAGCACATTATTACACGTCGGGCTCAGAAAGCAGGGGCTTGTGTATTTTCCATTTAGGAGTTTAACTGTCTGGCTCATTTCAGGCTGATAAATGCAGTCACACCAGGGTCCCTCTATGTGCCAGGTTCAGCCGTTTCCTTCCACCGACAACACAGCTCAATGCTGCTGCTAATTTCTAGAGAATGCTGGAAAAGCGCACTGCCCGCCTACTTACTCTCTGTGGCATGAAAGGTATTGGAGAGCATCAACTGTTATCTGGAAACACAGTTGTAGGACTCCCCCTGTGGAACCTCTGAGCTTCCACAATACACCTGTACTAACCCAGAGTTTCCCTATATAGGCTTTTGCCAAAGACCAGTCCCTGAGTTCAGAAGCCAAGGGAAAATGCTTTGGGCAGAAATACAAACAGCTGCACCTTCCAGCCTGTCTGCATTGATCAGGGCCCCCTCGCATCCCATCATGAAAGATGCTGCCTACGAGGCCCTGGTGTACTGAATCCCCTTTGTTGGAGAGTGGGTGTGGTTATCGGAGGATCCAGCTTCCAACCTTGGGGAGGGGGCTGATCAAGGCAGCAAAATCTAAAACTAGACTTCAACACTTAGTTTAAATCCTGATTTGAAACTTGGTCAAGATCAAAATCTTGGCTAATCTTTACCTTTCTTAAAGTTCCCTCCAATTTGGTTATTTTGGGGGTATAATTTATGCAAACGTTATTTTTGCATAGATAGGTGCTATTTTCTGTTTTTTATTTATCTTGCATAAGATCATGCATAATAGGTAGGGCAGGGCACACTAAGGCCCAGCAGCAGCAATGAAGTTGTAAAGTTGTATCTCCTTGGAGGAAAGGCTTTTGAACAAGAGGCTCAGGATCACACACTTTTTGACGCAGGACGGCAGGAAGTGATCAGTGCTCACAGGCTTCCTATGAGCCTTTTTTGCCTTCTATCTGTTTCTAGATCACTTCAGCACAGCTTGGCAGCTTAAAACGCTGCACAGAAGTTGGAAGAGGATCAGGCGCCCAAGTCACCCTACTGGCCATCAGGAGATGTTGCTGGTGTGTGTCTTCAGCCCGTCTGAGCCAGAACAGAGAGCTGGGAGTGGGGGGCCTCAGCAGGCTGGGGGCTGCCCAGACAGTCACATGTGACCCACATGTATCTGTGCGGGGGAGCTGGACAAGGACAGAAGGGAGGGCTGGCAGAGCCTGGAGGGAAGCGGTATCCTCATGCGACACTGCCTTTGTGCTGAGGAAGGTGTGGCTTCAGTCAAGGCTGGATGGGGTCCCCGTGGGCTGTTCCCAGCACCCCAGGATTTCCATCCTGGGTCTTATCAGGACTGTAATTGCATAGCTGTTCTGGGTGGTGGTTTTGTTCGTTCCTCAAATGTCTCTCCCTCCTTAGGCCCTACGAGCTGTGAGGGGACCCCCGTGCCGGGTCTGTGGTCCAAGCACATGTGGGGGACATGGAGCCAGCCCAGATCGGATCTGCCCCTGGTTCAAGATACGTTACTGAGTTTATACTGAGTCTGGTTAGATTTTCTCAAATCCTCCTTTCACCCAGGAGGAAGCTGAGGCTCAGAAAATTTAGGAAATTTGCCCAAATTAACCGAGGTTAGGAGGAGGCTCTCAATGGGATCATTCCAACTGTGATTTTTACCACTTTCCTCTGCTCATTTTTACGCTAGAGTTGGAGACCCAGTAACTTTGTGAACTTCTGTAAGCCTTCTTGGAGAGAGCTGAAAATATGTTAAATAGTGATTCTGAGCTTCAGTGAGTGTATATGTGTGTGTGATTTATAAATACAGAAATAACTCAGCTCTCTCTATATATACGTGTATCGTTACATCTGTATCTGGACACCTCTTTCTAGATGGGCATCCAGACACAGATGTGCACAGTGTGAGTGAGGAGCCGGTGGCACTGGGACATCCACTGGTGCCGAGTACAGCCGCAGGGACCTGTGAGTGTGCTGATGGCTCTCAAGGGCCCTGTTTACCTTTCCTTCTCAGAACAAACCTGGGGTATGGACATGGAAGACCTTATCATCCTAGTGTTCCCCTGAGGTCATGGAGGCTCAGCGTGCGGCAGAGTCTAGGCCAGTGTTATATCACTAGACAGAGGCAGACCCAAGACGTCTAGAACGTTCCAATGTATTCCAGGAAGAACACAGATCAGAAAACTCATACTCACACGGACAATCTGACTTTCCATTTCTGCAGGAGAGGAACCTGAGGCCTGCGCCAGGACACAGGGTCACAGTAACTGCACCTTCTCACCTAAAGGCAAGTCCCCTTTCCCTTCCTGTGTGTCCCCGCTAGACTCCTGGACTCAGCATCTGTGGTTGATACCAACGTACGACTTCTCTCCTTAATACATCACAACGTCTGCATTTCCAGTCAGTCAAAAGTATTGTTAACTTGGTTTCTTACAGATTTCCAAAAACAAATAACTCCCACAGAAACAAACTGGACTTATTTAGAATCCAAATTTCAGTTAATCTTCCCTCCCCCATCAGACAATTTCCCCCAGGTGGAAAATAGCAGGACAAAGTGTTACCTGGAGGGATCTATGTTTGCTGACTCACAACATCGTCATCTCATCTACGACACTAAATCATTCCTTTTCACAAACAGAGAAATAGCATAAGAGGGCTTTTTTACTCTTTCATCTTCAGCCATTGTTCTTCAATTTAAATAACTCACATTAAAGAAGTTGGGCATGAGACCTGCAAGTACTAGGAAAGAACACATCCGGATGACTTGCTGTGACTTATTCTTATTCTCATTCAAGGTGTGGAAGCAACCTGGCAAGAAGGGGAGGGGTGTGGAGAGGTCTGGGCACAGAAGAGAGCTCTGAATGTGAGAATGCTCTTTATACAATGTTGCTACTAGAATTATCATTTCCTTTGTTCTTTTTCTCCTCCCAGGCATGCCTGTGGTTTGAGAGAACACCAAATGCATTCTTTTCAATTTCCTGAAGGAACCTGGTGTACAGCAGATTTGCAAAGATACTTTTTCAGAGTTCCATGTGCTGCTGATTATTTCTATGTGAGCTCCTAGATCAAATAATTTTGGCATACAGACTTTTCTTTCTTGGTCAATATCACAAATTTTAATTTACCAAAGTATATCTTCCAGCTAAAACTCACCTGAGTTCTGTATTAATGTTTAAAGGATACTTGGAAAATACTGGTAAAGAGAAAAAAAGATCCTAAATTTGCTACCACCAGACCAGACGTCACGTTCTACTTATCTGTGCACTATGCCTACTTCTGGAAAAGGCATTTAACCCTCCTGAGCCTCTTCTGTCAAATGAGGGGAAATGACACCGCAGAGCTGCTGGGAACACCGAATTAAGAACAAGCACGCCAAGTTCTTTGTAAAGGGATCTTGAAACACTAAAGTCACTTCAGGTGCTTATTGTCTTTCAACACACAGTGCACTGATTTTAACCATTGACTTCCCAAGACCAGGAAAAGTATTCAAATCAAGATGGCCTTTGCAATAAAAGAACATGGTCTGCCACTGCGTGGGTCCCGAGGGCACCCCAGGCCCTGTCTATGATGCCATACAAGTGACCTTGAGGCATGAATCTTTCCTCTGGGCTAACTGTAGCGTTGATTCCATTTCTTCCTAGGATGCAGGCTGCCAGCTACAAGACAGCATCCAGAATCAGTGTTTTATGATCTCTGTGACCTTTGGGATAAAGTGTGGCATCTTACCACTAAATGTTTGTGCAGGATATGAGAAATAGGGACCTGAAATAATCCTCTTCAACATTACGGATAGATTCAATAACTTACATTTACATTTAAAATGCCCTTGGTTGCTAGTTTCAGAAATGTGAAACCTTAATATTTTATTGAATCATAAAGAATTACCACTATTTAAAGCTTCCTTAATGCACACCCTATCCTAGATTTTCCCTTGTGTCTTAAACCAATACAGTTCAAAGAGTTAATTTTTTTTTTTAATGTTCCAAATCTTGTCTTGGAACCAGTGATTTTCAAAACGAACAATGTCATATCCCCAGAGTGCTGTGTGTGACAGCATGAAGACAGGAAGAAAAGGAAACACAGATGGAATTAATGGTTTGGGGTGTTAATCAATGTAAGAAATTGAAAGGAAGGGAAGGGAGCCTGTCAGGAATACATTTCTGGTGTTCAAATTGGGGTGGGCTGATGCTGTGGCTTTATTTTGATTCTCTTCCTGATGTTTAAAGTCTAAACACTTCATTTCCTCCTCTGGTTTCCTGGATTCTTCCCTTGCCTGGGATATAGGCTGTTCATATATTACGGATCTTAATTTGCTGTTTACCTGGTCTTTTCCTTACCTCTGCCCACAATAGTCACAGGCAGAGAAATGAAAGGACATTGACCTATCCCACGCTTCAGATGGTTTGAACCAGGATATTTGGACCATTTATGGAAATATTTTTTAAACACTTGCTCTATAATTCCCTACTTTTGGTCAAGGCAGGGAAAGGAAGAGTTAGGAAAACACTAGAAGGAAGATAAGGTGGGCTCCTTAGTGGGTTTAGAACAGGGATGGGCACAGGGGAGATGCACGGCTCTGGGTGGCCATTTCCCAGGACACTGGACACCCCTGCCCTGATGTCTCCTGCCCTAGCTCTGGGGAAGGTCATGAAGACCCTCAGCCCAGGCCCCTCCTCCTTTCTGAGCCCTCCTGAGCTTACATATGAGGAGCGTCGGCAATCACAGCCGACGGCTCGGCAGGGATGGGGGTGTCACCATGAGCAAAAACCACTTAATATAATCCCATCACTGAGTAGATGTGGTCCCTGTGAAAAGGAACTAGACATACTGGCAAGAAATATAATTTGGTTAGAGGAGATCTGAGCAAACAAGAATGTGACGAAGCTGACGCTCTCAGACAGCCAGCTTTGTTGTCACCTGTCAATGCAAGATGTGTGTTTGAAGGTCCCATGGCTACATTCCACAAAACGCAGCATTATTCTTTTATTAATCAAAACCCTGGGCCCAAACAGAACAGCCCTTGCTCTTAGGACTACTATGTGCTGGGAAAATCACTCATCCCCACTCATTTCCATGGAGAACAGCAGCACCTCCCCACTCCATCACAAAAGAGATGCAGGAAGAACCGAAGACAGTGAGGAATTGCCCTGCGAGTGTGCCCACAGAGACCGTCGGCCGAGTGCATGGACGACGGACACCTTCCCTGGGTCTCTCTTGGTCCAAAGTGAAAGAGAAAAAGCTTATCAAAGCCTTTTTCCAGGGAAGCCATTCTTCTCAGCCTGACTCTGGAAAACCTGGGCCTTCGTCCTGGCCCTGAGCTTCACAACTATACAGGTCGTCTTGGGGATGCCCTGACATCGTCTGAGCACGAAGCTGCCTTTCCAGGAACCGTGGCCACGTTTTCTTCTTCGTACTTCTAGTGCCCACCAAGTTATTTACACAGCAATCCTGCTTTCCACATTCCACCCAGGGACATTCCCGGAGGGGCATTCTGCACCACAGAGCGCAATCCCCTGGACGGGGCCACCTCTGTGCCAGGGAAGCACCGTGGAGATGAGAGGGGCTAAGATTTGTAAAAGTTGTTGGAATGGTGGAAAGCTGTGTGCAAATACAAGACAGTGTTGTTATTGACATGAGCCAGCCTTGTTTCACCAAACTCCTCACTGGTCCACAGACCTGTGGTGCCTGGACCACCAGGACCGGGCAGTGCTGGGCATGGTGTCCACAGCACAGTCGGCAGAGCTGGCCTGACTCCTCTCCTGCCCAGCCATGAGCTTCAATTTCGTCCCTGGCAGGAGGTAATGCCCATCAGTGTCCACTGCTATGGCTGTTGTGAAGTTGAACTAATCAACTCTGTAGAGCAAGTAGACCAGCACCTGGCACAGGCACTTGTTAATAATGGTGGGAGTTACAGGGCACTCCTGGCATCACTCTGACATCAGTGTGGAGCGTCACTTTCACACCAGGTTTGTAGCCTTGGGAAGGTAAGCATCTTTCTTCCACCTTCCAGATCCCGCCCTTCACTGCGTATCACAGATGGCAGGTGCCTGGACTCCTTTCCCTCTTCCTAGGTAAGCTTTGAACTGGAATAAGGTGAGGCTTTAAGGGAACACGCTGACTTCATTACTTCCTCAATTCCTGCTTCTCTTTTAGGATCCTTCTCTTTACCAAAAAGCATCCTTAAAAGATACTTTGGAGAAGTAATGGGAGAAGGATTGCAGTCTTTGAAGAAGACAGGATGCAGGAAGGAGACAGTGCAGAAGCATCCCAGGAGAAAAAGGTTGAGTATGAGGTAAGCTAAGAGCTGGGAAGACAAGTGAAACCAAACCAGCTCCCCTAAGATGCTGTACCTGAGGGGTTCACAGGGGTACATACAGAACACGGGCAAGGGGCTGGTTTTTCAAGCTAAGCAGACCTAAGTTCAAATCTTACTTGAGTCACAGTTTGGCTGTGGGAATCTGGGCAAATCACATGATGTCTGTGGGCCTCAGTTTCCTCATCTGCAAAACGAGCCCACAAATCTCGATTTCATGGCTACTCCATGAGGAGTTTACATAGTGTCACACTAACAGGTGCTCACTGTGGCTACTTACAGGATTTCTGCCTGTTATACAAAAACAGGGCAGTGTTATCCACGGCCTTTGTTCTTTTCCTGTGCGCAGTCCTGGTGATTCATGGCAAACAGGACGTTCAATACAGCATACTTCCTAGCTTTGGTGAAATTCTATTGTCCGAAGCAGCGTCCAGTCCTAAGGGCACTTTGGCATTTTTGTCCCGAAAGTGACACAGGGCTGTTTCAAGTCATGGTGGTTTCCATCAGACACTAGTGATGGCCTCTGGTCCTCACCAGCTAGCCGCCAGCCTATCAGAGGGGGAATGGGACTTTCTCGGGACCTTGGAAAGTGATCTCCGTAAACTGCAGTTTCAGGGCAATCAATAGATGTGACAAACAGCCAGTGCTGGTCCTGGGGACATAATGAAGGTTGACTGTGTAAACGCACAGATAGCAATGCAGGGGAGATTACAGGGCAGGGAGCATTGGATAAGTGGGGTGCAAAATGAGCTGCGGCACTGGGGTCAGGCTTCCTGCTGTGCGTCTGTGCCCCTGTCCCTGGTAATTGTTAGTGGCAGCAGAGCCCGCAGAGCAGCAGGGGAGGGACTCAGCCCCATTTGTTCTGCATCTCAATGCAGCGCGGGCTGCTGATCTGTCCTGTCAGTGACCACCTCCCAGTGGACAAGACACCACAGAAAATATCAAGCCTTCTCGGCCAGAGTCAAGAAGCCCATCATTAAAGCAATAATGAATTCCGGGGCTCTCCTGGAAAGGACTGGAATGGAAAATCACTCTGGACTATTACTAAAATGTTTTCAATTTCTTCCGTATCCAGGAAACAGTTTGTGATAAATGAAGGGAAATATGCTAATACGGTATTTCTTTTAAAAAGGGAAAATTTGAGAGATGCAATTTGAAAAATTTAATCTTACATCTACAATCTATATGTACAATGTATTTCAATAATTTTAGTACTGAATTTTAATAATTTTGAAATGTGAGTTTTTTTGAATTCTATGATTTGTGAGTATATTTCCATTTCCTTAAAACTATGTTTTTTTGAAAAAATTATAGTAAAATATTACTAGATGCTGCCATAATTGCACTTTCACAAGGAACTCACAGTTTTATGACTGAATTGATCATTTATGTCTCTGAAAATTGCTGTATTGATAATTAAATATATTGCTTTTTAGATTCTTTAAATCTTTAAATGCAATGGAAAAATAAAATCATTTGCTAGTTGAGTCGTAAAAGTAATATGTGTATTAAAAAATTAAAAATACCAAAACAAATGGGTGTGGCTACTGAATGGGAGAAAATATTTGGAAACGACGTGACTGACAAGGGATTAATCTTCAAAATATATAAACAGCTCATACAACACAATATCAAAAAAGCAAACAACCCGGGCTTCCCTGGTGGCGCAGTGGTTGAGAGTCCGCCTGCCGATGCAGGGGACACGGGTTTGTGCCCCAGTCTGGGAAGATCCCACATGCCACGGAGCAGCTGGGCCCGTGAGCCATGGCCGCTGAGCCTGCGCGTCTGGAGCCTGTGTTCCACAACGGGAGAAGCCACAACAGTGAGAGGCCCGTGTACCACAAAAAAAAAAAAAAAAAAAGCAAACAACCCAATTAAAAAATGGGCAGAAGACCTGAATAGACATTGTCCCAAAGAAGACATACAGATGGCCAAGAGACACATGAAAAGATGCTCAACATCCCTAATTATTAGAGAAATGCAAATCAAAAGCACAATGAGGTACCACCTCACACTGGTCAGAGTGGCCATCCTCCAAAAGACAAGGAATAACACATGTTGGCAAGGATGAAGAGAAAAGGGAACCCATGTGCACTGTTAGTGGGAGTGTAAATGGGTTCAGCCACAGTGGGAAACAGTATGAAGGTTCCTCAAAAAACTAAAAATAGAGCTACCATGTGATCCAGCAATTCCACTCCTGGGTATATATCTGAAGAAAACAAAAACACGAATTTGAAAACATACATGCAACCCAATGTTCATAGCAGCATTATTTACAGTAGCCAAGATATGGAAGCAACCCCAGTGCCCATGAACAGATGAATGGATAAAGAAGATGTGGTGTATATATACAATGGAATACTACTCAGGCATAAAAAAAGAACGAAATATTGCCATTTGCAACAACATGGATGGACTTGGAGAGTATTATGCTTAGTGAAATAAGTCAGAGAAAGACAAATACTCTATGTTATCACTTATATGTGGAATCTAAAAAAATAAAACAAAGGAATATATGTAACAAAACAGAAACAGACTCAAAGATAAGAGAACAATCTAGTGGTTACCAGTGGGGAGAGGGAAGGGGGGGGCAAAGTAGGGGTAGGGGGTTAACAGATACAAACTACTATGTATAAAATAAATAAGTAACCAGGATATATTGCATAGCACAGGAAAATAAGTGGAATATAATTTACAAAAATGTTGAATCACTATGTTGTACACCTGAAACTAATGATATAAATCAACGATGCTTCAAAACAAATTTTTTAAAATAAAATAAATGGGTGAGGTCCCTACACTCAGGTTTGTCACATTCTCATGATATATAATTGCAGTGGTAAATGGAGATCAAACACAAGCTTCCCACTTCAGAAAGCGGGGCCCCTTAGCTCTAGAAGAAGAGGAACCTCCAGGGCACCGAGTCTCAGAGTCTCAGCACGTGTGGCTGGTGAGGGTGCGTACGAAGTAGGAAGATCCCTCTCATTCTCGTCCTTTTTCAACGACCATGACATTTAAGCCACATATATATTCAGCCATTTGCCTATGCTTTTCAGATAACAAGTGTGGTTAATAGTCTTGCATCCATCGGTCATGACCATCACGATGTTTACGCATCATGTAACTTTCAGCTGAGTGGTATCGGCATCCTGTTGAAAAGCATCTGTTTTGTCAGGACTAGCCCCTGTGTGGGCCCAAGTTTTCCAGAGGTAAGTAGGACTCAGAAGGCATTTTGTGGTTCATCCAGAAGAATAAATCCAGGTAAGGTAACCCCGGGAATGGAAGATGGTGTTGGGGAAAGGGTGGCACAGGCTCATGGCCCAGCATTAACACCATCCTTCTAGGGCACAATTTTAAAGGAAAGTCAGATTTAAAATTTTAAGTAAATTTTGCTTCTCCCTCTCTTCTCCAAATAATTTGATTTCCTCATCCTGGCATTCTGTGGATTTTATAGAAAGTTAGAAGGAAGGGAAACCTTAAGTGACTGACCTGAGTAAGAAATTTCAAAGCTCTTCTAGCCCAGGGCACTGCCGTTCACATAGGACTGTGGACGTCAGTGTGTGGGGCCCCTGAGAAGGGGGCTGTCTGTTGGGGGCAGCTTGAGTTCTACCAGCGGACACCCCCACTCTCCAGGAGCCCTTGGAGGCACAGCCACGCTCAGGCTCCGCGAGGAGCAATGTGAACATCACTAATCTGCTCCAACCCCCTTCATTTTTCAGATGGGGAAACAGGCCTTAAGGTCAAGTAAACGAGCCCAGGGATTTCCTTCATTGCCTGATCCTAAGCAGGCCATCCAAGAAGATGTACCTAATGGTCTTGTTTCTAAAATATTCATCTATTTTTCTATCAAAATGAACTTGAAACTTCTTTTATGAAGCTTCACTTCATGCCCTCGCAACCTGGGTGGCACCCTCCAGCGGACCTGCTGCTGAGTTTGTTAATCATGTGGGATCACAGCTCCCTCCACCCACAGGAAAGAGGAAGGTGATAGGTGACCTTTATTTTAAAATACCTTTATTTTCAGAAGTGAGAATTCGTTTTGAATTCCTGATCATCAAGCAAAAGAATACTGATTTTCTATTGGAATGATAAGACTTCCAGTTTCCAGCAGGGCATTTTTAGTACCAGAAGAAAGCTGAACCCACTGAAAATTAACAAGTCTTCTTGGATCCGTCAGAGAAGTGAGGTCACAGGGAAAACTGCTGCCTCGAAAACTGGAGAGACAGACAAGCAGACAGAGAGCATCACAGTTCACAGGAGCAGAAACCCACAAGGAGAGCCTCCCTGGGAGACCAGAACTACAGCTGATGAATTGCTGGAGGCTCAGTACAGACAAGTCTGAGAGTTAAAAACTCCAGGGGGACCCAGCCATAGGGGTCCAACGCTTCTTGAGAGTTTTACCCCTTGGAGCCCTACTAGGTTCTCATAATGGGTGCTGGAGAAAAGTCCCCAGAGGCCAGCAGCGGGAAGGGAAAGGAACCATCCTGAAATGGGACAGAGCACTCTGTTCTTCTTAACAAGACCTGCCTCGGGGGAAACCAGTTAACCTGAGCCAGTTAACTTTAGCCTCTGATACCTGTAGTTACAGCAAACAGTAAGCCTGGCTTAACTCCTAGCCAGATAAATATAAACCCTCACACTAAAAGTCTATTCACGTCATTTCCTTCTATTCAGTACATCATGTTCAGCTTTAAACAACAAAGCACACACTTAAAGACAAAAATAAAACAAAACAAAAAAAACCCCCACACAGTTTGAAGAGACAGACCAAGCATCAGAACCAGACTCAGATTTGGCAGAGATGATGGAATTATCAGATGGGGAATTTAAAATAACTATGATTAATATGCTAAAGGCTGTAATGAAGCACATGGATAATGTTCAGGAACAGATGAGTAATGTAAACAGAGAGATGGAAACTCTAAGAAAGAACCAGAAGGAAAGGCTAGTAAAACTGTAACTGAATGAAGAGCACCTTTGATGAGGATTCAGTGGACTGTGGCTGAGGAAAGAATCAGTGAGCTTGAAGAAATTTTCAGAGAAACTGAAATACAGAGAGAGAGAGAAGAAAAGGAAAAAGACACAATAGAATATCTAAGAACTATTAGACAATTATAAAAGGTGTAATAGGAATACTGGGAGGAAAGGAAATAAACGGAAGAAATACTTGTAACAATACTGACAAAATTTTCCACAGTTAATGGCAGACACTAACCACAGATCCAGGAATCTCAGAGAACACCAGTTAGCATAAATATCAAAAAATCTACACACAGGCTCATATTTAAACTTCAGAAAATCAAAGACAAACAGAAAGTTTTAAAAGAAACTGAGAAAAAAAAGCCTTATGTACAGAGGCACAAAGGCATGAATTACATTAGACTTCTTTTCAGAAACCATGTGAACAAGTAGAGAATAAAGTGAAATATTTAAAGTGTAGAAAGAAAAAAAACCTCACCAACCTAGAATTCTGTATCCAACAAAATTATCCTTCAAAAGAGAATGAGAAGACAAACCACAGACTGGGAGAAAGTATTTGCAAAACACTTATCTAATAAAGAATAGGTATACGAAATATACAAAGAACTTTAAAACTCCATGATAAGAAAATGACCTAACTAAAAAGTTGGCAAAATATCTGAACAGACACCTGACCAGGGAAGATATACAGGTAGCAGATAAGCATAAGAAAAGATGTTCAACATCCTATGTCATCAGGGAATTGCAAATTAAAACAACAATGAGATACCACTATACACCTACTGGATTGGCCAAAATCCAGAATACTGACATCACCAGATGCTGGTGAGGTTGTGGAGCAACAGGAACTCCCATTCATTAGTGGTGGGAACACAAATGGTGCAGCAACTTTGGAAGACAGTTTGGTGATTTCTTACAAATTAAACATATTCTTACCATACATCCAGCAATCATGCTTCTTGGTATTTACTCAGATGGATTGAAAACTTGTGTCCACACAAAAACCTAAACCTGCACATGGACATTTATAGCAGCTTTATCCATAATCACCAAAACTTGGAAGCAGCCAAGATGTGCTTCAGTAAATAATAAATAAATAACTGTGGTACATCCAGACAATGAAATATCACTCAGCAATAAAAAGAAATGAGCCATCAAGCCATGAAAAAGACACAGAGGGAACTTAATTGCATGTTGCTAAAAGAAGAAAACCCAATGAGAAAAAGATACATACTATATGATTCCAACTATATGACATTCTAGAGAAAAAAAAATAGACTGAAGACTGTAAAAAGATCAGTAGTTTCTAGAGGTTGGAGAGAGGGAGGGATGAACAGGCGGAGCACAGAGGATTTTCAGAGCAGTGAAACTACTCTCTATGATACTGTAATAGTGGTACAAGTCATGTTATATTTTCCCAAACCCACAGAATGTACAACATCAAGAGTGGATCCTAAAGCAATTTATGGGCTTTAGTTAATGATAATTAACTATTAATTAATTAATAATATTGGCTCCTCAATTGTAACTGTGTACCACCCTAATGCAAGATGTTAATCATAAGGGAAGCTGGGGTGGGGGAGTGATTATATAGGAACTCTCAGTAAAATTTTTCTGTAAATATAAAACTGTTCCCGGAACTTCCCTGGTGGTCCAATGGTTAAGAATCCGCCTCCCAGTGCAGGGGATGCAGGTTCGATCTGTGGTCGGAGAACTAAGATCCCACATGCCACGGGGCAACTAAGTCTATGTGCCACAACTACAGAGCCTGAGTGCTGCAACTAGAAAGAAGCCTGCACACTGCAATGAGGAGCTTGCACACCACGGTGGAGGATCTCGCATGCCACAACACAGATCCCTTGTACCGCAACTAAGACCCGACGGAGCCAAAAAAAAAAAAAAACTGCTCTGAAATATAAATCAATTAATTATAATCATATAAAAAAGCTAAGAAAACCTTACTCCAGATCATTTGATAAATGTATATTCAAGTACAATGACTGTTCCTGTTTTAGAGATACTAAAAAGAAGGTAAAATACGTGAGTAAATCACATGGGATTAAAAATTAGGACATCTTTATAGAAAGGGACATTTTTTCAACATAGGCCAATGTTATATGACAAGGGACATAATTCTCTAAGCTCTCTTATAAAGAGAGTCATTCTGCTTAAGATGAGGCCAATTATTTAATGATACTGGACATCAAGTCCTCTTGAAAATGAAAGTATTTCTAATTAGACATATATTTAAAAATATTAGGTAACACTAATTATCTTGACTGCTGGTAGGTGACACTAGCCACCCAGGAATAGCATTTTCCACAGAACCCTAAACTAGTAAAGTTTAACGGGAGCTCTAACCCCAAGAGCATTCAGTCAGATACAATAATTTTCAGTACTTAACAATTGGAAACCACAGAAAATGGGAAAAAAGAAAAAACAAATCGGTATCAAAGATTTATAAAAATTGAAAGCAACTTTCAGAAAAGTTCCTGAGGTCACTACACAGTCAGATCCGTATTCACACAGCGATTCTTAACCTTGGTTACTTACTACAGTGTTAAATAAAAAACAGATGTTAAAGTCTCCACATAAGACAGGAATTGGATTTCTAAAGGTAGAGTCAAGGATTAGTATCTTTAAGGCTCCACAAGTGAGTGAATGTCTAGCCAAGTTTGAGGACCTCTGCCCTACACCATCTACGGGGAAAGTGAGGACCCCTGCCCCACACCATGTACTGTCACCATGATGGTTACTCATTCATTCACCGGTATGCATTTAGTAAATTTTAAGGGATAGACACTCTCTTAATCACTGGATACTCTATATAAACTTGACTTAACTGGTCTTTACCTTTAAGTCATGTTCAGTAACGAAGGCAAATAATGAACGTATTAAGAACGTATTAAGTGGAAGGGGAGCTCTGAAAGCATCAGGCACCCAAAGATGAAAATCCTTCAGCACACGATTCTCTTTACTACCAGCCTTGAAACATTTGTGTGTGGGGAGCATGCTTAAATTATTGACATGAAAGAGGAAAACACTGTGTATTTACTTAAGTGTCTACTAAGAGAGACCCTGAGGACAGATGATGTCATCAGGTTACTACTGGGACACAGACGGTTAAGAGAAATGTTGTGGCCACTGAGCAGGTCATTGAACTCCCACCTCCTCGGCTGTGCTTTCAAACGCACTGGAGCCTTTTTCTTATGGGAAGGTTCAGGATGTGACAGCCACAATCCTTCTTGACATGACATCCCAGAGAGCTAGGAGAGGAGGCAGCTAAAAATGGCAGTGAGGAAAAACAGTAAATCCACATCTCTACAAAAACCAGATGCTTCCAACCAATACTATTATATATGACAATTTCTACAGTTTGTGGAAAAGCTCCCATAGGATTTGGTTCCAACTATACATGGGTATGGCTAGTAAGCACATTAGTCTAAATAGTTTTCCCAAAACTCAAGACAGAAATTTTCACAACTTGCACATGTAATAGGATCTGGCTTACTTTTAAAGCTCAATTAACATCCAAATGTTCAATTCCCCAGTGGTTTATTTCACATTTATGTGATGTTTTTATTTTTACCTACTCTGTCTTTAAATTTTTTTTGGTAAAAGTGGGAAAAATGTATGAAAGAAAACTTGCAAATCTCTCCATGTTTAACATTAATTCACATCTTCAAACTTAAGGAAATGATATCTGTAAATTTTGCTCTGGGCTTCCTAAGTGTTTACTTGAGGTATGTAAAATTTTGGTTTTCTTTTCTATTTTTGTTGTTGTTTTTCTTGGCTAGAGATATCTCATTGCACAAGGATTTTGTGTCTATCAGCCATCAGAGCTGTAATAAAGAATGATCCCATCAAAGCTGCACTTCATGTGTGTGTTCACATGTGTTAAAGTGAAGATGTTCAAATACACTTTCCAATTTTCACACCCCAGGGACAGTTAGGTAAGGCTTTTTTGGGATTCTTGCATCATCTGTGTCTCATGAAATGAATCACAAGGTAAGTTGGCAGGAATAAAGCTCTTTTACAAAAGAGAAATAATTTTTTGGTATTTTAAGTGGGTCTCTTGGTCAGCAGAGGGTGTGCAGGGCTAGTCACCTCAGCTAAAAACAAAGTCACAGTGTAAAGATGATTTTCTTTTCCATGTCACCAACGCCTGGCCCGCATGGACACTCTTTTAACATTTCATCAGTGGAGCTGGAGGAGAGAGATTCCCTTGTGGAGTTCGAGGCAGAGGCCACGCTGCTGATGCTGATGTCTGCCAAGTATAATCCACGGGCGAGAAGCAGGGACAATTACACCTCCCCCGTACTTCCAGAGCACAGGGTCACGACGATGGCCTCATTATGCTGCAGGAGAGCGATAATTCAAGGCCTGCTTGCCTGTGTGGAGCCAGGGCGAGCTGCGGGGTCAAACATGGTTATCCTGTTACCAGATGGCCTGGGATGTGAGGAAAGGGCTTCCACCAGCACCGAACAACTGCCGGGTGGCTGTACAGAGGTTGTAATGACCCTCAGTATATGCCATCTCCATATTCGTGGAAGAGGGAGAGGAATGCGTCTTTTATCTCTGAAACACAGACTTTGTTGGAGCCTCGAGCAAGCAGCGAAGAAGCCAGAATTCCTCTGATCTCTGCTTCTGTTGCCCTCTCTTCTCCCTCACGTCAGTCTCCCAGTGCACAGGGGGTTAATCACCCTGCTCCTCCAGAGGTTGGCCTGCATTTAAGGATGCTGCAGCCTTCGGGTTTGAGTCAGACGGCAGCGTTTCAAGGAAGAAGGGCACAACACAATAAAACAAACACAGCCAAAAACAACATGAGGAGACAAAGGAAGAGAGAGGAAACAAAAAGGGCCCATTTGCAGTTACCTATCACGTGCATGGGATGAGCTAGCTGCTTCCCTGTGCTTCACAACTAATGTGTCCTCACGGCCAAGACACACTTCCTCTTCTGTGTCCTTGGAGTAACACCTGCAGTGTCCCCCCAGCACAGCTCACCCCTCAAGGCGCCTCAGTTTGCTGACGATTTTCAACGCTAAATGTTCATGATCGTCTGAGCCTATGTCCCAAATGTTGCCTGTTTTCTGTTACTGGGTTCTGAGAAGTAGGAGTCAATTTTCAAAGAGCCACATTTTCGGGTTAATGTAACTCATCATAAAATCTGTCTATCTGTTCTCTCCAACTCATTCACACGTAGATAGGCACATGCACACACTCAGACACACACAGAAACACCAGCAACCTGAGCCTCCAGGACACTGGGACAGGAAGCCGAGTCTCTCCGAGCAGCCACCGGGGGGCACTGCAGAGCAGCCCAGGTCCCGGCTCAGAAGAGGAAGCCCTCCTCCTGTCTTTTCTGTGGTCATAGAGCATCGAAGTCGTCAGAAACACTCTTGCTCTGCCTTAGAATGATTTTTATAAAGAATAGGAGTTTTTAGTGAAGCGAGAATATTTGAGGGGAATCTATTCCCAAGGATTTAATAAAGGGGAACAAGATTCACAGATAAATCATCTTGTGAAGATTCCTTCTCTACAGAGGCTTCTGTACGACAGCAGTTTTGGTGGCTAAGTGCCCAGATGTTGAGATCTCAGAAAAGAGCTGAGAAAAAAGTGCCAAAGAATTAGACCTGAGAGTTTAAAAAACAAGTTTTATTGCTAAGGGAATAGTTAAAAAAAAAAAAAAAAGCCCACATCAATGAATGGATGTAATGCCATAGTGTTTAGAGGATAAATTTGAAGAGCATAATAATAACTATTGTGCCTGGTTTAGTAAAAGGAAATTGAAAATTCTGACATGCTGGATCTAAAACCCAAAGTGTCAGAGAAGATTGTGTCTTATTTCATTCTCTGGTATAATCTACTGAGTCAAAAGGAATGGGTAGAGTTCACTAATTTGATGGGTATATCTAATCTTGGGCAGCCGCATTCCCGAAGGAGAAAACACATGCACATATTAATTCTTATTTAAAGTAAGAGAGAGAGAAGGTTCTCTGTGGGCCAGAAAGGTGAGAGAGGTTTCTGAGAGCTTTCAGTTACCAAGAATGAGTTATCAATCGTGTAAATCTGGATTAGTGATGGACAGAAGGACAGTCAGTCAAGGATCCCGGAGCGCCTGCTATAGATAAGGCACCACAAGATGTTTCGTGGGATGTGTGCGTCATGATCGCTCAATGGAAGCTGCTTAGTCTAGTGTGCAAGAGGGTAAGATGCTGAGATATGAAAGCTAACTAACTAATAACTCACAGTAACCTTAAAGTAAGTTCTGGGAGTTCTGACATAAACAAGAGGAGATTATGGTTTAAGAACAGACATCATGCTAGCAGTCTGAGAAATCTTCATTTAGTAGGTGAGTTCTTATTAATCCAGTACACATCATTGAGCACATAATAATCTTGCTGTAGAAAAATGGCTTTCCTTGGCATTGCAGATTTATGGATTTGAAGACTGGAGAGATATTTCAGGCAGAAAGGGACAGGGATGGTCTCGACTTTTTTTTTTTTCCCCAGGGATTCTGAGGAAATCATTCTGGCTTACACAGAATATAAGAAATAGTAGGAGATATGGCTAGACAAACTGAAAAGAGTCACTGAAAGGCTTTTAATAGGAGGATAAAGATTTTGAATTTCATTTTGCACAGAAGCCATGGAAAACATTTCAGTGAAGGAATGGCTGGCTGTTGTGAACACAGTCATGACCTCCTGCATCAAAACTCTCTCTGTGGTACTCATTTTATCTTTAGGAATCTTTTTCTACTCGCCTCCTATTTTCCTGGCTCTAACGCACCCCAGTGGAAGCTTCCCAGAATTGATGAGGAGTTGAAGAGCAAACACTTGGCCCAAGCTGACAAGCCACTGTGTTTGTCATCTTTTGTAGGTTATACTGCAGCAACAAAGTCCCGAATCTAAAGAGCTTACAATAATAAGGGTCCCTTCTTGATGTGAGTCTTCTCCAGAAGGTCTTCTCCCTTCTCCAGTCAAGGACATGGCTGTGCTCATGGTAGAGGGAAAAGAACAATGGCAGAACCATGAACCAACAGCTTTCAAAGCCTGGTCTAGATGTGACATCCCTCACGTCCAGTCTCCTCCTGTGGCCAGAGCAAATAACATGGCCAAGCCTGAAGTCAATGAGATGAGAAGCATGATCCTATCACAGGAAGGGGCAGTGGATAATGGCAGCAGGATGGACATCCACCTAACTGGACAGAAGCGTTGCTTTGTGACTTAGGTTCTTTCCCCAGATTTTTCTTTATCTTCTCCTTGTCTTTCCTGTGGCTTGGGCAGTGGGGAGGTTGTAGGGAGGAAAGTGCCTTCTTCTGTTGGGAATCGGAGAACACACAGTGTCAGAGCCCGTCACCAGCATCTTGTCAGGGTGGTTCATGGTGTTCGAGAACCTTGAACTTGATTGCCTTCCAAATGGGGCCCTGTGCTCTCCAGTTTGCCATAAACCACAGCTGCCCTTCATTCTCTGATTTCTGATTTGCGTCCCCTCTCCCTGCTTCATTCAAGATGCTATGGACATGATGCCTGAAGAGAGGCCTCCGAGTTTACTGCTCAGCCCAAAGGAAATCTGAAAATTCAGAGGAAAGTAAGTAGAAGTCCATAACTTAACGATAGTAAGTGTTGGAATTCATGTTCCTCGAGGTGGTAAATACAGCCTGAAATCTAAGCTATGAAGAGAAACCTACGGTATGTCTTCAAATATAATAATGCTGATGATGGAATATAAGACCTGCTGAAATAATCATCTCCTTTTTACAGCAGTTTCTTGGCTGCATTGGTGACCAGTCATACCCAGAGAAAAACAAAAATTTTATGCCAAAATGGTTTTAAATTTTACAAATGTCAAAGATAATTGGTTGTTCTGCTATAGCCATACATTTTGATTAATTCTGTTTTGGTTCAGGGTGAAGAGTCCAATAATAAAGGAAGTTTTCATATGTTTAGAAGCTGTAGGGTTTGCTTATCAATGTACAGTCAACATCATGAGATGTTGGAGCATTTTGCTATTAAACATTGACCAACAAATTAGCATGATGAAATATGTACAAGTTGCATAGTGATTCCTGTGCATTGGACCATATAGGTCCTTGTCAGATAATCTATAAGCAAGTTTTGTATCTTATACACAGTTTTAAATGTTATGAAAAATTAAAAGAAATAGTTCATGAAAAACAGTGTTTTTTTAGTTTGCCTGCTTTTCTTGACTAAGGTGAAGGATGTAACATGATTATTGGAAACCCTGCATGAATTATTTCCAAACCCCAATACGCATCCCCAGATTCTTATGAAGTCTGTGAAAGAGCACGAGCTGTCTAATAAGCTACCTGTTTCAGCGGGAAGAGGTTCTTTTCTCCACCTCACTGCACCCTCCCTGGGAACTAGTATTATCTTCCAATGATAATACAATATTACTAGCATTTCTTTATTGATCCATATGCTAAAATTTTTAAATGTAACATTTATGTTTAGCCTCATTACTCTTAGTTTTCCTATTTGTGAATCCACCCACTGGGTAAAATGTATCCGTTATCCCTAAATCAACACCGGCGGGCTTCTGTGGAGGCTGTTCTTGGATATGTGCACAGCCAACAAAGTTTGAGTCGCCCATCACAGATGTTCCCAGCTGACGGTCCACAGGGCAATGCTCTGCCTTCTTGTTTCAGATGACAAGTAAAGGTCTTTTTTGCATTTTCATGCTTTTTGTTGGTGATTTTCCTGTTAAAGTGGCTCCAGCCTAGTGCTGAAGTGCTGTCCACTGTTCCTAAGCTCAAGAAGGCTTACATGGAGAAAACACCCATTTGCTAAGTTTTTTTCAGGCATGAATGACAACGCTGTTGGCAGTGAGTTCAATGTTAATAGATCAACAATACACATTGAATAAACTATCTTTAAACAGAAACACACAGAAAACAAAGTTAGGTGTTGATCGGTTGAGTAAAATGTGACCAGAAGCTTGCAGAAACCTAACCCTGTATTTCCCCTACAAGCAGGGGCTCAATATTCACTAATTCAGGGTTCACGACGAATTTATAGAACATAACCGCCATGAACAATGAGAATCACTTTCTTTAATCTGCAAACTGTCTTATTTAGCTACCCCATTTTAATGCCTCTTGAGTGCCTGACACTGCGCTCTGAGGTGGGGCTGTCGCTGGACCAGGGCAGATGCAGCCCTTCCTTCTGCGTTTTCAGTGAAGACCGTACCACACGCTCAGCAAGGCAACCTTTCAGGGACCTCACGGATCCTTACCAAGGAGGGAATGGGGGCAAGGAGCACCCCAAAAGAGGGGGTGCTATTGAAAAGCCCCGAGGCCAGAAAAACATTGCCTTTCCTAAGGTTCTGTTAATAGAACACACGGTTGCTGGAGGGAGGGGTGAGCGATCACTGCCCTTTTCAGGAAGCGGAGACTAAGGAAGAGAAGCAACTTGCAGAAGATCGCACATTCACCCCAGGCAGTGCTGGCCGCCTGCGGATGGGATGCAGAAGCTTTTGACTGAAGCCCCGGATACACTCATTCCCCTGTTCCTTCACTCACATCCTTCCTCCACCCCCATCTCTCCCCACCTAACCTTCAACATGGTGAGTTTTCAGCTGAGTATTGTTTTCTTATTTTATGGGGGAGAGCAACCACCTTCTCCTTGCCCAAGCCTGCCCTGAAATCTTAATTCCTCTGTTCCCAGAAAACCAGGATTGACACTCACCTTAAATAGACCTAGAAAGTCGGCCTCATGCCTGCCAGGGTTAAATGGCCAGAAAACTTCATTAATTAATTGCATTCAGTATGATTAACCCTGAGGTCAGAATAAGTCAGCTCTGGTAAAAGCTGATGTCCAAAAGATAGAAATGGGTAAGCAAGTGGTCCAGGATACTACAGAAAACTTACATCACTGCCACTTCACCCAGCTCCCCTGCCAAAAAACCCCCAAACACCCTGGGACTTTAAAAATATCCAGAGACCTGATTTCTTTAGAAATATCTTCATATCTGTGTAAGTTCACATATGTATATGTAGGTATACACATGTATTTATATATACTTGTACACACACACATTTCAACCTTCTGCTTGTAAAAAGTCACTTTCAGAAGTTCATTCAATCTACTGCAGTGGCGAGATTCTTTCTTTGCTGTTATTGATAATTGCTGTTTGTTCTTTTATTGGTTTGTTTTTAGTTAGACAGTAGCATAAGTTACAAATGTTTGTACAACTCCAGTAAATCAGTACATGTGTGATGTCACAAATCCCTAAAACTGCCAATTCTTTGTACAAAAATTGAGTCTCGGTGGCCGACCTCAGAGCTCACTGTGAATGGAAGTGGATTTCCCGAATTGCTCCATATGAAACCCTCTGCTCACAGACTGATTCTGTGTTCACTGGTCACTTCCAACTTCAACTGCAGAGTAAACAGCCTGACTTGCTTCTCCTACTGCTCTGCAGTGGGGCAGTGCTCCGCACAGAGGGATGCTGGCCTCAGAGCAGTGGGTGCTGGCCCTGTGCTCTGAGGAAGCCTCAGGAATCGGCCAATTCTGACCAAGTGAGGGGAGCTGCAGGAGTACGTACCTTCTGCTGTTGGAGTAGAGGCACCGTATCCTGCACTGGGGCAAAGGACGCCCTGTCTCCTCAACCCTTCTCTCCCCAAACTCTCCTTATCCATGAGCTGGTCCTCTATTTCAGTCTACTCACAGCCCCAGCTTCACCTGCAGTTTCAGAGGTGTCTTGTTTTAGGGTGCCTCACTGTAATTGTTCCTCAAACAAACCTGCAGTACAGAAAATGATGTTTACTTATATGGTTGTACTAGAAATTCCTTGCGCACACATGCTCAGAACTCTCTTGCTAAAGTGTGAAACCTGCACCATCAACACACGAGTCTTCAAGCAGCACCACATGCAAAGCAGCACCGTGCACTTTTAAGGTACTGCCTGTAGCACACGGCTGGTCCATGTCCAACCCCTGCCCCTTAAGGAATCCCCTTATGGCAGCAGGACAGATGGATGATCATTTCTACAGCCTCCTTTGCAACAAAATGTGCTCCCGTATCAATTCTGTCCAAGGAGATATGAACAAATTCTGCTCAGGGGAAGAGGGGCTTCTGGAAAGGGATTCTACATCCTGATAAAAGGGACACAGGAGAGACTGCCAGCACAGCCCATACCCATCCTCCTGGCTTCAGTACGGGGAACTCGGGCAGCTCTAAGATTTTATAAGGAGGAGGGACAGTAGAAAACCAACAATACCAAGCATGGCAGAGTGGAAAGATGTGAAGACAGCACACTGAGAAGTGCATACCTGGAGTCTTCTTGTTATTTATAATAATGAAGTGCTTTTGTTTCATATGTATACAAACTACTTCGATATATTTTATATGTATGTAAATTGTTGTTCTTTGCAGCCGAGTACATCTCTAACTGACTTACTGTGGCAAATATAGTTGCCCCTCGGTGTCCAGGGGGAATTGGTTCCAGGAGCCCCCAAAGATACCAAAATCCACAGATACTCAAGTCCCTCATATAAAACGGCCGGAGCATTTGCATATAACCCACCCACACCTTCTTGAACACTTTAAATCACCACTAGGTTACTTATAAAACCCAATGCAATGTAAATGCTATGTGAATAGTTGCCGGCACATGGTAAATACAAGATTTGCTTCTTGGAACTTTCTGGACTTTTTTTTCCAAATATTTTTGATCCCCGATTGGCTGAATCTGAGGAAGTGAAACCCGAAAATAGGGAGGGCCGACTGCACTGCTGTGCCTTTTGGAATGTGCCCCCGGCCCCAGGCTGGGTTCCTCAGGGCTGGGGCTTGGTGGGCCTGTGAATGGCGAGGGTAACACCAGCTTCCCAGAGATGGTTCGAGGAGTCTGTGCTTCTCAAAGGGTGCTGGGCATTCACCTTCAGAAGGCACGGCCCCTCCATTCCTCTTCATCTGGGCATATACTGGAAGTGACTAATCACCCCAAAATAGCACATACTCCTTATCTCACCCAGACTCTGAGGTGAGGCACCCAGAGGCACTCCACTGGGTGGTTCTGCCTCAGGGCTGGGCTCACGGTCTTGGCCAGGAATGCCGCCTTGTGGAAAGGCCTGACTGGTGGAGGACATGTTTCCAAACTCACTGAGGCGGTGTTGGCCAACCTCAGGTCCTTGGTGGTTGTCCAGAGGAGACTTTAGTTTATCACCATGTGGACCTCTCCATAGGCTGCCCTAGTGTCCCTGCAACATGGCAGTGGGACTCCCCAGAGCAGGTGATGGAAGAGGGAGAGACAGAGAGAGGGAGAGAGTCACAGAGAGAGACAGAGAGAGAGACACAGACAGAGAGAGAGAGCAGGAGCCCAAGACGGAAGCAGCAGTAGTTTGAATATTTTGTAACAGTCTCTGAGGTAACATTCCATAACCCGGGCCATCTGCTCGAGATGCTCCTGGTCACACCTGGTACAGGTGTGAGTACCAGGAGGTAGACGTCTTTGAGGACCATCTTGGAGGCTGCCTACCACAGTCCTCAAAAGATACTTAGTTGCAACAATAATTAATTCATTTGAAGTAATAAGAAACAGGAACTAAGTTGATCCAGTGATAATAAGAACTTCAAAATGACCACAGCCTAGACCAGTTCTGCCCAATAGAAAGAACGTGAGTCACAAATGTGAGCCACACAGAGAATTTCAAGCTCTCTGAGCCCCAGCGTCTCTGCCCGTAAGTGGGAGAATCTGCAGCCCTCACCCTAGGGCCACTGTGGAGACTGAATAGAGCTGTCAGGGGAAGCACCCAGCCACAGTGAGTTCCCCAAAGGTGCGCTATGAAGAGGACTGAGCTGCTGTCTTTGGATTCACTATGGATTTGGCCCTTGTGGTCACTGTGAGAAGCAAAACAACTGGCTCCTGAATGAATCAGCTTGATGGTGGGCTGAGCTATTGACCTAGAGGCACTAGAAAAAGTTAAATGATATGATAATCATCAGAGCTGTTGCAACAGTTGTTGTGAACAGAAAATTTATTGACAAAGTTTAGCCCCAAAACAGCATGTAAGAAAAAGCTTGTTTTCTAAAACCATGTCTTCCCTGCTTTGATTACATAACTCATAAGGTTTCTGAAAGGAGAGCCAGAATCACTACTCTATTTCTATTATTGCATTTGCTATTCAAGGGATTATAGTTACATAAAATACTGGTCTCTGTAATGCCAATAATCACTGTGAGCATATGAATTTAAAAGTATTAGCAATTTTTTATATGGTTAAAAATGCAGTTTTAAGACTGTTGTTACCAATTAAATCTGTGTGTGTGTGTGTGTGTGTGTGAGAGAGAGAGACAGACAGAATTTTAATAGAGGTGGTAACATTATTTAATCTTCTTTTATATCACGTGAGTTTCCAAAATATATTTAAAATTATCACCTCTCTACTTTCTTTATGGCATATTTGGTTTTATACTAAACTGAATTCAGAAGATTCTATTAATGAAGATGGTTTAATGCCTGTGCATTATTATAATGGACTCTTTTGTTCTACAGTTTCTCCCTGTGTCACAGACTAAGTCATTAATCAATGGGTGCTGAAAAATAATTGTCTAGTTCTAACAATTGTCTATTGTTGAAACATTTGGAATTTTAAGATAAAGATGTACAGGCTGTTCTGAAAAATGGTTTAAGATTACCCTTCATGGAATTGTGGACATATTGTTGGAAATGTCGAACAGCTGACCTGGTTTTAATGCATTTTTGAGTCCCGTTGTTCAATTGCCTATTCAAATTGTGCTGGAAAAGTTGACTTCATTAATGTCAGGAAATAGTGATTTCGTGTTTTTTTTTTTTTATTGAGCTGGCACAATTATTAAATGCAGAAATATCATAGGCTCCTTTAGCATTTCAAAATAGAAATGCAGCATGTTAATAATCATGATGACAACTTTTCATCTACTTAACATCATTTTTTTGTACATGGCACTCTCATCCTAGATACCTGTTATAAATAAGAATCCTATATCTCTAGGTGATTACTATTCAACATGAAATATATGACTACACCATGCTGTTTTCAGTAGCTCAAAATTAGATACCTTTCTCATTGAAAATGCTGTAATTTGAAATGTCAATAAATACATTTCATGCCATCTCATACTATAACAGATTAGCGCTTAAATCTGTCAAGATTGAAGTCCAACTCACAACCTGAGAGAAATGTGAAATCTAAATTGAGGGAAAATGTGTGCCTGACTTTTTAATGTAATTCATCTTTATGTAAATATCTGTATCATTGCATATGTATTTGATTATATGTCTAACTCTCCACAGACAGGGCATTCTCATGGACAGTCTTTGGTCATATTTAGTCATATTTATTTCTGGTAGATCGCTAACCTATTACAGACCTAAGTTAATAACTATACATTGGCTTTTATTTGATGAGTGCCTGAAACAAATATTATTTCTTAATTGGAGAAGAAATAACTGTATTTCTCTCAGTACCTCCACTCCAATGGGACCAGTTGTAACTAATCACTCTTCTTTTGTCCCCAACCATAGACTAAAGTGAGGAGCCCTTTCCCCTCTTTGATGTGTTTTCAATGAATCTTCATAGTTCATTTGGGAGCAGACTGTTGGCATCAAATGGCCCCTTCCATCCCTTTGAAGTCTAGGTGCGTGAGACCTATCCAGGGCACCTGATTATTTGAATGGTAAGACTTGTCCATTAAGTAGCTTCCTTAGGCAAATCACCATGCACACTATCCATTTAAGGATATACATTATCATAGATATACAGGGAAGGAAACACGGTGAATGACCCATCTGTGGTCCCACAGAGAGAGACACAGAGCCAGAATTTGAAGCCATTCTGTCTGATTCCAGAGCCTCAGATTCCTCCATCAGGAAGGGTACTTTCCCTTCTTCAGCTGGACTGACTCTTATATAAATTATATTATGTTAAAAATATGTATTTATATCCATGCACACCTTATATGTACTTGTACACATACATAATATATATATTATATACATAATATATATAATATGATGTTCCTCTTTCTTCACGTAAATGGCTTACATTAGATCTATTCTTTACTTATATACCTGTGCCATCAAGTTAGATTGTATTTTACTGGGTTCGACTTCCTTCTGACTATGTATGTATTCTGTGTATTGAGTGATTTCCTATAAGACTTACTATCTATAAATTTGCTACCTAGTAATCCATCTTCATTCAGCAAGAACATGGGCAAAAATCAATAATTCTAATAAAATGATATGGATGGATATAGATGAAATAGGGTTCTGAGGTTATTTTACTTATTATCCTCATTATAATACCCGACCATCTTCCCTAAGCCTATGAGTCTTTCTTTTGTCTTCACCCACATGTCCACATTGTTACGGGACTGCCTCACATACCAGACAAGCGCTGGTGCCGGGCTGTGTCTGTCCCCCGCTCCGTCTTGGGGTACAGCCATGGCTGTGAGGAAGCTAAGTCACCTCACAGGTTAAGCGCATGCAATTTTAGAGCTAGAAGGGACATTTAAGAGAATGCAAACCAAGCCTTCATTTTTCGATAAGGACCCTTAGTCCCTGAGAGATGTTAACTCAGACTCTTGAGGGTCAGATTTTGGAACAGGATCTGAAATAAGGCCACTGCTCTTCTGAACTCTGCTGCGTCACTTGTGACCTTTTTGGTGTCCCTCCAGGGCAGCATGCCTTCTCATCCCCCCTGGACCCAGGAGGGATCCTTTACTCCTTTGGAACCAAGCTCACAGCTCTGGGAGAGATGCCCGTGTAAGGGAGAAAGGAAAGCATCTACTTGATTACCCATGTCAGCTCAGTCAACTCTAGCAAAACTGGATGGCGGGCATTTGCTGCTTTTAAAACAGCTCATAACCAAAAATTATCAAATAACAAATGTGCACTGACTCTGTGAAGAAAGTAAAATGTTAACTGCCAAAAGCAAAAGCGCCAGAAATCTATCTGTACAGTGGGAAAGAGCAGGAAGTTACTTCGGAGAAGTTTTGTATCAAATGTAAAGCCATGCTGAAAGCTGGCACACGAGGGTACCCATCACGTTTCTTCTGGATAAAACCTTTGTCTCCAGATCTTGGTGTTTTCAAGTACAAGTCAAGCAGGAGCCAGTTTCTGATCAGTGTAAATAGGAACTGTCCCAGCCAAATGGATTTTAATACTCTTCTGCTTAATGACTGATAAGAAGGAAACTAGAGAGTATTTAATGTGCTTTTTATTTAAAATTCTGTTTTTATTCAAGTGTGTTAATGTCGAAATCATATTGATCCGTGCAATATATTTATTAACATGAAAGATCTTAGAAAGTACGTCTTGGTATTTGTCCAATCACCGTGACCCAAATTCTGTAGGACTTAGAGCTGTTTCTGACAGCTGATAGGCACTAAATAAACACACACATTCTGCCCATAAATAATGACATTTTGGAGCATTGCATTTAGAAGAGGCTGTACTAATTACATTGACAGTTGACTTATGGTCAGAGATGAAACGATTTTGTATGCTTACTTATCAGGATTTGTGTACGAGAGTCTTCAGTTCTGGGATGTCACAGGAGGGTCCTGCTATCACAGATTGAGTTACTAAGGAGAAAAGGATCTTGAGTTACTAAGGAGAAAAGGATCCGAGAATTCATGTCTTGGAATGAGGATTTTTTTCCCCTGTTACTTTATTGGGCAGGACCATTCATTAAATGAAAAATCCCCTTGGACTTATGTGAAACTTTAAAATAGAAACATAAAAATTTATAGTAATAATAATGATGCAAATCTAATAATTTTTAGTCTATTTACTGCTGTTTAAGAATTTTATGTATTTTGTACTCCTTTCCTAGATGCATGTCATAAATAAAGGGCCTGAAAGTGATTATCGGCCAGCTGGGAATATGTGGACACATAATTCAGTTTTAGTGTCTAATATGGGACAGAGAACGCGTTAAGATCAGTTTATTTTTATGTCCCCTCTACTTGACTGGCATGTCTAAAGCGATGGAAAAATCCATATTGGAGGCGTGAGACAAATGGCTTTGCTGAGAGATATTCTGCTTTTTACAGTGAGTGTTTCTGCCTTTTACAGTGAAGACTTCAGTGGACACGTCGCCCGTCTTACAACTGAACAGAGCTGAAGAAAACATCCCCCTATTTACCCCAGAAACTGTTTTGTTTCACATGACTTTCACTCTTGATCCTGTCCTTGAAATCAATGACTGTTCCCCATTTATTTGGGACCTTTTCATTTTGCACTCACCTCACTTGGATTTCCTTACAGCCTTATCTGTATTTTTTATACCATAATCTGTCTCTCTCCCCTCCCTCAGAAATCCAGCGGGCGATAATGCTGGACAAAGGCCAAGAAAAGGAAAATGACAGGGCTCTTTGCGAAGGCTCACATTTAGAGAAAACAACAAAAAATCAATTGCTGAATCTAGATCTGGAGAGACCTCTTTGGGCCCAATACCCGTGCGTGAAAGTTGCGAGCTTTAGTGGACAGTAAGCTCAACAGGAATCAACAGCGATGTTCTGAATGTTCGTGGGGCCAGTGAAAGGGAACCACAGGGGGTGTGTCTGGGACACTTTGGGGAAGTGACACTGATAACTTATAATCTATCCAGAGAAGAATGAGCGGGATAATCAATCAGTAACTGCTATTGTTGGCCGGACTGTGCTCAATCCACTGAGAGTGGCTGAGGGGCCTTGTCTGGTTCATCCTAAAGAAGCACAAAGGACAGTCCTGAAACTGCTTTCAGTCCCAGGGGGGATGCAGCACGTCGCTCCACGTGATTCCAGAAGACTGGACTGAGAGGAAGGTTTAAACATTTAAAAGGAGCCAGTTTGGGTATAAATGCAAGACTTTCTTAATTAAGGGGACCAGCTCTCCAGGAGGGGGATTTCTTGGGAGGAGGTGAAGAATACAAGTGGGTTGTTTGCTCTGGAGGAAAACCAGCACGGCTCCTCGCTCCTCCCTCTGGATATGTCGGAAGCCTGGGATTACATGTGCCCCATCTCCTCGCCAGCCAGGGATTCTCTGGTGGCAGCGGTGGGGGGCTGGCAGTGGGCCTGAGAACCAGTGACTAGATTCAGCGTCGATTCCTGAATCCTGGAATTTCTCCAAGTCATGCTTCCTCAGTCCTTTCAAAGCTTGCGTAAATCCAAATTTCCTTGAAATACCAGAGACAGTTTTTGTCACTGAATACTGACCCATGCGCGGCTGAAAAAAGATGATTCTTTGTCCATCTACTTGGGCCTATTTTGTGAGTATAAATCCCTTGTGTTCCATGCAGGAGTGCAGAGGGTAGAGGTGTGAGTAGGGAGGTGAAAGTGGAAATGAGTGCTTTTGTGAGGAGCCCCTCTGCCCACGCCCCCAGGCAGGGCCAGGCGTCTTCCTGCAGGTGCGTTTCTGCATAAAGCTGGGCTCTCAGTGTCCCTTCAAAGCCCTGCAGTCCCAGGTAAATGACCAGGTAGGTAAAGAAAATACTGTTTGGAGTCAGAGCTTCAGACTGCCCTCTACCACCAACTGGCTGACAGCCCCTGATTATATGATTAAGGCCTCAGGTTTTGTCCTTTGCTATAAAATGTGCGAAGTTTGCTAAATGATCTCTTAACGAATCCTCCCAGCTATAATGTCTCCTGAACGTGCACCTGGCCGCCCAGCATTTATTGAACGCATCTCTCTACTGAACAAATGAGAAACGCAGGTAATTGTGGAGACAGAGCTTGACTTAACCTGGGCCAGTTCACAGAAATGAGCACAAATTTGACCTGAGTTTTTTAGACTTAATCCCACGGCACTTTTTTTAAAAAAAATATCTATTTATTTATTTTTAGCTGTGTGGGGTCTTCGTTTCTGTGCGAGGGCTTTCTCTAGTTGCGGCAAGCGGGGTCCACTCTTCATCGTGGTGCATGGGCCTCTCACTATCACGGTCTCTCTTGTTGTGGAGCACAGGCTCCAGATGCGCAGGCTGAGTAGTTGTGGCTCACGGGCCTAGCTGCTCCACGGCATGTGGGATCTTCCCAGACCAGGGCTCGAACCTCTGTCCCCTGCATCGGCAGGCAGATTCTCAACCACTGCGCCACCAGGGAAGCCCCTCTCACAGCCCTTTGGAGAGAACTTCTGAGCTTGTCACACACATTTTTTTCATGTTGTCTGTGGTCCGGAGAGGCTGGGAGAAGAGGATTCTGGCTGTTTAGTTAATCCCATCTGAGTGAGGACACTTGAAGGACCCTACCTTGTTTCCTTCTATTCCACTCTAAAAGGAGTAATAGTGCCAAACAACAAACCAACCTGGGCCCAGGTAAGCAGTGGGGAGCAGGGTCCAACCTTAGCATCTCTAAGGATCAAAGTCAAGCAGATCAGACTTCTCCATAATAGGGAGGAGTGAGCGCGATCGGTGACCACGGGGTGTCTACACGCGGGAGCAGCTCAGGCTTCCCTCTGCCGGTGCTGATTCTGGAGGGGCTGCTGGAGGGGTCTTCTGTGTTCTGATGTAGCTCCAACCAAGGCCAAGGGCCTAGGGGAGAGAAGCCTGGCTGAGGTGGGCTCAGTTCAAGTTGTCCAGAGCTGATCCTCAATGAGGCAGAAAGCAGGGTTTGGGGGTCTGTGCCTGGCTTTGTGCCAGGGTCAGACGGGGTCACCGCGTGTCTTATCTAAGTCCTCTGGGGTTAACCCAGAGTGATGGGAGTTTCCATGTGGCTGTTTCCAGGAGCCCAAGTTCAGCACTGACAGTAGAGAGGGAGAGTGAGAATGCTGAATCCACTTCTGAGAGGCCCAAGCCTTGTCCTGGCGCCAGGACCACCCTGAGCACGTTAGCTCCATGGGAGGTCAGGCCCCAGGTGGGGTCCTAGAGGCTGAGACAGGTTGTGATGTCTGGGGCTGGGGGGGTGCTGCCCATGGGGCAAACCTACCCGGAGTCCAAGAATGCAGGTCGGTGTGGGCAGGAGTGGCTGGGATGTGTCTCAGGTGGGTCCAGCACTGTCCAGAGGCAGGAGGAGGGACTCTGGGGTGTAGGGAACTGCGGAGTTTCCATCTTGGGAGAAGGCAGCTGGCGTTTGCCCTTCCAACTGGGCTTCCCTGTCTATGGGCCACCCCTGGAGAGGTGGCTTCTGTCGGCCAAGGGCGTCTGAGAAGGGGGCAGCAGAGTCATTACCAGCTCACAGTCAGAGCGAGGGGAGAGGGGGGCTGGCTCACCTGCCCAGGTAAGAGCATGTGGACGGGGATCCAGCTCCCCCAGGGTCTCTCTTTGGCAAATATGTTGGCAGCAAAATTCAGGTTGAATAATTATTACATTACTTGGACTTCCCTTCTTTAATTAGGTAATTATTTCCCAGCTTGATGCAGAGAGGTGAGCATGTACAGCATATTCAACAGTGTTTCTGAAAAATGGAAATTGTACTGTGCTGTTAGGACACCAGGAGTAGACCTGCTTATAGATCAGTAAAACCTTCAGTTTATGTCCCCAGATTGTTCCCCGTGTCTGCTTTTCCCCCTTTTTTTTTTGTAAGTCATGCTGCATCAGCATTCCCTTCAAGGGCCATTCATTTCAGGAGAGGTTTTGAAGTCAGATGGAGGTTCAAACCCTGGCTCTGGTACTGCTGTTTGACAGTCGGGAAGTCCATTAACTCCCTTGAATCTCCACACATTAAACTGGGAGAGAAACTGCCGTGGGAGTTAAATGAGTTGACGTGTGTAAGCAAGTGTCTACCACACAGCAGGTGCCAGAGAGGGTGGCTATCACTGCCGTTATTGGTACTATTTCCTTAACCAGAACACACATTTCCTGTCTGTCTAGAGCGTACTTGCCCTTCGGACCAGGTGTCCATCTCCCAGAAGCCTCCTGGCTGATCCACCACATGCATCCCTCTCTTTGAATGCTCACGGGACTTGCGATGTCCTCACACAGCTTGGTACTTGATTGTACGATGTAGTCTGTTGTCCTGAGTGTGATGATCCCTTCTCCCCTCTTAATTATAAATATTTGAAAGTCACAATCCATGCTATGGATATATGGCCCTTCACACTGGCCCTTCATAAAATTTTCTTGATTGACTGAGAGGAAGCAATTTCAGCTGCAGGTATAGCTGTAATCAGGTGTTACACTTATCATGTGAATTTCCTGATCCACGCAACTCCTTCCTTTTCCTGGCAACTGGCTAAGAAACAGGATGGTGATATGCTCCACCAGGGATTTGAATTCTCAGCCTCTTAAAAATATAAAGTGATGTGTAAAATGTTGAATCTGTGACTTTTAGACATTAAGCAGAAAAACTTAATGTACTTATTTTAGAATAATAACCATATTTAGCCAATATAAATAGTTTGTAAATAATATCTCAGCCACCTATGAATAAACCTCTAAAATACAGACTTTTCTCCTCTTTGTAAATTAGATGTACATTCTACAGTCAAAATCAAGTAAAAAAAATGAACAGAGGAACTCTTGCTGGCCCCAGAGTGATTTTCATCATGAATTCAAAAGTTTTTTCTTAAAAAATCCCAAGTTGAAAAAGGAGGTGTTTTGTACTTTAAAAGAGATGACAGCAAAATCAGTCCTATTTGTGGAGTTCTTTTGTCTTTTCTCTAAATCATGGCTGTCAGAATAAAAATTTAAAATATGGTCAAATATCAGATAAGAATTTCAACAGCATTGTGTCTACTGTATTTAGATATAATTATATTTTTTTCAATATTTTATTAACAACAGAGTCATATTATGAGAGCAAGACATATTAGCATATTTATAATTTTAGCCTCCGTGACCAGCCAGTAACTTGTGGGCTCCCTCATTTGAACAATCTTTTGTTTAAATGTAACCACCTTCCACTGCTAACAACACCATTGACCCCGATGTCAGGCAACATTATCTACTCAGTAATATGCACCAATAGCCTCATTGCATTTCATTTAGCAGAATGCTTATCAGGGAAAAACAGGAAGAGAAAAATCCACAGCTCTTTGCAAAATAAATGGAAGTAATAATAAAAAGATAGGACATTAGGAAGCAGACTGGGAGAGCCTGTGGACAGGTGTCGGAGAGACCGGGTATTAAGCCATTTGATGGTGATGATAAAACCAGGAATGCCACTGGCCTGCCTGCCCCATCCCCGCCCCCCCCGCCCCCCCATGAGTGGCTCTGGGTGGGAAGTGTGGGGGCCACAACTGAGTCCTGTTCACAACTGAGTCCTTGTCAAAAGCAAATCTCACTTCTGGCTTTTGGGTTTGAAATAAAACAAATGCAGATGCTTACAGATCTTATCAAGGAGGAGGTGGGAAGAAGCGGGAGCTGGTTACAGAGGCTCTGACGCCCGGAAAGGAGCTCCTGAAAAGATGGACTGGGCCTTCCTTCATTCCGTGAGTCTTTGTCTAACATCGCATTTGTTTCTGGCTCTGTTTAAGGCCCCTGCTCTCAGGGTCTCCACACTTTGCTTGGTGGAATCTTTATATCAAATCAGTTCCCTGTTTGGCAGGGTTGTGTAACAGCTGGAGGACGGGCTCTGGAGAGGCTGTTTGCGTTCAAACGCTGCCCTTACTGGTTGAGTAGAGAGTAGCTGCTGGATCCCTTGCTGCCTCGTTGCCCTCCTCCTCTATAAAGTACGGACAGCAATAGGACCTTCATCACCTGCGAGAGGCTTAATATGCAAACGGACAACAGCCAGACCACCTAGACAGTCGGACTCAGACCCTCAGGCTGCAGCCACCAGCTGGAGAGGCGAATCACAACCTCTCCAGCAACTGGCCGATATGGACCAATAACTGCTTTGGTCAGCAGAAATCCTCTGATTTCTGCTCCTGCTTCCAACCCAGGCCCAAGCAGAGAAAAGTCAAGGCTGCTCCCTAAGCCGTCTGGTGGGATGCCGCCCCAGCAGGGCACACCTGGACCCTTCTCCCGTGCCGGGAGTGCTCTCCCGCTGCTCTGCCTGCCTTTGGTCTCTTGCCATCACAGTCCAGGACAGACAACCTTCACTTGCTCCTCAGGGTGCTCTTCCTTGACTTACTTGTGCCTGGATGGTGCTGCTTACAACACGGCAAGCAGCGGCTCGGGTTAGTTTTAGGTGATTGTACTCAGATGTCTATGGGCACTTCCAAAATACTGCAAATCATAACTTCCTGTGTATTAGTCCTTTCAGAAGACGGTCGACTCCAGCCATGAGAATATAAATAGATGTGAGAGAAAATAGAGAAAGAGAAAAAAGGGCTATTTAAAACTACAAATGATTCAAGCTGACCCTGTACCTAAGGCACTCCTGGCCTAAACTGTCTTCTGTTTTCATCAATCTACTGTTAATTACACTTCAGATGAGAGCTTGTAAAGGAAGAGAACGAGCAAACATCGAAAAGTTGCTAAGCAGCTCCACGTGGCAAAATAACAGAAAATGGTTACCGGGTGGGTCCAGGGCACCAGGGACTGAGATGGCCCTGGAGGGAGCGAAGGACTCATAGGAGCTTGGCGGCCAAGGGCTGGAATCAGCCAGACAGAAACTCCCAGAGAAATAGTCTTCATGGTTTTCCTGGGACCTCTGAGCTCTTTGCCTCGTGATGCCACCTCCCGTCCCGCTTCCAGAACTTCATTAAAGTTTGCAACATCCCACTTGGTACCCCGACATCATTGCCAAGAAAAGAGGGAGGTCAGATATCAGGGAAGCTGAGGAATCCCACAGGGACAAGAATTAGGGAGGATTTCAGGACTGGTGGGCGGGGAACAAAGCTTCCCATTCACTTTGGGTAGAAGGCTTTATTCAATTTTACTTAAAACTCAAAGGACAGGGTGATCCCAACAGACATTCAGCTAGATTTTAAAATTAAAAAGTATAATAAAAAAGGGAACTAGGTCATATGTGGTTATCTTTTAAACTAAACCGAAAGCTTAGTTTTCAGTTGGGCTATGTGTGTGGATATTTAAGGCCATAGTACTTTTCGATTACTGGCTCTTCTTGCTCTGTTGTGTTCAAACCACAGAACTTGTGATTGAGAGAACTGCCTTTGAGTGTTATGTATTAATCAGCACACAGTTATACACAGTCTGAAATAGTGTAATGAAATCCTCCCAAGAGCACTCTATTATGGAAGAAAAAAATGAAAAAAAAATGAAACAAACCTCTGACTACATGCACTTGTAAAGGTATATGTACAGGTGCACACAACCATACATGGAAAGGTTATTTTACTCATAGCATCTTTGATACCGTTGAACATTTGTGATAATGCCATATTTCCCAGACAAAAACTGGTTTTTTGCAAAGCTTTTTTGGAGCGTGATACTTTACTATGGAATTTTTTTTTGCCATTAGCAACGACCAAAAAAAAGTTGGAAATGTGGTAATGTACATTTTTAATGGCATTCCTAAATTTTTGATCAGGAATTAAATGGCTGTGTGTAGTTGTGGTTATCTGAAAATTGTGGGGCACTAATTTTAGAAAATGTTGGTGGAACTAATGCCTGATTCTGCTTGGTAAATACACGGCAAAGACTCCACAGGAAGTAACGGGGCGAACGAACATGAAATCAGACCTGGTTCTATCATTTCCAAACTCAGAGGCCGTGGGCTGGCTATTTAATTTTTTGAACTTTCCTTATGAGAACTGATGGTAATAATCACCTTTCAAGAGTTATTTGCATCAAATACTGTGATAAGCCTAGCTCAGTGCCTGGCTCACACAGATGTTCATAAGTGATAGTGAGTTTTTTATTATCATAGATATTGTTGCTATTATTATCATTACACTGGGTAAGAGGCTGACTGTTGTTGACTTTGGCTTGTTTACTGGTCCAACACTAGCTACTTTAATAACTCCTTTAATATTCCCTGGTTAGAATATCAAGTTAACCTTACTGAGAAGAGTATTTAGGATGCTGAGGTGGGGTCATTTATTTCAAGCACTCAGACAGTAATGTTGACCATCTTTCAATCTGAAAGAGAAGCAATTGCAGAATCACAGAATATTTCTGCCAGGAAGGACGCTGAATAATTGTTGAACCCACTCACCTACTCTCCCAGCCCCCGCTCCAGCCACCATGTGGTGAGGATACTTAGGCCAAGAAAAAGTACATTTTTCAAAGTCAGGCAGCTAATAACAGCCCATAGTAAAGCCAGAACAGGAACCTGGTCTCCCATCCAGGGCTTACTCCTTTCAAAATCAAGCTTAGATTTGAGCTTGTTGGTATTACAGCAAGTATTGCAGCAGCCTTTTCTGGCGTATCAAAAAAATATGGTATAACAAAAGTTAATTACACACAACCAGCCAAGTAAAAAAAAAAATCTCAAACTATAATTCATGGTAGAATCTTTGTGGTTTCCATGGTAATGGGAGGTTGAGAGTTTTCAAATAGAGCAATCTTGCACAAGAAATGTACTTGGTGATTTTCCCGACATCTCATAAGTGGTTAATCAGGCCAGATCCGTCATGATGTTACTGGGAGCTGAATGTTAGAGGAAAAAGCAGGCTGCGTTTCAGTTCAATCCCGTGGGTACCACACTCAGCGCTTCCTTTGAGCCCAAGCTCTGCTCCAGGCAGCGTGATCCTGAGACAAATGGGGAGGGTCCTTGGTGGGCAGGATCCACTAGAAGGGGTCCCTCTCAAACACCCTTTCATTGCTGCAAGAGTCCCAACAGTGCAACAAAAGCAGGTCTGGGGCTGCGTGCACTGGTTCACAGTAAAACCACTGACTGAATCACAAACAAAAAACAAAACTAGAAACAAACAACTGGCAGAACAATTATAACAGCAAAGTGTGCCCATGTTTTTCTATTATGAGGCTGACAATTACTTTACTGCACTGATGTAATAAGACTTCTGCTCGCTGCCGAATCTCCCTCCCTCCCTCCCTTCCTTCCTTCCATCCATTCATCATAGTTTACTTGCTTCCATTATATCTTGTAAGTGGTATTTATTTGCATATATAAAGGCTATTAGTTCTGTGTGTTGATTTTTCAACATGCTACTGATAAATTATCTTATTTTTTGGTAGTGGATTTCTATCAATTCCTCTGGTTTTATCTCTGGTTTTATCTGCAAGTAAGAATGACTTTATCTTTCTTTCCAACTCTTTCTCTTGTGTAATTGTGTGACTGCACTGTTGGATATCTCCACACAATGCTAAAGAAAAGGGGGTGTACAACGTATTTGTGTTTGGACTGAAAAAAATATATAACAATGAGGAATCATCTGAGATTAACAATGGCAAAACTATAAACAAAATATAATTATTGAAAGAAAAGTTTCTTACATATATATGGATTCTACAGGTATTCTTGAAGTGCTGTCACTTTCTATTGTACTGTTTTTAACTTGAATAAGTGATTTTTCAAAATGCATTTTCTGAATTCTTAGGGATGACCATATGATTTCTGCTTAACTGTATTAATATGAGATATATAATACATAAAGTTAAAAGAGTTAATTGTTAAGAGCTAAAAAGTTATAAGTTAAAAGTTAATAGATTTCCTATTATTAAAGCACTCCTGCATCCCTAAAATAAATCTTCCTTGCTCAGCTGTATTAGTTCTTAATGGGACATTAGATTCAGTTTGCTTGTATGTTATATAAGATATATGTATTTATTGGGTTGGCCAAAAAGTTCATTCAGTTAATGAATATGTTGTTCCATAAAGTTCTTGGTGAAAATGAAAAATGTGTCTTTTATTTTTACTTGAAACCAAATGAACTTTTTGGCCAACCCAATACATTAATAAGTGAAAATGGCATATAGGGTTTTTTTTGGTCAGCATTTTGTCAGGCTTGGGGAATCAATATTTTACTTTCTTCATAGAAAAAAAATTGAGGTCTTACTTTTTCTGTGCTCTGAAATAATTTAAGTGACATAGTGATTTTCTGACACTTAAAAACATGGTAGAATTCCTTTGCAAAACTATCTAGGCCTAGTGCTTTTTCTCTTTCTTATGGTAGTTTATCTGTTAGACTTTCTCTAATGGGATTAATTTTGTTAAATTGTATTTTTTGGAAAAGTTATGTTTTTCACTTAGGTTTTCAAATATTTTTTTTAGTGCACATTAATCTCATAATTTAAAGAATCTATTTTAATGGTTATTTCTTTAGGTGTATTTTCTGTTCTTGATAATTAGTGCTTTCTCCCTTTCCTCTCTTCTTTAAGGTTAGCTGTTTTTTTTTTTTTTTTCCAATTTTGTTGAATTTTTCACTTATTTATTTATTATGTTATTTGGAAACTCTATTTATTTTTTCTTCATTTTCTCAATCAATAAGTCTTCTTTTAATTCCTTCCTTTTGCTTTTTATTTTGTCTTGCCCTTTTTTAGTTTTTGTAGTTGGGTGATAAACTCATTTACCTTCTTTTTGTCATTTCTATTTAAAATGTTATTGTATACTATACATTTTCTTCTATTTGGTTTTAGTTGGATTCCATGAGTTCTTATATATTTTCATTATTACTTTCAAGAGTTTCTGAAATTTTGCTTTGACTTTCCTGTCTTACTCAAGTGTGTGTGTGTGTGTGTGTGTGTGTGTGTGTGCATGCTTGTGTGTGTGTGTTCAGTTCTCCCTCTCTCCCAGCCATGGTTTAACTTCGCAGTTAAAAGAAGCTAAAGGAAGGTCTTTTTGCTTTAGATCTTGATATCCATTTTAATTTTCAATATTTTTGCATAATGATCAGAGAGTGTTGGTTTTATTATTTTTATTTGGGACATTGAAGTTCTGGTCATAACCTAAGTTTTCCCAAGTTTTGAGAATGTTCCAGATGCACTTAAATGCTCTTCAAATACAATGCAGTACTACCTAGTTGGGTTTAGAGTATGATTTACAGCAATACAATATGCCTTCTTGATGTGTTGTTTATGTCCTCTCCATTCTTTTCATATCTTTGCTATGTTTTGTGGTGAGACAAGTATGTGAAGGTCTCTTATTATTATGTCTCTGTCTGTATAACTCTGTGTTGCTTGTAGTTTCTGCATTATAAACAATGTTGCTGTTTTATCTGGTTATATTTCTCAATGACTGCTAGATCTTTATTGTTAATTGTATCCTTCAGCATTATGAAGTGTGGACCCTTCTTTGCTATTAAATGCTCTACCGTCTGGGTTTCTCTGCCTTCTTGCCAGCATTTGTCACGTATCAAGGTGTGACACCTGCTTCGTTTTCATTTGCATTCACCTGGCATTACTATATTCATTATTTACCTTTAATCTCTCTAGAATATTCTCATTCGTGTTTCCTGTGTAAGCATTGTATTATACCACCAGCACCAGAAATGAAAGAGAAAATTTTACTACAGGTTTAATAAACATTAAGGGGAAAAAGAGATGACATTCTGAACAAGTTAATGAAAACAGATAAGGCAACTTAGATAAAAGGGACACATTCATAGAAAAGTAAAATTAACCAAAACTGAATGCAGATGAAATAGCAAATATAAAGAGCCCTATGTTAATTAAACTAATTTAATTAATTATGAAAAACCTTCCCAAAAAGAAAATTCCAGGCCCAAGTGTGTTCACTATGAATTTTCTAAGAGAGGAGCAACACAATCTTACATATTTCAAAAATTAGAGCAGAAGGGAACACTTCCCAATCAGACAAAAAAAGGAAAATTTAAGAAGTATATTCTTCATAAACAATCACCTAAAAACCAAAATTACTCATGGGCATAGATGCAAATATCATTAATGATTTATTACCAAACCAAATCCATCAATAGATGAAAAAGATAACATACCATAACCTAATGGAGTTAATCCAATAATACATTTGTTTTAACATTTTGAAATAAAATAATATAATTTACTATCTTACAAAATGAAGAGGGAAAGACATACAATCATTTCAATAGATGCAAAGAAAACTGACAAAATGTAATACCCACTGATGTTGAAAATAAGAATCTCAACAAATTCTCAGGGAATTTACTTAACCTGGTAAAGGTTATCTATAAAAAATTTACAGCTACTCTCACATTTTATATGAAATATGAGTTATTTCTCCCTAAGACCAGGAACAAGGGAGATATCTACTCCTACCACTTTTATTAGTCATTATACCAGGTGTCCTAGATGATATTACAATAAATAATGAAAACTCCATAAAGGGCATAAGTATTTGAATGGAAGAATTAACTCTATTTTCAGAGAATCTTCTTAAGCAGAGAGAAAATCCTAAATAATCTACAACAAACTTGATAATCAAATAATTGAATTCAGAAGATTTCAGGATACTGGGTCAGTATAAAAAAGCCAATTGTATTTTTACATATGAGCACCAAAACTTGATAAATGAAATTAAACAGAACATTCCATTTACAATGTTTTCTAAAAAGACAAAATACTTGGGAATATGTTTAGCAAAAGATGTGCAAGATCTTTATACTGAAAATCGTAAAATATTGAGAGGAATTAAAGGCCTGAATAAATGGTAGATGTACCACGTTCAGGAATCAGAAGAGTAATTTTGAAGGTGTCAGTTCCCCACAGTTCACTGTGCTTCAAATCAAAATCTCAGAAGAGTGTTTTGAAGAATGAACAAACTGACTGTAAAATCTATATGAAAGTGCAAAGGACAGAGACTTTTAAAAAACAGCCATGAAAAATAACAACAAACATGGAGTACTTATTCTACCTGTTATCAGGACCACAGGTTACTGTAGTCAAGACAGTGTAGAACGGGCACAAATATTGGCAAATGGTTAAAGTCACAGAACAGAGAACCCAGAGACAGACCTGCACTTGAATAGACAACAGATTTTCAACAAACGCACCAAAACCGTGCAACAGGCAAAGTGAAATCTCCTCAATAAATGGTGTTGGAACAATGTTATTTTCATGGACCCCAAAATAGACTTCACCTTCTGGACCTCATGTTATACACAGAAATCAGTTTGGGATGCATTGTGGATATAAACATAAAAGGTAAAACTATAAATCTTCAGAAAATAACATAAATGAGTATCTTCACAACAGGGGTGAGCAGATGTTCCGTAGACAGATCACCCAAGCAATAACCATAGAAGAGTTAAGTGATAAATTAGTTGTCATCAAAGTTTTTAAATCTCTTCCAAAAGACATCATTAGGAAAATGAAAAGGAGGGTCCATAGTGGGGATGAATGTTCACAGAACAAATATTTGAAAGAACAGTGGCATCCAGCATGTACAAAGGTCTCCTATAACTCAATAACAAAATTACAAGCAGCCCAATAAAAATGGGTAAAAGATGGCATGAGACACCTCCCACAGGAAGACATGCAGGTGGAGAGTAACCATAGGAAAATGAGCAACCGCTGCATGCTGACTAGACCGCTGCAGTGCAAAAGCCCGAAATACAGAATATTGGTGGGATGAGAAGCACCCAGAATTCATATATTTTTGGTTGGAGTGTAAAAATGTTAAAGGCATTTTGAAATAACACATAGCAGTTTCTTATAAAAATAAATATGCAACCACTCTAGGGCCCAATAATTCTACTCCTGGGGTATTTACCCGAGAAGTGAAAATGCAAGTTCACAAAAAGACTTGTACAAGGATATTCATGAAGCTCTATTTGTAATAGACAAAACCTGCAGACAGCTCAGGTGATAATTAATACAAGGATATATGAACAAACTGTGATATAGCCCTACAATGGATACTAATTAGCAACTAAATAAAAACTACTGATACATGCAATAGCATAAGTGAATTTCAAAAAACAAATGAGCTGAATGAAATATGCATTAATAAAGAAGATTACATATTGCAGGCAATACTTTCTATGTTGAGATAAAAGATCTGAACGTTTACTTTGGTGGTGGTCGTGGGGGTGAGAGCCCGGTGGACTTAGGAGGAGAGTTTCTGGGGCAGTGGCAACGTTCTGTAGCTCAGAGTCTGCGTTGCACAGCAGCAACTATGTGATGATTCAGACACTGAAAGATTTCAGAAATGGGAATTATTAATTCTAGGCTATAAAATAACTAAGTATGAAATATTTAAATAAATAAATATTTACCACAGAAAAGTGAGCAAGCAGCAAAAGACAATTAAGGAGAGCCAGGCAGGTTTGAAAACAAATGGAACAAATAGAAACGAAAATTACAAAGGCTGAATTTTAAAAGTCAATGAACAAATTAAGAATCAGATCTGACTCAAATGAAGGGAGAATTCATGAAGTACAAGATAAATCTGAGGAAATTACTCAGAATGTGTGACAGAGAAAACTGGATAGAAGTTAAGGGATATGAAGGCTTTAGTAAGAGTGTTTAACAAGAAGTAAAGACAGTTCCCAATGGAAGCAGTGAGCCCAAGGGGACAGAAGTGTCAGTGGAACTGCAGAGGAACACTGATCACACGTACAGAGAGCACAAGCACCACCTAGGAGAAAAAAATAAAAGGAAATAGATATCCCAGTATGTCATAATGATACTGTGGAATAAAGAAAACATAAGGATCTTAAATACAGACAGAAAGGCACACTGTCCGCTAAGGAACTTCCCAACTACAAAAGTGGAAATCAGACGACAGAGGGAAAAGGTCTTCAAAATGTTGAGAGAAAATGAACGAAACTTAGGTTTGTATACCAGCAAAAACATCTTTCAAGAAGAAGAGTAACTACAGATATCTTCTGATAAACAGGCACTGAGAGTTTTTCTCCAGCAGATCTACACCAAAGGAGCCTATAACAAACGGGCTTCAGAAAGGGGAAAATCACAACCAGAAAGAAGGTTTGTTGTAGAAAGTGTACTTATTTTTAATAAATCTGAGATAGTTACAACTAGAGAAATGACTTCCGTTGTTTGATATTTATTTAGAAATTTTAAGAAAATAATTAATAAATAATACATCCTGAGCATCTGGGTAGACTCTCAACTCTTGTGCTCTGTTGAGTTCTCTAAAAATATGTTGTCATGGCTTTGTCTTTCTTAGTAGAAAAAATAAAGGTCACTGCATTTCTATTCATAAAGATGTTGAACATCACAAAAGAATTATAAAATCTGGACAGAACTTGAAAATGTGTGTAGTCAGTCCCTAATTGCAATACAAAATGAAAAGTTGAGGTATTTGCGGGGGGGGAACTTAATTTTTAATTGTTGATTCAAGGGTTATATATGAGAATTTCTTAATTTGGTAAATTCATTCTAGTATATGTATCTATCTAACATCAATCATATAAGAACATTGAGAGGATAGTTTTGAAATTCTCAACCAGTAGCCTGAGTATCAAGCACACATGATCTTCAAACAAAGAGACTTTAAGTAAAAGAGGAACTTTAAAAAAATTTACACAGTATAATCTATATTTTCATAAAATGATACACAGATCTTGATGAAACTTAAGATATATAGACAAGGTCCATAGTCTAATTCACCTGCTTTCCACAGAAAGGAACATTCATGAGGAAGATTAGGGCACATTAGAGGAACTTTACTAGGCTGTCCCAGAACGTCCATTCTTAGGATGTATCGTAATTCAGCTAAGCACTTTTCTCCTGCTGCGTATTTAGGCTGTTTCCAATCTACATCTTCATAAATGATGCCATCACAGACATACCTGCACACAGATCTTAACACGAATCTCTGATTAGGAAGGTGAAGCTGATTCCTAATACAGAAGTAACGAGTAAATGGATCTGAACTCCAAAAGATCTCTATCGACAATCCCAAAGACAATCTCTATCGACAAAGCAATTTGCAGTATTCTAACACCAATATTCCCATAAGCAGTGCATGATAGCTCTCTTTTCACTGTGCTTTGGCCAAAATTTGGTACTCTAATTTAGATACATTTTAGGCCTTTTGAAATGTAAATTATGGCATCTAGTATACTTTTGCATTTTGTTGCTTATTAGTAATGTTGCACACATTTTATATATGTATTGAGCTTTTTTCTCTTTAGATATTTGCATATATTCCTATGTTTCTGTTCATATTTTATTATTTATTTGTAAGAGTATATGTTAAGGCTCTTAACTCTGTAATTCTTGAAGCAGATAACTTTCTGAGTTTGTTGAGTTTGTTTTGTGTGTGTGAGAAAGAGAGTCAGAGGGACTTAATATTATTTTCCTTTCTTTGATTTGTTTCCTAACGGACTTATACATTGGCCAGTGTGCAATAGGCCCTATTTTAAATGTACTTATTCAGAGTGGATAATTTTATCATGTTTACCCAGTGTTTTAGTTTGTTCTTTAGATGTTGGTTACTTAATTAAGGGCCATAAATGGTTACACTAAAAAAAGCTGTTTTATAGTTGTTTACCTGTATCTAATAATCTATTTGAAGATTCAATGTGGGTATTTCTCATCATGCTACAAAAAGGCAGACTGTATCAATCCTTTTTTTTGGATGTATGGAATGATTTACTGACAAAACCAGTTTATAGGTTGCATCTACTAAAGAGGTATTTAGTAAGGGAACAGTTATGCATGAAAATCTATTTGTTTTCCCAGAACTTTGCAAATCTGTGAAGATGAAAACTCATGTTACCACCTGTTTGTTCTGCTTCTTCTTCCTAAGGAATGTATGCTCTCTCTGAGAAATCCAGGCAGCACTATGGACAGGGTGCTAAATGAACAGGAGGTGATGTGAGGGCGCAACACAGCGTATTATGGAAAAATCCAAGGACTCGGAAAATTAGAAGTCACCCAGAATCACAATGGACATGCATATGTGCATGTGTGAGTATGCATGTGGATGCATGTATGTGTGTTCACGTGTGGTTATGAGAGCTGTGAGGGAGTAAGGCTCTAGGGGTAAAAATAGAGTTACCATACGATCCAGCAATCCCACTCCTGGGTGTCTATCTGGAGAAAATGCTAATTTGAAAAGATACATGCACCCTAATGTTCATAACAGCACTATTTATAATAGCCAAGACATGGAAGCAACCTAAATGTTCACCGACAGATGAATGGATAAAGAAGTTGTGGTACATATAGACAATGGAATATTACTCAGCCATAAAAACAAATGAAATAATTCCATTTGCAGCAACATGGGCAGACCTAGAGATTATATACTAAGTGAGCTAATCCAGACAAAGATCATATAATATCACTTACATGTGGAATCTAAAATATGACACAAATGCACATATCTATGAAACAAAAACAGACTCACAGACATAGAGAAAAGACTTGTGGTTGCCTTGGGGAGGGGAGTTGGGGAGGGATGAACTGGGAGTTTGGGGTTAGCAGATGCAAACTGTTATTAGGATGGATAAACAACAAGGACCTACTGTATAGCACAGGGAACTATATTCAATATCTTGTAATTAGCTATAAACTAAAATATATTACAATATAATATATATATGTGTGTGTGTGTATATATATATATATATATGTATATATATATAACTGAATCACTTTGCTGTATACCTGCAACTAACAAAGAAAAAAAATCCCGGGGATAGGATGGGTCTGCCGCACAGTTAGAGACCAGGGAGTCTTCTGTCAAACTTTTCCAGTTCACCTGAGCAGGTATACAGTTTAGATTTTGGAAGAAAACAGAGAACTACTGTTCTTCAGAGAGAAATGAATACACAGACTTCCTTCCGAACATGAAGTGCTGAATGGGGTGGACTTGAAAATGTAGCTGCTATTTGGAAATTATGGAAGAAATTCTCTCACTGCACTTTTACTCTTAAGTCTTAGGGGAAATCCTCAGCAGATAAAATATAAATTAATATGTTTTGTGAAAACTCAGAGAAACTCTATTGTGATTCTTTCGTATGATAAGCTTTAGCCATCTGTTTCAAGTTTTCATTTTCTTAGTATTTAATCTGTGCTTAAAAATTAATTTATATCATGAAAAGTGACGAAGCTCCTCACTAATTCATGACTCAGTTTAACAAGATAACCATTGAATAGATGAAGTTCTAGCCCTTTTTTCATAGTGATTAGACTTCAGCAGACATATTTTTTCAAACTAATAATAACGAAAATTAAAATGACCCTTTAGTATTACTTTTTACCAGTATCTACAGTTCTGTGATTTCACTATATTCATAGAATGAATGTTAGAAAAATCTTACATTAAACTTTATAGACAATGTGATAGATGTGTTAACTGCAAGAAAATTTCAGATTAACAAGAATACAAAAGAAACTATATCTTCCTATGTTTATAATGTTACGTTCCCGATAATAGAGACTAGATATTTTTAACATAGAACTTTTTCAAATATTTTTTACTATCTTTAAATCATGCTTAAAAACTACAGCTTCATATTTTTATTCAGAATATAAAGATAATATGATTCTACCTTTTATGAAATTCTAAAATGATTTTTATGATTCATGTAAGTCTTCCAACACCAGATATCGGATATGTTCACAGAAAGGCACTGGATTGGAAGCCACGTGTCATGTGTCTAGTCCTGGCTCTGGGTGTCGGGATGAACGCCAACCTTTCTGAGTCTCTGTGATGTGATTCTAGGCCCCCCTTTCTGCGGAGACTGATGAAAACAGGATTACATAGGGATCAGGTGCTGCCATGAGGCAAGCGCGGTGCAGGAATCAAGTATCCAGTTTCCGGGTGGGAAGAGCCAAGGGGCTCTCGGGGGTTACTGGAAAGAATCAACAGTCACTCAAAGGAGGGGTCATTTTACAGCTGCTGCACGACTCGGGGAGGAAGACCACCTTCTTCAAATCTTCAGTTGGCTTGATCTAGGTCTGTCCTCCAAGCCCGATCGATGACAGGGCTATTTTCTGTCTTCTTCTTTTCAGTCTAGCTGATTCCTACTCTTACAGTCCCTGAAAAGTTCTTACTGTCTCAAACTATAACAAGCAACCACAATATCTGGTACGTTACTACGCTTACATATGCTATAAAACAGTCCAGGGAAGGAAGATTGACAGTCCTGGTGGAAGGTGTCCAAATTTCAGATTGGTTGGTGCAATCCAACGGCACAGAGACAAAGGAGCCGCTAACAGCGTTAACTGCCCACTGTACAGCTTAACTCGGGTAACACTTGATCCCTATCAACACTGATTTCTTCATTTGCAAATATCGATAGTGATACAGACACATGCCTTGCAAAGTGAGGTAATGTATATGAGAGACCCTCCCCTCTCATCGCTGGTGCACAGCAGACCTGCAGCAACAAACTCTGCTCACTCTTGCCCCATCTCCCTTGTCCTTTTTAAGAAATTCCTTCCATGATTCTTTCCTGCAACGATTCTTTCCTGCTGTTATGGTTCCAGATGGAAACAGAGATGGAAAAATGTTGGCTTGCCTAATGAGAAGCGTAAGCCTGATGGTCAGAACATGGGTTTAAAATGGTTTATAATGTTCATAAATTGGTTTTATGATTGTATTGCTTTTATGGACCTGGATTATAGGCCTTTGCAGGCTCTTGCTCTTAACTGCCCACACACCCGGCCGTCTGCTTGTGGAGCCTGAGGCTGTCACCTTCACTGCCTCTCAACAGTGTGACTGTCTCAGCTTCCCCGGGGTGAGGCCCAGCCTTCGTGCCTGCCATGCTGGGGGCCACCTGGAATCATGGCGCCCACCTCTTCCTAATGCAGACGAATTGTCATGAAACGGGAGTGGGGTCTGAACATCCTACTCAGAGCCATGCGGTGGAATCTGGGAGTGTGGCGGAATCAACACCTGTGGGGTGTCCTTGGGCCCACGGGTGACAGAAAGGAGGTTGTAAACATTCATCTTCCTTCTCCCTCCGGGGCTCTGTTCTGAGGGGTGGGGAGGCTCAGAGGGACCTGCCTGGGGGACTGAGCAGCAGCTGTTTTCCCTGAGATTGTGTCAACCTCTGCAACTTAGAGCCTTGCATGTTTTCTCTCCTTTCTTGTCTCACCTTCGCCCCCTTTATCCCCATGTAGTCTTTCCGTGTTGGAACTGCACTTCTTAATCAAGTCTTAGTGTGAAAACTGTGCCTGGCCCTCTCCTTTCTAGGGAGCAGAGAGAACTAGGAAAACCGCTACTGTGATTTGCCCTCAAAGGCAGATCTGCAGACTGGAAATTGGGGGGTGAACTGCCCACTAACTACCTCAGCTTTCCGCTCAGCAGGAAAGTGTGAGCCCTACTTCAGCAGGAGACACCTTGCCCAGAATGTAGGGCACAACCACACCCTCCGAGGCAGAGAACACTCCCCATTTGGAAAGCATTGTCCACTGGCTGCTACCGGGTCCCGCAGGTACCCAGCTACTGCCAGTGCTCAACGTCCAGCACTCCAGCATCAGAGATGATGCTTAGCTCTGGGTATGGCACCATTCCTTGATGGGGCAGTGGGGTAGGTCACACAAGAGACAGCAGGACAGTTACACCTGCATAAGAGGGAGCAGCCATATATCCCACTGGGATTGCACATGCTACAGGTGTGGGTGTACCTTCCCTGCCGGGAATACCTTAGCCATTGCAACACCTGAGGCCAAAATTGCCTGACCAACAGAGTTAGTAATTCACACAACTTTACCTCCAACCCAAAGACCTGTTTAAAGGAGAAATATGTGTACCAATGGACTAAGTATGCAGAACGTGCTGTTCTCTCCTTGGGCTCATTGCCTCACCTGGGGCACTGGACACCTAGAGCAGTGGAACGACCCACTGACTATTCAGCTTGGTCACCTTGTTTCTTCAGTGTTTTCTCAGTGTTTTTTGAACCCACAGAGTTCTAGGGGAAAACACATAAAGGATAAATTTGAAAGGTGATATGGAAGCACATTCAGGACAAGTGTCACAGAAGGACTACACTGAATATGATGCTACAATGCACAAGAAAACATCTAAAAAGCACAGCCCTTTGTTGGTACTCAGCAAGATTTGCACACTATTTACAATGGTGTGATATTCTCCCAATTTATTTAAAATATAATTTAACACATCTGTTATTAAAATGAGGGGTTGAAATTGGAAAGGTAAACATATTTTTTATACTAACATCAGTTGATAATTTTTTATATTGGGAAATAAGTTCTATGCAGTGAAGGGATTAAGAATTGAGTGATATTTTAGCCCCCAAATGTCAAACTAATCTTGCATTCCTGAGATCAATATGATTTGGTAATGAAGCATTATTTATATATATGCATATACACACATATGTATATAATATTAAATGAATATATAATATATATACACATATAAAGTATATTATATATATATGCTTTACTTTGTTAACATTTTACTTTTTTTTTCTAATGAGTGATTATTGACTTTTAATATTCCTTTATTTTTTAGTCTTCAATAGAAACTGGTTTCAAGATTATGTTTGCCTCATAAAAGAAATGCATTGGAAATGTTCTTTCAGCTCTTCAATATAAATATTTATAAATATAAATAAAGCTCTACTTTCAGTTTATTCAATATTTGGTAGAACTAATTTTTCATGTCAATCTTGTCACTCCCATCAGTTTGTGTTGGTGAAAGGGACAGTCCAAAGTTTTATACTAATTAAGGCAAAAAAAATCAAGTTTCAGTAAACTCATGAATAATTCACTGGATAAAGTTATTTCTCTGACCTCATGCTTGGTAATGGGGCATGCAGTTTAATGCTCCCTGTGCTATGATGGTCCATCCACTGAGGATCACATCTCATCCTTGTTGGGTAAGTTACTTTAAAGCTTCTTCATCAAAATATACTCATTAGGGACTTCCCTGGTGGCACAGTGGTTAAGAATCTGCTTGCCAATGCAGGGGACATGGGTTCGATCCCTTGACTGGGAGGATCCCACATGCTGCAGAGCAACTAAGCCCGTGTGCCACAACTACTGAAGCCTGCGCGCCTACAGCCCGTGCTCTGCAACAAGAGAAGCCACCACGGTGAGAAGCCCACGCACCACAACAAAGAGTAGCCCCTGCTCACCGCAACTAGAGAAGGCCCTGGGCACTGAAGACCCAACGCAGCCAAAAATAAATAAATAAATATATTTTAAAAAAAATGTACTCATTAGCCACGAATTGCTTAGCTATAATTCCTTGTAAAAATTCCTTGTAATTCCTTGTAGAATTCCTATAATTCCTTGTAAAAAACTTTTTTTTTACAACTTGATTTGGGTATAATTGACATGCATTTATCTACATATTTTAAAACGTAGAATTTGATGAGTTTTGACATATGTATATACCTAAGAAATATTACTGCAATCAAGATAATAAATATATACACCACTCTCCAAAATTTCCTGTCTCCCCAACCCCTTATCCCCAGGTAACAATTTCTATTATTTCTTCCAACTTGCTCACTTTTAATTTTTTAAAATAGTTTCCTTTCTTTGTTTCAGGACAGACTCAACTGTTTATAACACAGATTTTGTTTTGAGAATCAGTGATCCTGGGAAGAGCTTGTTCTGCAAAGTATTGGGTCCTCCTCTTTTGCCGCATTTCCGTTTCACTTTTTTACTTTGCAGTCTAAAAACAGGTGAACATGCACTGCCGAGCTGATTGCTTGTTCCAAACTGCAGAGCATGGCAATGCCAGGCAGCATCTGTTCTCTTTGACAAGACTCTTGGAGGTTGACTTTGCTAGACGTTGAAGGTCTGGTTGGCAGATGTTAACATAAAAACCAAAAATATAATTATTGGAAAATTAGTTGATGGCTTTTTCAGTATGTCAGAAAAAGGCAATATTATATTTCTAGTATATGTTGATTTGTCTGCTCAGAAATAAAAACAGAGAAAGATAGCCTGATGTTTTCCTTTGAAGATTTTTCAAATAGAAGTTTCACATATTAAAGTTGTGGATATAAACTCTGGGTGCAAAGTGGCTTCCTCAGCCCTTTGACTGCCGAGTCACTAAGAAATCCAATTTTAATTATAAATAGGTTGACTTTTTTTCCATTAAAATCTCCTCATGTTCACATTTTACTTAGATATAATTAGGATCAAATATCAAATAGTGGATTCTGGGTTGGTTAGCCCCTTTTCTTGGTAACTAGATATTCCACTGGGTTGATTTTTTTCATATACTTTCTCAGGCCTGGTTCTTTTAAATCTTCTGAACATCCTTTTGGAACTGACTCAGTTGGTTATAAAACACTAAAACCAATGCTATCTCCTCCAAGGCATGTCTCATGGCCCCAAGTCATTCTTTATTATTTGTGTTCATTTTTTAAACAAAAATATGTTATAGTTCTAAGTACTCTGGTGAAGTATCAATAGAGCCCAAGGCTGGTATGCAAAATATAATCCTCAGAAGGTTATAGGAATGTGAATTCAGACTTGAAAACGGACATGGGGACAGAGAGGATGAAGGAGGGAGAGACCGTATAGGAATAAAGAGTGGGAGAGAAGCAATGCATCAGGGGATGTGTACAGGCAATGAGGAGACAATCAGAGAAACCTTCTTACTGAATTAAATTAGGTAGGGGCATGAGTTCTCTTAAAAACGCTCTTTTATGAAAATCAATCCCTTCATTCAGGATGAATTAAGTTCCTATTATAAACACAAAACCATTCTGGAAACCATTCCTAATCTTGGCTTTTCCTAATTATGCAGTGACTTGGAATCCTAAAGCATCAACACTGAATGTACATGGAGTTTATATCTACTCTAAATAAAGCAAAGAGAAATAGATTAGTATAGCATTTGGAGTCAGAGGCAGGATGCTTACTATTTATGAGCAAGCATTTATATCCCAGTCTTTTTCAGACAGAGAAAGACAAATACCATATGATATTACTTATATGTGGAATATAAAATATGATACAAATGAACTTATTTACAAAACAGAAACAGACTCACGGAAATAGAGAACAAACTTACGGTTACCAAAGGGGAAAGGGTGGGGAAGGATAAATTAAGAGTTTGGGATTAGCAGATACACACTACTATATATAAAATAGATAAGGAACTGTATTCAATATCTTGTAATAACCTATAGTGGAAAAGAATCTGAAAAAAATATATCTCTGAATCACTTTGCTATACAACAGAAACTAACAGAACATTGTAAACTAGCTATACTTCAATAAAAAAATAAATATACCCTACTCTTTTCCATCACACTGTAAGGGTTTTCAGTGAAGATAGGTCACTTGAATTATACTTTGTGGATGGTGAAAATAATTACTTTAATGTGCTTTGCTGTGCAATAAAGTTTTCTGTTTTGAGGGAGAAAAACTGGCAATGTATATCATAGTCAAATATAGAAATGTAAGAAGAAATTCATTTCAGTGTTTTTTCATGCTTGGTTCCATTCTTGCTTACAGTGCACACACACATATTTGTTGAATTCAAATTTTGATAATCCATAGTCCTTTGTTTCCCAGTTAGATTTACTGATAAATTGCTTCTTTTCTCTTCCTTTTTCTTTTGCCCATAACTTCTTAACCTTTACATAGCTCAGTTCTTTCATGTGTACATATCTCTTTGTAATTTAGTTATCAATATTCTCACTCCCTTTTTATTTTCTTTGTAATGAGCTAGTAAAGCATAGCTGTTCCATTTTTCTCAATATTTCTGTGTCATTTGAAAATATGTTTATCCTTGAATGAGTATATGACTGAGAGATACTTTTTACATTAATCTGATATCATTTTATTAGGAGAATATAACCCATTTACATTTATTGTTAAAATGGAAATTATTTATATTAATCTAGCAGCAATATATTACATTTTCTCTTTATTATACATTTTTGTTGTTTTCTTATATCCCATTGCTAACTGATACTGATTAATGAAATGTTACTGTTTCTCATATCATAATCCTAATAGTCCTAGCCCTCTAAATTTTTATAAATACATTTAAACTTTTGTGTCTTTATCAACATCTATAGAATAGAAACATTTCTGTGGCTCCCACTGATATAAATATGCCTTTATTTCGCTCCTAATTCCACTCTACTACAAATATCTGAGGTTTTTCTTTTAATGGTCTTTAATTTTAGTTTTGTTTTTTGACATTAAGCATCTTTAACTTAAAATTTAAACCACTGAATTAAATTTTATAAGACATATTATCAACAATTATTTTGACCTAACTCTGAATTTTACTAGAGTTAATGATTATCACTATTTTTTCTACTATATCATTTCTTCTTTTTAATGTTTATTATTCTTAGGTTTTGCTTCTTTGACTTATATACAGCTTGAGTATGTATAGGAGGTATGTTTTCAGAATCATATTCCTATAAACATTCCTTTAGTTGCATCTAATTTTTAGTAAATTTGATTCTTGGTTTTGGAGGTGCTGATGCTTCTGTTACCTCATTACACTCCTGGGTAGATGTTCAGGGTAATCAGTCAGGATGACGTATGTGGCTTTGCTGACCATTGGGAGTCACTGTATGGTTTTCCTAGAGCCTCTTCTGAGCGTGGCAGTGCCTTCATTCCCTGGGAGGACTCCATCCCATGTGTTTCCTGGGAGGGAAGTCTTCTGTCCCACATGCTGGCAGGGGGTCAGCCACAGTGGGCGCCCCCTGATAAGGTGAAACTCTGGGGCTCTTCCCTTCTTCCTCCCTAGGAGTTCCCTGCAAGAGAGCTGACTCTTGGTGCAGGATCCAGTGAATGTGCAGGGAATTCAGACTGGACAGCTTGAGGGCAGCTTTCCTGGGAGCAAGGCTGGAGGAATTCCCACCCCCGTGACTGGCACCACTGAATGCCATCAACTTCTGAGTATGCGAAACCCAGAATCAGGGTCACTGGAAAGACTGACCTTCACAAAGAAGAACGGAGGTTAAGGAAGAAGTTTATAATTGTGGGGCTTGGAAGACTATGGAAAAAAACACTGCTCTGTTGAGTAATTTATCAAGGCAAGATTAAACAACCCTGTCTTCATTGTGCTGCATTCACCCCACTGATTCAGAGGCCAGACAAGTCACTGACCTCTTTATGGGGGGTTACAGTCCTTGCCATAAGTAACACCACCAATGAAAACAAGCTGATTCCACATCACTCTTGTAGTTCACTCTTTTACTAGAAATCAGAGCATAATTCCCCACAAGCTCATTGCCCTTTATCATGGCCATTTCATGAGCTTCCTGGATTAGCTAATGTATGTGTCTTGCATTATTTCTTCCTCAAAGACTTCTGGTCTTCACACGTGCACAGAACACACATATGCACATGCATGCACACCCACGTGCACATACCCTACCTTCTCGGTGCACACAAACTCACTATTGGTCTCTCTCTGAGCTTCTGTAATGCAATCTGCTGCAAACCACTCATAACCTCAGAGTCCACTGTGAAGTTGATGTCAATTTTAGGACTGCAACAACATTACATAATTTTTTTGTGAGAGCATGTCTTATGTCCCATTATTTGTCCCAGGGGATCAAGTACAGGGCTCTGTACAGAACAGGTCCCCAGTAATTGTTTCTTAATCTACTGATTGTGACTAATATTTCAGGACCTCTTTGAGAAGCATGAGTACAACCAGAGCACCTGGGGGAGAAGGGCAGGGCATGCCCCCTGGATGTTTTTCCTATACCAGGTATGGGTTTATACTTTTTCTCAGCATTCTTATATAATGAAGTAAGATGCCTGCTAAAAATACAAGTTTCAGAGATTTTTTTTCCACTTGGACTGGAGCTGAATTGCTTTGCACATTCTTTGGAGAAAAGACTGAAATCCTGTTAGTTAGCATTATGAGTCAGCTGTCTATATTTATGACACCGATTTTAAGGAGTGCATATATTTATTAGGAAATGGTACCTGGGGGAATAAGGAAATCAAGATGAATGTCTCAGATTGCCTCTACATGATACCTGAGCAACTTACACATTCTACCAAATCAGTTAAAAAATCATGCAAGCATGCAGGATAATTGTTTGGAATTTTGAGTGCAGAAAATCTGAAAGAATGAGTTTTTCATTTTTCTTTATTTTGCTCAGTGCAGATACCACCAAAATACTAAGAATTACATCACACCTTTAAACCAAATACATAAAACTTTTGTGACTCTTGACATTCTCCATCTTTCACACTTATATGTGAAGGGGTTCCACATCAGGCATCAGATGGGGGAAAATCATTGTTTGGAAAAATATTTTCTACCCTCAGTGCAGATCAAGTCAAGACCCTGGGTGTTGGGGTCCCCCAAGGTGTCAGGGAAAAGGGATGCTTCTCAGCATGACGAGTCAACTTGAATGTACTTACTTCTCTGCAGAAAGAAAGAAGAAAAGGGTAAGAGAGGAGGGTGGTTAGACCATGAAGCAAGCAAAAGCATGTGTGATGGGCGATGGGCATTGCCTGCAGGCAGGCAAGGAGAGAAAGTGGAGTGGCCAGTATGAACTTAGAAGCTAGGAAAGTCTGGCATGGATTGGTTCCTTGTAGGAATCGTGACCACACTCAGATCCCCGTGGCTGTCAGCATATTCCTCCAAATGCTTTCTTTAGGTTAACTCCATGGATCACATGAAGCAGGTCTGGACATGCTGAGGAATCTTGGAGAACATGCAGAAGTAGTGACTGGGGGGAACAGGGGGCCTTCGAGTTTCCCCTGGCCGAGAAATGGGGGATCCAGGCAACCTCTATGGCAGAGGACAACCTAAATTCAAGTTGCATTTTCACGGTAACTTAATATTAACAATATTATCCTATTTAAACATATGACAGGTTTTAGTATCAATATTTAATCAATTCAGTAAACACTTGCTATTGGAAAGGCACCATGGCAAGCTTTAGGGAGGATGCCAATGAGCTTGGAAGAGACACAATGCACCCATGTACAGAAACTAGATAAGCAAGAAATGTGATTGAGTTAAACTACGAGAGAGTGCTGTGAAAATACAAGAGAGTGATCACTTTGGGATAGAAGTAGGGGAAGATTTCTTTGCAGAAGTTGAGAATAAAAGAAGGGAATGGGCTTGGTTTCTAGGGGGAAGGGATATAAATAAACCAGGGACTTGTGCAGTGGACACACCACAGAAATGTGACACAACAGTCATTACCAGCTGTCAGTAAAATGCCATCATTTAGAGTCCCGGTACCTGAGTAACCAGGACCTGAGGCCATGCCTCCTCCCATGCTCTCATCGACCTCTTTCCTGACCCCAATTCACACTCCTCAATTCCTACAATCCTGACACTTTGGCCTCCGGAACTGCGAGTCAAAGGTTAGCAAAATCTCCGAATCTCAGGCCTGTTCTTTATTTGCTCTTCTAGGCTGGCTGAAACCGGGTCTGCTCAAGGGCACAGCTCCTCTGGGGGCTGGTTCCTCCCCCAAACCCCTCCCAGTGCCAGGCGAGCATCCACCCTTCTTCTCACTGTTTTGTCCACCCAGTTCCATCTCCGTTTCCCCTATAGTCTCTAACTGTCCTGAATGGGTCTGAGCCACTCACTCATGCAGCATCTCTCCTTGTGGTTCCCTCTGTCCTCCCCCACACATTTCAGCCCCTGATCCCTGTCACATCCACCTGGAACATCTCCCAGCCTGGGCCTGGCCCGCTCTCCCCTTCTTGGCAAGGCCATCTGAATCATTCTCTCTGAGTCAGCCCCTTTCCTGATGCATTTCTCTCCATCTCTCCTGTCACCTGTCACCACTCTGCATGTGCACACTGTGCTGGTTGGGTCATGTTCAGCCTTTTCTCACAGCAACACTCCCTGGGGGAGGGGAGATTCCCCTGCTCTGTTTACTGCTCTGGCTTCAGCACCCCAGGCAGCTCCTGGCACACAGATTCCCTCAGTCAATAGGCTTCATGAATGAGGAGCCTTCTGAGCAGGCTCTTTAGAAACAGAGATAGACAACAGCTCCTTAAGCAGTCTGCTGGCGTGGAGAGACAGCTTCATCCTTGGCCAACCTGGGCATTTTTGAGTCTGAACTGACCGATCTGTAAGGAAAAGGTTAATGCATTCCAGAATCCGTTCCTAAGTCCAAGGATATTTTGTTATAGATAGAGTCAATTAAATGGTTAACATTTTTCATTGATACTTAAGTAAAAGATGCTATACAAACTCAAATGATTTTTTTTTTTCGGTACGTGGGCCTCTCACTGTTGTGGCCTCTCCCGCTGCAGAGCACAGGCTCCGGATGCACAGGCTCAGCGGCCATGGCTCACGGGCCCAGCCGCCCCGCGGCATGTGGGATCTTCCCGGACCAGGGCACGAACCCGCGACCCCTGCATCAGCAGGCGGACTCTCAACCACTGCGCCACCAGGGAAGCCCTCAAATGATTTTTTATGCACGATACAGCTACTCTTTCTGTGTTTGAAGCTTGTAAATGAATGTACACATTTATACCTCCTCTCATTATTCTAAACAAATACACTGAAGAGTTGGGGCTACACAGGAATTAAAAGCCACAAAAGAAAAACAGTATAGCTATCATCTGTACCTGCAAACGCGTTTTCTTTGAGCATAATTGGTAAAGTATAATTTTCTGCCTCTACAGCACTGCATTTCCCCAGCTATTTTCAGGGTGGTGTCTGGGGGCCCCAGGAGTGAGTGTTCAGTCCTACTGCCTTGTGCAGCTTCTGCGGGTACTGGCTGAGTGCACTGGGAGGTGGGCTGGGCCTTGAAATGGAAATGTGTGGGATAGGAAAGAAGGGGTTGAGTACCGAGTAGACGTCTTGTAGAAGGACTGCTTTTTCTGTGGATCAGGCAGCTGTGATAGAGTTAGGAGTGAGTGTCTGATTCTCAAAAATACCTGTGAAACTCCTATCTGGAGGAGACGACCGATTCATCTTCTGGAAGAAGAACCCGACAGAGTTTCCTTTATATGGAAATTTCTTAACAGCCATTCTGTATAATATTTAGGGAAATGTTTCTTTTGCATCCAAAGAGATCAGCCTGGGAGTACTGGGGGATGCTCTGCCTACCTGCTTTAATAGTTACTTTATTTTCTAAAGGAGCAGGGCTTTGATATTATCAATAGGCATATATTACCTTTTTTTTTTTTTTTTTGCGGTACGCGGGCCTCTCACTGCTGGGGCCTCTCCCGCTGCGGAGCACAGGCTCCGGACGCGCAGGCCCGGCGGCCAAGGCTCACGGGCCCAGCCAGTCCGCGGCATGTGGGACCCTCCTGGACCGGGGAACGAACCCGCGTCCCCTGCATCGGCAGGCGGACTCCTAACCACTGCGCTACCAGGGAAGCCCCATATATTAACTTTTGAGAAATGAATCCATGACTAACACTCCAGATGTACTTTCTGGGGCTAGAACACTGAACAACTTTTGACCATTCATTATCTCGTTTATTAAAAAAAAAAAGGACTGCTCATGAGCAGAATTTGATGAATATTGGCTCAGTTGCAGCAACCAGAACTGATCATGGACATGGAAGCAAAGAGCTCAGTGGCTTAGTGAATTAGATATGAACTTCTGAATTAAAGCTAAATCCCAAACAAATGTTCTAAATGACACTTAAGAAAAAATATCATTTAAGAAATTTAAGAAAAGTTAAGAAAAAATATACCCACACATGTGCAAGGGATAAGTTCAAAATTCTGCTATTGTGTCACATGTGTCAAACAAATATGGCTGGTATTTTTCTACACTTGGGAATTTATGAATGATCTAGTATACAGGCTTAATTTTGAATATGGGCACTCAAAAGATAGTCTGTTTTTAGTATATAATACAACTGGAGATATTTATATTTTTATTAATTGCATATAAATTTTATGTGTTTTAAGTTCTTTTATGTCTATTTGTTATATCAAGGCTGATGTGGTTCTATATACTCCACTCCTTATAAATTTCTGGGTTTTTTTTTATCAGTTGTTTGTTTCATGTATTTTGGTGATATTGTCTCAAATGTTTGTTCTAAATAGATACATTGGCATCAGTAGGGGTGTATTACAGCTTCGTAGCTGCGGTCACTCAGCGTTCTCCTCTCTGTTCCTGTGGACACGTCATCTCTTACGGTTTAGTAGGTTGTGCAGGTTAAAAAGAAAGTAGAACTTCCTGCATTATGCTCCATGTGCATTTGCAAACCTCTCTCTAGGACCAAGAAGAGAGGGACTTGCTGGTCCTCTGGAGGCTGGGGTGTGGTTCACCCATCAGGAAGCTGCTCCCAGCCACCCCTTGCATGGGACTAATCCTACTAGGATCTCTCTGAGCCCATAGAACCCCCTCAAAGCCTGTATTAGTGAGCTCAGGTTCCCATAGCAAAATACCCCAGAGTGGCAACTTAGACAATAGACATTCATTGTCTCCCAGTCCTGGAGGCTGCAAGTCCACGGTTAAGATGTCTGCAGGGCTGGTTCCTCTCGAGGCCTCTCTCCTGGGCATGTAGACATGTCTCCTCCCTGTGTCTTCATGTGGTAGTTCCTTTGTGCACGTCTGGGTCCTCATCTCCTCCTCTTATAAGAACACCAGTCCTATGGGATCAGGGCCCACTCTAGGGATCCCATTCTACCTTCATCACCTCTTTGAAGACAAATCTCCAAACACAGTCACATTCTGAGTCCTGGGGGTTAGCACAAAATGTATGAATTGTGTGGGGACACAACTCAGCCCTCAAGACTGCCAGCTTCTGCATCCAAAGAAACGACACTGTCCTACCATGTAATCTTTGATTTTCAGGTCTCCATGACATCAGCCCCAACCTGTTCCTGCCTTAAATCAGCCCAAATCCACACAGGCCCATGGACCTGCGCATGGTGAAACTGAACAAAAGGGGGTTCTCATGGTTTTTTGCCATTTCTCCTCTGTTCCTCTAGGCTGCCAACTCTTAAATGTATGAATTTATGATAAAAGACACTTCCAGCTTTGGAAAGCAGATGGGGTCTGGGGTGTCTCACTATGATTCTCACTATACATTTGGTTGTTTGGCATATCAGATACATAAAGAGTAGGCTTTTCTTTAAAAATCATAACACTTCTTATGTTAGTATAACTGGTGATAAACACTGGTAAAATAATCTAAGAATTTTTTTGTAAAAAACTTGGACAGGAAGGAATAACCAAATGTACTACTCAATCTCCCATTGTAAATGATGAAATAGTTTGCCTTTTTAATATAAAACCAAAGCCAAGGTGGGTAAGGAGAATTAATTTATGGAGGAAGAAATTACTTACAGAGAGAATCTATATCTTGGAAGAATGTATCTGTTAGCAGTGACATATGGGTTTCTCTTTAAAAGCATAAGCTTTTTCAGATCCCATTAGGCATGCACTTTTCTAAATAGTTACCCTCAAACTTCATAAACAAGCCAAACAACATATGGAATGATTATAATTTGCATAAAATATGATGTGGGAAATGCCCCATAAATTCGTCCTAAGTTTGCTGTGCACTTTCTTTTTGGAAATGAAAAACCCAAAAGAAAAAAAAAGCTTTACTTCATGATTAAAATCTTTTTCCATTGACCTTTCTCTTTGGTTTTTTTACATCTTTATTGGAGTATAATTGCTTTACAATGGTGTGTTAGTTTCTGCTTTATAACAAAGTGAATCAGTTATACATATACATATGTTCCCATATTTCTTCCCTCTTGCGTCTCCCTCCCTCCCAAACTCCCTATCCCATCCCTCTAAGTGGTCACAAAGCACCAAGCTGATCTCCCTGTGCTATGTGGCTGTTTCCCACTAGCTATCTATTTTACATTTGGCAGTGTATATATGTCCATGCCATTCTCTCGCTTTGTCACAGCTTACCCTTCCCCCTCCGCATATCCTCAAGTCCATTCTCTAGCAGGTCTGTGTCTTTATTCCTGTCTTACCCCTAGGTTCTTCGTGACCTTTTTTTTTTCTTAAATTCCATATATATGTGTTAGCATACGGTATTTGTCTCTCTCTTTCTGACTTACTTCACTCTGTATAACAGACTCTAGGTCTATCCACCTCATTACAAATAGCTCAATTTTGTTTCTTTTTATGGCTGAGTAATATTCCATTGTATATATGTGCCACATCTTCTTTATCCATTCATCCGATGATGGACACTTAGGTTGTTTCCATCTCCGGGCTATTGTAAATAGAGCTGCAATGAACATTTTGGTACATGACTCTTTTTGAATTATGATTTTCTCAGGGTATATGCCCAGTACTGGGATTGCTGGGTCATATGGTAGTTCTATTTGTAGTTTTTTAAGGAACCTCCATACTGTTCTCCATAGTGGCTGAACCAATTCACATTCCCACCAGCAGTGCAAGAGTGTTCCCTTTTCTCCACACCCTCTCCAGCATTTATTGTTTCTAGATTTTTTGATGATGGCCATTCTGACTGGTGTGAGATGATATCTCATTGTAGTTTTGATTTGTATTTCTCTAATGATTAATGATGTTGAGCATTCTTTCATGTGTTTGTTGGCAGTCTGTACGTCTTCTTTGGAGAAATCTCTATTTAGGTCTTGTGCCCATTTTTGGATTGGGTTATTTGTTTTTTTGTTATTGAGTTGCATGAGCTGCTTGTAAATTTTGGAGATTAATCCATTGTCAGTTGCTTCATTTGCAAATACTTTCCCCCATTCTGAGGGTTGCCTTTTCGTCTTGTTTATGGTTTCCTTTGCTGTGCAAAAGCTTTGAAGTTTCATTAGGTCCCATTTGTTTCTTTTGTTTTTATTTCCATTTCTCTAGGAGGTGGGTCAAAAAGGATCTTGCTGTGATTTATGTCATAGAGTGTTCTGCCTATGTTTTCCTCTAAGAGTTTGATAGTTTCTGGCATTAAATTTAGGTCTTTAATCCATTTTGAGCTAATTTTTGTGTATGGTGTTAGGGAGTGATCTAATCTCATACTTTTACACGTACCTGTCCAGTTTTCCCAGCACCACTTATTGAAGAGGCTGTCCTTTCTCCATTGTACATTCCTGCCTCCTTTATCAAAGATAAGGTGACCATATGTGCGTGGGTTTATCTCTGGGCTTTCTATCCTGTTCCATTGATCTATATTTCTGTTTTTGTGCCAGTACCATACTGTCTTGATTACTGTAGCTTTGTAGTATAGTCTGAAGTCAGGGAGCCTGATTCCTCCAGCTCCATTTTTCTTTCTCAAGATTGCTTTGGCTATTCGGGGTCTTTTGTGTTTCCATACAAATTATGAATTTTTTTGTCCTAGTTCTGTGAAAAATGCTAGTGGTAGTTTGATAGGGATTGCAGTGAATCTGTAGATTGCTTTGGGTAGTAGAGTCATTTTCACAATGTTGGTTCTTTCAACCCAAGAACATAGTATATCTCTCCATCTATTTGTATCATCTTTAATTTCTTTCATCAGTGTCTTATAATTTTCTGCATACAGGTCTTTTGTCTCCTTAGGTAGGTTTATTTCTAGATATTTTATTGTTTTTGTTGCAATGGTAAATGGGAGTGTTTTCCTGATTTCACTTTCAGATTTTTCATCATTAGTGTATAGGAGTGCCAGAGGTTTCTGTGCATTAATTTTGTATCCTGCTACTTTACCAAATTCATTGATTAGCTCTAGTAGTTTTCTGGTAGCATCTTTAGGATTCTCTATGTATAGTATCATGTCATCTGCAAACAGTGACAGCTTTACTTCTTCTTTTCAGATTTGTATTCCTTTCATTTCCTTTTCTTCTCTGATTGCTGTGGCTAAAACTTCCAAAATTATGTTGAATAAAAGTGGTGAGAGTGGGCAACCTTGTCTTGTTCCTGATCTTAGTGGAAATGCTTTCAGTTTTTCACCACTGAGGACAATGTTGGCTGTGGGTTTGTCATATATGGCCTTTATTATGTTGAGGAAAGTTCCCTCTATGCCTACTTTCTGCAGGGTTTTTATCAAAATGGATGTTGAATTTTGTGGAAAGCTTTCTCTACATCTATTGAGATGATCATATGGTTTTTCTCCTTCAATTTGTTAATATGGTTTATCACATTGATTGATTTGTGTATATTGAAGAATCCTTGCATACCTGGAATAAACCGCACTTGATCATGGTGTATGATCCTCTTAATGTGCTGTTGGATTCTGTTTGCTACTATTTTGGTCAGGACTTTTGCATCTGTGTTCATCAGTGATACTGCCCTGTAGTTTTCTTTCTTTGTGACATCCTTATCTGGTTTTGGTATCAGGGTGATGGTGGCCTCGTAGAATGAGTTTGGGAGTGTTCCTCCCTCTGCTATATTTTGGAAGAGTTTGAGAAGGATAGGTGTTAGCTCTTCTCTAAATGTTTGATAGAATTCACCTGTGAAGCCATCTGGTCCTGGACTTTTGTTTTTTGGAAGATTTTTAATCACAGTTTCAATTTCAGTGCCTGTGATTGGTCTGTTCATATTTTCTATTTCTTCCTGATTCAGTCTTGGCAGGTTGTGCATTTCTAACAATTTGTCCATTTCTTGCAGGTTGTCCATTTTATTGGCATACAGTTGCTCGTAGGAATCTCTCATGATCTTTTATATTTCTGCAGTGTCAGTTGTTACTTCTCCTTTTTCATTTCTAATTCTATTGATTTGAGTCTTCTCCCTTTTTTTCTTGATGAGTCTGGCTAGTGGTTTATCAATTTTGTTTATCTTCTCAAAGAACCAGCTTTTAGTTTTATTGATCTTTTCTATCGTTTCCTTCATTTCTTTTTCATTTATTTCTGATCTGATCTTTATGATTTCTTTTCTTCTGCTAACTTTGGGGTTTTTTTGTTCTTCTTTCTCTAATTGCTTTAGGTGCTAGGTTAGGTTGTTTATTCGAGATGTTTCCTGCTTCTTAAGGTGGGCTTGTATTGCTATAAGCTTCCCTCTTATAACTGCTTTTGCTGCGTCCCATAGGTTTTGGGTCATCGTGTCTCCATTGTCATTTGTTTCTAGGTATTTTTTGATTTCCTCTTTGATTTCTTCAGTGATCACTTCGTTATTAAGTAGTGTATTGTTTAGCCTCCATGTGTTTGTATTTTTTACAGATCTTTTCCTGTAACTGATATCTAGTCTCATAGCGTTGTGGTTGGAAAAGATATTTGATACAATTTCAATTTTCTTAAATTTACCAAGGCTTGATTTGTGACCCAAGATATGATCTATCCTGGAGAATGTTCCATGAGCACTTGAGAAAAATGTGTATTCTGTTGTTTTTGGATGGAATGTCCTATAAATATCAATTAAGTCCATCTTGTTTAATGTATCATTTAAAGCTTGTGTTTCCTTATTTATCTTCATTTTGGATCATCTGTCCATTGGTGAAAGTGGGGTGTTAAAGTCTCTTACTATGAATGTGTTACTGTTGATTTCCTCTTTTATGGCTGTTAGTATTTGCCTTATGTATTGAGGTGCTCCTATGTTGGGTGCATAAATATTTACAATTGTTATATCTTCTTCCTGGATCGATCCCTTGATCATTATGTAGTGTCCTTCTTTGACTCTTGTAATAGTCTTTATTTTAAAGTCTATTTTGTTTGATTTGAGAATTGCTACTCCAGCTTTCTTTTGGTTTCCTTTTGCATGGAATATCTTTTTCCATCCCCTTACTTTCAGTCTGTATGTGTCTCTAGGTCTGAAGTGGGTCTCTTGTAGACAGCATATATATGGGTCTTGTTTTTGTATCATTTCAGCCAGTCTGTGTCTTTTGGTGGGAGCATTTAATCCATTTACATTTAAGGTAATTATCGGTATGTATGTTCCTATTCCCATTTTCTTAATTGTTTTGGGTTTGTTATTATATGTCTTTTCCTTCTCTTGTGTTTCTTGCCTAGAGAAGATCCTTTAGCATTTTGTAAAGCTGGTTTGGTGGTGCTGAACTCTCTCAGCTTTTGCTTCTCTGTAAAGGTTTTAATTCTCCATCAAATCTGAATGAGATCCTTGCTGGGTAGAGTAATCTTGGTTGTAGGTTTTTCTCCTTCATCACTTTAAATGTGTCCTGCCAGTCCCTTCTGGCTTGCAGAGTTTCTGCTGAAAGATCAGCTGTTAACCTTATGGGGATTCCCTTGTGTGTTATTTGTTGTTTTTCCCTTGCTGCTTTTAGTATGTTTTCTTTGTATTTAATTTTTGACAGTCTGATTAATATGTGTATTGGCATGTTTCTCCTTGGATTTATCCTGTATGGGTCTCTCTGTGTTTCCTGGACTTGATTAACTATTTCCTTTCCCATATTAGGGAAGTTTTCAACTATAATCTCTTCAAATATTTTCTCAGTCCCTTTCTTTTTCCCTTCTTCTTCTGGGACCCCTATAATTTGAATGTTGGTGTGTTTAACGTTGTCCCAGAGGTCTCTGAGACTGTCCTCAGTTCTTTTCATTCTTTTTTCTTTATTCTGCTCTGCAGTAGTTATTTCCACTATTTTATCTTCCAGGTCACTTATCCGTTCTTCTGCCTCAGTTATTCCGCTACTGATCCCTTCTAGAGTCTTTTTCATCTCATTTATTGTGTTGTTCATCATTGTTTGTTTCATGTTTAGTTCTTCTAGGTCCTTGTTAAATGTTTCTTGCATTTTCTCTATTCTATTTTGGATCATCTTTACTATCATTATTCTGAATTCTTTTTCAGGTAGACTGCCTATTTCCTGTTCATTTGTTATGTCTGGTGGGCTTTTATCTTGCTCCTTTATCTGCTGTGTGTTTTTCTGCCTTGTCATTTTGCTTATCTTACCATGTTTGGGGTCTCCGTTTTGCAGGCTGCAGGTTCGTAGTTCCCATTGTTTTTGGTGTCTGTCCCCAGAGGCTAAAGTTGGTTCAGTGGGTTGTGTAGGCTTCCTGGTGGAGGGGACTAGTGTCCGTGTTCTGAGGGATGAGGCTGGATTTTGTCTTTCTGGCGGGCAGGTTCATGTCTGGTGGTGTGTTTTGGGGTTTTCTGTGGACTTATTATGATTTTAGGCAGCCTCTCTGCTAATGGGTGGGGTTGTGTTCCTGTCTTGCTAGTTGTTTGGCATAGGGTGTCCAGCACTGTAGCTTGCTGGTCGTTGAGTGAAGCTGGTTGTTGGTGTTGAGATGGAGATCTCTGGGAGATTTTCGCCATTTGTTATTACGTGGAGCTGGGAGGTCTCTTGTGGACCAGTGTCCTGAAGTTGGCTCTTCCACTTCAGAGGCACAGCACTGACTGCTGGCTGCAGCACCAAGAGGCTTTCATCCACACGGGTCAGAATAAAAGGGAGAAAAAATAGAAAGAAAGAAAGAAAGAAAGAGGATAAAATAAAATAAAGTAAGGTAAAATAAAATAAAGTTATTAAAATAAAAAAAATAATTATTAAGAAAAAAGTTTTTTTTTAAAGTAAAAAAAAGAAAACAAAAAAACAAACACAACCTTTCTCTTAATAACTAAGATCTCGTGCTGCTCCAGTGAAGTCCTGCACACTATTTTGTAGGAGTTGAATGAACCTATCCTGGTCACAAACAGTATTTTGTTTCTATGGTGTTTTTCTAAAAGAATAAGCATCCTGCCCCCAATGCTTCCAATAGGCCATGATCAGTAAAGTTAAGGTGCTAGACAAATACAGGAGGCTTCCAGAGCAGACTCCAGGATGAGACCCCTGAAGCCAAGAAGGGGATTCTCCTGTGGGCTGTGTGACAATAGTACATCATCTCCCCCCCACCTCCCCAGGACAGTGAAAGGAGGCTGTTTGTGATTGTGTGTGATCTCTTTTATCACAGGCATAACCAGGGCACATGGCAGCCTCCTCTTTCTTTAACTTGATTTCACCCACTCATGAAAATCTATGAATGCCAGTGTTTTTATATTGCTTAGTATCCTACACTTTTCTGGAGAAATTGGAGGGTGTGGGTATCTGGGGGTAGGGATGGTGAGACTGAGTCTCTACACATTTTGACGTTCATTATATTGTTTCCATTTACTCCATCTGTCCCTCCTCCACCAAACATTCCTTGAGGGTCACTGAGTGTCGAGCTCCCTGCTCTGTGATACCACATGGGTGTGTGAAACCAGAAATGGGCCACCCTAAGCAGGAGGGAGGGCGTTGGGCTCCACTTCTGCTCCTGCTGGGACTCTCCAGGGTTCCAATTTCGGAGAGGTGTTGTGTTTTTAAACAAGCTAATGTACAGGAAAGCACTGTGAAACATGCAAAGCACTTAAAAATACAAGGCGTTCTTATTTTATCTTATTCATCAGGTTGATTTGACCTTAGACAACACTCTGCCATCAGAGCCTGGGAGAAACCTGCAAGAGAGACCCCACTTTCAGGCAGAACTGAATGACTCCCAAGAGACACGATCCCTCACCTCCTTTATTGTTAGAATAGTCCTCTCTGATGGTCCTACATAGTCTCAGTGGTAGTTTAAGTAGCAACCATTTATGAAGGACTGCAACCCAGGTTGGTGATGACAAAATACAAGGTCACTCATTATTTTCATATTGGCCTTTTTCTTCCACTTTATTTTCTTCATTTCTACACTAATGGAATTGTTACCAACAATATTTCCAATATGTATGGATAGACTTTGACAAATAAGACAGCTGCCACTAAGGGCATTCCCCAGCACACCAAATGGGGCAGAGAGCTTTCAGTTTACAGGGTTCTAACCCTCATAACCTTTGCAAAGCTGACTTTGAGCATCAAACTCCAAGGGGCTCAGGTGACTGCTGGCACAATGACCTCTTTCATAAACTCAGCCAGTGGCCTAACAGCAAAGGAAGTCGAAGACAATCTCCAATGTAGATATGGATTCAGATCACATTTTAACAACACCAAGAAGTGATACCATGCTCGGACGATGGAGGCCTGGAAAAACACATTTCTATCCACTCTCTCTTCTAGGTGCCTGTCTGCCCACCAGTTAGCTCTCGGCAGCAGTGTACCTGGACCCTCAGAAATGATGGTTCCAGTGAAAGAGGACTGGAGCTCACAAAGGACAACTTTAACAACAACCATCAGTTACAACCTGAGAAGCCATCTTCCACAACAATGTCAGCAAGACCAAAATGCTGAAAGGATGCCTCTCTTTTTACCAGGCAATTCTGCTCTGGGGACCTACCACATCAAGGTAAAGGCACCGTATGTTACTTCTACTCATAAAAAATTTAAACTTTTACTTGGTGTTTGTGACCTGGAGAAATTTAACAGTATTTTGAAACATGAACTATGCTTTGCTATTTCTTTTATCCACTTGTGTGTCTCTATTGGAAGTGAAAAGTAGAAAGGTTGGAAAGGTTGGAAAGGCACCCAACGTGGTGTCTGTGGTGGCTGTGAACTGAGGGCAGAGTAACTGGAGGAGAGCAGAGGGCTTAAAGCAGGAAGGCATATTTGATGCAATGGTGTGATGGTGTGAATCCGTTTAGACGGATGTGTGTGTGTGTAGACATGGAAGCATCAATCAAAGATGGACCTGTCAGGGGTCAGATTTTTTTATGGATTAGTATTTTCTTCCTTATACGTTATTTCTATTTTCTTTTTATTTACTTTTTACAACAAGCATATGTTATTTAGATAATCAGAAAAAAAACACAAAATGAAGCTACGTTCTCTGTGAAATAAGAATGGTATTCATAACAAGATTCAATGGTAATTTTCTGGAGCAAGAACTATATTTTCTCTATCTTTGTATTCCATAAAATGTCTATCTGAGTTCTTTCACATATACCTCTAGTAAATATTTTTGAACAATCAATTCTGAGATCTAAAGATATTAGATATTATTCACTGTAAGAAATTTCATTCCCGTGAAATATTACTAAAATAGATGAATGTCAATTAAAGGTATTAACATCAGTTTTATTTTAAAAAGTAAATAAAATTTAATAAAGAAGATTCAGCATTAAAATTTTTCTTGGAATGGGATATGACGAGCCATCACTATTAGCAATTTTTTATTAGAAATATATATTTTTATATTTTACGTTTTTTTTAACCTTACCACTGTTTCTATATATAATTCTTTAAAATAACTTCTCCAAATATGTCAAAGTAGCTGTGACTAAATGAAGGGTCTTTGTTGTCTCAGTGTGGTGTGAGGAGTGAACGGTGAGTGGAAGGGTGCTGGCTTTTTCTGGAGGATGCGATTACATGCACTCGTCCATATGTTTCTTGAAATCCAGCTGTGTCAGGAATTGCCTAGCAACACAGTGCAGAGACAGGATTCAGGAAGAGTGGCAGAATTTGTGACAACAGCGAAGAGAAAACACTGCATAAATGAGTGTCATAAATGCCGACTTTTTTTTAAAGGAAAAAATATGAGATTAACTTTCATGTTATGTTTGCTGTAAAAGCTCAGAGGCCCAAACCAGCCAGCAGTACACGTGTCACATTCTAGGCTTGGGTGATACACTCTCACCATCCCATTTATTGCTCCCAGGTCCCTGTGGATAACGACCAACAGCTTTCCTTCTCAAACCAGCAACGATGGAGGCAGCTGTGTCCTAAACTACTCCCAGGGGCTGTGTATTTGTGTGTGTTTGTGTGTGTGTGTTTGTGTGTGCACGCATGTGCACACACAATATGAATATTTACATACGTACCTACACACTACAGACACACCTATTAGGTACACACACAAAGATATCGAATGTATTTACTACATGGAATTGGCTCAGTGATCATGGAGGTGGGGAGTCCCAGGGTCTGCACTCTGTGAGCTGGAGCACAGCAGAGCCTATGCTTCAGTTTCAGTCTGAGTCTGAGTCAAAGGCAAGAAGACCAACACCTCAGCTCAAAGATAGGCAGAAAGAGAGCTCTTCCTCACTCAATCTTTTTGTTCTCTTCAGGCCTTTCTTCAGTAGATTGAATGAGGCCCACCCACGCTGAGCAGGGCCCTCTGCTCTACTCAGTCCACTGATTCAACTGTTCATCTCACCCACAACCACCCTCCCAGACACACCTAGAATAATGTGTGACCAAATGTCTGGGCACCCTGTGGCCCAGTCAAATTGACCAAGAAAATTAACCATCATTTCATATCTCCACATATAGATGCTGGTATAGGGAGAGCCGTAGCTATGGGTTGATGTGGGCACAGAGAGAGATAGAGAGGGCTCTGTAAAGACCCTAGAATTCTAGAGGCAGCTCTGTTGTTAACTAGCTCTGTAGAAGGCGGCGATTCATTAACTTTTCCTAAGTTACACACAAAATACTTTTTTAGACTCATCCACAGGAGCTCAAATAGAAAAAAACAATTTTAACTAATATATATTCACAATACAGCAGCTGAATAATTTCTAAAATATGAGGTAACCTTGAGGAAATATGCAAAAGACAGTCACTTTTCTCTAGTTTTGCATGATTTAAAACCTGGTTTTCATGTTTTTCCCTTAACACTAGGATAATCATAATGTTTTTGTGACTAGAATGGTATTGTTGGTTTCAGTACATAGAAATTTAAGAGCAGGCCAAATGATTTGTCTACCTTGTCATTTCAGAAAGAGCTTAGGTTAGACCATTCATTAAAACACATTTCCGTCTCAGCATTCCATTTTTGATAACATATTCATTCAAATGTAGCTGTGCACATGCATTCAAATTTATAGGCTGAAATTTTCTTACCATATACAACAGGAGAAAACCTAAGAAATAGTATGTATATATTATATATATACATTATATAATACATATAAATAATATGGCATAAAAGGATCCTGGGATATCTAGAATTACTTGAGTTCATAAAGCAATGTAATGAATCTAACATTTTAGAAACAGCTTTTCTTCTTTACTTCAAGTGTAAGTAAATTCAGAATCAAAGGAGAAATAAAATATTAACTTGGATTTTAAGACATTAAATCTGTCTAAAATGGGTAAGGCCCATATTCATCCACAGGGCTGTGCATATCTGAACTTGTAGATACATGTGTGGAATGATTCTTTCAGTAAGGAACCAATTTGTCCTTTACAAATGGATCACCACAGGTTTTGTTAATGTGTTCATTAGGCCTTCATATGGAGCATGCTGTGTTGAGAGACAAATAGAAACAATTTGGAATGAATCTATAATGTAAATCAGGGCATGTGGATGAAAGGAGAACCCAAGATTGTGTGGCCTTTATTTCCTTTAACTAATAAAATTTCACAGTTCCTTCAGGCAGTGTCTTGGCATTCCCCATCTAATGAGTAAAGAAATGGAGGGAATGGCTCAGTCCCCAACAAGGATGAACATTTTAGGGCTTTGTGTTTTGGAATTGCCCAAGAAAGGGGCATATTAAATTGAGCCATGTGAAATTAATGTGTTTACAAGTCCAAAACGATCAATTATTGGTGGTTTCCTAGCTATTCATTAAAATCAGTGTCAATGGATTTAAGGGAATAGGAGAAAGGATGTGGATGCTCCCTCAGACTGGAAGTAGGGACCTGGGCTTTTTAATAGTGCTATTTAAAAACAGATAACTTTTGAGGTTGGGTGGGTAACAGAGGTTTTAAGTAATAAACTAAGCATTACTCAAACAGGTGTAAACAAGGGCATGAGGGAGAAGATATGAAACAAAATGTGGTACCACAAAACAAGAAGTGATTGGTAGACGTATAGGTTCATCAAATGACTGAAGTACCGACCACACACACAATTTTCACTCTGTCTCTAAATTACCTGCTTACCCTCTCTCCATCACTTTTATCTTTTATTCACAATCCATCTGTCAACTCCATTAGTCTATAATTCTCAAGTTTGATTTGTACTAACCACACAGTTTCTAGTCCTATTATTTTTAATGGCTTACATCCAATTTCTTTTTTGGTTATACCTCAGACAAGCCCTACTCATCTTTGATGCCCATACCTCAAGCCCCACTTCCCCTAAAATCTCTCATGCTTCAAATATCATATTTCTCAGTTTATCAGACACTTCTGAACAATATTTTCTATACTCACAATTTATAACACAAATATTATCCTTTATTGTATATCAATTTCTCATGTTTTACTTCTCCAGTTAGACTATAAGTTCTTTGCAGCTTGGATCCAGTCTTCACCATTATTATCCCCCAGAGATATACAGACCTTAATAATTAAATAATAATAACTTATTGATTACCAACTCTACCTAGCAGATACCTATAGAAAACTCTACCTGACATCAGAATATGCATTATCCTCAGGGATAGACCATAGGAGGCCCTAAAACCAGCCTCAATAAATTTAAAATATTGAAATTTTTAAAAAGTATTTCCTCTGACCATAATGGCATGAAATCAGAAGTTAATAACAAAAAGAAATTTGGGAAATTCACACATATATGAATATTAAACAACACATTCTTAAATAACCAATGGATAAAACAAGAAATCACTAGAAAAATTTCTAAATACTTTAAAACTAATGGTTTCAAATTACTATGAAATTAATGAAATGAGGGCATAACATCCTAAAAATTATAGGATACAACCAAAACAGTATGTAAACAGAAATTTATAGATAAATGCTTACATTAAAAAAAGAAAGATTTTAAATGGATAATGTAAAGTTTTACCTTAAGACACAGGGCAATGGAGAGTAAACTCAACCCAAAGCAATCCAAAGGAGGAGAACAGTGAAAATTAGAGTGGGGATTAATGAAACAGGGAATAGAAAAACAACAAAGAGCCAAGAGACCAAAAGTTAATTATTTGAAGGAACAACAAAATTGATAGCTTTTTAGCTAGACTGAAGGAGCAAACAAAGAGAGAAAATTCATTACTAAAATCAGAAATGAAAGAGGAGAACTTCTTGCCCATCTTACAGGAATAACACATATCATAAGGGACTACTATGAACAACTTCACACCAACAAATTAGATAACTTAGACGATGGGACAAGTTTTAAGAAAGATGCAAACTACTGAAACTGACTCAAGAGGAAATAGAAAATCTGAATAGACATAACAAAGAGATTGAATTAGTAATCAAAAGCTACCAAAAAAGAAAAACCAGATCCAGTTGGCTTCACTGATAAATTCTACCAAATATTTAATAAAGAACACCAATTTTTCTCAAACTCTTTGAAAAAATAGAAGAGGAGGAAACACTTCACAGCTCATTCTATGAAGCCAGTATCTCATCACAAGAACCAGAAAAACATATAATAAGAAAATCAAACCACAGAGCAATATATCTTACAAATATAGACACAAAAATCCTTAATAAAAGAGCAAACAAAACAACCAAAGGCATATAAATGGATTATATAATATGACCTAGAAGGATTTATTTTAGCAATGTAAGATTTGATTAGCATCCTAAAATCAATTAATATGGCACACGCTATCAACAGAATAAAAGATAAATAAAAACCTCAGAATCATCTCAATAGACACAAAAAAGCACTTAACAAAATTCAGCACACTTCAAGATAAAACAGTTAAAATAAAAATGAAAAGGAACTTTCTCAAACTGATAAATGTCATCTATAAAACACTCAAAAAAGGATTTGCCTATTCTGGACATCTAAGAAGATTCATATTTGTCCTTTTGTATCTGGCTTCTCACAATTATCATGTTTTCAAGATTCATCCATGTTATAGCATGTGACAGCATTTCAATCCTTTTTATGGCCAAATGATATTCCATTGTATTGATATACAGTAGATCTTCATTACTTGTGGATTTTTTTGAATTTTATTTTATTAATTTTTTATATAGCAGGTTCTTATTAGTTATCTATTTTATACAAATTAGTGTATATATGTCAATCCCAATCTCCCAATTCAACGCACCATCACCACCACCACCCTGCCACTTTCACTTGTGGATTTCTTATTTGTGAATTCCCCTTCTCACTGAATTTTATTTGCAACCCCCAAATCAAAAGACTGGTGGTGATTTTGTGGTCATTTGTGAACATATGCAGAGGGGCAAAAAATTTGTGTCACACCACACTCATGTCCTCATCTGAAGTTGAACAAGGCAGTGCTCTGTTTCTTCTTTCATGTCGTAAACTACGTAAGTGTCCTATTTAGTGTCCTAGTTTTTTGAGGTTTTGTGCTTTTTCTTGGTGATTTTGCGTTTAAAGTGGGCCCCAGGCACAGAGTCCTATCTAGTATTCCTAAGGGTAAGGAGGCTGTGATGGGCGTACGGAGAAAGAATGTGTGTTAGATCAGCTTTGTTCAGACATGACTTATGGTGCTGTGGCCAGTGAGTTCAATGCTAGTGACCCAATAGTATGGTGCACACATAAAAAGGAAGAGGACATTTGCTGACCTGTGCACGAATCCACTCTGAAAACATCTGTAGTGTATGATGAAACTGGAAAAGATAGAAAAGTAACTAAATTCATGGATCCATGAGATGACAACAGATAAAAAGTGTAGTGGACAGCACTGTTGCGAGATTGAAAGTCCAAGAAATTTATGGTCACGTTACCCGGGGTCAGGAAAATGCCAAACCCTTCTCAGCTAGTGCTGGCAGGCTCCCATGCTTTCAAAAGGCTATAGAGAAAAATGTTAAATCTGCAGTTGAGTCAGATCACAAGTATGTGGAATAACCTATAAAATACCTGCTGAGTGTGATGCAAGAAAATGTTATGTGGAAGAGCGGGTTTGCAACACTGATGAGATGGACTTGATTTAAAAGGATGGTGGAAACTGAACCTGAATAATGCAGATGGCTTCCAAAGTCTCCGGGTTTAAACCATTCAAAAACAGTGCAATTAATTATTTGTAAGACAAATATGTTAAATAATGTGTCTTTAAGTGGAAACACACATTAAAGAACAATATGCATGGACCTGTTGATGGAAGAGTGAGGAAAGGCTGGAAGGAACCTGACCCTGGCCTCCCGGGACCATGGTTCCTTACTCCCTCACCCACTGTTCGTGGTGATTCTGTATGGACACAACTACCATAAATAACAAGGATCGGCCATCCAACCCCTGCTTATCCATTAATCAGTTGATGGAAATTTGGATTGTTTTCACTTTTTGGCTATTTATGAACAGTGGTGTTATTAACATTTATGTACAAGTTTTTGGGTGAACATATGTTTCTGATTCTTAGGACAGATACCTCAGACCAGAACTGATCAGCAATATGATAATTCTGTGTACTTTTCTGAGGAGCTGCCAGACTTCTCTGCAGTGGCTGCACCATTTTACATTCCCATCAGTGATATGAGCGTTCCAGTTTCTACACATCTTCACCAACAATGGTTACTATCTTTATATTTTATTCTTACCACAGCCATCCTAGTTGGTGTGAAGTGTATCTCACTGTGGTTTTGATTTGCATTTCTCTAATGGTTAATCACGTTTGGCATATTTTCATGTGCTAATTGGCCATCTGTGTATCTTTTGGGGAGAAACGTCAATTTTTAAATTGAGTTATTTTTCTTTTATTGCTGAGTTGTAAATTTATTGTATTTGTCATATTCTAGATACTAGACTTTTATCAGATATGTGATTTGCAAATATTTTTTCCTATTCTGTAAGTTGTTTTTCTTTTTATGTTCTTGACAGTATCTTTTAACACAGCTGTTAAAAATTTTTTTGATGAAGTACAATTTATATTTTTCTTTGGTTGCCTGTATATTTGGTATCTTTACTAAGAAACTGTTGCCTAATTCAGGAACTAACAGATTTATACCTATCTTTCTTCTAAAAGTTTTGAAGTTTCAGCTCTTACATTTAAATCTCTCATCCATTTTGAGTTAATTTTTGTATACAGTGTGAGGTAGGAGTCCAAATTAATTCTTTTGCATGTGTAGATCTAATTGTCCCTGTACCATTTGTTGAAAAGATTATTTTTCCTCTTCTAAAGATCTTGGCTCCCATGCTAAAAATCAATTTATTAAAAATGTATGGGTTTATATCTTACCTCTTAGTTTCATTCTATCAATCTGTATGTCTATCTTTATGCCACATTTTCTGAATTATTTTAGCTCTGTATTAAATTTTGAAATTGGGAAGTGTAAATTCTTCAATTTTGTTTTCTTTTTCAAGACTGCTCTGATATTTTTGGGTCCTTTGACTTTACATGTGCATTTTAGAATCAGCTCCATTTCTAAAATAAGGCAGCAGAGATTGCATTGAAACTATACATTAATTGGGAGAGTATTGCAATCTTAACATATTAAGTTCTCCAACCCATGAAATGGAGTATCTTTCCATTTGTTTGGATGTTCTTTAATTTTTCTTATCAATGTTTTGTAGTTTTCAGTGTACAAGTCTTGCTCTTCTTTGGTTATATTTATTCCCAGGTATTTTGTGATTTTTGATGCTGTTGTAAATGGAATTGTTTCCTTAATTTTATTTCAGATGGTTTATTGCTAGTGTATAAAATATACAACTAAATTTTGTAGGTGGATCTTGTATTCTGAACATTCCTGACTCATCTGTAAATTCTAAATTTCTTCCCTTTTTATTTGTCAGGATTTTTTATACGTATATGAGATCATCACATCTGTAAATAAAGATTATTTTTCTTCTTCCTTTCCAACCTGGACTTGTTTTATTTCTTTTACTTTCCTAGTTGTTCTGGTCAGAAGCTCCAGAGCCATTCTGGGTAGAGTGATGGGAGCACACACCCTGTTACTCCTGTTGCTGTTCTTAAGGGGAAAGCTTTCAATCCTACACTATGAAGTAGGATATTAGCTGTAAGATTTTCATAGATGTCATTTTAGTAGTCTGGAAAAGTTACCTTTATTCCTAGTTTGTTGAGTGTTTTATCATAAAGTGGTGTTGAATTTTGTCAAATGTTTTTTCTTTATCCATTGAGATGATAATGTGTTTTTTTTTTACTTGATTATACTAATGTGTTACAGTGATTGATTTTCAAATGTGGGCCCAACTTGGCAACAAACCCCTCTTTAGTCATAATGTATAACCCTTTTTATATGCTGATGTATTTGGTTTGCCCATATTTTTTCAATAATTTTTTCATCCAAATCATAAGGAATATTGGTCTGTAGTTTTCTTGTGATGTCTTTGATGATCTTTGGAAACAGCATAATAATGGCATCAAAGCATGAGTTGTGATGTCATCCATTCTCTTTTTTTTTGAAGAGATTGAAAAAAATCAGTATTAATTCTTCATTAAGTGTTTGGTAGAATTCATCAAAGAAGCCAACTGGAGATGCATTTTCCTTTGTGGGTAGCTTTTTTATTATTAATTTTTCTCTTAGGTATTACAGTTCTAATATGATTTTTAAATTTCTTCTGAAACAGGTTTGATAGTTCTTTCATTTCATCTATTATCTATAATTATCTAACTTGTTGGCATTGAGTGGTTCATAGTATTCTCATATAATGCTTTGTATTTCTGTAATGTTGGTAGTAATGTATCCTCTTTCATTCATTCTTTATTTATTTATTTATGTGTGGTACGTGGGCCTCTCACCGTTGTGGTCTCTCCCGTTGTGGAGCACAGGCTCTGGACGCGCAGGCTCAGCGGCCATGGCTCATGGGCCCGGCTGCTCCGCGGCATGTGGGATCTTCTCGGACCGGGGCACGAACCCGTGTCCCCTGCATCGGCAGGCAGACTCTCAACCACTGCGCCACCAGGGAAGCCCCCTCTTTCATTCTTGATTTTACTAATTTGAGTTCTCTCTCTTGGTCAGAATACTTAAAGTTTTGTCCATTTTATTGATATTTTCAAAGAAAGAACAGTGGGTTTCATTTATTTTCTCTACTGCTTTTCTATTCTCCAGTTACTTTATTGCCTTCTAATATTTATTATTCCTTTTCTTCTTTTTGCTTTGAATTTAGTTTTCTCTTCTTTTTCTTGTTTCTTAAACTGGAAGTAGATTATTTGCAATTTGTGGGAACTGTGCAAATTTATCAGAATTGGTTAAAGAAAAATGACAGAATAAAAAAATATCAGAAGGAAATTAAGAGTAATGAGGCTATAATAATAGATTCCAACAGAATTTTAACAGAATTTTAAGAAGGGGAAAATTGGTAAGGTGGGGGAAGAGAGATAACTATTTTTCTAGAAAGAGGGAATGAAAAAAGTCCTCACACTTAAGGTTCACAAGGAACCCAAAATAGAGTAAATAAAAAGGAACTATACCTAAATGGTGTGCTGAAACTTCAGGATGCCAAACAGTGGTGTTCTAAGCCTGACAACAGACCACGGCAGATGGCAAAAGGCACTGTCAACCTGGGATTCTATTCTCAGTGAGGCTGTTTTTCAATAGTGTGGGAAAATCAAGGGGTTTAAATCTGAGAGAAGTGACCACTTACACTAAAAGATCAAATAGAGGATATTCTCCAAGAAAAGGAAAACTACCCCTAGAACCTAAGTCTAGGATTCCAAAAATGAATATGAGCGAAGATACTTGTAAATATGGAAGAGATTTAAATAAACATCGACTGTGGCAGTGGCAGGCTGAGGAAAAGATACATCCCATCACCCTTCCTCCCAGAAAGATGTGTCCACATCCTAATCCCTGGAACATAAAAATGTTATCTCATGTGGATGAAGTCTTTGAAGGTGTAATTAGATTAAGGATTCTGAGATGAGATCATCCTGGGTTACTCAGTCCTTGTAAGACAGCGAGAGGGAGTTGAGGCAGAGAAGCCTCCTGAAGACTTTCAGGGACTCAGGGGCTGTGGCCACCTCAGAAATTAGCAGCTCTCTCATGCCACAAGCAATCTGGACGATGGTTGCTGCCTCCCCACGGCTGGGGGGGGGTGTACAGCACCCCTTGAAGCCCCTACAAACACCAATCTAACCAGCTGAGAACTCCGAGCGCATCTGGGCAGGAATGGACTGAATCTGCCCTCAGTCTGAACAGCTGACAGCTAAAACTGGACCCACTGAGGAGCGGGTGGAAGAAGAGGTAACCTCAGGCTGATCCTCTAGGCACATGAAAGAGGAGCATCAAGCAACGGACTTGAGGTGAAGCAGGGAGATCCGGATGTCTACAAAGAGGGGTGCGCAAGGCGACCCCAATCCTGAGAAACAAAAGGCAAATCATCAGAAATAAAGATGGATTTGGTTTTAGATCTGAGAGTGTGAAAACCTGAATGCCCAGAGCACAGGGAGGGATGAGAGTGTCAGGGCCCTGGGGATGGCTGGCAGGGCAATGGGAGCGGCTGGGGGACCAGCCCTGCCTGCTGTCAGGGTCCAGGTGATCTGGAAATATTCAGTCCTAAACAGCCCAGAAACTTGAAAATGTCCAAACTCCAAGTGAAATTGGTAATTTCTGGTCTTCTTTTGCACTTTTTTTTTGCATCTCGGTAACATGGTTTATTTTTGGCCTGGAACCCCGACCCTGTGGGATGGTTCTCATTCCCGGAGGAGATAAATTAAATAGGACCTCATGCCTCTATTCCCTGTTGTATCTCTGATCTATGCCCGAGTGCAGATACCAAAAGGCAACTCTGAAGAGACAATCTGATAGGTGAATTGGCTTTTGAAAGTTTAGACCAAATCCCTCATGCTGTTTTTGCCTTGCATACATGCAAGAGTTACCTCTTAAACTATTCCAGATACAATTTTTATACAGCTCCTCACAGCCTCATTCACTTTAAGCTTCTCTTTTCCAATCCTATTATCCCCTCAAGCACTGCACATAATTTTTCTCTGCTTGTTAGCCCACTGCCTTGTTAACTCTGATTCTTTATTTCATGCGGGTATTTGTTCACAGTGATGAGGTGGAGCTCACCTACCATCAACTGAGTGCCTCTTTCAGCAATGAATCTCTTACTTGATTCTCATCAGCCCCATCCTATGTATCATTTCATCTTCACTTTTGTCTAATGCTTTTTATCAATTTCTCTATTCTGGCCGAAACTGTTACTTTGTCACATCATCAGCTAAACATGAGGCATCAAATATTTCTCTCTCTTTCATAAACAGCCCTGAGCTTCACCTTCAGCTGAGATTCAGGGAATTATTAATACATATACTACTTCTAACGAGGGCATTTACATACCTCTGCAGTGTCCACATCAGGTGCTACGCTGGAGTTGTGAAGTTTACATCTGTAAGTCAGACATTTCTGCTCCCAAGCCATTAACTGTTCACCACAGAGCTCAAGACATTCATTTGTATACAGAAACTCAAATACCTTTATTACCCAGTGGGATGTAATAAGCACCATGTGGGTGGCACTGCTACCCAGGGACTGCTGATTAAAGTCAGAATCACAGTGTGCTAAGATCATATTACGGGGGCATTTGAGTTGGGACTTGAACAGAAACCAAGGGGCTGATAGGCTGGGAGTGTAGGAAAGGCTAAAACCAGAGAAGTCAATGAAGGAAATTTTTTTAACAATCCATGTTGATGAGCATCAATCACATTTATAAATATTTACCATTTAAACATGGTGGTACACAACTTTCTACCATCAGAGGAATTTTTGGAGAGCCTCTTTTGTTTTCTGATAGTGATTGGAATGCCCATGCACCTGGGTACATGATATTATTTTATTCCAGTCACTTTCCAAACTCCTGGAGCTCTTTCAGCCCCAGTGTAAAAGCAGTTTTCCTTCCCTGACTAATCATCAGTGCCATACGCAGGTCTTGGCTCCAGAAAGTCTTGACTGTTGATGCCTAGATGACTTTTCCCCATGAATATGGAAGAGAAAATATGGATTTGAACTTCTGATGGACAACAGATGTTCCTTCCTTCTATATGCCGAGGGGAAGGAATTTCTCAGGGCTCCATTCCTAGTTCAGTGTTAGTCTTCCACACCTCATTTAAATGTCCGTTTGCTCTTCGCTGGGGTGTATATTTATTTTATTAGGATACGAAAGTTTCCCTAATGACTCATGACTGGCTTGGTCTTTGTCTTTTCTAGGTCATTCTAGAGGTCCCAACAGTCCAGAGGTGGTGGTGAGGGTCAGGATGAGAAGGTTACCATGGAGATGTTATTGTTCCTCTTTGGTTGATGACTTGTAAAACCACATGGCCACTTTGTGAACATGGCAGACTTCAAAATACTTCCTCTGAAGTTAATTCAGAGGAAATAATGTAAACACTCTCAGGAATTACATATTCCATGTTAAGTCTTCGGACTCCCAAAAAAGTTACAAATGCTTTGTCATGCTCTTTACTCTTGAATAATTGTAGAGATATGGTTTTTGATTTTTCTTGGGTTAATAATGATTTGCAAATTTTTGGCCGAGTTAATCATTAATAATAATAGCTAATACTTATCTAGTGCTTAATAGGTGCTGGAAATTCTGCTGTGTTTTAAGCATTATCTCCATATAATTTTCACAAGAACTCTGTGATATAGATACAATTATTATGCCTATTTTTTATGAAGAAACTGAAGAACAGAGAAGTTGGGTAGCTGCCCTGTGATCACACAGCTAGTAAGCAGTGAATCCTGGAGTACAAACTAAGATATCTGATGCTATATTCATGTTCTCAACCATGAGGCCTTAATGATGGTAATTCATTAGCTATTCCTGATCCGTCCTATCATTAACACATTCAGTTCATCGAGTGTTTGTGTGTGTGCACCTAGTGGCTGGCTATTGGTTTTTCATATAATATACTTTAATGGATCTTTAAAAAATTTGTCATTAAATTCATAACTGATTTAAAGTTAGCATAGAAAATCCCTTTAGAACAAATGCAGATTAAAGCAAAAGAAATGTACGTCTCCTGTGAGGGCACTGCTTGTCTCGAAGTCTTAGTTTCTGAGCTGATGGTCTCAGCTGATATGAGGAAACATGTGCAGCTCTGTGAGGACCTGCCTGTTTTAAACAACCATTTGGGGAGAGATTATCCAAAATCTTCTCTTCCTGTGAAAACGGTCCTGAACTATGTCACATATATTTGAATGTGCCTATACTAACTGGCACATTTGATTGCATAATCCCTGGAGAGTTAACATTTTAATGAAGAGCTTAAAATCAGTAAATTGTGCCATCTCAAATCGAATTCTGATGATTTGATTTCTACTGGAAATCTCATAAGAAAGCAAGCAGACATATCTTAGGAAATAAATGTACTGTTAATTCAACAGAGAACAGAAAGCTATGTCTTTGGTTTGCTATAAAACAATAAAACTATTTTTTTTATATTTGCATAGGCAACATTATAATTAGTACAGTAAGTAGGGGCCAAAGACAGGAAGTGAAGTCATGTTATAATTCTGTTTTTACAACAAAATTATATCATTTTTTCTAAACAAAGGGGCAATGCGTTAACCTGAAAGTAAGAATAATATGCAAAATTAATTTTGCCCCTTTTCCTTAAGAATATGAAATAAAGAACAGAAAATGTGTCCAAAGACAGTATACATATATATCAAAAATTTTCTGAAAATGTTCTTGCATTTCCAGAAAATGATACTTAGAACACTTGCGAGGAATGATGTATTTCTTTCAAGATCAACATTCTGTGCTCTTCTAGAACGCGGTCTGTCAGGGTGGTAATTATGGGCCGCACAGCAAGGACATAGGCTAATCACTACCTGCAAGTGTTTACATATTAAAAGATGCACTGGAAGAAGTGCAGCTACATTATTTTAGATGTAGCCATTACCATTCTTTGAAATACATGATATTTTTCATTTCCATATCATTTTTAATCTCTGACCCCAAAATTAGGATATTGAGAAGGTCACAGGGAACCAAATTCCTTAATGATCCTTCATTACTCAGTAATCTGGTTGATTTTCTACTTTGCTGTTTGTCACTTGTTAGATGCGGCATTTTCACCCACTGACCATTTTTTAAATTATTCATCAAAGGTCCTTGTGACATCAACCCCACTCAACATTTCTTCTATAAAGCTTCTTGCATCTGTTTTTCCCCCATTCCATTCTCCAAGATGAGATTTCCATGACTTTCAGCATGGGCTACTTCAATAATGTGAATACATTCACCAGCAAGCACGCATTGGTGTGTCTACAAGAAGCCAGGTGCTTTTCAGAAGTCATTCCCAGGCTTCAGAGAGCTTACCACTTATTAGAGGAGATGAGCAAATAAACACACATGTGTAAACACACACAAAGTATACACATGCGTAAACACATACACACATGGATAAACACATACATGCACATGTACACAAACATGCAGACATACACACATGCATAAACACACATTCACATGACCATACGTAGACACACATAAATACATGCATAAATACATACACCCACAGTTTCTAGTGCCAGTAACTGTCTGGTACTGAAGGCATTTCGTTATCTGGTCCCAAGCTCCCTCCCAGCTTTAGCTTTCACCATTCCTCACACAAAACACCAGATCCACAAGGACATTCCACCATGTGGAGTCCAGGTAACCAGCGCATCCTTGCCTTTGTGCCTGCGGACTGCCCATCCCTCTCTGATTTCCTAGTCTTATCTTGCATTCAATTCCCACATGGAGCTCCACCTCCTCAATGAATTGTGTTTGTTGAACGGGGCACAAAGGATGGCGCAGCTTGTAAATGGCCACACCAGAAACATGCACTTGAAAAGTGGCCCAAAAATATGGACAAAGAAACATCTTTTGTCATTTACAGTGGACAGAACGTTACAGGAGTTTTCTTTGGATCCTCCAGCAGTGCTGCCCATAGGACTCTCTATGACAGTAGAAAGGTTCTCAGCTCCATCCAAGACAGTAGCTGGTAGTTACAAGTGGCTATTGTGTGGTTGAAAAGTGACCAGTGTAACTGAGGAACTGAAATTTTAATTTTATTTAATTTAATAAATTTAAATATAAATAGCCACATGTGGTTCACGTAGCTTTGCAGCAATTGCATGTCATGCAGTCTCTCTCTGGGAAAGAATAAGCTCTATCGCTTGTAATCAAAAGCTGAGATAATGGAAAGTAGTGTATTTTCACTCTTACTCTACACTGGGCATGATGAGTAACATTATGGGCATCACATAAATGTAAAATGCATTTGTCGCTGTCAAAGGAATTTAAAATCTGATTGAAGGTGGAAGATAAACCCACAGGCAGCAGTAACAAATGAGGGAAGTATTTATACGTGGAAGTATGGAATTTAGGATGCAATAATGAGGGAAGAGTTCACAGAGCACCTGGTGTGAAATTGACTCAGTTACAACCCCAGCATTTTCTGAGTCTTCGCTAGGTACTGGGCATCCAGCTAATTCCTGGGCTAAGTTATACGGATACAGAAGGCTGCACATGGTGTGAATAGATGAGAGGCTAACAAAAACATAGCTTAAATATTGAGGCTTGTTCTGAGTATGCACAGCAGGTCACGACCTTGGAGAAGGGATGGACACACGTCACAGACCACCTCACTAGCACACCCACTGCTATTCATCATCTACGTGCCTGCAGCTTTCCTGGACTCATCATGGAGCTTCAACTTTTTTTTTTTTTTTTGGTACGCGGGCCTCTCACTGTTGTGGCCTCTCCCGTTGCGGAGCACAGGCTCCGGACACGCAGGCTCAGCGGCCATGGCTCACTGGCCCAGCCACTCCGCAGCATGTGGGATCTTCCCAGACCGGGGCACGAACCCGTGTCCCCTGCATCGGCAGGCGGACTCTCAGCCACTGTGCCACCAGGGAAGCCCGAGTTTCAACTTTTTGAAACTTCCCAACAACCTGGATTGGGAGCCCTGGAACTTTAAACTATGCACCATTTTTTGGAGGGACAGAGGCTCTGGGAAAGGCCATTAGTGGACCATTCTGGTGGAGATGGGCAGGGAGACTGGAGAGCTGATGCCCAGCACATGGAGCCACAAGATGGGGAGGAGACATGTGGGCACCCGCACCGACAGACAGTCCAACACCCAGAACCCGCTTTCTGCCCTTGAGCTTCAGGGAAGCACCTCCATTTCTGCAGATGTGTCCTAGCAAAGCTGGTTCACCTCTGAACAGCTGAGGGTCAACAAAGCAAAGGTTAATAGGATTCGACAGGGCCACAGCCATGGGGTTTGTCCAGGCTTGTGACCGAGGAGCCCTTTCGTCCTTCGGGTTAGCTCCAGGACCATATGCACACGGGCTCCTGCCCACCTCTCCCTGAATCCCCCCGCCTTGTCACAGCCCATTCTTCTAATTCACTGAGTTTATAAGAAGTGGTGATTATATATTTTCATCTTCTCCCCCATAGCCTGCACCCTTCCTGAGGAGTGATTACTTCTGTCGAGCCCACTGCTGTATCTTCAGCCTCATGCACAGCACTCAGTAAACATCTGTCAAATTGTGTCCAAAAAAATGAAAAAGGAGCGGATGCTGAACCTTGAGTAAGTCCCTTGTGACTCTCCTGACATGTCCCCAAATCCCAGGTGATTGGAGTTGAGAGATGATCTATTGAAAGTTCTAAACTCTCCTGGAAATCAAGGTCTTTTACAGCTTAAAAAATACAACACCTCAAAGAAAATCAAAAGATGAAAGCAGCAGGAATTTGATAGCCTTCTGTCCTAAAGAAAGTAACTATATCCTATACTAGAATCAAATTTTCACCTCTGAATGTGGAAGATAGCAGAAAGAATCATGAGCTAGCTTATTCAATTCCTGAAATATGACTTTTTCTTAAATAGTTGGGTTCGGAATGCCTCAAGGTGGTACTTACATGTACTATTTAGAAGAAATTGAAGGAAGGCACACACTACACACACACACACACACACACACACACACACACACACACACGCACGCACACACAGATACAAGCATGTTCCACACAGAAATTAACCAAATATTTATCAAGTACCTGTCATGGGACAGACATCATAAAAATCCTTGTCCTTGTGGAGCCTATATCTGGTGTGGGAGAAACTAAACAAGTAAAATGTACAGCATGTGAAGGAGTGATAAGTGCCACAAAGAAAGAAAATTTTTAAAAGATATTTTCAATTTTAAATAGTGTGATCGGGGGGAGCCTTTACTGAGAAAGCTGGGTTTTCGGGGAATACTTTAAGTGGTGAGGAAGGGAGTGATGCAAATATCTGATGAAGGTGGTTTTCCGGTAGTGGGAAGAGCAAGTGCAAAGTCTCTGTGGCAGAAGGACATCTGGCGAGCTGGAGGAAGAAGGACTCGTGAGGAGGAGAAAAGCAGGCTAGGTGGGAGGTGAGTCTCATCTTCAGGGCTCTGTGGGTCACTGTGTGTACAAGCCCTTAATCACCTGCCTGAAACTGAGAGGTTCCAGGGTGTTTCGGAACTCAAAGTTCCCCAGATTTGTATAAAGTTAATGAATGTTTTTAAAGGTAGTTCTCTAATTAGAAGAAATATTTAGCAATAAGTTAGGAAGGTAATGCTCTGTGTATTCCGGTTATTCCACGATCCCCCATGGGGTCTATGATGACACCTGTAATTCCTTACACGACAGAACTGCAGTGAAAGAGATGGACCATTCTCACTCGGCTCTGGTCACATCTTGTTACATCCGGTTTTGAGAATTCGAGTTTTGAGGAACCCAGAGCTATGGAAAGGGGATTAGACCCTGTCCTACAGCTGTGATTCTGAGTGAGGCGTGGTGCAATGAGTGCCGGAGCTGACAAGTGTGCACATGTCCGGCAGCTGTGTCGAGACGATGAGTGAAACAATCCCGGAGGGCTTTGTTTCCCACGCCAGTTCCACAGAATACAATGAATGTCCTGTTTTCTGTGTAATCGAGACATACCACAGGGTGATTGTGTTATGGATAATTTGCTCAGCGACTATTCCTTATATTTTTAAAGTTTGCACTTTAATTAGCTATTTTCCCTAAGATCTTTCTTATGTCGGGTCCCCTCACAGGAGCCCTACAAACTCTATGGCTGAAGTATTTTTTTTTTATTTTTTATTTTTTTTGCGGTACGTGGGCCTCTCACTGTCGTGGCCTCTCCTGTTGCGGAGCACAGGCTCTGGACGCGCAGGCTCAGCGGCCATGGCTCACGGGCCCAGCCGCTCCGCGGCATGTGGGATTCTCCCGGACCAGGGCACAAACCCGTGTCCCCTGCATCGGCAGGCGGACTCTCAACCACTGTGCCACCAGGGAAGCCCGTGAAGTATTTTATTTTTTAACTTTTATGTTTCCCTGGTATTTCTTGAAAATCCCTTTTATTGTTTATATTACACATGGCATGTTGATATTACTTTATCTGTGGACTGTTAAATAAGTATCTATTTTGAGCACAAGTAACAGTTGCTTCCACAGCTATCTCGTTGCAACAGCTAATTAAAAAGTGACATCCAAAGCTATCAGAGTGATATCTGTACTCGATAAACTTCTAAACGCTGATTTCATTTTAACACGTTCTTTCTACTCAGAGACAGAATTCTGCTTCGTGCCTTTAGTGTCCTCAGTGGAAATTAAATGGCTAGAGTCATGTTTTGTTTTCTTTTCTTTTCATTTTCCTTATTGTAAAGTTGATAATTTCAACATTTTCCTAAAATCCAACATGGGGGACCAGGTCCCATTTCTTGCCTAGGAAAAAAATGCCCCGACAAATTGCTTTAAGGGCCGGGTGGGGTCCCTAGTGCGTGGGAAGAAGGCCTGCTGTCCACCTCACTCTGATGTGCTGGGCTGCAGTCTGCCTGCCGGGGGCTCCATAGGGCTAGTCATCTGCTTACCTGTGATCTGAAGTGATACCAATGGGACTGCTCTTTTTTTAAACAATTAAATATATTTCTTTCTGTGTAAATTCACTCTTTTAGATGGAAAGGAGATTGGCTGGAAGAAGAGCTGAGAGACCCTCCTTCCTCTAGTCCTGGATGGAGCACTGACAGTGCGTGCCCCTGCCATCTGGCCCTAGAGGGGTGTCTATTCTCCCTAAACACAGCTCTGTGCCAGCTGAAGGGCATCGTGAGGATGCTGAGCAAGCCCCTGCCCCAGCGGGGGTCCTGGTCCCCCGCTCTGCATTCCAGCTGGCGTCACTGATGTTCCTGGACCCCCTAGTGCTTTCCTCTTCTCCGCTCCTATGAGGACCTCACGCCCAGGGGGAGGGCACTGCTCCTGCTGGTTTTCTGAGCCCAAGTGTACTGTGCCTGCTACACTTGAAGTGCTTCAGAGGAATCAGTACTCAACACTGTAGCTGAGATTCCTATGTCTTCTTTAAAATGCCAACATCTTACTTCCGTCTGGGACCATCATAACTGCAGAATCACCTTGGAAGTGATCCTATGTCTGCTCAGCTCAGTCTGGCCCTCTCCCATAGCACCACCAATTGTGCTGAAGGTAGAGGTTCGAGAATCCCTCTTGCTCTGAGAATGCCCTTGTAGCCCATTCACAGCCAGCACTCCAAGAGGTCACGGAGATTTTGTTTTTATTTTTTTCCCATTTCTCATCATGAAACTTTCCCCCCAATAATCAGTGTTTCAACAATAATGGTAGTGTATTAACCAGATATGTGACACAGCAGAATTACCTATCTTGAAAATATAAATATTCAAACAATAACAGAACAGAGGACAAAAAATCATGTTTCAAATTTGTCTAGTTATTTCTCAATCATTTACCAGAAATAGTATGATAGTCGGACATTTTGAAATAATATATAATTAAGATATTTTAATGCCCTACTGGCTTGCTTTTGTAATTAATAAATTTTCCCTTTTAAGAATGAAAACAAATAACTAAACATCATTCCTTCTGAATGTCCAGCCTCGTTGTAAAGTCCTAGACACACACCACTCTTTTGCTGGAATGTGTACCAGGTTAGGAAGCAGGAAGTCTCTCCTAAGAGCTTTGTATCAGTTACACCACTCATTAGCCTTTCTTGATCTCCACTTTCCCATAATGATATTACCTATAGTGCCTCTTTCAGCTGGAAGATTTTATACATTTTTCCATCTATCTCTTTAAATAAGGCTCTTTATTGTGTTGTTGTTACTACTAACATCCCGACAATTAAAATACAAGGTGCTGAGACTTTTTCAACATTGCTAAGTCTTAATATTGTATTAAGGTGCCTGTGGTAGCTTTGAGGGAGAAAAAACCGTAAAACACAATTTGTAGCCTCTAGGAACTGTTTTTGAGAAATGACAAAAATAAATGAAAGAGTCAAATGGCAGTGCGTAGAGGGTATAAAATTGAATGCCCCAGGGGTGGTGAAGATAAGGAGTGTTCTAGGGTGAAGGCCAAGGTGGGAGGCCATTGTGTCCAGAAAGATCAGGGAGCTTCTGGAGGCAGGGGCGCCCGGACTGAGCCTGCCCAGTGCACCCTGGGAAGCTGGATGGCCTTCTGCAAATGTTAATTGTACGGCACAACAAGAAACAGATGGTAATAGGCCAAGAACACAGAAGCAACTCTGGGTCTTTGTAATGGAGAGACTTGAGCCAGACATTGATTAAGCAGGTGATAGAACAGGCTGACAAGCCAGAAATGGGGTGTGGAGGTAACTGGGACCTCACAAGGCAGAGGGAGGCTTCCCCACCCAGGCTGGAAGCAGTGCTCAGAGCCCATGAACTGAAGTCCCTGCAGAGGCTAGAATCCCTCCACCTCCCTCCCATGCTTCCCTTTCCTGGAATTCAGCTGTCAGAGAGCCTGCAGGGGAGGAGCCCCATGGATATGAAGGGAAGCGGGTGCAGGGCCAGCGAAGAGAGGGGCTGATGTCTATGGAATACCCAAGGGGGATGCCATGCTTCACACAAACTACAAGAGTTAATCTTGCCCCACATTCTGTGGCATAAATTTTAAAGTTCAGAAAATGAAACAACAGAAAGATTAAGTTACTGTAATATGGTTACAAAAACAAAAAAAGAAGAACGGAATTTGAGTTTTGTCTGATTCCGAGTCCTGGCTTTTCTATTGTACATACTATAGATGCCCAAATGAGCAGGATCCAGTACGATGCAGTGATTACTGACAAACTGCTCTTTCCTGGATTGGAATATTTGGTACAGCATGGAACATTCTAGAACACAGGGGGCATTTTGTAAAGAACTTTGGGCTTAAACATAAACCTCACTGACTGTTCTAGTGGTTCCTAAAACCATTATGGATGTTTTAGCTACACTTCTTCCAGGAGCCATATATGTCTGCTGCTGTATGAGGGAGAACTTCAGAGAGTGGGCATATTTAAAAGTTCTGATGGAACATTCCAGAGGAAAAAAATAATGAGGAGATCAGGTTTTATCATGTGGTTGATACGCAATGATCTCATAGCAACTTCTATACATTGTTTGGAATTATTACCAACTTGATGGCAATGAAAAAGAGCAATCTCAATTACTATTTTTAAAATTAAAGAAAAAAAATGTTTTTAATTAAATTTTTTTTTTAATTTTTGGCTGTGTTTGGTCTTCGTTGCTGCGCGTGGGCTTTCTCTAGTTGTGGTGAGTGGGGGCTACTCTTCGTTGCGGTGCGTGGGCTTCTTGTTGCAGAGCACGGGGTCTAGGTGCTCGGGCTTCAGTAGTTGTGGCACGCTGGATCAGTAGTTGTGGCTCACGGGCTCTAGAGCACAGGCTCAGTAGTTGTGGTGCACGGGCTTAGTTGCTCCCCAGCATGTGGGATCTTCCTGGACCAAGGCTTGAACCCGTGTCCCCTGCATTGGCAGGCGGATTCTTAACCATTGTGCCACCAGGGAAGTCCCTCAATTACTTTTTATAGAGCAGTCCTCTTCAAACGGCTTGGTGAGGTATCTGCTATCTTTTTATTTTTCTTTTTGCAGTACGTGGGCCTCTCACTGTTGTGGCCTCTCCCATTGCGGAGCACAGGCTCCGGAAGCACAGGCTCAGTGGCTATAGCTCACGGGCCCAGCCACTCCGCGGCATGTGGGATCTTCCCGGACCGGGGCACGAACCCGTGTCCCCTGCATCGGCAGGCGGACTCTCAACCACTGTGCCACCAGCGAAGCCCTATCTGCTATCTTTGAAGCAATACCTAGCTGACCACACAGCTGGCCAGGTGGGTCGACTCCTTCCACATCTCTCTTATATCCTGCCGACAGTGTATGTTGAAGGACGTGTTGGTTACTCAGAGCACGTTTGAACAACATTAGATGTTTCTAGTGATTCTATGTTGCATATATGTATCAAGTACCAGAAATATTTTAATTGTGTATAATGTGTTTTTGTCACAGGCCAGGTCTCATGATGTCAATCCCCAGCCTGGGTTCAGTGACTCAGGGTCCTGACTGGGAGGTGAGGTCAGAGAAAGGCAGTTTTATTCAGCTGCTAGAGGTACAGTGAATGCTGATGATACACATGTATGTACACATATAGAGACAGACATGGCAGTTTATCCTTAAAGCTGGTTTTGATTCAGAGCCGTCATTAGGAAGCACTAGACAAGCCCACTTGGTTGATACAGGCAGAAAAGACTAGGAATAAAAGAAAGGCAAATGAACGCCCAGACATAAGCAGACAGCTGCTCCCCATCCCCGTTTCCCTCCAGCAGCCTTGCACACACATGCCTTTACTTACACAGCCTTCAAGATTTTTAGGGGCTTGGGCTTTGCAGTTAGATCCCCTATATTAGATCCCAAGGATGCTTTTTGTACATTTCTCCTCAATTGCTTTTAAGAACCAATAATTAGCATTTCAAAGACAGGGGTTAGATATTAGCCAGAATGGAAGTGATTTGTGTATACCATGTATAGTATTACATTTATGGACTTATTTTTAGCTTCTTTAAAATGCTCTCATTAAAAATAAGATCATGACACAAATCAACTCATCAAAAGCACACATCTTTCACTGAGAGTTTATTTATTCCTGTCTTCCTCTTCATACAAGGGACAAACTATTATAGGCTTATTAGCTGAAAAGTGATGAAGGGAAGTTTATTTATTAGGTAACAGAATGCTATCTGGTTATTAAAGAGCTTCCAAGTTCAAACGAGGTCTATAGATCTTCAAAAAGTTTTAAAAATGTCTAACTAGAATCCACAATAAAACTGATTTTTTTCCCCTACTGATTATTTTACAGTAGAAATAAAATGATAGAAAAACAGCTCCATTTCATTTGGGTAGCTAAGATTACTAAATGACAAAGAACATGCCCTATTCAACTAGTGAAGAACTTGACACTTTAACTTACGTGCCACTATAAAGTGACTACATGGTGGCAGTCGAGGTCACATATGACAGCCAGTCATCAAACACGGTTTAAATTCTTCCCACGGGAGTCAGAACTTCTAGAAATATTTTTGTCAAGGACACACACGTTTTTCCTGGAGCTTGGAGACCTCTAGATTCTAATCTTAGCTTTGCAACCAATGGCCAAACCCAGGAGATGGCTCTTAAATATCCGTGCACAGTACTGTCAACTGCAAATTGAAAAATGAACAATGGAGTTTCTTTTTTTTTAAATCCAACAGTCTCTCCTTTGGGGAAACATACCCTGCCTTTGCTTTGGCCACAGAGTTTAGATGGGTGCTACCAGCTCCTGGGCACGCATTCATCATGACTCCCTAAGCTAGTGTGAGGGTGGGCACTTGACCCAGGTCTCATCTAGGTTGATTTCTTTTAAAGTGGAGCTGGGAAAAGACTCTTTTTTAATGCTCATGAGGTCTTAAGATTAGGAGGCCAGGATTTTTTTTTAATTTATTTATTTTATTTATTTTAATTTTTGGCTGTGCTGTGTCTTCGTTGCTGTGCGTGGGCTTTCTCTAGTTGTGGCGAGTGGGGGCTACTCTTCGTTGCGGTGCGCTGGCTTCTCATTTCTGTGGCTTCTCTTGTTGCGGAGCACGGGCTCTAGGTGCACAGGCTTCAGTAGTTGTGGCACGCTGGCTCAGTAGTTGTGGCTCACGGGCTCTAGAGCGCAGGCTCAGTAGTTGTGGCGCACGGGCTTAGTTGCTCCCCAGCACGTGGGATCTTCCCGGACCAGGGATTGAGCCCATGTCCCCTGCATTGGCAGGTGGATTCTTAACCACTGTGCCACCAGGGAAGCCCTGGAGCCCAGGATTTTAAGGGCCAGCTCCCCATCTCATGTAAAAGTTCGGCTAAGGGGGAGAAACTCACCACTGAAAGAAGCAGAAACCATGGACAAAGTCCTAGATTCCAGCCCCTCCTGAGAGAAAGCCCATCCTGTCTTTTCCACATTTAATCTTGGAAGACCCACTGCAGTCCAGCCAAATTCAAGTTGGCTCTCTGACATTGCACCTTGATCAAAGGTTTCTAAGGGCACCAAACTGAATGGGCTTTGAAATCCCTTCTACTTCTATGATTCTGCTAGTTTATGGTCTAGTAAATGAAAGTCAAGGAACAATTTCTATGTAAACCTCAGTTAATCAGAAAATTGTATTAGCCAAAAGACTCGGTTTCACGAACATTTTAAGGATCTACAACAGAATAGTGCCCAACATACATTAGGACCTGTAAAAACAGCTGTTAACTGGCAGAGTGATTCTAGATAATTCAGATGTATTTATTGGTGGGAATGCATGTATAAGGACGTATACTCGGTTGTCAATCACAGTGATTGAATCCTGCAGGTTTGTGGTGGGCGAGGTACAGTCATTTGGAGGAGTGTGGTCTGCATGATATTTACTGGGCATAAAATGGTAAGTACTAAGTCCTCTATATCCTCATATCCTATTAGATGTTCAATACATTATGTACAGGCAGCTTTCATGAGGACTAAATGTCTACCTAAATGGAGCATCAGGTCCATATGAGGGGGAGAGGTTCTGCTGAAGCAGAAGAATTCCTGTCCTCCCTAATGGACAGGAATAAAACAAAGGGGGGAAAAGGTGGCAGGAGGGATCAGACACCATCTAGCAGAAAAATCAGGCCATTTTCTAAAGTAATAACAAAGGAATGTTAAGGCATTGTATAAAACAAATCTCTATAGAGACCCTCTGATAAGCTCGTACTTAAGATAAACTTTCAGAAAATTCATAAACAGAGGCTGAGAGTAAGAGCCTGGAAACCAAGAAAGTGACACTCTAACATAGATCCAAGAGGATGGAACAGTATGGAACAGCAAGACATCCTGCATACAGAAAGGAAGAAAAACACAAAAGAACCCTAAGAATTTCCACCAGTTCTTTAGTGAAGAGGAAATGAAAACAGAATCCAATTTTACATCACTTATTCTTTGTTCCATGAAGTGCACATGAGCTAGCTGGAGAATAAAGAGCATCTTACACTCAAGCATATTGCTTTCATCTCTTGGCAAAGGCATAATCATTCTCCAGTGATTCATGTTATGTGTTGATTTGTCTGTGTGTGTAAAGAGTCTCGAAACTAGAATCCAGTTAATTGGACAGAGATTTCTGGGCTGCCTAAAGCCTGAGAATTTTAGTCAATATTCTGATTCCAAGGGAGAACTAAATAGGGAAGACTCCCACATTAATGCTGTTGTATTTATAACATCTTATTTTTCACAGAAAATGTCATCATCATCATCATTGTCCAAGGGCTGTGCCCCAGGAGCTGCCTCTGAATCACGCTGTAAGAATATAAGTCCCAGTTCCCTGGCTTTTGGCTGCCTGAGCTGGTCCTTCTTACTCAGACTCTCCGCCTTTGGCTCTTCCATTCGTAACGTAAGAAGTGTGTTGTAGTCGTGTCAGAGTTGTTGAACGGAATAAACCACTTAATGAAAATACCGCTCTGAATGGGGTGCTTGGCGTCTGATGAGTGCTCAGTAAAGCTGGCTTCTGTCGTCACCACCTCCATCACCATCGTCATGCCCAGTGGCATCAGCATCAAGAAGCAGAGCTCCTGTGTTTTCAGTCTGGAATGACTGACATTAAGCAATTTCTGGGGGATAAAAACAATTTTGAATTTTTCCTTTTTTTTTGAGGGAAGGATGACAACAATGTCTACTTGAAGGAAGAATATGAGAATATCCAGGTTAGTTCATACTTAATTTGTCACGTTCTAAATGAGTGGCTCTGGAACTACTTTTCCCCAAAAGGGAAGCCTTCTGAGAAAAACTGTGAAGGGAGGAGACAAGCAAGGGTCTAGAAGGGCTCCCTGTCCTCTCTCACCTCCTTTCTTGGAGGAAATTGCAAAAGAAGTATCCTGGCGGGGAACTGCTGATGTATAGGGAAGCCGGCGATGAACATGGTCTCCTGATGGTCAGAGCGCTGGCTACATGTGGTCCAACAAGTGACACCTCATCGTCCAGTGCTGGTGACACGTGGTCAGCACATAATGACTGTAATCCACTCAGTGCACTCGCCGCCTATCACACACAAAGGTCTGGGCACATGCAGCCAGGGCCAGGCATCTCTGTGCAGGGAGCGAGGACTCACTGAAGTGCTGGAAGGCCTCACGTGGATGGCGCTCTGTCACAGAAGGGAGCATGGCCATGATGAGGGTCTCAGCAGTGAACTTGGAACCTGTCCCTACAAGTTACTGCCGAGGGAAAACGCATTAATGTAAAAACCACTTACTCTCATCTGGGGGCTTTGAAGTGAGGAGGCCATAAGAGTCGGTATTAATACGATGACGTTTTGGGCACGGGACCCACAGACACGTGAACACTGCCCTGGCCCCAAAGTCTTCCTGCTCCTCAGAGAGAAGCAGTCACTGGGGCTCCTTTCCTGGGGTCCTTGGCTCCCGCTGACAGACCAGCGAGGGGTGTGCATGCACAAAGAAATCAAAGGGAAGCAACAAGACAACATATGGTGGCAGTTGTGTTTTGAGACCTCCTCCAAAAAATCCACTAGTAGTGTTTATACTAGTCCACAGTGACTCTTGCTCAGGCAGCTGCTCTAGGCTGCGTCTCCCTGGTCTCGGTGGGTGGGCTGTCCTGCAGTTTCAGTGCCCTGATGACTTTCAGTTCTTCCAGCTTCTTCTTTTCAGGACAGGTGTCATGTCTTCTGTGCCCTCACATGCTACAGCTGGAAAAATCTGTGTGTTTCTGAAAGATGATAACAGTCTAATATGTTTCCCATTTTAGGAAAGAAGACCATCCTCTTTGGTGAAGGCTTTGGTCAATCTTTGATTAATTGAATTAAAGTCCATAGTAAATATCAGTATTAATTGCAGCTGACGTAACAATACAGTAGAGAAGTGTTTTCATTCTGAGTGTTTTTCTCCGCTGTTCATAATCCTTTATGCTTGGTCTGAAGTTCTTCTTTCACTCATTTTGTTTTTATATTGGCCCTTCAAGAGATTAAAAAAATATTAAAATGTACACACAGCTGGTTTTCCTTTCAAGATGTTTGTTAAATTCTGGAGCTTCATTGGGTAGGAGACTAAAACGCACAAAAAGGCTTTGAAATGCAAAATGGCCTTTGTTTTCACATTCTTGAACTGTGGAGGAGATAAATCTCAGAGTTCAGGTTCTGCCTTGCCCTGAACATGTGAAGCACCCTCTTGATCACTGTTGAAGTGTTTGGAGGGCTGCACCTCTGACCTAGGAAGTGGGCAAACCAGGAGGGTTGAGCCTTCCTGACTCGTGTCACTTCTATTGCGTCAAGGTGATAAATCCTGCTAGCTGCAGGAAGATGCCATCATGTTTTTATACACAATGCTAGGCATGTGACCTGGATCAAGAAAGATGACAGAAAACAATCCCACAATAGACCCTCTCTCTCCAAAATAAAGACTTTAAGATAAGCATGATTCATATATTCAGTATTTTAGGGGAAAAGACCCAGATGACACAAAGATGAGAATTTCACTAGAGATGTCTTCATTGGAGATGTTTCCATGTCCCAGTAGGAAACAAGTGCATTTTGCTTTGTTTGTCAGAGAAGATTTTCCTGGCTGAAAAGCCTGGGCATCGACTACTGTCCTAGATGTGTGGCTAGAAACCGTGACACCTTCACCAGTTTCTTACTGTCTGTCAGCCTTTGTCTCCACGTCTCTAAAGGGGATCAGACAGTCCATGATGGCAGGTAACCTGTTTGCTGAGTTCCCCACTATCCTAGTGCCCAGAATCATGGTGCTCAAAACAGTACTTGGCTTCTCCACCAACTTAACAAACATTTGTTGAATAAGTGAATGAATGATGAATAAGATAATCATAATGAGATAACATAATAAGATAACACAAAGCACCCAGTCAGCATCTGCTATATTTCAAATGTGCAGAAATTGGTGAATTGATTTGAAGTTAGGATTTTGATATGTCTGCACACAGCTGATGAAGCATGTTTGAGTACATTTGATGAAATTAATGAAATTCTGGCACAGAACTGCAGAGTGGTTTGGGTTTGGTGAGAAGGGAGGCCTCACTTGGATGCTGGTCTGGGCATCCTCTTTTCTTCTGAGCCCGTGAGGAAGGTCACACGAGCTGGATAGAGAGCTCTGATCCTGAAAGATTTCATGACACACGGGAGCATACTTATTCCAACTCTAGTGACCACAAGAATGTGCAAGAAGGGACATTTTACCTTTTTCTGTGTGAACCTCAGGGAATCAAGGCCATATTTATATATTGATGATTTGTCAGAATTAGGAGTATTGGGAAATGGTGTCCTTGGTTCATAATTTAACATCATGGTAGCAAGCAGAGCGCTCCTGTGAGGTGCCACCCTCAGAGCGCTCCCTGAGAGTGGTCGTCCATGTGAGGCCATGAGGGGTGGATGCTTTGAAAATAAAGGTGGGAGACTTCCCTAGGAATGAGGGGCTTGAAAAACTCAATTAAACTTATATATATATGTGTGTGTATATAATAAATAGATAATAAATAGGTACATTATAATATGGTATATATTAATATAAATATGTATATTTCCTTGTTCAGTTGATCTGAAATACATTCTTCAAATTTAGGGAATAATAGTCTAACATTTTGTTCTTCAGAATACCTGAAATTAAATGCTTATCATGATGATAACAGCAACAATAATAATAGCTAATATTTATTGATGGCTTTGGTACAATTCAGTATATCTTTATATCTATCTTCATCATCATTATGATCTATCTCTCTGCATTGTCATCTAACATCTATCTACCTACCTACCTACCTACCTACCTATCTTTAAATATTCAAACCATGCATGTAGGTTCTCAATATCCTGGATTTATGGGTGTAATTTGAGGCACAGAGATAAAGCAAATTCTCCAGGTTCACAAAGCACTAGTGGTGGGAGTCTTATTTGAATCTAGTCAATCTAACTGTAGAGCCTGGATGTTTTATGTGAATGGAAAATGAAACAAAGCAAAATCCTTAAGTTAGTGAATTCCAACTATCAAATCACGCGTATACATATCAGCAACTGATAGTTATAAAATGGTATTCTATATTAAATCATGATGGGCTAAAGTACTTAACCGAGTGATGAAATACACTTAGTTACCCGTCTCATGGAGGCCCCATGACCTTCAATAATTCAGCTGTCAGTCACCTGGAGGAGAAAGTTAAGACCCAGCATCTCCAGAGGACAGAGTCGGCTTGGGAAGGAACCAGGACTCACCTGGGAAAGTGGGGAGGAGTAAACTACTGATGGAACTAGAGATAGAGAGGGGGACGGCAGGAAGTTGATGATCCAGAATATAAATCCGAATTTCAGGTCAGAACAGCTAAAACAGGGCTTATTTCTCTGTGTGTACACACACACGCGCACACACACACACACACACAAAATGTGTGTGTGTGTGTATATTTCTGAGATTATTTAAATCTTTCTTTCACAGATATAATTTGAATAAACACATTGACCACATCATATTAAAATAATCTAATTGTCACAGCTTTCACTTCTCCAAACAGCTTTTGAAAACACACAAACTTGACAATTTATACAAAGCTTCTTGAGAGGACTTTAATGGACTTTTTATAAGCGAATGAACTAAATATGATGGAGCTTTCTAAAGTGCACTTCAAAAGCAGCACAAAGGTCTGTAAACAAAAAAAATTGATATCAATTTGTGGGGGTCTGAATAGTTTAATCCATAGAAGAATTCACAAACCTTTGTAGAAGTAGAAAAAAATTATCTTAACCCTAGAGTGAATGAACTTTGTGATTCCTTTTAGGAGTCATTTCTTTTCCGGTGAATGCTTTGTGGATTATAAATGTAAAGAATGAGCAGAAATTTTTGTATTATTCATTTTGAAGGCTCTTTTTATTAAGAGAAGAAATGAAATTCAATGAAAATCATTTTGCTGATAATTATAGTGAAATATGAAGTGCTCTGAATATATTCTATTGCAGGCAATAGAGAAGAAATGGCTCTATCTGCTCAATGCCTGATTTAATGGATGGGCTCCACGAAGTTTGGTCCTGGCTCATTTCTACACACAATCATCACAGTGATAGTTGGTGAGGGTGCTTCCAAAGGGGAATTTGGTTCAAAAGATCAGGAGAATCACGGACAATCTTGTTTTAGTTCCCAGAGGCTTAACACTTTGTGAGTTGTTATTGGACAGCATCAGTTAGCAGTGGTGGCTGACCTGTGATGTAGTCTAGGCAAACCATCTTGGTGGCCACAGGGAGCAAAGAAAATCATGACATTGTGTCAGACTGAGGTCAGGGATATAGCCACAGGCCATGGTTTTCAGGGAAGAAACAGGTAGGATAGAGTCATAGGTAGTTATATTCAAACAGTCCTCACATTGTTTAGTTCCAAATGTCAGCCCTTCATTTTTTCTAACCTGCCTAATACAATCCTGCTCTTTCTTTTTGTTTTTTTTAAGAGACTAATGATGAGACTACTTATACCAAACTAGGTATAAGTAAGTGAAAGCATTAGTAAATAAGTAAAGATTTTTAAAAACATGTTGGGATGTAGATCCCAGACATACATTGTGTCTAAAATCAGGAGCTGCCTCAGAGGGGACCCACAGGCTGCAGTTCCTGCATTTGTCCCAGGCTGCTGACTAGATGCTCGGTGCTCAGGGACCCTTGGGATACAACTTTCATTATACAGAGGTGTAGCAAAGACAAGATAAGGACTTTAAAATACGTGGTTGGAATCCAGGTATGGGTATTGTGCCTTAGAATTCAACTGATTATTTTAATTATGAATAATGGAATTGAGAATCTTTTGATAAGGTAAATTAAGACCTAGAATATACATTTTTAAAACCAACATAACTTTCAGAAGATTTAGAGTGATATAGATCATATACAAGCCAATCTGTTACATATTCTTAATCTAAATAAAGGTGAGATTTAAAATTCAGAATGATAATCTAAAGGCCCTAAAGAATTTTTTAATCAACTTTATTGTTTTTATTAGATTCTATTTATAATTTTTCACTTGGAACACACCTTAGCAGTTAAAAAGCCCAACTTTTACATTAATATACAAGAAACTATACAAACCAGAAGTGAACCCCAGAAACCTAATTAACAGTAATAGTTGGACTTAACACCCAGCAGTCCTGAATGTAATCCTTAGCTGTTTTTAGTTATGCCACTGAGATAAGTGGGTTTCAATCCTGTTTCCTAGATAGTCAATCTGCCATTCATTAGATGTGAGTCCTGCAAGTGACTTGCATTTTCTCATCTGTAAAGTGGAGATAATAATAATACCTATACTGCAGAGCTGTACTGCAGGTTATATGAAGAGAATACACACAAGCCAGGCACACCTGTGAGCACCCATAAACAGCCACTATTATGAAAAACAACGGCAGTGAGAATTCTGAGTGACATAACTGAAATACTAACACACACACAGAGTATGAGTGTGTGCTTCCATAAGGAAATCAATTTAGCCTTACTTACATTATATTATGTCTACTGATAGACTATCAGGAGATTTCAAATCAGTCTGTGCATGTAGGTTGTCACTGAATTCCACTAAATATGAAATGCTGCCATCAAAGGGAAACATGGAACTCGTGAAGTCCTAAAGGCAAGGTTGCAGGACTCCATGGTCAAAGATTTCCAAGGAAATTTATAAATCGAGAAAACCAAGAACCTCCATGTTAGCTTGCAGGAACAAATCACCTTATATAGATTCTCATGCGGGCAGCTTGGGTGCGGCGGCAATGCCTCAAACAAGCTGAAATTTATTGGATTTGTTTAATCTGTTCAGGAGTCTCTGATTCTCACCTCAACCCTTTCTGAAGGGTTATCTTCTACTTTAATGAAGATAAAAAGGTTGGAAATATCTGGGATGGAAGGGCTCTGTCAGATTTACAACTGGGAAGATGCAAGCCTTTCAGCTTACAATGCACTGACATGATTTAAAATATATGAATGTTGGAGCATTTCAGTTTGATTTAGAAAACCTCAGATGAAAACCAAAATCTTCACTCCTGTCTGTGTACAAATGTTATTAAAATTTATCAGATAGATCCTTCTTGAATTAGTTTACTATTTAAAACATGAAGAAACTCCCAAGAATGTGAATTTACTAATAACCTTCCTGTACATTCAATATCTGGTCAAGATTTTGGAGGTGACCATACACATCTGCCGCAAAATTCTCTTTGCTTGGAAGCAATCAGTACTTAAAAATAACATCTTTTTCTTATTTATACATAAAGCCACATTTATGCAGTGCAAAATGTCAGTGCCAGAGAAAGAGCTCAGAAAAATTAGGGAAATATAGTCAAAATTTCTCAGTATGAGTCTAGTCAAATTTTGATGGTGTTACCTACCACAGCCTTAGAATGTCTTGTCCATCCTTTAAATTCCCTTGTGAAATCAAGAAAATAAAATGGAAAAGAAAATAGCATCAACTTTGTATAATAACTTGAACTGTGTTTTATTATCACTGCTGTGAACATATTTCACCAGGTTGCTGTCTGAACTCCTCTGGCCTGTTTCCACATAACTGATTTAAAACAGTTGAGGCAGGCGTTGGAAGTTGATCAAGGTAGGAAGTAATTAAGATTTGTTCTCTTCTTGCATTTTAACTGTAAAACAGGATTTCATGCATTTCAATACTATTAGTTTATCTGGTATAAGTGACCTTCCCAATTACCTTTCTCAAGTACAGGATGCCTGGCTGTGTTTATCATTAGCAGAAAGAGCTACGCGACTTTTAAACCTATTTGCTGATTCAAATTTGGTAGATCTAATGAAAAAAAAATACCTTGGGCTTTGCAGCTGCATCCATTTGCACATGCAAATTCGGTAATTGCATCTATAAATTGAGTAAACTGTACATGAAAACAAGCTTTTAAATGTTCAATTAATCAGTGTGCACAAATCTCCCAGTGTTCTTGCTACCAGCAAACTCTTCCACAGATCTTTCCGAGGAGCTGAACGACATTCTACTATTTCATTCCACATGCAGCAAGCTTTCTCACTTCCCATTCGTTGGCTCTGGTTCATTCATTCAAAACTATTTCCTACACACTGTGTCAGGCACTGAGATTCTCTGGTGAAGAAGAAGGGCAAAACCTCCATGTATCTCAATTCATTATCTAATGCTGAGAAAATAAACATCGGGGATTTAAACTAAAGTTACTTATCCTCTGGTTTTGTTTCTTCAGTCCTCTTTCTTCCATGTGGCCCTCAAAAGTAGCAGAATTATCATTCTACAAAAATATTGAAGCATTGGGATCCAGTTTTCACTTTCAAGGATTCAAATTTGAGCATTTGTGCAAAATAATTTGTTTTTTTGACAATTTCCTTGTGTGTAAAATGAGGGGGTCAACCAGATCTCACTGCGTCACTCTCATCTGGGACGCTCCATGAGCCCACACGCTACCTTTGTCTCTCACCGTCTTCCTCCCTCACAGTGTGGTGGTCCAGACGGTACTGCTAAGACTAGAATGTGCCCATCCATCTCTCAGACAACGAATGCCTTAAAAACTTGACTCTAAGGAGGTAGATCTGATGATGGAGAACCTGAGTTCCTAACATGCTCCAGGTGATGCTGGTGTTCTCTGCCCCTGGGATGCATGGCCAGGGCCTGGCTTAGCCTGCTCCCCACCTCTGCCCAGCTGGGCTTCCACTTATAGATTGGTCTTGGGGGAAAAAAAAAACAGTATAGTTAGAACGAGGAAGGTGTTCTTAATGAAGGCAAACACAGGCATGGACAGTGGCCTATAGTCAGGTGCACATGACAAGAGGAAGGCCTTTCTGAGAACTATACTTTGTGGTGGTCACACACACGGAGGCTCGGAGGATGAGAATTTAGCCCAGCGTCTTCATTACAGGAAATGACAGGAGCTACTATGTACTGCTTACTGGTGAAGAATGTCTTCTGAGCGCTTTTCTACATCATTACAGTAGAATCCTTTTCATTGCCTGTGTCTGACATAAGAAAACTAAGTCCTAAAGCCGTTAAGTAATTTCTCCAATTTCATACAACTACTGAATGATGGAGCTGCAATTCTAAGGCAATTCTGTGTAACTCCAGCGCCTGTGCTATGCAAAATTCTTCCCATTATCACTCAGCACTATCTCCTTCCATATCTTGATACAATGACTGGTTTGGTGGTAGAAGGCACATTATGCAGAGAAATGAAAGAACACTGATTTTATCAGCTTGATATTATTTAAAACATCAACATTTGGCATAATTCATATTTCTTGAAATGATGACCTATTCAAGAATTTGGATTTTTACATTTCTCAGATTTAATGAAGATATAGTTCAACGGATACAGCATTCTATGAAAGTTCCTATTAATATGTATGCATAATAGGAAAAAAGTGTCTCAAGTGCTCAAAATGTGCATTTGGTTATGTGGTTCTCAACAATCCTTTCTAAAGTAAAAGAATCATCTAGTCATAGCATTTGGGACAAAAAGTTCTGAGAATTATTTTTGTTATCTACTTCCTTTGGGAGTTGAAGAAACTTTATTTTCTTAAAAGTAAAAAATGTAAGGGCTTCGCTGGTGGCATAGTGGTTAAGAATCCGCCTGCCAATGCAGGGGACATGGGTTCAATCCCTGGTCCGGGAAGATCCCACATGCCGCGGAGCAACTAAGCCCGTGAGCCACAACTACCGAGCCCGCATGCCACAACTACTGAAGCCTGTGCACCTAGAGCCCATGCTCTGCAACAAAAGAAGTCACTGCAATGAGAAGCCCGCGCACCGAAACGAAGAGTAGCCCCCGCTCGCCGTAACTAGAGAAAGCCCGCACGCAGCAACGAAGACCCAACACGGCCAAAAATAAATAAATTTATTTATTTTAAAAAAATAAACAAAAAAACATTTTAAAAAATGTAGGAGTACGAAAATAAAAGGGTATCCTCAGTTCTGGATGTTTTCTTCCTCCTCTGTGCATGTAACCTTTCTGAAGCAGGTAGAACGCTTTGTCTCTAGAGTTCTCCTTCTGAAAATACAGGGAGAGCTAATCGTGTTTATCACCTGCTCTGATGTGATGGTGTGCGGTGACCCCAAAAATAAACGCTGATTTTTCTGGAAGCATAGTTTAGGAAAAGACTGATTTGCCCTTTCCTCTGCCTTTTACAGACAATAGAGAAAGACATTTGTTTAGTTATCAACGTCATACATTAATAAGGACATAGACAAGGTGGGATTTTTAAAATAGTGGCCGGAAGGGTGAACGTCTTGTGAGTGAGTGTTGAAAGAACTGGGAACATGGGGGGTGGTGCGCAGAGAATTGGTGGAGGTGCAATAAGTGTTTCAAGCGTATGAAGGGCTGACCTCTGGAAGAGGAGGGCGATCCCTTCTATCTGACCTGCACTGTCAACTAAAACCTACATGTGACATCAGAGCAGGCAGATTTTGGATCCCTATGAAAACGCTGCTCCTCGTCAGAGCTGTCTGCAGGTGAAATCCTGCCGTGGGCTGGTGCAAGGTCTATGAGACGGGCATGGACAGAGGCTGGCCCCACAGAGCAGGACTCTGTGAAGGGTTTAAACAGCGGGGGCACTGGACAAGGGCCTCTGTAAGTCCTTTGCCAATATGCAGACTGGGGCGCTCTGGTTTGAAGCTATTTACCTACAGGCAGGCGCTGGTGAGAGTCAAACTGGTTTAGGCAGAAAAGATCTGGGGCAAAACCATGAACTATCAGGCTTTTATTTTTTTAAATTTTCCTTCTTCTCATGTACCCTTCCCGCATGTGTCCTCTGCTTTCAAGTTTCTTTCCATCCACTCGGCAAGTTCCTCTCTTCTGATGGCGTGCTCCGTCCTGGAGTTCAAGTTATTCCACTGACCTCCACTCCAGATCAGCAAACCTGCCTCTCCTTAGGCCCCGACATACCAGGTAAAAGCGAGCCTCAGGAGCGCCTGGAAAGCAGCCCTGCCAGCATGTCAGGGTACATTCATCTTCTCAGGCAATGGTAAATGTGTGGCTGTTATAGGAGCTTCAGTCACAACGACAAGCCGGTGGGGGCCTCTTTTAGGACCACACTACTCTAGCCATGCAGACTCTCTGTCTTCACTGGCCACGGCCCCTGAGTGTGAGCACATGGGGAACAGTAACAGGATTCTGGGTCCTAACAGGTCTAGACTGCATGACTGGACAGTGCAAACTAGAGCCCAGCAGCCTGAGAGTTACCACTGCCTGGGATGACTGATTAGGCCTTATCCTTTCAGGAAGGAGAGACAGCTTCACACATCAATCCCAGGAACATGCAGAAATAAGAGTCAAGAGGAATATCAACATGTTTAGAGGGAAAATGAATATCAATCTCAAATCCAGCTTCTGAGAGAAATAAAGGCAGTTTTATCAGTTTTATAGGTAGCATAAATGTAAGGACATACACTAATTAATATTCAAATAGACTAAATAACCAACAAATAGGCTGTCTGAATCCCAAACGCATTTTCAGAATTCAGATTTATTTGATGCTATAGTGATTATTTTCTGAATCCCTTCAGGTCTACCATTGCAAGTTTGATTTTTAACTGATTAAATAGTCTCTTAGTTATAAATTTCTCAAATAATTATCATGCAGAAACAATTTTCCATTACTTATTTGCTGATACATGACTTGGTTTGGGTGAAAAGCAGGAAGATTTATTAAAGAAGAATCAAGTAGAAGAACATTTAATCTTAATGTGTACCTTGATAAAGTTCTTAAGTTATTAAAAGTTGTCAGTTTTATATTCAAATCAGAAACTGGTTTAAAATTACATTAACTATATGTTTGTATTTATGTATTTTATTATATATTTTAAAATGGTGTTAAAATTATGACTATTTTTTAAAGACTTAAATATGTATAACTAATGCATAGGCATTAAATATGTATGTATAAGCAAATGAGGGTGTTAACATTAATTAATTAATTTTTAACATCCAAGTAGGCCATATAGCAAGGAATATTACCACATAAAGAGAGACATCATATAAAAATAGATAATTCATCAAGAAGAATTAATGTGTATGGAACTAATCACAAAGGTTCAAGATAAATCTGACAGAACTGAAAAGGGAAATAAGCAAATCAAAATTACTTTTGGAGGGTTGAACACCTCTTTCTTAGTAATTGATAGAATAAATAGACACACAGAAATGAGAGCCCAGAGCGCTGAACAATACCGACATGCTGACTCTACCTAGTTGACATCTGTAGGATACACGCAACAGCAGAGGAATCACATGGCTGTGAAGTGCACGTGAAGCATTTGTCAAGGTATGGTCCTCTTGGACATAAAACAAATATCACCACATGTAAAGGCACTGAAATTATACTACGTGTGTTCTCTGAGCACAACAGAACACAACAGAGTTAAACTAAAAATGTCAGGAACACAGAGGTATCTTGACAATATCCAAATATTTGGAAATTAAACAACATTCTTTTACATAATCCAATAGCCAAAGAAGAAATCTCAGGGAAGTTATAGTACATCTTAATTGAATACAAATGAAGCAGAATTCATCAAACTGGGTGAGATGCATCTAAAGTAGTGCCTGGAGGGGGCTTTAATTCAAGAAATGCTTATATTAGGAAATAAAACATGGTCTCAAATCAGTGGTATTATAAGTTTCCAGATTTTGAAAATAGAAAAAGAAAAGTTAATTAAATACCAAGAAAATGGAAATTATAAAGAGCAAAAATCAATGAAGTAGAAAACAGAAAATTAGAGAAAACCAGTGAAACCAAAACTGACCTTTTGAGAAGATTAAGAAGATTATTAAAAGTCTAGCTAGAGTGATCAAGAAAAAAAAAGGACACAAATTTCCAATATTAGGAGTAGAAGAGGGAGCTCACCATAGACCTTAACGACATTAAAAAGATAAAAGAATATTAAAAAACTTCAAGGCAATATATTTGATAGATTTAATAGAAAGTATGCAGTCTCACCCTAGAAGAGATAGATGACCAGAATCACCATGATTCCACTAAAGAAATAAAATTCCCATTTCAGATGTCTTCCCTGGTAAAAATCTACCAAATAATTTTTCGAAGAAATAACAGCCATTCAACACAAAGTCTTCCAGAAGATAAAAGAGGAGAGAACACATTTCAACTAATTCGGTGAGCATACAACTACTCTGGAAGCAAAACCATAAAAAAAATTACAAGAAAAAGTACTACAGAACAGTACGTTGCTGATGTAAATGCAAGATGGTACGACCCATTTTGAAAGCACTTTGTCAGTTTCTTATAGAATTAAACATATGCTTACCATAAGGCCCACTATAGGTATCTACTCAAGTGAAATGAAAACTAAGGATACACACAGGCATGAATGTTTAATCATAATCACCAATAGATGGGGAAAAGAAAACAATGCCCACCAAGTTTTGAACGAAAACAGATGACGATGCACCTGTAATAGAACAAGTCCCAGCATGGACATCACGTGATTCACACAACAGCACTGATGCATCTCAGAAGGTCCATGCTAAGTTAAAGGAACCAGATGCTGGAGGCTACATTGGTATGATTTCAGTTACAGATTGTTCCGAAAAAGGCAAAATTATAGGGACAGAAATCAGACCAGTGTTAATCAGGGGCTGGGAGCGGGGAGGGGATTGACTGCAAAGCTGAATAAAGGAACATCTAGGGTGACAGAAATATTATGTCTTGTTTGTGGTTGTGGTTAAAAGAACTGTAAATACATTTGTTGAAGCTCATTAACCTGTACCCTTAAAAAGAGTGCATTTTACCATTTGTCACTTATGCGACTAACAAGCTGATAAAAAAGAAATTGAAAACTCTCACTATAATGTGGTACATGGATTGCAAAGAGAGGAAGACGCATGTGGTGGAAACTAGTGAGGTGGCTGGTGGCAGCGAGCCTGTCCACAGTCACTCCTGTATCCAGTTTGATTGAACTAATTAAGATATGCAATACGCCTCCACCCTTCTGTAATTCCATAGCATCAGCCATTTTCACATGCACTTAAGAGAAAACCCTAAAACATTTTAGCAATGTCACTTTTTAGGAGAAGCCCAGAATATCATCTCAGCTTATCCAGTGTTTTTATTCAGTAGGTCCCCCACTCCTGAACAAGTAACTAAATGAAAAGATACTGAACCTGGATTCAGGCTTGAAAGAGGCTCCCGGGTCACAGTCTCATGGTAAAAATAGGAAAACTTACCTTAACACCTCTTCCTTCTCTGACTGTAAAAAAGAGAACATTTTCTTTTGCTCTTACTGGCACTGTACCCAGGGACAAAGCAATAGATGGACTGAACTCTTCCTGTCCAGTGGGGTTTTTAGATACTTTTGATAATGGACTTAAACAAATGACTTTTCCCATATATTTCAGTAAGGGTGACTGATTTTCACCCTTTTCCTACTTTTATTCAGTCCTTTTGCATAAAATACTTTTCATGAGCCAACATCTTTTACCAGAGTTTGTCTGTGGAATCCCTGAGTATCTTGTAATACTTACTTCTCCACCTTCAACTTCAACGATTTAACATGCCCCATGCTGACGACTGCCACCTACCCTAACAGCCTGCAGAATCCCACCCATGAGAGAACCCTTGACAGTCTGGTTGCACTTAATACGTCTAATGGAAATGTAATATTCTCACCATTGCTTTTGCCCTCCCAGTAGCCCTGAATTATTTAGGAATAACCTCATATCTCCCTAAGTAAAATACAGCTTCTCCAGTGAGCCAAAGCAGGAGCAGTGGCCCCAGGTCGGCCAGGAGACAAGTGTTGAGCACACACACCCCTCGCCGGGGGGCTGCTTTCCTGGCCCACAGTCACGGTTCCTCACACGGGGCAAAGTCAGAGAACCGCTGCTCCCCACCTCCCGCCTTGCAGCGCTGTTTCTCCTTACGTTAGAACCACACACGTACGCATTCCACGTCGACAGAGCATCTATCTGCTCACACAACTGCAAGACAATGAACTTGAGGACCTGTGGCCCCTTACCAGCGCAAGGCCACTGGAGTCCGCGTCTTGGAAGCTGTCGCCCCTCAAGGTGGACATCAATACTCCCACAGTGAGGCATGTCGGGTGTCCGGCTTCTTCAACTTTCTGGAAAGCTGCCGACTTGCCTGGGGTTAACCTTGCTCCCCAGAAACATGGCAAGGAAAGTTATCCAGGTGTGACACAGGCTTTAAACCTGGAAGAAGCAAGTTTGAATTTCAGCTCTTCACTTAATCCATCATGCTCAGAGTGCTCCTCTATAAATAGAGCATAACAATAATTACCATACCAGGCTATTGGGAAGATTTGAGAAAATATCTCTCAAGTTCTTAGCACAGTGGCTTATGCACAGAAGATGCTTAATGAACAGTAGCTACTGCTATTTCTGTCAACTCTGGGATCTTTTAAAAGAATATCTTTTTAAATAATAAGATATGATAAATATTTATCATATCTTATAAAATCTATCTTATCTTAATAAATCTTAATAAATATCTTAATAAATTTATCATATCTTAATAAATCTAACAGTAAGAAAAATGGCAGTGTGATTTTTTTTACATGGGCCAACCATACTAGGCAATCCATTATTATTTTTGTTTGTGGGGGGGGCAGAAGGACCTATGCAGACTTTATTCAGGTACCAAAGACCTCTGTCACTTCAGCAATCTTACAATTATCTACGAGGCATAGAGTTGTAAGTGTGGAGACTCGTCTGTGTCCACACACACCTCTTGGCCACATCCAGGGTCCCCTTGTCTACTGGGAGAGACGAGAAAGGGACTGGGCACCAGGAAGCACGTGGGCGACTGCTTGGCCTCACACTCAGACCTGGTTTTCACTCCTTTATCAGTTGTCAATTGCCTTCTTCTACGAAGGAGATCGTGTTACAACCTCGTGAGAGATCAGAGACCAGCAGTCTCTCTCATCGGAGGTCTGGGTTTAGACAACATTGAGTTGAAAGAACAGAGTGTGACCCCTGCCTTGGCCCATTCAGGACATTCTAACAGGACACCACAGACAGGGCAGCTGATAAACAACCAACACTGATCCCTCACTGTTCTGGAGGCTGGACATCCAGGATCAGTGTGCCTGCAGATTCTGTATAATGGAAATTCGTGACCAAGGGCTTCTTTGGCGGAACTGGGTAACTTTACGACATAGGTGATACTTGAATTGGATCTTGAAGGATCAGCAGGAATTTGACAAGCAGAAAAAGTCGATCTCTGAAGGGGAGGCGCATGTGTCAGTATGAATAGTGTTGACTTTGGGAGCCACAGTCCTAATAAGGCACAGCGGGGTGCTGGCCAGCTCCCCTCCTCAGGACCCGAGGACAGGGACCAACGGGGCGAGTGGCCAGGGAACCACTCAGGGCACCGTGGCCCTCCAGGAACAGACAAGAGAGCAGATCCAAGCTGAAAGCTGAGAAGCGTTTCTGTGCGACCCAGTACTGGGACACTGGCTTGGCTCTCACAGGAGATCAGCTTCGTGTGGGATTTCCTCTGAGAGCCTCCTAATTACTTTGCAGTCTAAACATCCCCCATTCTGTTGTCGGGATTGCTGTGGACAGCCAACTCCATTCTGCTAAACAAAACCAGTGATTTGGAAAAATTACAGCCCTGGATGCTACTGCTGGCACCACAAGGACACCCTCCCTGCTAACGGTTAAGAAAGAGAAAAAATTGGCTGGCGGAGCAAACCAGGAAGGCCTCTTTGTCAGTGCAGAATGCGGTGCTCCTTTGGAAAGGGAGTAGATAGAACATTGCGAACTTGCACGAGCTAACCGGGTGGTGGCTCCTTCCTTCTGAACAAAAATGGCACATTCCACTCCCCAGTGCTGACCAACCACATGTAAGTGCTGGTTAGCGATGTGTCCGCGACGGCCAATCCCTCTGAGGGGCTGGATGTTTGTAGATGCGGGGCTCCTTTTGCTAGCGACTCGTCAAAACACAGGCCTGTGAATATCTGAGTCATCAAATCTGAAGCAGGATGCGGAGTGTCACTTGGATTTCTGCCCCCCTTCCTGAAACTGGCCTGAGATTTTGCAGTTCCTGAAAGGAGGCATCTTGACTCAAAAGTTTTGCCACTTGATACTTTCTTAATATTCTACATACCGTAGCCCAAGCTTTTTCTCCCACAGACACAGTTACTCCCGTGAATGTGCACTTCCTCAAGTATGTGGGTACAGACAGGGCACTCAGCCTTTCCCATCAGAGGCAGGAGAGTGAGTAGAATGATACTCTGACAGACGTTGTATTTCTTTCATAACAAGTATAATAATAATAACAGCATAAGTGGCATCCTCTCTCCCTCTGATTCCCTAAGGTGTGTGGCTGTGAGCAGGTCTCAATCTTAACTCAGCTCCTCAAACCAGTGCAAAAGCAGATGAGGGATGACTGGGAGTTTAGTAAGAGCGGAGTCTGTGGTCACCGAGGCAGGTCAAGTCTGCCCTCTGGCCACAGGGATGAGCCTGGTGTTTCCTCCATGGGACTGTCTTTCAATAAGCAGAGTCAGGAGTTATGTTTCATCCAACATCTTTTAATTGTCACATGACTTTTTTCCCCAAATTGTTCAAGCAGAACCGGTCTGGTCTCACATCCAGACACAGAAGACCTGTCTTATTCCGGAGCATTCCATGTTTCTATTGTTCCTCTTTTCAAAAGATTGAGGCACAAACAAAACAACACTGTATTCCAGGTTAGGGTTTTGCTCTATTTTGTGTATTGTTTTCCTGATTCCGTTGACTTTCAGTACTCTGGATGGGGAGAGAGAGACGTGGGCCTCTGTGACAAGGTCCTGTGCAGCTGGGAGGTCAGCACTGTTGCACAATCTCACTGTCCCCCGAAAGGAGAAATCATGGCCCTTGGCTGTGCCACTTGGGCAAAGCCAGACCACTCCTGGTCCCTCTTCATTGCATCTGCTCCTATTTTTTTTTTTTGCTCCAAAGGTGTGTGGAACTTCTCTGCTGGACCCCTGGACTTCAGGAAGGCTCTCGAGTCCACAGGTGATCATCTAAATTGGGGGGCAGACAGTAGAAACTCTTAATCTTCCATGATGACATCACTCCTAACTGCACATTTTGATCTGAGGCTTTGGAACCATCCTAACTATGGATTTCAGTAGTAGAATGAAGTCAGCACATTGCAGCTAGAACATCCAAATAAATGGGAAATCAACATGAAAGCATGGTAAACCGTAGAATTTTTTAGGACAGAGAACTTTGGGCTTATGCTGAACACGTTGTATGGATGGAACCAGCTGCGGTGTTTAGACAGAGCCCTTTGGGGAAAATAGTTTACAAGAAAATTGTTTATATTCAAAAAAGGTTATTCCGAAGACAAAATGAAATGTATAGATTCTTCCTTAGGAGACCAGACAGCCTGGGACCACAGTGTGGCTGGCCCCCGTCAGCTGGCTTAGAGATTTCAGGGGCTCTACCCTCTGTGCCGTCTGCCTGCAGCAGGACCTCACTCATGAAGACATGGAAGCTCAGGAGTGGGCTTGATGATGTCACTTCTTACCTCTTCACTTCCGCATAACTTATCAGCTGAGCAAAACATAATCTAAAATAAACTCATGATACTGTCGCATGTTTATCTGTATGATCAAATGTGTTTATACCCTGACTCTCAAATAAGACTGAGGACAAGTCCAGAGGTCTTCAGTCAGAGGAAGGACAGGTCAGGTGGTCTTACATCATACGGCAGACACAACGTATTCCTAATACTGGAGAAAACAGGCATGAGCCTCACTCACAGGTAATGTGAATCTGTTCAGCAATCTGCATGCTCCTACTCTGCTGTACTCACAACGCTTCCCACTTCCCTGAGCCCACATGCCTCATCTGCCTCCCAGACGCCCTGAGGTTTTTCACGACATCCTCTAGAACAATCACTCCACAACCAGCAGCCTCCGCATTGTATTCACAAGCTCTCATCAGAGCACATGTACCACCTTCGTGTCTTAGCTCAAATCTAACTCTACTCTTGAAGCTCTCTATGAACTGAAACCAGTTAGTGGCTTTACATGTTCAGTATGTGTCAGTGTCCAAATATAGCATGTGTCTTTACAATTCCCCTCTTCATAAAGCCAGATTTTTCATCCTATCCTCTCTCTATTGTCTGCATGATGTAGACCCTCATTCGTCAAAGACGTTGGCCCTTGGTCCATAGTCTTCTCCCCAGCCTAAGTGTAGCTACTGTTCTGTGTGATCTCAGTGCTTGGAGACCCCGGCTTCCAAGGGTGAACATCTCAGTGGCTGCCTCACCCATCCTGCTTACACAGGCCGCAAAGAAAGTCTCGGGTCCTGCTACTCCCTGACAATCCTCCTCATCTAAACTCACTGTCCAAACCTCTCTTCCTCCCAGATTGCTTGTCAGTCATTCTTGTTACAATCCTCTGTTGATTCCACTGGGGTGTCTAGTCCATCAGAGACTCTTGTATCCAATTTATCACCACTCTCCCTTGTTCATGTTCCTCTTATGGAAACACCCACGTTTAGTCTTTTTGGACTGTTGTTGTCATTTCCTTTGAGATCATTTCTCGAAGTACAGGTGGGTAGAGAGGTTCGCTTGCATTTCCTACTCAAATATCTTCACTACACCTTAAATTGTCATCTATCAAGTAGATCAGTTAAACCACTGCTCAGGTAGAAGCCTCTGAATTTGTCCTTTTAAATCACATGGTTTTCCTCTTCTCTGCTTTTATCACAACAATGGCCATGAGTTTTCATGATACCTGTATTGGGAGGAGTTGGGCTAATAAACTGTTTCTATGGACAGACTGGAGAGTGTTCACAGGATGGTGACTTTTCTCCCCAAGAGTGCTCAATTCAACCACGTCTTACGCCCTTCACATTGACTTTCTCTTCCTGTTACTCACAGTAAGTAGGACCACTGCTTACACAACCATTTTTTGTTGCTACTCTCATGCCCCAAATTAACATATATTGGGTTCTTGATTACTATGAATCAGGCATGATGACCATACGGGGTAGAGAATATCTTCCTACTCATTTTACAGATGAGAAAACTAAAGCTATGAAGTGTAAGTTCGTTGCCAAGGGCATCTAACTCTTAAGTCTAAGAGCATACACTGGGAGCCAAGTCTGATTACAGAATGCTTAATCACTCTGCTATTCTGCCTTTCTGATGGAAGTATCCCCTGGCTTCTTGGCAAAAGCTAAACATCTAAACAAAGTGGAGCAAACAAATCAAACTACCTTGCATGGATTCCTAAGTAGCTGATTCATGGGGAACGAGTGTGTCTGTACACAAGCAATGTTCACTGCTGGGTTAAAACACATGGCCATTCTCAATAAAGAACCTGATTCTCCAATGTTTCATGTTTACTAATAAAGTTGGAGGCCACCGTGTCTTTAGGGCAAAATGTATACAACTGCAGCTAACAAGTGAGAAATTGATCTGATTCATAAAATTGGCACCTGCAGCCTCAGCACCCTGGGCCAGCCTTACGTAAATGTTTTCAAAACAGTAAAACTTAGAAAGCACCAAAACATTCTAGTGAGTTAAAGCCTCAGCTTCTGTGCCCCTCCAGGCCCTCCTCAGCTTATTTCTTGGTCCCTTGCAGCACAGACACATGCAGAGAACCAAACAGGCAGTCAAGGCAACAGATGTGCCCTGGTTGGGGTCTTGCAAGGCTCAGCAGACCTTGTGAGCCAGGAAGTAGCCGGAGGAGGACCATGAGGAGGCCTCTCTGTGTCTCTCCTTCTTTACAGGTGGAGTGAAGAACTGAGGTGACACTCTCTCAAGCCCATGCCAGACTTCAGAATTAGATTCTAGGCATGTGGAGGTTTTGTCCCTTTCTTAGATTAAATTTTAACTAAAGAACATTTTGGTAGAAACAGAATACATCCATTGCTGGTCCATTCTATGTGCCAGTTTCATTAATTTATCATGTTAAAATTTTGACATGATCTGCGTTCTCAAAAGATTCTTTTCTGAAAGTCATCATATGCACTGAACCTGACCAGGAAAGACTTCTATTCCATCATGTAGTTTGTAGGGTTCAGCTCACTTCCACTCTTGTCCTAGCCTATCCCATCTGAGTAGTCTCATATTATTATAACTCTCTGTTCCCAGTTTGTTTACTTGGTTGTATATGTTGAACCCAAAATGAGTAAATACAAGTACTGTCAAGGTAATTGTTTCTCTTAACTGAGTCTCATATTTATCCTTATCCACATCCCTCCCTATGATTGAATCTTTCTTCATACAATGCCTGATGCAGAGAGCTTCTGGGGTAAACTGACATGACAGGAAAGGAAAACTCTTCACAAACATTCTCTCTAGAAAAGCTCTTTAAATGTGGCAGATGAAACTACTTCAACTGCAAGTAAATATGGAAAAGCAAAATTGTTTTGGAAAATCAATAGATATGTTTAAAAATTGTAAGGTGTTTGTTAACTATGCAAAAAAGGTGAAAGAGATGCTAAAGAGATGCAAACAGCTGAATATCCACAGCCCAGAAGTGACCATTGTTAATGTATTTGCCTCATAGTTTTAAAAAAGGAAATAAAATATATGGATAAACTTAGATTCTTCAGTGTAGCCATAGGACACCCTCAAAAATAAAGGGAATTCCCTCTAATCCATATGGAAGCTATGGATGCCCTTCCTCCCTCTCTTTCTCTGTCTCTCTCTCTCATATCTCTCTGTCAATGAAATCAACCTATCAATCTTTCTATCTCCTATCTATCTATTGATATCTATCTATCTACCTATTATCTATCTATATCTGTTTATCTACCATCTATCTATATCTATCATCTATCTACATCTGTCTATTATCTATCTATCTATATCTATCTATCATCTATTTCTATCATCTATCTGTATATTAATGGACCCGGGCACATATTTATTGACTGAATTGACATGACTTGGATCAGATAATAAAACTAATTTGGTCACTGGGATCTTCCACATCAAAACACGTGGAGAGATCTAGAGTCTGTCATACAGAGTGAAGTAAGTCAGAAAGAAAAAAACAAATATCGTATACTAACGCATATATGTGGAACCTAGAAAAATGGTACAGATGAACCGGTTTGCAGGGCAGAAATAGAGACACAGATGTAGAGAACAAACGTATGGACACCAAGGGGGGAAAGTGGGGGGGGGGAGAAAAAAGAAAACACCCCCCCAAAAAAACCCCAAAACAAAAACCAAAAAATACGTCAGACGTTTAAAATTTCCACCACTGCCCAGCAGAGTATGGAATTAAATCAGGTGCAGGAGGCGTGTAATGAAATGGTTATCAAGAAACGTACTTGGCTTGCTCAGCTCTGTGGTTAAATCTCTTATGAAGACTAAAATGCCTAAAATCCCAGGTCCCTGTTAGTCGTTGGTAAAAACTGACTCACGGTCCCAGTCACTTCCTCACATGGCTCTTTTCAGAAAACAGCGTGTACGCAAAAGTGTTCAGAGGAGCCCACAGAACTGTGCGGAGGCAGTGCAGCACCTCGGCAAGCCCCACCTGAGGGCTGGGTCTCCTACGTCAGATTCCAAGGCAGGTGCTTAGCAGCTCAGTGCTGCCTCTGGGATCCTGAGGGCACAGGGTGTCCTTGTTGCTAGGAAACTTCGTTGAGGAGAGGTGTGGTGTCTCTGCCATCTCTCTGTCCTGCACCTTCACAGTCCCAGGCAGATGACAGTTTCTCTGTAAATATTTGTTGACTGATGAAAAGGGGATGACAGATAAGTGGAATTAACATGGAGCAAATAACATACGATGCCAGAGTCATTTTATTAGACTGTTGAATCAGAAAGGTCTCAGGAATTGCACTTATAGATAGACTATGGGAGAATAAATTTCCACGAATTTTATTTTGAAAGAGAAGGCCTTAGGTTCTTTTGCTGCTCATCCCTTTCTTATCTCAAATGCTATGACTTTTGTTCAAATAGCTTTCCAGGCCCCACTGCAGACCTCTGTTCCAGGTAGAGATTTATTCCCCTCAATGAGCTGTCTCCTTAATCTCCTCCACTTCAAAGAATGCTTAATAGTTTCACTAACCTTTCTGAGGAGCTAGGAATTTCTTGGAGTATCAGTATGGTTCTTGCTTTCCTCTTCAGCGCAAATTTCATTTCTGTAATATTAAAAATAAAGTGAGCGTAATATTCTACAGCATTAGACACACATTTTTAGCACACCTAACCATCACTTTTGCATGTTTATTTGAAACGCTGGCTCATGTATTTCAGAATGCTGTATACTCTTTGGTTTACAATATATTTCATTGTTTATATTTCAAGTGTTTCTATTGTTTCATGTTTTATATTGCTGAACAAAAATGAATATTTTCTTTGCTTCTTTTTCTACTTTACTTTCATACCATTGCGTCCTAAGTGCCCCATATAGCAGTTGTAGGAGGAACACAGAAAGTCATCATGCAATAAACCAAATTAAAAAAATTATAAGCCCTTTCCTGTTCCTTTCGTAGGTGATGCAGTTGGTATCGGAATCTTTTGATTTACACTGTGATGTAAAAAACTACTAGCTCCTTTTGTGTTAATTTATAGTTTACAAATTATGTTAGGAGACCCATCCTAAACATAGTAAGGATGAATAGTCATTTTTTTTGCATGTGACTAGTCATTTTATATAGGATCATCTTCTCCTGGCCTGATACCTTTAATCATTACATATAGTGTCTCCATCATTTTAAATGTTGAGTCCTTCATAGGAGTATTTTATGGGTTACCAGATTATCTGATTAGTTTGCCCTGTAAATTGTCCAATACTGTTACCAGGTTTTAAGGCATCATGATTCAGTTACATTAAAACTGGAATGTACTGAATATGAATTATCCAGACCTAATTTCATTTCTGAGTTTGGATTTTTGAAAATAAAGACTCAGAAACTAATTTATCTCAGATATATAATCATAACAATAAATTTCAACAGTTTCTGAAGCTAAATCTGTGGAATTGTGCCTTATCCCGAATAATTAAATTCACATTTAGCTTTATTCACTGTTCACTGCCTAAGGAAGAAAAATTTGCTAACACAGTTTTAGTATTACAACAAATATTTATGTTACATGGAAACTTCACTTCATCCTAATCACTAAATACTAAGCATAGAAGATTTGCAAATTAAATAAGCAGAGGATTATTGGTATCTGGACATGATTGATTAGTCATTTCTTGATACTAAATGGTAAAGACAACAGGCTTTTAATGTGATTCGATCTGAGCTTGCTTTGCAGGAAGGGGCATTAACTGTGGGTCTAGATCCCCATGTCTCACCTGCCCTCCCTCTGGACCCAGGCAGAGAAGGAAGCCTGCACAGGTTCTTAAAGCTTCTGGGTAAAGGTGACACCTGCTTCCACTTGCAGCTCACAGGTCGAAGCCATGTGTCATGGACACACCTGAGCTTAACAGGGTGGGGACTTTTACATAACCCTCAAGGTGAGGGAGTGGGATATTCCACACACAGTACCAAGGGTGATGCATGTTTGGGTCCAAGGTGGTTTTCTAGTCGTGCAAATTGAGATTTGTTTTGGCTTTAAGTTTCCTGAGTCTCATTTTCTTCCTCTTGACCACAGGGATGATCATGCCCATCCTGAAGGACAGTTGGAGCTGAGGTAGCAGAATAAGCCTGGATGGCGTTGGGCTGGAGGAGGCCATCAGCAACTGGCCCTGCTCAGAGTGGCTGCACTGTGTTGAACAGTGTGAGTGTGTAGGAGTTTTATGTGGACTCCCCCATTTAGCGCCTACACTAACAGGTGCGTTATTGCCTCTGCTTCACATATAAAGAAAGCCAAGCTTGAAGCTGCATAACTTGACCGCCGTCAAATTAAACTAGATGGTGAAGCTGGGGCTGGGCCCTGGTCCTCCCCACCACAGGAGGAGGCTCAGCCAATTCACAGAAGGAATACAGTTGTTATCAGGGCTCCAGAGGCATCCTTGCTCATCCTGCCTGGCAAGGAAGTTGTCCACTTCCTCCCCCTGGACTTCAGTGGACCGCTGCTAATGGCACTCATCCTGCCAAATGTAGTGACCTTTCCCAACAGGCAGACCTTGCCTCGGCTTGTGTTTTATGAAGGAGAGCTCACTTTGAGGAGCTGCAAGAAGCTGAAGCTTGGAAGGTCAGGATATTAGGGGTTACTGAACTATGAGTAGGGAACACAGACAGGAGCAATGGTTTGTACAATGAAGCACTGATGTTTACAGTCTCTTTATAGACCAGGCACTGTGGACGGCATGTTTCTCACATTATTTCATCTAGTTCTCAGAGTGTATCTATAACTTGCCCAAGCCTGCCCAGCTGACCAGCGGGCTAGCTGACCTTAAACCCAAATTCTGGCATTCTTTCAATTTCATCCGGATAACAATAGCAACAGTAATAAATAATACAGAACTTCCTAAAATACATCCACACATACTCAACATAGAAATAAGCTTCTACTTTGTTTTTGTTCTGTGTTTTTTCTGCTTTGCTTACCCTCATGCCCCTCTCTCCTCAGGCTGCCTGAGCTGCTTGCTGAAGAGCACTTCATGCTCTAGGCCATTTCCGCATCCATGAACCAGTGCTAATTGTTTTACCTTTTACTAGCACTCTGTTACATGATAGATAAATTTATTTAATACAGTGGTCCATGCAAAAGGATTTGCTCATCTCCTGAACTGTCTCTTCTTTCCAAATGTCCAGTTTGGAATTCCTCAACATTGGACACTAGGAAATGTGTCTCTTTCTCTCTCTACATCTGTCTCTCATATACTAATATTAATTTAACATTATATGTTTTTATAATATTTACATATTTATATATGTATGTAAACTACATGCCTGTAACTTCAGAGTGACTTTTAAACTCCTTTTACCTTCTTTATTCAGTATCTACATCAAGTGAACAGAGACTTCTGCACAGATAAACGTTCCCATCTCAGTTTAATGGTTGCTCCTAATAGTGAGATGAGCTTGATCAGATATATAAAGATACCAAGTCCAGACATGGAGAGAAATTAAATGTTTCTGCCGTGTGCAATCCCACAGGATACGGAAAGGTGGCCAAGGGTTATTATATAATAACCTTCTCTATTTCTGGAAGTTCTCTATTAAAGGACAAGTGGTTAGAAACAACTTCACAAAAAAATGATTTATTGTAATTGATATAGTTCTTCATTTGATTAGAAATATCCCGTGTAATAAATGCATATAAATCCATACCATATAATGTACATAAACACCACAACACATACAATACTGTGGTAATGTTTGCATTCATCTCAAGGTCATACCAAATACACAATTATACAATTTACATTTTATTTTTCTCTCATACACTGAAAATCCTTCTTTTTGTTTAGTAAGCTGAAACTTCTTCTAGATATTAAGCAAATATAAAACCTGGACCAAAAAACTTTAAGAAACATCTTTCCACAAAGTTCTTTTTCATAATTTTTTTGAATGTATTAAATTATTAGGAACCATTACCATACTGTTATCAAGAAATGTTTACAGCATCTGACATTTAAGACATATGCTAATTTAAAAAATAAGTTTAGACATAGATGTTTACCTTTTATATCAAAAGTCAGTTTTGGTAAATAAACATGAACTATTCTTTTCAAGGAAATTTATCTGAATGCAAACCAAGATGCACCTGACCCCCAAACACTGCTTCTGTCAACTTCACTTCTGTCCACCACAAACAGTCCTTCTTCAGAATCTGTCCCAATACACATCCTGCTGTGGACCTCTGCTGTCTGCCTGTTCCACTGGGGAACGCTTCACAATTTGTACCTCCGAGAGTTTAACTAAAGGTATAGCTGAATCCGTGGCAGAGAGAGGTCCTTCGTGGCGCCTTCATTTTTAATCAGATGGCATTTTTCTTAACAGTTATCCTATCTCAGTCTGCGTCTCCTCTATTCTCTCCAAGTATTCTCCCGTGATCTCTCTACATGCCTTGGCGTTGGGGTATAGACAAAGCCTCTTACAGAATCAAATGAGACACGCAAACTTTTCAGATCCCTGGGCTCCACCATAAACTTGCTGAATCCGCATCTCAGGGAGTGGCCAGCGTTTCTCCATTGTGCCTGAAATGCAGTCTTTCATAAGCCGTACTGATGGTGTCATTGAAGGATGTGTCAGTAGAATGGCCCCAATTATGTCACTAATCCCTGTAACCTAATAATATGCTCTCTCACATGGCAGAATGGTCTTTGAAGATGTGGTTCAGGTCATGGACCTTAAAACAGAGACATCCTGGATTATCCAGTGTGCCCATATAATCACGTGAGCCCTGAAGAGGTGAGAACATTCTTTGGCTGGAGGCAAGAGAGGCTGGCAGAAGCGAAGTCTGAGAAGCTCCAAGTGTGCAAAGAGATGCACCCCAATGGCTGGAGGGAGCCACATGGAAACCTGAGAAGACATTCAGGGGCCTCCAGTAGCAAAGACCAGCCCTGGCTAGGAGCCAGCAAGGAAACCAGGGGCTTCAGCCCTACAACCACAAGGAACTGAATCCTGCCAACACTGGAATGAGCCTGGAAGCAGATTATTCCCCAGAGCCTCCAGCAAGGAATGCTGAGAAATCACTCCAGGAATGCAGCTCACGCCTGGAGGAGGTAGAAATGTCTTCCTATTCGGAATCAAGTCCTTCACGAGATACATACATCTGTGTGCCTCACCAAGGGAAAATTTTCTTCTAAACTTCACAGAGAGCTTCCACAGTCTCTAGGGTGTACGACAGTCTCATCTGGATACCAGGTCTTGCTGGGCCTAGCCTGAGGTTGGGTTTGTTGATCCTCAACAATCCTCCTCCTGGCTTCTCTTACCAGTGTCACTAGCTGGTACCGCAGAGGCTGCAGATGCCTTTTCTAGCAGTATGGTGCTTGGTGCCACAGCCCAGATATACTGGGCATACACAGCCATCACCTAGGACTCCTGCTTCTGCCCTCAGGTGTGGGATTTCAGCACCAGTCCACGTGGACGCCACTTGTTCTCTCTCCACACTGGATGCTGCTATGGCAGGTGCCATCTTCCTGGGGACCATCTGGGCTGCCCGCCCTGGCCTGCTTCCTCCACCTCTTCCTTACTTGCCTCCTGCTTCACGTCAGGCTGTGGCTATCTCAGGGTTTTTCCAACCAGGCCCAATTAGGTTTTGATGTTTTCAGGGAAAACACAATATTTCGAATAGGACACTAGGGAATATTTTGTATCAAAGAGTAAACATGTTGACCAGACCACTGTGTGTGTGTGTATTCCTGGGCATGGAGCCAGGCCTCTGCAGCTATGACAAGTGTCTCCAGGTGATTCTGAGTAGTTGGTATAAATGCTGAGAACCACACTCTAGGTATTTCTCTGTTCCTTCTGAGCCCTCGTCATCACTGTCTCCTCCAGTGGACTGGAAGCTACATGTTAATCTGATGGACCTAGTTCATGCTCAACTACAAATGGCTGATGACTTGTTAAAACCTGTTACTCTCTTAACCCCAGAAGTGAACTGGCATTTTCAGCAGTAAAGAAGGTGGCAAAGCCTTTATGGCTCCTAACAACAGCTGTGCACAGCCTTCTCCCAGCACTCAGCCCTGGCGACCTTTGCCCTATCAGCCACAACCTGAGGCTCTCCAGGCTGGGAGGGGCTAAACAAGATACATTTATGTTCACAGTAGCTTGCCTATGGGGACCAATCCCTAAAATTGGATTTCTTCTCTTTTTTACTGACAAATAATAAAATGGACAGTTAAAAATCAATTGGATGTTTGACCTGCATGTAAATGAAATAGACCCAGGCCCATCCTGTGGGAACCGTGCCCTCAGGTTACAGCGGAAATTGCTTTGTTGTAATGCTGTGGACAACCTCCTGTGAGGAAATCTCATCCAATTCTCCACAGGGACAAAGGGTGTTACTGGTTTGTACTTTGCTGTAGGGCTGATCTGTTTGTTGTTTCCCTTCAGCCTTGATATCATTCCTGTTCATGATTTACAGCTTGGAAGCCAAATGCACTTCAGAGTCTGCAACTGATAAAACCCGGTGGATAATGACGGAGACAAAGTGCTAAAGGCAGCTGCTTACCCCACCACCTGCCTGGTGATGTGGTGAGGACCTGGAAAGCTGTCCTGGAAACCCAGCGTCTGTCACCTGGTTTATAGTAAGTCAGTCTGCATTCAAGGGTTTGGAAGGAAAGGAGTGAAGGCGGGAAAGAAGTAAGACAAGAGACAGAGAGCCTCAGAGACAGAGACAGAGAAACACGAAGAGAGAATGTTCACCTCAAGGTTTCATATGCTCCAACTACTAGTCCCTTGTCCCATGTTCACTGGCAAATTGTGAAACCCACCCACACTTTGATTTGTATTATTGAGTCATTGTGACAAAAGGGAGTCCCACATACATTTAAATGCACAGGAACTGGGGGGTTTTGATTTAGGCCTCCCTCCCAGAAAGACACTAAGAGCTGCGACATGCTTGGTAGGTACTGGCTGTGTGGGGCATGGACGGAGACAGCACTGCCCACTCCAGCAGGGGCATGGCCGAAATCAGCCAACATCTGCTGATGTTGTAGTTTAGCCCTGCGATGGATGGGCAAGGTGCTGTGGCTGTCAGGATGAAGGAGAGGATCTCTGTCCCCTTGGAGTTCAGATCCAGGTGAGAAAACAGAACCATGTGACAGAACAGTCAGGAAATGGCCGTGTAATAGGACAAGTGTGGAGTTAACCACAGGGTAAGTGCTGAGGGGCTGGAAGGGGAGGGGAGCGAGATGAGTGGGGGCTGCTGCAGTCAGAGTTCGGGGGTGGCTGTGAGGAACCCCTTATGCTTCTGAGAGAAAGGACTGATTCACAGGAAACTGTGGACCCATATCCTCAGGAGATGGCAGTGCTGGGACGCCTGGGGCTGTTAAGACAGAGGTTCTCACCGAGGATGTTTCCAAGGTGGTCACCCTGTGGGGTGCACTTGTCAAAGGACACCTTCAGGAGCAGTACTGGACTTCAGTCTCAGACACACCAAGAAATGGTGACCACAAAAGAAGGAAGCCTGAGTGTGGAGAATTTTACTTTATTTGACTTCGTACAAATGATTGCAGCTAAGAGGATTATTTTTCTCCAAAATACATTTCCTTAAAAAATGTAGGCAGCAGATGAGTAAATTTTAGGGGAACTTAAATGGTTTTTATTTGTATTTATAGATGAGTAATCTGTTTCTTAGTTGAGCTGTAAACTGAGGTCTGTATTTGGTATTCTTAGGAAAACAATTAAATCATTAGCACGTTTAAACTTTAAAAGGGACAGTTAACTGTGAGTAAAACAAACAAACCCAAAACACATGACTCAGAAGAAAAAAGCCATCCCTCAAAAGCTAATATTTTTTCCTCGCTTTTCCTCAGTCTGGGGGTCCAATGGCCACTGGCTGTAATAGGACAGCAATTCTCCCTCCTGGAAGCAGTGACATTTTAGTGATTGATAAGGTGCATTATTTTAAGTACATAATAAGCTTGTGGCCATTCCAGCTGAGTGGAGCTATCTAAGTGGAAGGTCATCATCATTGCCATTAGGAAAGAAACAGTTTCTAATGATAATCTCCTTTAACTTTGGCTGTCACTGCACTCCAGTCAGTTAAAGAGGTGATCTGGCCCCATCGCAGCCTAAAGAGCCCGTTCAGTGTGTCAAGGAGGCCACTGCTTGTGTATTAATGTAATGCGCTCCCTTCCCAAGCGGCTGTTTCTTGTTGTTGTGTCCACGGGATGTGGGTGGAGGAGGTGGCCTGACAGATGGAGTGATTTTTCAGGTGCTTTAGTGGTCATGTCTGACCAACTGACATCTCCTAAGGGACACTTCTGGTGAACTTTTTCCCAGGCAAAAATGACGAACTGGGTTTGTTTGTTTTTTCTTCATCTCTGCTGAGGCCAGATTTATGGAACTGAAGTAACGCAAGATGACGAAGACTGACCACAGATCAGGCATGAGGGCTGTGCACAAAGCCCTCACAATCCAGGTGACCCCTCCTGGCCTGCCTCCTGTTAAACTCTTTGCATCACCAGCACGCTTTTAACATATTCAGAAACAAGCATCATAGTCAGCCCCACGTGTTCTCGGTGGGAGGTGGGGAGAAGCTGCTCTGTACTCTTGGAAGGAGAGAATAAGGGGAGAGTCTTTCACTCTTCCCTTTGGTTTGACTAAAATTTCAGGATGAATCGAACTTGAGCTTCATGGTTAGTATGAGATAATAGAGAACATACAATTAAATACTCACTGAACCCAATACAAGGATGATTCAAACTGAAATGAGTTTCAGGGTCATCCTGGCTGTCAGAGACCCAGACCACCCACCCAGACACAGCAAAGCAGGAGGCTCTTTATGAGGCAGTGGATGCAGAGAGGGCTGTGAGTGCCCGGAGGTCACCTCTTTGCAGAGACCCCAGGAGCTCCAGGAAGCCGACGCCAGCCCGCTCAGCTGACACAAACCTATAGTCAGATTCTGCTGAAGAGTCAGAGTTCCAGTACAGCGAGGGGATCCTTGGAGGGGGTGCTTGGCAGTTTGGGAACTAGAAATGGGAGGCAGCATTGTTCAATTGAAGAATCCATGCTGCCTGTTTTTAATTAATAGATTTCATTTTTGGAGCAGTTTTAGGGTTTCAGAAGAATTGAGAGGAAAACACAGTTACCATATACCTCTTCAGGGCTGAGCTTCCCCTATTATTAACACATTTCGTTACTGTGGTATATTTGATGAGCCAATATTAATACAGTATTATTAACTACAGTGCATAGTTTACATTAGAGCTTACTCTGCATTGTACATTCTACGGGTTTGGACAAATGTATAATGACACGGGTCCATCATTATTGTATTGTACAGACTAGTTTCACTTCCCTAAAAATCCTCTGTACTCCACCTATTCATCCCTCACACATCACTCCCACCCCTGGCAACCACTGAACTTTTTACTGTCTCCACTGTTTTGCCTTTTCTAGAATGTCTTATAGTTGGACTCATGCAGTGTGTAGCCTTTTCAAATTGGCTTCTTTCACTTAGTAACATGCATTTAACTCATTTCTTTTTAGCACTGAATAATATTCTGTCTGGACGGACCACAGTTTATCCATTCACCTACTGAAGTACATCTTGGTTGCTTCCAAGTTTTGGCAATTATGAATAAAGCTTCTATAAACATCCATGTGCAGATTTTTATGTGGTGATATTTTCAATTCGCTGGGTAAACAACCAAGGAGCATGACTGCTGGTTCACAGAGTAAGAGTTTTGGTTAAAAAACTCTTTTTATGACTTTTGTAAAAAATTGTCTGTTTTCCAAAGTGGCCATACCATTTTGCATTCCCACCAGAAACAAATGAGAGTCCCTTTTGCTCCACATCCTGGCCTTTGACGTTGTCACTGTTTTGGATTTTAGCTATTCTAATAGGAGTGCAGTGGTATCTTATTGATTTAACTTGCATTTCCCCAATGACATATGATGTTGAGCACTTTTCATAGGCTTATTTTCCTTCTATGTATCTTCAGTGATGATTCTGTTCTGCTCTTTTGCCCATTTTTTAGTTTTTTTTTTTTTTTTTTTTTTTTTTTTTGCGGTATGCGGGTCTTTCACTGTTGTGGCCTTTCCCGTTGCGAAGCACAGGCTCCGGACGCGCAGGCTCAGAGGCCATGGCTCACGGGCATAGCCGCTCCGCGGCATGTGGGATCTTCCCAGACCGGGGCACAAACCCGTGTCCCCTGCGTCGGCAGGCGGACTCTCAACCACTGTGCCACCAGGGAAGCCCTAGTTTTCTGTTTTTTAATTGTTGGATTTTAAGAGTTCTTTGCATATTTTTGATACCAGTCCTTTATTAAATATGTTCTTTGCTAGTATTTTTTTCACAGTCTGGCTTCTCTTTTCCTTCTCCTAATAGTGTCTTTGGCAAAGTAGAAGATTTTAATTTTAATAAATTCCATTTTATCAATTCTTTCATGGATTGTACTTACAATGCTGTATATAAGTTGTTGTCATACCCAAGGTCACGTAGGTTTTCTCCTATGTTATTGTTTAGCAGTTTTAAACTTGTGTTTTACATGTAGAACTATGATTCATTTTGAATCAATTTCTGAAAAAGATGTAAGGTCAGTGTCTAGATTCATTTTTTTTTTTGCACATTAATATTCAGTTGTTCCAGAACCATTTCCTGATGAGACTGTCTTTGTTACACTGAGTTGCCTTTGCTCATCTGTCAAAGATCAGTTGATGATATTTATCTGGGTCTACTTCTAGACTATTTTGTTCCATTGATCTATTTGTTTCTTCTTTTGCCAATACCACACTATCTTGATTACTGTAGCTTTATAGTAAGTCTTGAAGTTGGGTAGTGTCTGTCCTCCAACTTTGTTCTTCTCCTTTGATATTGTGTTGGCTACTCTGAGTCTTCTGTCTCTTTATGTAAACTTTAGAGTCCACCTATCAATATCCATAAAATAACTTGCTGGGATTTTGATCAGGATTGCATTGAATCTATAGATCAAGTTGGGAAGAACTGGAATCCTGACAGTCTAATGGGTGTAAATCTAATGGGTGTAATTAGATTTAGATGAGGTCATGAGGGTGTGGGGCCCCATCATGGGATTAGTACCCTTTATAAGAAGAGACACCAGAGAGTTGGAACTCTCTCTGCCATGTAAGGACACAGAAGAAAAGCGGCCTCTGCAAACCTGAAAAAGGCTTTTCCAGAACACAACCATGCTGGCACACTGATCTCTGATGTCCAGCCACCAGAACTGTGAGAAGTCAACTTCTGCTGTTTAGGCCACCCAGTAAATGGTATTCCCATGTATCAGCCCAAATGGACCATGACAACTTGCAAATAGGCAATATGAGGTTCATAAACTGAAATTATTTAAAAAAATTTTTACATTACTTCAATGTAATTCTATACAATTATTTAAAATTGATTACTTCAGACTTATTTGAGTTCTTGTAATACATGAATTTCTGACAACTTGCACACAGATTATAGTGAAATCAACTGATTATCATTCTTTGGAGCATATTTTTTCCAAAGAGAATGCTTTAAATACATATAAGAGGACATTTCAACAAAAGAGACTGCTCAAGTGAAACTGTGATTGTCTAAGAAACACATATATTTTCATTTCAGAATAGCATTATGTTATACTGATAGAGATTCTTCATTTTCTCTGGAAAAGCAAGATATGGGTATTCCGATGTCACTGTAAGTACCTGAAACTATAGAGTCTTTTACGAAGAAAATAATCTGTTTTGAAAATAAAGGGCTACTGATCCTAACAAGAAGTTTTTTAAAAAAACCTGTTTTCTAATAGATTTGCAAGAAGATTATAGCAACATTTACCTTTCAATGGAAGTAATTTGTGTACAATCTGACTTCAAAGACGCAGTGATGTGGATTACTGTGTTACTTTATTCTGTGCCTAGTGTGACTGGAAGTTTAGAGCACAGCAGTAATGAGACGAGGATTGTGACGGAGGACCTCTGAAGACCAGTTAGATGCACTCAGTCCTGCTGCCACAATCTGTCTCTCAAAGCAGGACAAAGTACCTTGATGGTTGATGATCAAAAGCAGATTGCAGAGGTGTATGGAGGAATTGAGGCACATGGGGATGGGGTGGAGGCTCAGAGTACTGGCTTTGCTGAATTGATTCAGAAGTACTGTATGTAGATGGAGAAAAATACACTGATTTTAAAGGCTAAATCTCCTAAAGTGGGATTCAGCCTTCTTCCATATCTTACTCTTACATCACTCTGTTAATTTTTATTTTTAAAGTCTGGCTTCTGGAATCATTTTCTTCTTTTTCTTAATTTTATTGCCATCAATTTAGTCAACTGGTGTCCTTAGTAGTACAGTAAGATGCAAGTAAGCATTAGCTTGATATTTATACACTGAGTTGGTTGCTGGGTAAAACCAAATGTGTTAATAAGCTAAAGAATAGGCAAAAAGTATTCATGAAAACTTACTTGGACATTTTATTTTCTGTCATTCATGAAAACTTACTTGGACATTTTTATTTTATTACATTACATTTAATGTAATCATACTACATTTTCCCCTTTGATGTCACTAAATTAGTGCATTTTTAGTGCTCTAAGTGTAAAAAATGAACATATTGCTTCACTGTATTTTTATGGTTTTAGCTGATTAGTTTTAAAGTCTTGCATAGTTAAAAGCTATACCACATTGCCACCAGATGAGCCACAAAATTATCTTACTGTGAGTGCAAATAAGAGAATGGTATGAAGGGGCAAATAACTTCTTTGAGGACATGACCCTCCCCACTGTCAACAAGAATGGATTTTCAGTGCACTTAATGTCAACAGTGACCAGATATGTACTCAGAGTCAAACATCATTTTTGCCCAACAAGACTGAACTGGAGTGGAAGCTGTTGTGAAAACAGGAAAAAATGTAAAGAAGATGAACGCTTGAAATATGGACACGGGGAATGAAGCCCACAACAGATTCAAATCAACAGCTGTCCTTAAGGGACTCATTTTCCACTGGGGTTTGCCTGAAAATACACCCCAGAGCTTTTTGTGTCCCAAAGGCAACTATTACTTTTGAGCTAACACATACCATTTGTTACTATAATTTTCAGAGCAATTAGAAATAAAATCATTTTTAATATCAAATCAATATTTTCACCTGATTCAGAGTATCTCTTAAAAATATATCGAGATGTGTACTTCTCAGAAACAAATATTAAACATACTAACTCTGTTACCAGGCAACAAATTCTTAATCACTTCACTGAAACAGAGGTTAGCATATCAACTTTCATTATCCTACAGAAGTTGACTCTGGGGAAAAACACATGCACCATACTGGAATTTGTTAAAGCCAGGAATTTATGTTTTGATTTTCAACTGAAGTATAAATGTTGCTGTGAGTTCTATGACATTTCAAAATACTCCACTGTTTGGACAGATACCATTTTTAGAAAAGTACATCCATGTCCTAAGCCTTGGCAACCTTCCATAGATGGAAAGTTGAGATTTCCTCAGGCTTACAGTAGGAGAAACAAGTTGCTTAAATTTCCTATTCTCCCACTACACCTGGACCATGTTAACTGTTCAAGATTTCTACCCACCTGTGCTGTTTTGGGTAGAAGACAAGAAGGAGGAAGAAAGAGCTGAGGAAAGCTTAGTGTTAAGAAAGATTCAGAAAGACAGGATATGGTGGCCATTCAAAGGTGCTTCTATAAGGAAGTAAAAAACATACCTGCATAGGTGAAGGAGAGGTACCAATTTTCATTTGCAATATGAATGAGTCATGGGTCTGAAATGTACAGCGTGGGGAATATAGTCAATAACTACGTAATATCTTTGTATGGTAACGTAACTAGACTTATCATGGTGATAGCTTTAAAATGCATAGAAATATTGAATCACTATTTTGTGTAATAGGAGGTAACATAGTGTTGTACTGATAGATCAATTATGCTTCAAAGACAAACAAACAAACAAACAAACTCAGAAAAAGAGATCAGATTTGTGGTTACCAGAATCAGGGGATTGGGGAAGGGGGAACTGGATAAAGGCAATCAAAAGGTACAAACTTCAAATTATAAGATAAATAAGTACTAGGGATGTAATATACAACAATAATAATTAACACTGCGGTATGTTATATACATTAAGAGAATTAATCCTAAGAATTCTCATGACAAGGAAAATTTTTTTCTGTTTAATTTTGCACATATTTATCTTAGAATTGGATGTTCACTAAATGTATTGTATCAATAATAATCACTTCATGCTGTAAGTCAAATCATTGTGCTGTACACCTGAAACTTATACAGTGCTGTATGTCAATTATATTTCAATAAAACTGGAAAATAAAAGAACTACAGAGCAATTCTCTCATTTCTGTCACATCCTTTTTTCTTACTCATATATAACCCACCAAAACCAAGTCCTGGATTTAATTTGTAGATTACGAAGGCAGACAAAAACTTTGCAACTTCTGCCATCAAGAGGTGGGGTCTTTTCTCCATCCTGTGAATCTGGGCTGGCGTCTGACTTGTCTTGACCAATCAAATGTGGCAAAGGTGTTGTCTTGAGTTCTCAGTCCAGCCCTCAAGAGGTGTTGCAGTGTTTCCTTAGAACTCTGTTACCACGTGGGAAACACTGTCTACTTTGCTGAGACACCTCGTGGAGCAGAGTCCTGGGTGAGGTTTTCTTCAGCCGACCAGGCCTAGCAACTTCCAAGCTGTCCACAGACATGTTACTGATCCCTGCTGAGAAATAGTGTCCAGCTGAGCTCAAACCAAACTGAATTCAGAGTTGTTCTAACTCACTAAGTTTTGAAGTGGTCTGTTATGCAGCAAAAGTGAACTGACAGAGAAATTGGTATCTGGAAGTAGGATGCTGAAAACAACAGCTGAAAGCTAAAACACCAGCACTGGGACAAGGCAGTGAGTGGAGGCTGGATGCAAAAGCTAGAAAAATGATGAGCAAATTACTGGTGGACGCTTGTTAGAAAAATTCTACACAAAACTGGGGAAATGGTGGCCTGTGTTACGCAGATGTGAAACAACTGGGAAAACATCTCCTCTGGTAACTGGCATGAGAGAAAACACAACCTAAAGCACTTGCAGACTTTGCCAAGGTGATGTCCAGGCAAAATGTGGGCCCGGCTTGTTGGCTTCTTTCAGTTATTTATGATGAGATACAAGAAGAGTGAGAAGGACTAAAGAAAAATTATTCAGTTCTGCACATGGGATTTTGAGTGAATACAGAATAGGCAGGGCTTGCTGGTTTGGAAAATAAAACAATTTCCCTTTCCCACACTCCAGATCTGGTGAAGGATTCTTACAGTGAAAGGAGCCCTCTGAAATGCTGACAGTGCTGCTCAGCAGACCTTCTCATCTACATCAGGACTTGTAAGTTTCCTCAGGGTGCAGCCTCCCAGAAGCTCACTCACAGAATAACTGTAAGAATAGGTTGAGAAAGACTAGTCTCCGGGTCCCCGAGGGTGTGGCTCTGATTGACTGAAGAGGACTGACTTGTAATACATAAGAAGCCCACATGATTTTAAGAAAGTTGTGTATGAAAATGTGATACCAGCTTGCATTATAAGAGTCCAAGGTTGATAAAAGCAGAGGGCCTCTGAGTCCTCAGTTTTCTATGTGCAGGAAGCAAGCTGAGAAAGGTGATTATCTGCCAGCCCAGCCATTCCTTGCAGAGAAGGAAGGCTGTCTTGGAGCACAGATACAGAGCCCAGTCGGTGAAACCAAGATCCAGAAAGTGATGGAATTCAAGGTCACCCCCAGGGAGCAGAGCCAGGCCCAATCGGGAATGCTGCCTGCACTGCTAAGGGGCACGTAGTAACTATGGCTTGGCAGAATTTCAGAGTTATTATGGACCAGCAACTACAGTGTGTCTCTATTCCTCCTCTACTTAAGTGGAGTGTCTGATGCAAGAATCTCGTCCCCCTGCCATACTATTTCCAGGGTTTGTGAAGGACAGATAACTCATCTTCTAAATCCTAGGTCTCTGAGTCAAGAGGGGTTGCATTCAAGCTGCATGTGGACGTGATGTTGATGAAAAGAGCCTGGATTTGAGCTTGACACCATGGTATGACGAGACATTTGGGCCTTTGGTTGGGTGAGGAGTGAATCTTATACCAGGGACGGATGTGGATCACTTGGAACAGAGAGTGGATTGACTGTCACAGTCATGGTCTCAACTTGGTCATTTCTCATACGGTGTGACCTATACTGAGTCAGGGTTTGGCCACTGAACTTGCTTTGGCCAGTGGGACAACAGCACATTTGATGCAAGCACAGTCTTGAGAAGTGCTTTCCAAATGGGACTTGCACTCCTTAGCTGCTCATGGAATGCTGCCACCAGGCTAACGTGATCAATGATAACAAACCTGTGGGGTGGTCCCTCCCACTGCATAGCTGACAGTCAGCCAGTGAGCAAATACGTGAGAGAAGTCACAAGGGCAAGTAAATGCTACCATAACACCATGAACAAAATATATTCTGTGTCAAGGACAGAACTTTAGAGTAAAATGCTCTGATTACTTTGAGATTTCCATGTTTTAGATGATTTCTTTAAGTCTTCATGTTCAGAAATATATGTTGTCTTTAATTTGTAATGTGGTGAGAAATACTGTCCCTTATCTTTGTATCTAGATCTTTCTTGGGCAAAGGTACCATTGAAGTGTACGATATTCAAGCTAGAGAACTGAAAAAATGAGTATATCAGGACCTCTTCTTGCTGCATTCATAAGATTAGGCCTGGCATGTGTAAAGAGCATGGATTTACTTTAATTCTGTTCCAGTTCTTATTGAAAGTTGTAATATTTCTTTATCCTTATCTACACAAAGACAAAATCTAAATGTTTGAGCGAAATGTGCTATTTACCATAATATTTGCTAGTATGTTGGTATAACTACAAGTATGACCAGATACTTATGACCCAGCTTTTTAAAAGCTCTTATTCCCAGGTTCTGCAAACAGTGAGATGGAAAAATAACTGAGCAGTGTACTGACAGTGAGAGTCAGACACATCTAGCAACGTGCCCTTCCGGAGGGACACACCTCACCTCACCAGGCCTCATGTCTTTTCACAGCGCGTCCTCCGAATTCTGTCATTCTGTGGTTATTACTATCATTTGGAAACACGGCAATATATACTGATGATAGCCCTAGCTGGAGACATCCCCCAAATATGTAATTTTAAAAGTTCACGGGCTTTCCATGACTGGTGTGGGCATGGGTTCTCAGCTGTCAATGTCTGTCAGGGTGCTCACAGCAGCAGGTGTTTCTGGGACTCTTCTCCACATGAACTGCGAAGGCTACACCGCAAGAGACAGATGTGCTGTTTGCATTTTTGTTTTTGTTGCTTTTTTTAACCATAATACAGAAACATCACACTTGCTGAGAGAAAACAGCATCTCTCTTATGAAACATACCTTTACTTGAAAGGTGCACAAGGGAGATTTTGACTTCTAGCTGTGATACAGTAACTGGCATGGGGCTAACTCCCCCCACTCTCAACAACCATGACACTGGACAAGACATATGAAGCACTGCTTTCAGGCTTTGGATAAAGACAGTCCAAGGCTGCCATCCATTTGATGACATTTGTTTTAGAAATGCCATCATTTCTAAAATGATGAGTGAGTGCCACAATCACACTGGTTCTCATCTGGGGACAATTTCCTACCACAGCACAAAATAAGGAATCCAAGCAGAGTGCCATGATACTGCTGAGCTGAGAGCTCAGAGTTTGGGGCAGGGGAGGGGGCTTGAATCTGTAGAGTTTGCCATGGAGAACAAGAACTGCACAGAACAGGGTTCTTATGTCTCAGGGTGAGGCGCAGCAAATCATGGCAGAAAAAAACGGTGCTCTGAGGTTAAGAACTGAGATTCTGAAGGTCATGTTGGGGTAGAGTCTGTTGGAGTTTCAGTCCAGCCAGAGTGGAGAAAATGCAAGTCATCATAAAAAATCTACACATCAGGAAGAAACATAAAGAAATGCCATAAATGCCCCCGGCTCTATTTCTCCTTCTTCCCTGTTGCTGGTGTCCACTTGCTCCAGTCATCTTGCTTCCAATCACAGAGGATGACTCTGCATAAAAAGGCCTCTGAAGACAGACTTGCTAGTACAGGTTCGGGGGGAGTCATTCCTGGCGAGGCAGAGACAAGCCACCAGCACGAGAAGATCTTAACCGGGCCACGTCCAGCCAGCCACAGCAAGGGTTGTCACAGATAAGACCAGGTCCAAGGGGCTGACCCTCCACTACCCAGTGGAGGAATGACCCACTTACCACAGCTGTACTGTTCTGGATTCAGAGAGAAGTAAAACTTCTGCTGTGAAGATCATACACCTGAAGTCAGGATATTTCCCTGTTTTCTAATCCATGTGCCAAGCACAACCACAGGGGTGCAGAACCACCAGCTGTGTGGCTGACAAGGTCTTGGTGCTCCAGCCAGGTGTCAGGCCTGAGCCTCTGAGGTGAGAGAGCCGAGTTCAGGGTATCGGACCACTACAGACCTCCTGGCCCCACATAATATCAATCAGCAAGAGCTCTTCCAGAGATCTCAATCTCAACGCTAAGACCCAGCTCCATTCAATGACCAGCAAGCTCCAGTGCTGGACACTCCATGCCAAACAACTAGCAAGACAGGAACACAACCCCACCCATTAGGAGAGAGGCTGACTAAATTAGCACAGCAATTTCACAGACACCCCAAAACCCACCACTGGATGTGGGCCTGCCCACCAGAAAGACAAGATCGAACCTCATCCACCAGAACACAGGCACTAGTCCCCTCCACCAGGAAGCCTACACAAGCCACTGAACCAACCTTACCCACTGTGGGCAGACACCAAAAAACAACGGGAACTACAAACCTGCAGCCTGCGAAAAGGAGACCCGAAACAGTAAGTTAAGAAAAATGAGAAGACAGAAAAACACACAGCAGATGAAGGAGCAAGATAAAAATCCACCAGACCAAAGAAATGAAGAGGAAATAGATAGTCTGTCTGAAAAAGAATTCAGAGTCATGATAGTAAAGATGATCCAAAATCTTGGAAATAGAATGGAGAAAATACAAGAAACGTTTAACAAGGACACAGAAGAACTAAAGAGCAAACAAACAGTGATGAACAACATAATTAAAAATTCTCTAGAAGGGATCAATAGCAGAATAACAGGCAGAGGAACGGATAAGTGACCTAGAAGATAAAATAGAGGAAATAACTATCACAGAGCAGAGCAAAGAAAAAAGAATGAAAAGAATTGAGGACTGTCTCAGAGACCTCTGGGACAACATTAAATGCACCAACATTTGAATTATAGGAGTCCCAGAAGAAGAAGAGAAAAAGAAAGGGACTGAGAAAATATTTGAAGAGATTATAGTTGAAAACTTCCCTAATATGGGAAAAGAAATAGTCAGTCAAGTGAAGGAAGCACAGAGACCCATTCAAGATAAATCCAAGGAGAAACACGCCAAGACACTATTAATCAAACTATCAAAATTTAAATACAAAGAAAATACATTAAAAGCAGCAAGGCAAAAGCAACAAATCATATACAAGGTAATCCCGAAAGGTTAACAGCTGATCTTTCAGCAGAAACTGCAAGGCAGAGGTAGTGGCACGACATATTTAAAGTGATGAAAGGGAGAAAGCTACAACCAAGATTACGCTACCCAGCAAGGATTCAATAACAAGAAGGGTTTAAATGGACAAAAATTTCAAGAGAATCTTCAGAAAAGAAAATATACTGATGGCAAATAAGCACATGAATTAAACACTCAACATCACTAGTGATTTGTGAAATTTAAATTAAAATCACTATAGCTAGTACTAAGCATACTCTATAATCGTTACCATTCAGAAGACAATACCAAATCTTGGAATGTACATGGAATAACTGGAAATCTCATGAACTGTGACTTGGAATGTAAAGTAGTACACCCACTTTGGCATACAATTTGCCAGTTTCTTGCAAAGTTAAATATTTACCTTCTGATTCATTTATTAATTAATGAAAACAATAGAAATCAAAACATTGTTGACAAAAGACTTGTGTTTGAATCTTCATGACAACTTTATTCATTATAGCCAAAATTTATTTAAAAAGCCAGTATCTGCCAAATTTGTGAATGGGTGAATAAACTGTGGTTATGTCCATAGGAAATAATGCTATTCAGAAAAAAAGAAACGAACTACTACTAACATGCAACAACCTAGAAGAATTTCAAAAATAAGTGAAAATGAAAGGGTCATCCATAAAAGATTTCATATTATATGATTTCATGTGTTTTAGATTGTGTACTGTACAAAATTAGGTGATAAAGAGCAGATAAATGGTTGCTTAGGGCCAGGTGGGATGGTAGGAATTAACTGCGAAGGCGTAGCGTGGAAATTTGGGGTAACTAAAATGTTCTATACTATGTGTTGGTGGTTACGTGGCTGGATATGTTGTCAGAACTCATCAAACTATAAAATTAAAATTAATTAAATTTATTATAAGTGTATTATACCCCAATAAAGCTGATATAAAAATTAATAGAAATAAAAACTTTGTCAGAAAAACAAAAGCTGAGAGAAAACATTTCCAGCAGCCCTGCATTCCAAGAAATGTTAAAATAAGTTATTCATGCAGAATGAAAACTACACCAGATGGAAACCTGTATCAACAGAAAGAAATGAAGAGCACTAGAAATTGTAAATATGGGTAGACATATAAAAGACATTTTTCCTAACTTTTTCATCCTTTTAAATGATCACTAACTCTAATGAAAATATAACAGAAGTGCATTGTTGAGTTTCTAACATATCTAAATTAAAAATGTATGATAGTAATAGCAAAAAACAGGAATGGGGAAATGCTAGTATACTGCTGAAATGTTTCTGCACTGTATGTGAATGTCATCTGAAATATGTTAAAGTTATACGCTGTAAACTTAAGAGCTACCACTAAAATGTAAAAGGTATAGCTGTTAGGTCATTTGTGGAGGCTAAATTAAATTCAATTCAAATACAGGCAGGGAAATATAAACAGTGATCAACTGAGACAAATAGAAAACACAGAGCAATATGGTAGATTTAAATCTTTTGAAAATTACATAAGATATAAATAATAGTCTAAGCAATTAACAGGTGGACATTGTTTGGACAAAAAAAAGGCAAACTATGAAAGATTACTCAAAAAATAATTTGAATTGTTCCATACTTATTAAATAAATCAAATTCATCATTATAATTTTTTCTACATAGAATGTTCCAGTCCCAGTGGCTTTACTGATAAATTTTACCAAATAGATAAAGACAATATACCATTTTACATAACCTTCTCCAGAAATACACTTTGGAACATTATTAAATCCATTTAATGAGGCCAGCATTACCCTGATACATATATACATATAGCTGTATCTATATCTCTGTCTATCTAGGTAGATAGGTAGATGTAGATATGAATATAGACATAACAATCCTTAAGAAGAATTAGGTCATCAAATCCAGCAATATATAAAAATGATTACACTTTAGGAGGAAGTTTATCTGAGGAATGCAATTTTGATTTAGCATTTGAAAAAAAAAATCACTGAATGTAATTTACATACTATTAGGCTCAAAGAAAATCTGTATGATTTTCTCAATAGTTGCATAAAAGGCATTTGAGAATCAAAACTCATTCAGGATAAAAACCTCTCAAGAAACTAGAAATAGAAGATTATTTCCTCAACCTGATAAACCTCATGAGTAACCTACAGCTAACAGCAGGCAGAATTACATTTTTCACAAGTGATGGTACAGGACGTGGATATCAGTTCTCACTACTTCAATTTAGGTATTGGAAAGTAGTTCCTATACAACACAATATGTCAAAAATAAGGAGTGATGTTTACAAAAACTGGAAAGAAATAAGTAACTTTATTTGCACATTGCCTTAATGTATACTCAAGAAAATTAAAAAAGATACAAACTAATAGATGTAAAAGTGAACTTAGTGAAGTTTCAGGATACAAGGTCATTATACAAAGAACAATTGTATTTCTTTGTATTAGCTATGAACAATGGGAAAATGCCAAAAAAATACCATTTAAAATAGTAGTAAAAACACCAAATACTTAAGGGAAACTCTTTAATAAAAGCTAAAGCATATTACACTAAAAAACTGCAAAATATTGTTAAAGGGAAAGTAAAAAGAAGTTAAAGAGGAACTTCACTGGTGGCGCAGTGGTTAGGAATCCTCCTACCGATGCAGGGGACATGGGTTTGAGCCCTGGTCCAGGAAGATCCCACATGCTGCGGAGCAACTAAGCCTGTGCACTGCAACTACTGAACCTGCGCTCTAGAGCCCGCGAGCCACAACTACTGAAGCCTGCACACCTAGAGCCCATGCTCCGCAACATGAGAAGCCACCGCAACAGAAAGCCTGTGCACCACAATGAAGAGTAGCTCCCCCACCCCCACTCGCAGCAACTAGAGAAAGCCCACGCACACCAACGAAGACCCAATGCAGCCAAAAGTAAATAAATAAATAAATAAATAAATTTTTTTTAAAAAACGAAGTTAATGATTGGAGAGCTATATCATGTTCATAAATTCAAAAACTCAGCATTGTTAAGATTTCATTTTCCACCAATTATTCTGTATGTATTGCAATGCATCTAAATCAAAATTTCAGTATTCTTTTGTATTTGCAGAAATTCACAAGCTGATTCTAAAGTTCATATGGAAATTCAAAGCACCTAGAATAGTCAAGGCAAGCTTAAATAAAAATAATAGAATGGGAGAATATTTACATTAAACATAGAAAATTAGACCAATAGGGACTTCCCTAGTGGTCCAGTGGCTAAGACTCCACACTCCCTATGCAGGGGGCCCGGTTTCAATCCCTGGTCAGGGAACCAGATCCCACATGCTGCAACCAAGAGTTCGCATACCACAACTAAAGATTCCGTATGCTGCAACTGAAGATCCAGCATGCGGCAACGAAGATCCCGCGTGGTGCAGCTAAGACCCGGTGCAGCCAAATAAATAAATAAATATATATATTTTAAAAAAAGAGAAAACTGGACCAACAGAATAAATATAGAGTCCAAAAACATACTCATGCTAATTTGGTCATTTGATTTACAACAAAGGCTCCAAAACAATTCAATAGCTAATGGTAAGTCCATACAAAAATTTGTTGCTGAAATAACAGGCTACTGATACAGAAAAATATTAATTTTGACCTCTACCACATAGAGAACAAGTAATCTGGACTGAAATGTAAACCCTGAACTGTAAGTCATCTAGAAGAAAGCACTAGAAAATGTCTCTACAACTTTTAGTTAGGCAAATTTTTTTATATAAACAGGACAAACGACAAAAGCGTGGGACATGGACAAGCAGAAAAGTTTTACTCCATCATAATTAAACATTTCTGCTCATCAACAGATACTATAAGAAATGGAATAGCAATCCATGGACATTTGCAATACATGTATCTGTCAAAGGCCTTTCAATCGTAATATATAAGGAAATACTAGCAATCAGAAATGAAGACAACCAATCTATAAAAACTGGAGAAAAGACTTGAATTAGATACATCACAAAAATAGATATAAAAATAAGTAATAAACAAAAAGCCTTCAGTATCATTAATCATCAGAAAATTGTAATTTAAAACCATGAACTACCACTACACATACACTAGAGAGGTAAAGTTTAAAAGACTGAAAATACATGAGGTTTTTTTTCATGTTTTCAAAGGCCTTCTGAAACATCAATGCATATATTTATAATTTTTGGAGAAACATGGGAAACATTTGTCTGTCCTGATATATGACACTGTCATATTAATAATTCGACTGTAGCTGATAATGCTATCTGCCCCATAATCTTTCCCTGGATTGTTTTTTTAAAGATTTTTTTGATGTGGGCCATTTTTAAAGTCTTTATTGAATTTGCTACAATATTGCTTCTGCTTTATATCTTTGTTCCTTGGCTGCGAGGCATGTGGGATCCTAGCTTCCCGACCAGGTATGGTACCCATACTCCCTGCACTGGAAGGCAAAGTCCCAGCCACTGGACCGCCAGGGCAGTCCCTTTCCCTGGCATTTTATATCTTGTTTAATTCCTATACCTGAATTCTTAACAAGTATTCTCCTTCAGCAATATCTTGCTCACTATATTTAGAGATTATAGACACAAATGCAATCCACACCAAATTTTCATTGCAATTTATAGTATCTAATGCCCTCCACATGCAGCTTACAGAGATTAAGAGTTGCCCCAGCTTAGATTTATGTTCCCTCTCCTGCAAGACACCGTATGGACACCACTGCACCCACCTTAGACTAACTGTACAATTAATACTGTAATATAAAGTCCCAGAGTGAACACAAGTTCCCTCATGACATGATTAACTCCAGGGATTCCAGGCAACAGGAGCCAGTCACAAAGTGCAAACTAATTAACGTTGGAGGACAGGACTGAGGACAAGGGAGGTCAAGCAGCTGGCATGCTGGCTACAGAGCCAACTGTCACGGAAATGAAGGTTCAGCTAAAGTAGTAGAAATGGGAACTTTTTCAAACTGAATTTTGTGATTTTTCTCTCCACTTCTGTTGTTATTTTCTCTTCATTTATGCACATGGAGTGGTAGGAAAGAAAGAAATTGTTATAATTATGCAAACACAAAGAGTACACTAAGGGAGAATAACAATACTTTGAAATTTATAGTAGATGACTGTTCAGCGGGCAGACGCTTGAACACATGGAGGAACCCTGCAAAGGGGGAAAGTCCATGTTCTCACTGAATCTTTTTTTTTTCTTCCAGTTATTGGAAGCACAGAGGGTATGGGCCCAAGGATAAAGAAACTGCTTTTCTGGCAATGTTGCCATCCAATCTCGAACATATAACACATGAGAAGATTAAAAAGATAAACACAAACAAAAAAAATGAAATAAAAATAGCTGATAAAAATAATGATGCCATTCCTATAGTTTATGGAACTAAATAAAGAAAACGATTTTTCTAGAATCAATAAAAGGTAAATCAGTATTCTCCCATTTAATCCTGTCATAGGCAATCTGAAAATAAAAATGCTCCTCAATTTTTCTGTGGCTTTTTACTGGTGTAAATTATTGCTAAATGGCAAAATCACAATAGAGTACAGTCCTTCTCCGGATGTGTTCTAGAAATTTAAAAATATACGCTGGCATTTCAGTAGAAATCTGTACAATGGTCCATATCAACGATAAATGCTAACGATTTTTAAGGCTAGTTAGAAAACTCAGTAGGACACACGGAATATAATGTTTCATCCCTTTGTGAGTACAACTGTAGAGAAAATGAGGAAGATAAAATGATTCCCCATCCCCGTTACATAGTTCAGGACACACTGATCTAAAGAAATGGTGGCAGAAGTTTGTGGAAAAGTCTCCCAAGTAATCCAGCATCTTTGAACCATGCTGTAAAATATACGTGACAAAATATAACAGTTAAAGCTCCCCTGGATAACTGACGTCCAAAATAAACCTACTTTGAGCACTTAATAATCTTGTGAAATAGCTGGAGGTGGCAATTAGAAAGCTTACAGCACACACGTGGAATGAAATCTTGCAGATTCACAATAAACATTAACATACTACACAATATGGGAAACTATGGAGTAAAAAAAAGACCAACTCTCATACTTTGTTAAGCCCACAGGTTCCTGCTTTTCCTTTAATCCACAGAATCCCATCTCAAATGTCATTTTTAAATGGAAAAACTTTTTAAGATGTGCTGGTTTATGGTGTACATATTTATAGATGTATCTCTTCAAATGATGCAATTACTAGCAACAAGTAATTTTCTTCTTCAAATATTTGCAAGTGTGGGTTAAGCAGCGTTACGTGAATTAGAAGCCTGTAAAAGTGTTCAGTGAATTCAGAAAGGACACTGTTTATTCACAGGAACTCTCCTCCCCTCTAACTTTCCCATCCTAAAGAGTAGCTCAAAAGGTCAGTAGACCATCCCGACCCATGATAGAACAGGTATCACAAGGGTGGTGACTGGCACGTGTGTGACTTCTGTCCACTGTGGAGGGCAGAGCAGATGGACAGATGGGTGCCATCTTGGGCAGCGCTTTATTTGTAATTTTTAGATTTACCTGTAATCTTTAGAACGTTGTCAGTGCATTAGAGGGCTGCCAGTGAGTCCCAGCTTCAGTCTCAAACATTCGTTACTAATCTTGGCCTGGAAATAAAAGCAGAGCTTTGCTGGATTAAGTTGTTAACGATTCACTGATCCAAAGAGATTATTATGACAGTCAAACCAAATTTCCTGTTTGGGGAATAAGAAATGACATTGAACTACTCTCCGATGTAGCAGGAAAAAATCCTGTTGCCACAAGCTCTAAAGTGATGCATTGGAAAGTGTTTTCAAATGTTACTATTTTGTTGTACTTATGTTTTGATTTCTCTTTCCTTTGGCTTTCTCTCTTCTTAGCAGTCCCATTTACTTAGCTCAATATGCCCACCGAGCCCATAAAAAAAATCACATTGTATCTCTAAACTCAGTTGATAACATTATGTGTATATCCTAATATCTTAAGTCTGAGATTTTTTAATATTTATATTAAAATGTTAAAGCAAAAAAAAATGTCAAAGCAAAGCCTGATTTTATACTGTGTCGGTCTGCACTTGGTTTGTACTTATTTATTTTTTATGCCCTGTGCTGAGTATCATTTTTTCTTTTTTTAACATCTTTATTAGAGTATAATTGCTTTACAATGGTGTGTTAGTTTCTGCTTTATAACAAAGTGAATCAGCTATACATATACATATGTTCCCATATCTCTTCCCTCTTGCGTCTCCCTCCCACCTCCCTATCCCACCCCTCTAGGTGGTCACAAACCACCGAGCTGATCTCCCTGTGCTATGCGGCTGCTTCCCACTAGCTATCTATTTTACATTTGGTAGTGTATATATGTCCATGCCACTCTCTCACTTTGTCCCAGTATCATTTTGAGCAGCCTACTCCTGGCATCATCAATGCAGCCTGCAAGAAGACTCAGTCCTGAGGTCAGATCATTAGAGGTGCTTTAATCCTTTAGACTATTTTTCAATACTGTTTACACCAGGGACTTTCTTGTACAAATCCTCTTTACTCAGACAAGAATAACACGGCAAGGAACTATTTGTCTCTGATCTCTGCAAAGAAGGAGAGCAAACGGGAACCCTTAGGGGGTTTTCCATCTTTTAAACCTACCAGGAGGAGATTAATCAAAGATCTCTATGCTGCCTGATGTACAATCAGTTACTTAGCTGCAGCGCCACTGATCAAGCTATGGTGGAATCACAGGATCACAGCACCCACTGCAGTGCATGGCTGGAGCAGAAACAGAGCAGGTATGTGCTCACAAAGATATATCTGGACTGTTAGTTCACTACTTTCCGCCAACAGTTTCAAATACAATGCCTTGAGTTTTTTGTCCTCATATAAGCCTCAGTTTAGAATCCTGAAAACCCCTCATGTTCCCAGTCCATAGCTGGCCTTCCCTCCATAGAGATTCTCAGTCTTATCAGCATGGACTTGCTCATGATTTAACCAACGTTTCTACTGTACATTGTACGTACACAGAACCCTTTAATGGATGTGCTCTCAATGCCCATAAGTCACATGTGAAAAATAAGGGGTGTTGAGATTGATGATACAAAATGTTGAATTTGATGGCACTTTACTGAATTCACTACTGGCAACTCCTTCTGCTACTGGCATCTATGGTGCATGGGCAATAGGGTGAAAATCCCATGCCCCTTAAAACAAATCTAAAACATCTTTGTTATGTTTGACAACCTTTTGGAAGCAATTCAGTCACTTGAGTCACCCAAGCATCTCTTGAATCAGAAAACACCTTTTGGGGATAGAAGTATTTTCTGTTCTGGAAGCAAATATATGACTGTAGATGGCCTCAGAATCCCTGCTTCCCAAGCCTCACCAAGTTTTCCTGATGCACGTCAGTCAAACAATCATGGATATTCTCTCCCTATCTACTTTCAGTACTCCTCAATCTTTCATTCAAAACTCATCTTCCATACACCTTAGTGGATACGCCAAGGCCATTCCCACTCGAATCCTCTACTCCACAGTTTATGATTCAAATTGAATACACAAGATGGTCTGTTTTCAACAGATTTCAGAGTGGAACCAATAGACTTTCATCCACAATCGTAATATCTCATAAACCTTTCAACAGCTGCTAGGAGGCAGAGAAATAAGCTTGCCATGGGATCCACACATAAAAGCGTAGAAAGAAAGGTACAGTATTAAAGAATGAAAACACACACACACAGAGACAAGAACTAATTGGAAAATCATGAGCAGTAGTTCACTCAAATCTGTGCATCTGTAATTTCCTCTAAATGGCTCTTTTCCTAGGCAACAATTTGTGCATAAGGAATTCATTTTTAAAATCACAGAACTTTATTTTGGGGGTGTTCACACTTTGAGAAACTACCTAAGGCAGTGAGATCATAAAAAAAAATTTATTCTGAAGCTGTCGATCTGAATGCAATTATGGCACATATGCATGAAGCAGCAAACAAATCAAGCCAGAACTTAAAACCCTCCCCACGTTTTGATACACAAATTACACAATGACGAGGAATACTCTGATTGGACTACTGTCTTTCTTCTAGAAGATGGGAGAAACTGAAGGCAATGTCTGTATGGCAACTTACTTATGTTATGAATGAAACAAAGGAGGTTTTGAGCAAAGCATCTCTGCCTCTGTCAGGCTGTGTAGGAAGCATATTGACCACTGAGGATGGTTTCAATTTAAGAAAAACGAGACACCAAAACCAAAAAAACACAAAACACTGGGCTTAGTTGCATTTGTCTTATGACATGAATAGCTGATAGATGACTGGAAACCAAATGAGCCCAGAAATGCTCTTTGTAAGTCCCCTCTTCATTTACCTGATATATATATATATAATATTTAATATACACAGTGCATACATGTGTACAGCTGACCCCTGAGCAACAGGGGCGTTCGGGGCGCCAACCCCTCGCAGGGGAAAACCCAAGCATAACTCTGCAGTGGCCCGCACGTCCACTGTCCCTGCCCGCGGATCAGGCAGTGCCACCACAGTCCGTGTTTACTGTAAGTGGACCCACACACTTCCACCCGAGCTGCTCAGGTCACCCGCACACACACACCTTGACACGGACGCCGGCGGAGGAGGGGAGCACGGTGCCCGCCCGCCCGGCCCCGCGAAGGGTTCAGCTTCCACTGCGCTCGCCCCTGAGGGGCAGCTGTCACCAAAACTCCAGACCTCTCTCCCAGGAACACCTGGCTCCTGCGTCCGGGAGGTGGTGGCCGCTGAAGGACTCTCTCCATTGGTCACACTCCTCTGGGAAACTGGGACATGAGCTCGAGGCCACCACAAGCAGACAGCGGCCACGAACCCGGGCCAGACGAAGCCCTTTCGTCTAACCTCCGCCACGTCGTAAACGGGGCTCAGCCGTAAACCTAGGGTTCAGACGTAAACCCCCCAAGTCGTAAATCGGGCCCAGGCGTAAACCTGGGGTCCAGACGTAAACCCCCCAGCCGTAAAACACCAAGTGGTAAACCCGGCCCAGATGTTAAACTGGGTTCCGGAAGTAAACTCTCAGACGTAAACCCCCCAAGTCTTAAACCTGGGGCACAGACGTAAACCTGGATTGAAGCTGTCACCTAGGCCTCAGACGCCAGCTGAATCCCGTGACGCTGAGCAGAGGAAGCGAGCGCCCAGCGCCCTGCATGACTCAGAGCCGACGCCCGGCCCTCAGGCGACTGCACCTGACCTGGAAGCCCTGACACGAGGCCAGCCCCTCCGGTGCCTCCGGGACCGAGGAGAGGAGCCCCGGACAGGACGCCCTGCCCTCAGGCGACGCCGTAACAGAACGGCTGATCGAGGTGAGTGTGTGCGTCTCAGGCGGGTCTCCCAGCTGGGCAAGGCGGGTGCGGCCCTGGTTGCCGGTCTCCTCGGGTCCAGACTGGGGTTGGGGGCGGGGGTCACCGCAACACCGCCGCCTCCTGCCCTCGGGCCGCTCATCCTGGCGCCTGCGAGGCCTCAGCCGCGCCCGGCTGTTCCCCTGGCTGGTCCACGGGGCCGCGGGTCGGGGTCCTCCTGCAGGGCAGGCGGCACCAGAACCTCCAGGTGACCATTTCGTGGTGTTTCTGGATTTTTGGTCTTGAAGATTGTGTGTATATGTGCGTGTGTGTATGTGTGTGAGATCTAGCTTTCCTACTGTGTTTTTTTGAATTATGAAATATACTTCAGAGGATATTGTTTAATCTGAGTTTACATCGCATTTTCTGCTAGTTCTTTTATGATTTTGTTTATTTAGCATATACTTTGCTTCTCAACTCAGAACTATTTTGACTTAAGATATGAATTATCCTAATTTATTTTTTTCCAATTGGCTATATGACAATAGTTACTGAATTATTGATCATTTTCCCCTGATTTATCTGTTTGAGTCTCTGCTGACAGTTAACTTTGGGTATATACGTAGCAGTGGAACAGCAGGGTCATCTTATAATTATTCGGCGTTTCACGTTTTGAGGAGCTGCTGCAGTTTTCCACAGTGGCTGTACTATTTTACGTTCCCACCAGCAATGTATGAAGGTTCCAATTTCTCCACATCCTCACAAACACATTATTTTACACTTATTTTCTTATATCGTCATTTATTTTTGTTGTTAAAGCTGTGAGTGGGTGTGAAGTGGTATATCATTGTGGCTTTGAATTGCATTTCTATAATTAATTATATCGAGCATCTTTTAATGTATTTATTGGCCATTTGTATATCTTTGGATAAATGCTTATTGAACTCCTTTTACTATATTTTAATTGGGTCATTTACCTTTTTGTTATGGGATTATAAGCATTCTTTATATATTTTGAATGCAAATTCCTTTTACATATCCTATTTGCAAAAATATTCTCCTGTTTTGTGATTGTCTTTTCACTTTTCTTGTCATGTCCTTTAAAGCACAAAGGTTTTCAGTTTTGAAGTCCAATTTATTTTTTCTTTTGTTACTTTTGCTTTGGATATCCTATCTAAGAATTCATTCGCAAATCTAAGGTCATGAAGATTTACTCCTAAGTTTCTTGCGCAAAAGTATATTTAGGTTATATTTAGGTTATGGATCTATTTTAAGATAATTTTTGTATATGGTGGACGTAGGGGGCCCACTGTCATTCTTTTGTATGTGGATATCCATTCACCTGAGCACTATTTATTAAAGATATTATTCATACCCATTGATTGGTATTGCCATCCTTGCCAAAAGTCAGTTGGCCATGGATGTATGGGTTTATTTTTGAATTCTCAAATCTATTTCATTGGACTACAATGTCTATTCTTATGGCAATACCATACCATTTTTTATTATTGTAGCCAGCCTTTCATTAATTTCCAGAGTTCTGAAAGCATTGATTATGAGAATTTTTGCCACTTTTTGTTGCTTTTATGGAGATGCAAATTTTCAGAGGTTTTTATAATCCCGTTTTCTTGGATGACCAGTAGCTTGTGTTATTTTTTGCATATATATGCAAAATTGTTAGATATTCATTGTGTATTTCAAACTTTATCATTATAAAGGCATTCACCTCTCTCTCTCATTTTCTTTTTCTGTCCTTAAATAAAAATTTATCTGATATTCAAGTTGTAGCTCTGGCCTTTTGTTGTTGTTGTTGGTTGCAATGTTTTGTGATGTCATTTATCATCATTTTAATTTTGAACTTGGAAATTAACCGTAATTGGAGACATTCCATCCTATTTGTAAAAAAATTTATTTTGCAGTATAATATACATAGAAGTGCAAATATCCTAGAAGTATGCCTTTCGAAGATCTTTCACAATCTTGACACACTTGTGTAAATAGCATCCAGCTCAAGGAAAATAACATTACCCAACCCTCAAAAATCTGCTCACATTTCCTTTCAGTTGTTTCCATTCTTTAAGGGTAACCTTTACCTTGACATCTAATAGTATAGGTTAGTTTTGTCTGTTTTTTTTAATACTGTATGTAAATTATATAATCACTCTGTTTTTCTTTTGTGTGACTTATTTTGCTAAACTTTATGTTTGGATGTTTATTTCATCACTGTTTGTTGTTGTAGAACATTTATTTGTATTATGAATATTATTCCATTAAGTAAATATACCATGATTATCCAGTCTTCTGTTGAAGGGCACTTGAATAGTTGACATTTTATGGATACGAGGAATAGTGCTGCTAGCAACATGCTGGTCTGTCTCATGGTGCATATATGTTTGGGTACATATTTATTAAGTGTAATCTAAGAATGAGGTTGCTGTGTATGTTCAGTTTTAGTAGGCACGGAAAAAGAGTTTTCCAGCTTTATTCGTATGCTTTCAGTTCATTCGTATGCTCTATAATACTAAGCATTCCAGTGTTTCCAGGTCATTCGTATGCTCTGTAATACTGAGTATTTTAATCTTTTTATAAATTTTGGCCACTCTGGTGAATGTCGTTATGTTTTATTGTGTTTTTCATTTGCAATCCTTTGACTGTTAATCAAGCTGAGTGCCTTTCATGTGCTTATTTGTCATTTGCATATATCTTTTTAAATTGCCTTTATGTCTTTTGCCCAGTATACTACTGAATTTTCTGTTTCCCGTAGTGATTTGTAGGAATTCTTTACGTATTGTGGATGCGAGAGAGTCTTTTTTTGGTTGTATATATGCGTTAAAATATCTTTTCATACTTTGGGTTTTTATTATGTTTTAATAAACAAAACTACTTAACTTTGAAATAGTCCAACTTATCATTTTTCTTTGTTAGTATTATTTTTCTGTTTTAGGAGATATTTGCCAAAACCAAGATCATTCATGTATTGTCCTCCATTTTTGTTAAAGCATGATTTTTTTTCCAACACAAATCAGCAGTCCATTGATTTTTGTTTATAAGGTAAGATAAGAATTGAATTTTTTTTATAGTGTAAGGTAGGGATTTAGCTTTTTTTTTTTTTTTTTTTTTTGGGTCTCTATGGGTATCTCATCGTGGTGAGAAAATTCTGAGATGCCCTCTGAGATTCTGGCCCTTGGTATCTAGTATAGTCTCCCCTAGAGTATATGATTGATTAGGCTACTTTTGTTGTAGAACAAAGGTAAAGTGATTTTTCGAGTAATAAATTTGGATTGATTTAAGCCAGTACATGTGTAATCATTTTTTTAAGGTGCCATAGAAGAATAATGTACTAGTTGATACAAAACTACTTATTGAAAAATGCACCATTTTCCCCACTGCATTGTAGGGCCACCTTGGCCATCAACCACATCTAGCTGTGTCTATTTCAGGATTCACTGTTGAGTTTCATTGGCTTCTTCGTCAGTGCTTTTGTTGTTGCCACATTATCTCTTTATAATAAACCTTGGTATCTGGTTGTGTTAAGAGTTTCAGGTTTGTTAATCTGCTTTCAGATGTCCTTGGCAGTTCTTGGTCCTTTGTGTTTCTGAATGGATTCTAGAATAAGACTGGAATATTTTGAAAAATAAATGTAGGAATTTTGATAGGGATTGCATTGAATCTACAGAAATACTTATAATTCTGTATTTTACTCATAGTTCCTTATTTTATGTAGTAAAAATTGATTCACACTATGAGTAAGAATGCAATAGATATATTTCTATTCCCTTTGTATTCCTCTCTTTATTTACTACCTAATTTTAGTATGTAAAAACTTTTTTCTTACTCTTTACCTTTATGCTCATATTTAATTTATCATCTTTAATTCACACCATTCATCTCCTTGATGTAAAAGTTGAAATCGGTATGTTTATACTATCTTCCACTTTCTTATGTCTTTCCTCAAAATTTTTGTTTTATTTCTGCATTATTATGGCCTATGACACAAACATTCTGTTCTTTACTCATAAATAACATATTTGTTTTAGTTTGCGCCAAAGTAAAATAAATTCCATGACATTTGTCATATTTTAAGAGCAGTTTTTCCAGTCATCTTTTGATTAGTTGAATTTTGTCCTCCATTTTTTTTTTTTTTTAAGGAAGGACTTATAGGTTACAGTTTGGCTGTTTATAAAATTCTTAGTTCACACTTTCCCTCCGTACTTTGTATTGGAGCTCCTCTGTCTCCTAGGATTTTATTTTGCTATGGAGAAATTTGAGGACAGACTGAGTTTTACTTCTTACTGTCACCACCTTCGTATGACTTTTGTCTGTCGTCTTTGCTGAGCTTTGCAGGTGTACTCAGATATTCTGGATGGTGATGGCAGTTGTCTTTACCTTTTATTAAATCAAGATTTTGCAGTTCTGATTTTCTTTGTTACTTTGCAGTAATACCCGAGTCGAGAAATTGAAAATACTACTGCACTCCATCACTTGTAAGCCAAGAAGTGTCTCTGCTATACTGCTTCCCTGGTTTGATCCCATAGGTTATAAATGTGTCTTTACAGATATATTTCATCTTTCTTCTAGTAGGTTTATAATTTTATACTTGAATCAGCAAAATAGATAGCATCTCATAGTGGTTAAGTTAGAGAATGTTCTTCTCACCATTTACTAAGCCTCTTATTTAGATGTGACAATTTCCCTTGGTTAATATTAATTAAAGCAACAGCAGCAGCAGCTGACAAGTATTTAGTCACTACGTACGGAACAGTGTACTAACCACTTTTCATATGGATCGTCATATTTAATTCTCACAACAGCGCTGTGCTTCGGTAACTACTAAGGTCTAGTGAGGTAAAGTAACTTAAGAGCAGTTACTCAGTTGGCAAGTAATGGAGCAGTGATGGGACCCTGTGTTTTCTGACGTCAGAGTCTTCACTACCTTTTCACAGGTGCTACTCAGCTGGCACACACTTTGTTTTTCATGTCAAAATTCAGCGTTGTTTTCTGAGACACTCCAAATCATGTGGAATGCTAGTGCATCTTTGAAAGCCTGGTATCATCTTTTTAGAGGAGTCTAATACCTGCTGTACAGTTTCAGGGCTGAGAATATCCTTCTCTTTATTTCTCATCTATTCCAACTCCCTCTTTTGTAGAAATAGAGAAAATAGTGAAAACTGGAAGGGTCTAAAAGGTCACCTTTAGAATTTGAGAATTCAGAGGTCTATTTAAAGTGGTATGGAGCTTGAGATAATAGCTGTGTGATTATGGGAAGTTATTTAACACATCTGAAAATTACTTTCCTCAAAAACTGGAATGGGGACTCCTATGGTGTTTTTTGCTCGAATCTAGGTACCTATCACCTTCAACCTACTCTACACACATCACTAGAAGTGACATTATCAAAGCTATCCTTAGCTAGGGAATCACAGTTCCTAGCTGTCTATGTTCTCTCAAATGTTTCTTTCAAGTGGTTAAGTGTTTTCTTAACCTGTTTTGGTTTTATATTATGATAGACTTGGATTCTATTTCCTTTTCTGGAATGGTAGGTCACAGTAATTAGTATATTCTTCATAGAGTTATTGTGAGGATTATATAAAATAATCTCTGTGAAAGAGGATTACTATTTACTCCTTGATTATATAAAGGGGTAATACAATTATATGATAAAGCAATGTCAGGTCATGTGATAATTCTTATGAATGATTAGTTTCCTTTCACAAGTGGAATTACCAAATCATAATAGTAGTCTCCATTCCGGTATGTGATAAAAACTTCAGAATGGGAAGACGGGGAACTAATGTGGAAATCCAGTATTTGAACATCATCATCAATGGCAACCAAAAACTTCTTAGCTTCGTTATTTGCCTAATTGATTTAATTGAGAAAGGACAAATACTGAAATATACCTAAACAACTATTTAGTGATAAAGTCAGTGAAGGAATGAAAGTTCATTCCAAGTAAAAGAAACAAAAGACTAATTTAATCAAGGTTTTGATTAATGATACTGGAAAATATTCTAGTAAAAGTTTCTACGCACAAGGAGTTAAAGGTTTCAGAACGACTGTTCTCTACCCACACGTTGTCTGAGAATCACGTCTCATGAGAATCATTTCTTCAGATGTAATCAATAGACTGTTGCACATTGTGCCCTAAACTACTTGGAAATTACAGTCACCTCATGAAGCAGTGCAGTTGTCCGCATAGAAATATTTATATTTATAGTGGAATTGGTACATGATTTCCATAGTGATAAAATGCAGTTATTTGAACTCCATTCTTCAGAAATGGCAGTGTTTAAAACTATGTATATTCCTACTGGTTACAAGGTGTTCTATCTCAATGGCTAGTCATTTGTAGGACCGTACACCCCACCTCTCAGCAATGTGATGCTGGATTTGAATTGAGAACTGGAAATGGCAGAAGTTGTTTGGTGTGGCTCCTCCTGAGGGACACTCCAAGACCCCAATACCATCCAAACATTCTTGCAGGAATAAACCAAAGACTGAGGCTAACCCTACACAACTTTTGGCAGTTTCCACGTGGCTGTGGAGAACACAGCAATGAGAACTTATTCCTACAGTGTATTGTCGTATCAGCAGAAACATTTCTCCAGTGCTTCTTGCTGAAAATCTTACCATTTATATATGATCAGAATGACTCAGTTATTATGATCAGCCAGAGCACATCTTTCATTTCACCTAGTCAATAGAAGTTCAAAGGAAAAAGCCTTTCAAACAAACAAACAAAACAGCTAAAAATTAATGGTGAGCAAGAAAAGCTATAAAAAGGGCTAGAAGACTAAAGATAGGGACAGTTTAATGTAACGGCAAATTTTGTGTTCATGAACCACCTGGAATTACTCTGAAATGTTTTACCATGAAAGAGAACATTATTTAAATAATATTAACCAAATACTTAAATGTGTAAAGGAGAGATTTAGGCTGTATTAATATGTAAGGTGGCAAATATCTCTGAGAACACTTTGACTGGCTTCATGTTAAATCTGTCCAATATTATTCAGCCCCATACTGTACACTTGAGAGTTATGAGACCTTGATAGTGGAACTCCTCGATTCTGTGAAACTCCATTAATCTGTAAAGTGTTCTAGGATCCTCCTATAAGGCACACCTAGGTGATGACTATCTTAGCACTCATCATATATTAACATATATAATCTCCTATGGTTCTCTCTATGGAGAACCCTGACTATTACAGTTGGGAATAGTGGGAGGATGAATTGAGAAAAATATCATACTTTTCAGGAAAGCATGAAGGCTCACGGGAGGTGTGTGATCATGGTTTTTTAAAGTGAATCATAGATTTGTAGTTTTCTCACCTGCATTAGTGTTGCCTAGGTTTAGAGTAAGATTTTGAAACTGTTTAAAAAAATTTTTTCTAGGTATCCTGGCAAAAGGAGGCAGGAGCAAAAGAGTTGAACATGTATGAAAAGGAAAGTTAATCATAGTCCATTCAGTCTAGTATAAAACTGGAAAAATTGTTACAATCATTTGAAGACCCAAGAAAATGATAAAAGACAGACTATCAATTGAGAATTGTTTACTCATGAGAAACTGCTACCATATTGGGGAAGGATAATAAACCTGACTTGGTTGTCTAGGAGCACTCAAGAGCTTCCACCTAACCTTGGGCAAAATTAAAGACAGCTTCTTTGTGGCTGGCAGAGAAAACTAAGCAGCTTTGCCAGCAAGAGGTATCAGACTCTATTTGGGTGAGAAGCAAAACCCCAAAGCATTTATTTGTCTAAGGTGGAGGACTTGATACAGGGTGAGACTCTCCACAGCTTTACCAGCTGGTGTTGACAGACTCAGTTCAGGCATACAGCAGATACCCACAGCTTTCCTGGATGGTTTCTAAGGTCTTGAGTGGGAGCTGACAGCAGATCCTCTAGAAATGTAACTGAGAGGTCTTGTCAGTGAGAGAACCATGCAAGGGCTGAGATGAACCTTTAGGTGAGTCCCTCAGTCCACACACAGCACAGGTGGCAGAGGGTAGAAACATGCAAGCTCAGGGTGTCTAAGCATAACTGCCCAAATCATTAGATAACCATAAATTGCACCACAAGGGCGGCCTGCAGGGAGCTAGGGAAAAGAAGAATGGAAAAGCCAAGACACCACATCATATACCAGGAGCTGTACTCATGGGCCAGAGCAGACATTTTATTTTATTTTATTTTAATAAATTTATTTATTTATTTATTTTTGGCTGCGTTGTGTCTTCATTGCTGTGCATGGGCATTCTCTAGTTGCAGAGAGTGGGGGTGGGGGCTACTCTTCGTTGCGGTGCACGGGCTTCTCATTGCAGTAGCTTCTCGTTGCAGAGCACGGGCTCTAGGTGCCCGGGCTTCAGTAGTTGTGGCTCGTGGGCTCTAGAGTGCATGCTCAGTAGTTGTGGCACAGGGGCTTAGTTGCTCCGCAGCATGTGCGATCTTCCTGGACCTGGGATCGAACCGGCGTCCCCTGCATTGTCAGGCTGATTCTTAACCACTGCGCCACCAAGGAAGTCCCCAGACCAGATATTTTAGTTTAAGTCAAGGCATATTCCTAAAGTAAGGAAGCAACAACCCTCAGAAAAATAAAACAGAATACCACGTTGTCTGATACATTATTTATAATGTCAGGTTCTCAACCCAAATTCTTAGATATGCAAAGAAGCAGAAATGTGTGATTATAATTAAGAAAAATATCAGCCACTAGAAACTGAAACCAAGTGGACACAGTTGTTGGGTTTAGCAGACAAAAACTTGAAAGCAGATGCTGCACAAATGGTCAAGTAACTGAATGAAAATATGTTTAAATGACTAAAGCAATGTATGCTGATAGGTAATAAACCATTAGGAAGAAAAAAAAGAAATAGAATCTATTAAAAAGGAAACAAATGTTAATTCGGAGCTAAAATTTAAAGTGACTTAAATGATAAGTTGATGAATTGGTCTCAACAATAGATTTGAGTTAGCAGAAGAATCAGTGAATTTGAGGATATGTAAATAAAAATTATATAACTCAAAGAATAGTATGAAAAATATTGATGGAAATATGGATGGGAAATGTCAAGCATTTAAAAATATGTATAAATGACAAACTAGAAAAGAAAGATAAGAGGCAGAAAAAGTATTTGAAGAAATAATGACCAAAATTTTCCAAATTTGGTTTAAAATATTACTTTAAACATCAAAGATGCTCAATGGACCTCAAGTAGTATAAGCACAAAGGGAACCACACCTAGATTCATCATAGTCAAATGGCTGAAAGACAAGGCTGAAGACAAAATCTTAAGAGCAACAAGAGAGAAAGGACACATTATATTTTGGGGACAGCAAGAAGATTAGCACTGATTTCTCATCATCAAAATGGAGACCAGCAGGCAGCAGAGATACTTATTCAAAATCCTGAAAGAAAAAATTAAAATATTCAAGATGTTTATATTTTGTGAAACTACCATCAAACACGAAGATGAAATTAAGGCATTTTAACATAAATAAAACCTGAATGAATCCATTTCTAGCAGGCCTACATTACAGAAAAAACTAACAACGAATATATCAGGACAAGTGAGAGTGGTGGAGCTGCATGAATGTAAATAGAATCATCATAGTAGACATTACTGACTGATGACATTCAAAAAACAGATGGAAATGAGTAAGGGATTGAGCCATAGAAATATCCAGAGTGGGGTGTGGGTTCAACATTTGAAAATCAATCAATCTAATAAACTACATTAACAGAATAAAGAAAAAACCACATACGATTGTCTCAATGCAGAGAAACCATTTGACAGAACCCAACATATTTTCATGACAAAAACACTCAACAAACTAGAAATGAAAGAAAAATACTTCAAAGTAATAAAGGTCATATATGAAAAACTTACAGCTAATTTTATACTCGAAAACTGAAAAACTTTTCTTCTACAGGAAGAAGACAAGGATACCTTCTTTAACCACTTCTAATCAACATAGTATTGGAAGTTCTGGCCAGAGTAATTTGGGAAAAAAGAGAAATAACCAAGTAAGAAAGAAGAAAGAAAAATTATCTCTTTTTGTGGATGATATAACCTTGTATGTAAAATACACTGAGGATTACACACACACACACACACACCCCTGTTAGAACTATTAAAGGAATTGCAAGCTGTCGGCATACAAAATTACACACAAAATCGGTTGTGTTTCTACATGCTAATTAATTTATGGTCTCATAAAAAAGAATAAAATCCTTAGGAATAAATTTAACCAAGGAGGTAAAAGACTTGTATGCTAAAAACTGTAAAATGTAGCTGAAAGAAATTTGAAAAAGACACAAAGATATGTAAAGGCATCTGGCATGAATTGGAGGATTTAATATTTTTAAGATGTTAATACTATCCAGAATGATCTATAGATTCAGTACAATCCCTATCAAAATCCCAATGACATTTTTGCAGAAAAAGGAAAAAATCATCCTTAAATTCACTTGAAATGTCAAGGAACCTCAAATAGCCAAACCAATCTTGAAGAAGAAGAAAAAAGTTGGAGGTCTCACGGTTCCTAATTTCAAAACTTAATACAAAGCTATAGTAATCAAAACAGTGTTGTACTGGCAGAAAGAAAGACATATAGACCAATGAAATAGAATAGAGAGCCGAGAAATAAACCCTCACATACATGGTCAAATGATTTTTGACAAGGGTGCCAAGACTATTCAAAGGGGAAAGGATGATCTTTTCAACAGATGGTGCTATAAAAATTGGATAGCCACATGCAGAAGAATTAAGTTTGACTCATACACAAAAGTTAATTCAAAATGGATGAAAGACCTAAACATAAGAGCTAAAACTATAAGATCTTAGAAAGAAGCATAGGGGAAAAATCTTCCTGACACTGGATTTGGTAATAAATTCTTATACATTATACAGGAAACTCAGACAACAAAAGAAAAAATAGAGAAACTGGACTTTTTTAAAATTAAAAACTTTTGAGCATCAAGAAACATGATAAGCCAAATGAAAAGACAGCCCACAGGAGAGAAAATATTTACAAATCGTATATCTGATGGGATTAATATTCAGAATAAATAACTCCTACAGCTCAACAACAACAGCAAAAATCAAGCAACCTAATTCAGAAATGAGTAAAAGACTTGAATAGACATTTCTCCAAAGAACAAATGGCCAATAAACACATGAAAAGTTGTTCAGCATCACTAATCATTAGGGAAATGCAAATCAAAACCACCATGAGATACCGCTTAGCAACTGTAAGATGACTTTTGCACACAACCCTCCCCCACCAAAACCATAAAATAATAAGTATTGGTGAGGATATGGAGAAGTACGAACCCTTGTGTATTCCTGTTAGGAATGTAAAATGGTGCAGCCACTGTAGAAAACAGTATGGCTGTTTCTCAAAAAATTAAACATTGAATTACCATAAGATCCAGCAATTATGCTTCTGTGTCTATACCCAGAATACTGAAAGCAGATTTTCAAACAGGTATTTCTACACCAGTGTTTATAGCAGCATTATTTACAGTAGCCAAAAGATGGAAGCAACCCAAGTGTCCATCAGTAGATGAATGGATAAACAACATGTTATATATACCTACAATGGAATATTATTCAGCTTTTAAAAAAGAATGAAATTCTGCCACATGCTATAATATGAATGAATCTTGAGGACACTATGATAAGTGAAATAAGCCAAAAGCAATAGGCAAATATTATGTGATTCCACTTCTTAGAGGTAGCTGAAATAGTCAAATTCATAAAGATAGAAAGTAACAGAGTGGTTGCCAGGGTAGGTGGGGGGCTTGGAGGGCAGGGATCAGCCTGGGAGCTCAGCAGGGTCCCCGTGCCCAAGTGGGCAGGGCAGTCGCCCCCTGCTCCTCTCCTGCTGCTCCTGGAAGGCCCCTCTCGCCTGCCTCTCCTGATCTCCCTGACCTCAGGGGCGCCGATCCTGTCTGGCCTCCATTTCTCCTCCCCCACTCAGTCCCCCCACGTCCTACCTGTTGGAAGTTCCACCTGTCTCCTTGGTCATCAGGTTCTCTACCAGTGGCCGGCAGGTGCCCTAGTTGTGGGAGACGGTAACTAGGAGTCTTCCGACACTGCCATCTTGACTCTCAGTCTGTACCACATCTCCTTTTCCCATCCTTGTTTTAAAGATACGTCTTTACGAGTATCTTTATTATTCCTGGTCCTTCATATTTCCATATATATTTCTTATTTAGATGGTCATTTAAAGGACAAACAAATGCTGGAACTTATTATGGGGAATTACATTGAATTTATGAGTTAATTTGTGAAGAATTCACATTTTTTTCAGTTTGCCTACTAATCTGTGAAAACACTGTATCCTTCATTTAATTTATATGTCCTTTAATTATTTTCAATCACATTTATAGATTTTGGTATAAAATTCTTGACTATCTTTTTCTATATACTCATGGGTATTAAATATTTAGGTAATATTTTACATGTTATTTAAAGTTTCAGTTTCTCTTCATTTATATTATTTAAATTTGATTATTTTATATTAAATTTTAATACATTTTCTGTACCTTCTACTGAACTTTTTAAGTGCAGAACCATATAGACTGTGGATAATTAGAGTTTTATTTCTATGTTTTAAAGGCTTATATATTCCATTATTAGTTTGTGCCTTATTGGATGGGCTAACAGTTCAGTAATACACAAAATAAATGTGGTGAGAGAGGCATCCTGGTCTCAGTTTCAGAGAGAAAGCTTTCAACATTCCTCTATTAAATATGTTATTTCCCTTGAGTGTTTTGTACATATTCTTCCTTTATCAGACTAAGGAAGTGTAATTTGATTTTTAGATTGGTGATTTTTTTATTATGAATAGCTTTTCAATTATATCAATTTCATGTTCTTGTGCATATGTATGTAATATATATATGAGGTTAGCTTTTAATATTCCTTTATTACCATGTCTCTATTAAGATTTGGTATCAAATTTTTGCCAGTATGTAAAACTGTTTAGAATGTATTTAACAATTGTCTATTTTCTGGGCAATTCTGTGAAATATTGGCACAATTCTTTCACTAAGTATTTGGTAAAATTCACAAGTATAGTGTCTGAAGTCTAGAATTTTTCTTTGTGGGAATATAATTTTAATAATTCAATTTATTTAAAATTATATGATGATTTAGATTTCTGTCTCTATTTGGTCAGGCTTTATGAGTTATATTAATACTTTTGTAAGGGTTAATCTATTTTTACTCCAGAATCATTGCCATTTTCTCTAATACGTTGTTATTATCTCTCTTTTTTTTTTTTTTGACCACGTTCCAAAGCTTGTAGGATCTTAGTTTGGCAACCAGGGATCAAACCGCTGTCCCCTGCAGTGGAAGCAGGGAGTCTTAACCACTGGACTGCCGGGGAAGTCCCTGTTGTTATTATCTTTGTTGACATTTTTGAGATTAATAATGATGTACATCGTCATTTCTGATATAGTTTCTATTTTCTGTCTTTTTTCTTGATCAGTGTTCCCAGGGGTTTATCAGTTTTATTAATTTTTTTCAAAGAGCTAATTCTAGATTTCATTGACATGAAATGAACATGTTAGAACATGTTCTAAACATGGTTAGAGCATGTTTGTAGGATACTTCATTGGTTTCTATCCTTATCTTTTATACTTCATTGTTTTCATTTTTTCTTGAAAATTAATTACATAAATACTTACCTAAAGTTTAAAAAGAACAATAAATTAACTTTAAAGCTTCATATTAAAATTTTGGAAAAGCCAGTTTTCAGTTCATAATATTTTTAATACCCTTCATACTTATTCTTTACCCTGTGGGTAATTTAGAAGTAGTCTCCTTAATTTCTGAATTTATGGTGTTGTTGTAGAAGTATTGCATGATTTACAGAGTGTTCAGAAAAATATACTCTGTAAGATTTTAAACCTTTGAAGTGTGTTGACTGTTAATCTGACATTATTGGAAGCAAAAAATTCTCATAATACCTTTGCAGATGATTTATTCATTAAAGAATATATGCAGTAAATATATAGGAATAAACATTAAAAAAATCTCTGGTGTCTAAATGTTTGCAAATATTATAGAGATAGGAAATAAGTAAACCTATAGACATTAAATAACTGAAAAATTATGAGTGGTAAAGTAATGGTTGAGTGTTTTGAGTATGTAGGATAAATGCGAGTATTTTACAAATGGCTGAAATCTAATTTTTTTCTGTCATTAAAGTATATATATTCAATCAAGGCTGAACTCTTTGGAATTTGTTGTGCAGGCATGGGCCATGTCTTTTAAATAGATCGACTACGTAATGCTTTTCAAAAGTGTAAAGAATAGCTCATAGCATTAGTAGAAAACACTCTTTTGTTGTGATTAGATTTTATTATGTTAAAGTAAACATTGATCCCTTCATTTCTGATTATAGCCTAGAGAAATTTGGTAGGCAGCAGGTTATTCTAGACCCATTCTAAGAATCAGGAGAGCAGGGATGAGAATGTGATAGTGCAAGGCAATTTGGGAGATAGTGATCATGAAATCTTACATTTCAGGATTCTAATGGAGGAGGAGAAGGAGAGTAACAGGAAGGAAAACAGACATCAGGAGGTGAGATTTTATGTTTGCTCACCCCTCTATATTTTACCTGGTGGACTAGTTGAAAATAAATCATGAAACAATTGGGCTATTTTCCTTATTTCTCTATATTACGAAAAATCATTTGTTTCTTCTTAGTCCTAATTTATTTTATACTTTATAAACAGTGTGATACAAAAGCCCAACTATTGGAAGAAAAGATTAATTGAACAGTATAAAAGAAGGAAACCATTGTAAAAACTTAAAATAATAATTCAATCTAATGAAGTTTATTGAGTTTAAAGTGGTATGCAGATGGGAAGTGGAACACTGGTCATTTGAAACTGTCTCACTCCAGAAACTAGACACAGTCTTTTTATTAAGTGTACTGCTTTGGTCTTAGTCATCACTGCATACCTTAACTGCGTCTGGACAGTAGGAAATGTAGTAATTCTTAGAGGGCAGTGAGAAGATGCTGAATATGGTGGGAAGTACAGTGGGCATGAAAATAACTTTCTGATAATGGAGGTAGAAGGGAATGATCTAGGTTTTTTGTTTATTTGTTTGGGGTTTTTTTTTGGCATTTTGTCTAAAGATTTTACAAAGGAGAGCAGGAACATGGATATTTGGATAAAAGGGGGGGAAATGAGATTCCATTTAATTAGCTCAGACATGTTCCAAATATTGTGAGTCTCCTTAGGGTTCCTTAGACTCTTCTTATTCCATGAAAATATATTCACTGTTTTGTCACAACTCCCAAAACAGATGACATTTTACCATGCATTTGTCAGAATACTTCACTGAAATACAGAAAAAATGATTGCATTGCACAAAACATGGAGATCCTCACTTTAATTCTCTTGAAACATCTCTGATGGTCCCTGAAGTTACTCTTCAGTTGCCAGTGGCATTACTTCTTTCTCTTTATTTCACATGGCATTTAAGTTGTCCAGTGTTGTCAAGCGTTAAGTTAGCTCTGGCCATTCAGGAGGAAAAATCCAGTAATTAGCAGAATCTAAATATTCCCATATTAGAAAGCATTATAAGACTCTGTGTTTTGCTGTCTCATGGCCCTGGGCGTCCTCATCCATAATTCTAAGGGTATTACCAGATATTTATTCAAGAGATCTAGAAACTTCTAGAGAGTGGGGAGTGCTGTTTGCAATAAAAGATTTTTCCATAGCCTTGGGTCATTTATAACTTTTGCTGATTTTACTTTGTTTTCTGACTTACCCAAGCTTGAACTGCAGGATAAAATCAATTTTTTCCTTGTAGGAGCAAACAATCACAATGAGGAACAGAATATAAATCACTTTCTGTTAGAAAGGGTGGGTCAGGGTAATATTTGAAAGCCTCAAGTCATTCTTTCCCTGACTTCAAGTTTTGTGTGTTTTTAAGGTCTGAAAACTATCACCACACTTCAAAATTCATCATAATAAAGCAAAAAAAAAAAAAAAATCAACCAAAGCACAACTTAAACATCTATAAGATTTTCATAAACAGCATTTGAGTAATTAGATCTATGTACAAAATAACAATAATTTTATTTTTTTTTATTGACAGCTCTTTTGCTAATAAACTTAAGAAAGGTTAGCATTGGTTTAGCTAAAGTCAATGGAGTAGAAAAAAATGATGGATTATTTTTACCTCCCCATAATATTACATATAACTTTTCATGAACACATGTCCTGCTCCAAGAGAGGTCCGTGCATTTTGCATTCGATTCATCACATGTTGTATGTAGTGCTACATATTATTGGGGCAGTTACACGCCCCATTCTCCAGTCATGTAGCTGGAGAATGTACAACCTCTGGAGTTCCTCCAGTTCACATGAACCACAGTGAGACTGGTGCTTCCTGAAGGAGTTCGCAGACAGTAATTCCTGAAGTGCAGTACACTGGCATCTTCCATATCGTTGCCTCTCTGTCTCTCTCTCCCCCACATTGGTGAATATTTGATGGTGTTTATCTAGTAACACAAATAACAAAGATATGTGTGTGTGGCATGCTTCACAGTGGACACACATAATTTTAGAAAATGTGTACAACTGTGTCACAATTCAAAATTTGGTATTCTGCCCTAAAAATTTCAAAGTATGAGCATGGAGGGAGTCCTTCGAGATGGTGGAGGAGTTAGACGTGGATATCTCCTTCCTCCCCACAAATACATCAAAAATACATCTACATGTGGAACAGCTCCTACAGAACACCTACTGAACACTGGCAGAAGACCTCAGACTTCCAAAAAGGCAAGAAAATCCCCACATACAGGGGTAGGGCAAAAGAAAAAAAGAAAAAACAGAGACAAAGGAATAGGGACGGGACCTGCGCCTCTGGGAGGGAGCTGTGAAGGAGGAAAAGTTTCCACGCACTAGGAAGTCCCTTCACTGGCAGAGACGGGGTGGGCGGGGGGGAAGCTTCAGAGCCATGGAGGAGAGCACAGCAACAGGGGTGCAGAGGGCAAAGTGGAGAGATTCGTGAACAGAGGATCGGTGCTGACCCGCAGTCACCAGCCTGAGAGGCTTGTCTGCTCACCCGCCAGGGTGGGTGGGGGCTGGGAGTTGAGGCACGAGATTTGGAGGTCAGACCCCAGGGAGAGGACTGGGGTTGGCTGCGAGAACACAGCCTGAAGGGGGCTAGTGTGCCACAGCTATCCGGGAGGGAGTCCGGGAAAAAGTCTGGACCTGTCTAAGAGGCAAGAGACCATTGTTTTGGGGTGCATGAGGAGAGGGGATTCCTTACCTATCTGCCCACAGAAGACAGAGCACCACCTAAATGAGCTCCAGAGATGGGCATGAGCTGTGGCTATCAGCTTGGACACCAGAGATGGGCATGAAACATACAGAAAAAAAAAAAATTAAAAAAGAAAAATTAAAAAAATTATTAAAATAAAAACGTAAAAAAGTAATAATAGAAAGAAGAGAGCAACCAACCAATAAACAAATCCACCGATGATAACAAGTGCTAAAAACTATACTAAGATAAACATAAAAATCAGAAACAAGTCAGTCGTAGACAGCAAACCCCAAGTCTGCAGTTGCTCCCAAAGTCCACCACCTCAATTTTGGGTTGATTCATCGTCTATTCAGGAATTCCACAGATGCAGGGCCTCAAGTTGATTGTGAGGATTTAATCTGCTGCTCCTGAGGCTGCACCGAGAAATTTCCCTTTCTCTTCTTTGTTTGCACAGTTCCTGGGGTTCAGCTTTGGTGTTGGCCCCACCTCTGGTGTAGGTCACCCTCAGGCTTCTGTTCCCGCCCAGACAGGATGGGGTTAAAGCAGCAGCTGAATAGGGGGCTCTGGCTCACTCATGCCGGGGGTAGGGAGGGGTACAGTAGTTATAATTGGAATGCGGGGTGAGCCTGCAGTGGCAGAGGCCGGCGTGACGTTGCAACAGCCTTAGGCATGCTGTGTGTTCTCCCAGGGTAGTTGTGTATTTTCAGGCACTGCAGAGCTCTGCCAGAGCTGACTCTGCTGTGTGGCTGACAGGGTCTTGGTGCTCTGGCTTGGGGTCAGGCCTGAGCCTCTGAGGTGGGAGAGCTAACTTCAGGACATTGGACCACCAGAGACCTCCTGGCACCACGTAATATCAATCAGTGAGAGCCCTAGAGATCTCCGTCTCAATGCTAAGACGCAGCTCCACCCAATAGCCAGCAAGCTCCAGTGCTGGACGCCCCATGCCAAACAACTAGCAAGACAGGAACACAACCCCACCCATTAGCAGAGAGGTGGCCTAAAATCAGACTAAGTTCACACAAACCCCAAAACACACCACCGATGCAGCCCTGCCCTCCAGAAAGGCAAGATCCAGCCCCACCCACCAGAACACAGGCACCAGTCCTCTCCACCAGGAAGCCTACACAAGCCACTGAACCAACCTTACCCACTGGGGGCAGTCACCAAAAACAATGGGAACTATGAACCTGCAGCCTGCGAAAAGGAGACCCCAGACACAGTAATTTAAGCAAAATGAGAAGACAGAGAAATACACAGCAGTTGAAGGAGCAAGGTAAAATCCCACCAGACCAAACAAAAGAAGAGGAAGAAGGCAGTCTATCTGAAAATGAATTCAGAGTAATGATAGTAAAGATGATCCAAAATCTTGGAAATAGAATGGAGAAAATACAGGAAACTTTTCACAAGGACCTAGAAAAACTAAAGAGCAAACAAACAATGATAAACAACAATAAATGAAATTAAAAATTCTCTAGAAGGAATCAATAACTGAAGCAGAAGAACGGATAAGTGACCTGGAAGATAAAATAGTGGAAATAACTACTGCAGAGCAGAATAAAGAAAAAAGAATGAAAAGAATTTTTCCAATTACAGGAAAAAAACTGTAAAAGATACAAACACATGGAGGCTAAACAATAAGCTCCTAAATAACCAAGAGATCACTGAGAAATCAAAGTGGAAATCAGAAAATACCTAGAAACAAATGACAATGAAAACACGATGACACAAAACCTATGGGATACAGCAAAAGCAGTTGTAAGAGGGACGTTTATAGCAATACAATCCTACCTCAAGAAACAAGAAAGATCTCAAATAAAATAACCTTACAACTAAAGCAATTAGAGAAAGAAGAACAAAAAATCCCGAAAGTTAGCAGAAGGAAAGAAATTGTAAAGATCAGATCAGAAATAAATGAAAAAGAAATGAAGGAAATGATAGCAAAGATCAATAAAACTAAAAGCTGGTTCTTTGACGAGATAAGCAAAATTGGTAAACCACTAGCCAGACTCATCAAAAAAAAAGGGAGAAGACTCAAATCAACAGAATTAGAAATGAAAAAAGAGAAGTATCAACTGACCCTGCAGGAATACAGAGAATCATAAGGGATTACTACAAGCAACTATATGCCAATAAAATTGATAACCTGGAAGAAATGGACAAATTCTTAGAAATGCACAACCTTCCGAGACTGAACCAGGAAGAAATAGAATATATAAACTGTTCAGTCACAAGCACTGAAATGGAAACTGTGATTAAAAATCTTCCAACAAACAAAAGCCCAGGACCAGATGGCTTCACAGGTGAATTCTATCAAACATTTAGACAAGAGCTAACACCTATCCTTCTCAAACTCTTCCAAAATATAGCAGAGGGAGGAACACTCCCAGACTCATTCTACGAGGCCACCATCACCCTGATACCAAAATCAGACAGACATGTCACAAAAAAGAAAACTACAGGCCAATGTCACTGATGAACATAGATGCAAAAATCCTGATCAAAATACTAGCAAACAGAATCCAACAGCACAGAAAGAGGATCATACACCATGATCAAGTGGGGTTTATCCCAGGAATGCTTCAATATATGCAAATCAATCAATGTGATACACCATATTAACAAACTGAAGGCTAAAAACCATATGATCATCTCAATAGATGCAGAAAAAGCTTTTGACAAAATTCAACACCCATTTATGATAAAAACTCTCCAGAAAGTAGGCATAGAGGGAAGTGACCTCAACATAATAAAGGCTATATATGACAAACCCGCAGCCAACATCATTCTCAGTGATAAAAAAACTGAAACCGTTTCCTCTAAAATCAGGAACAAGACAAGGATGCCCACTCTCACCACTGTTATTCAACATAGTTTTGGAAGTTTTAGCTACAGCAATCTGAGAAGAAAAAGAAGTAAGAGGAATCCAAATCAGAAAAGAGGAAATAAAGCTGTCACTGTTTGCAGATGACATGATACTATGCATAGAATATCCTGAAGATGCTACCAGAAAACTTCTAGAGCTAATCAATGAAATTGGTATAGTAGCAGGACACAAAATTAATGCACAGAAATCTCTTGCATTCGTATACACTAATGATGAAAAACCTGAAAGAGAAATTAAGGAAATACTCCCATTTACCACTGCAACAAAAAGAATAAAATACCTAGGAATAAACCTATCTCAGGAGTCAAAAGACCTGTATGCAGAAAACTATAAGACAGTGATGAAAGAAATTAAAGATGATACAATCAGTTGGAGAGATATACCATATTCTTGGATTGGAAGAATTAACATTGTGAAAATGACTATACTACCCAAAGCAATCTACAGATTCAGTGCAGTCCGTATCATACTGCCAATGGCATTTTTCACAGAACTAGTACAAAAAATTTCACAATTTGTATGGAAATGCAAAAGACCCCGAATAGCCAAAGCAAACTTGAGAGAAAAACGGAGCTGGAGAAATCAGGCTCCCTGACTTCAGACTATACTACAAAGCTACAGTATGAAGACAGTATGGTAATCGCACAAAAACAGAAATATAGGTCAATGGAACAGGATATAAAGCCCAGAGATAAACCCATGCACATATGGTCACCTTATCTTAATAAAGGAGGCAAGAATATGCAATGGAGAAAGGACAGCCTCATCAATAAGTGGTGCTGGGAAAACTAGACAGCTTCATGTAAAAGAATGAAATTAGAACACTCCCTAACAGCATACACAAAAATCAACTGAAAATGGATTAAAGACCTAAATGTAAGGCCAGACACTAAAACTCTTATAGGAAAACATAGGAAGAACACTCTTTGACATAAATCACAACAAGATCCTTTGTGACCCACCTCCTAGAGAAATGGAAATAAAAACAAAAATAAAGAAATGGGACCTAATGAAACTTCAAAGCTTTTGCACAGCAAAGGAAACCATAAAAAAGACGAAAAGACAACCCTCAAAATGGGAGAAAATATCTGCAAACGAAGCAACTGACAAAGGATTAATCTCCAAAATATAAAAGCAGCTCATGCAGCTCAATATCAAAAAAGCAAACAACCCAATCCAAAAATGGGCAGAAGATCTAAATAGATTTTCTCCAAAGAAGATATACAGATTGCCAACAAACACATGAAAGGATGCTCAACATCACTAATCATTAGAGAAATGCAAATCAAAACTACAGTGAGGTATCACCTCATACCCAGTCAGAATGGCCATCATCAAAAAATCTACAATCTATAAATGCTGGAGGGGGTGTGGAGAAAAGGAAACCGTGTTTCACTGTTGGTGGGAATGTAAATTGATACAGCCTCTATGGAGAACAGTATGGAGGTTCCTTAAAAAAACTAAAAATAGAACTACCATATGACCCAGCAATCCTATTACTGGGCATATACCCTGAGAAAACTATAATTCAAAAAGAGATGTGTAACACAATGTTCATTGCTGCGCTATTTACAATAGCCAGGACATGTAAGCAACCTAAATATCCATCGACAGATGAATGGGTAAATAAGATGTGGCACATATAAACAATGGAATATTACTCAGCCATACTAAGAAATGAAATTGAGTTATTTGTAGTGAGGTGGATGGACCTACATTCTGTCATACAGAGTGAAGTACGTCAGCAAGAGAAAAACAAATACCATATGCTAATATATATATATGGAATCTAAAAAAAAATGGTTTTGATGAACCTAGGGGCAGGACAGGAATAAAGTCGCAGATGTAGAGAATGGACTTGAGGAGATGGGGAGGGGGAAGGGTAAGCTGGGATGAAGTGAGAGAGTAGCATTGACATATATACATTCCTAAATATAAAATAGATAGCTAGTGGGAAGCAGCTACATAGCATAGGGAGATCAGCTCAGTGCTGTTTGACCACCTAGAGGGGTGGGATAGGGAGAATGGGAGGGAGATGCATGATGGAGGGTATATGGGGAAATATGTATACATATAGCTGATTCACTTTTTGTACAGCAGAAACTAACACTACATTGTAAAGCAGTTATACTCCAATAAAGATGTTAAGACAAAGCAAAAAACCCCAGTAATCTTTAAAAAAGAAAACTATTTTAAAAATTAAAAAAATATATATATATAGTGTGTGTGTGTGTGTGTGTGTGTATAACACATCACAACCAAGTAGTGTTTATCACAGGAATGCAAGGTTAATTTTCCATTTGGAAAATGTCTGAAAAAAATCAAGTTGAAAAAAATCAATTAAATTCACAAAATTAACAGAATAAAGGAGAAAAAAATATAATTCACAACATTGATCATATAAATGGGGAAATCATATGCTATATGATTCGCATAAAGCATTAGACAAAATTCAGCCCCCATTATGTTTTTTTAAAGGAAACAATGAAAGAATTTCCTTAATCTGAGAAAGGCATTTCTTAAATACCTAAAGCTTACTATATTCTACCTAATAGTGAAACATTGAGTGTTTTTCCTGTAAGATCAATAGCAAAGTTATTAGATAATAATCTCTGTAATCTCTGTACTGGAAACTTTATAGATAGTGTAATAGGAAAGGAAAATTAATAAAACCCATAAATATTGGAAATTAAGAAGTAAAACTGCCATTATTCAGAAAGGCCGTGTGTATACGTAGAATACACTATAGAATCTACTAAAAAATACTAGAATAATTGAGTTTCTTGACATTGTAGCATATAATGTCACTATATTAATATCAATTATTGTTCTGTGTACTAGCAACAAAAAATGGAAAATGAGAACGTTTTAAAATACCATTTGCAGTAGAATTAATGAAAGCAAATACCTAGGAATGAATCTAATGATCTAGGTGCAATCACTATACTGAAAACCACAAAACATTGCTGAGAGAAATTAAAGACCTAAATAAATGTAAAGATATGCCGTAAAAAAAAAAAAAAAGTATGAACATGCCACAGTAGGACCTCGGTGGCACGACCCCCCCACCCCCGCCATGTTACTCATGCATTAATTATATGTTGTGAATATAAAAGAAGAGGTGCCATATAAATCTTATTCTGCAAATCCTTTTTTGTTATCTAGGAGAGAATGCTCAAATAAATGTTCTCACGAAATACAAGAGAAAACACAAATACTAACGCTCATAGTAGCATATCATATAATTTCCAACTATCCAGAGATACAAAATAATGAAGTAGTTTAGTGCTCAACATTGAGATAAGTCAAAGCTATTCATAGGTGGGATACTTAATTATATTTAACTAAAAAATTCCAAAGAGTCCTAAACTGTTTTATAGGTTAATTTTGTTCTTTTATAAAAAATGTGTTTGTGAAAATTATTTCCCCATATGAAAAAAAAAAACCCTATAACTGAGGAAAATGTTTTGAGAACTGTTCTCCCTGAATCTACAAAGATAGATTCAGAAGATGGCACACAGATTCCAAGCATGGCCTCTTCTTAATTCTCATTCTCACTTGCTTTGCTTTTCTCTGAGAAATGTTCCTTGAATAATGGTGCCTGGAGAATTGTGACTCTTAGACCTGAGTTACTTCATGTTCAAACATTTGGTTTGCTTATTAAATAATTAATCATATCTGTCCATACCTTTAGATCCTTTGGAATTCAATGCAGGCATGCAATTAAAATGTTTGAACCTTCAATTTATTAGAAGGATGACTTAAGTTAGTCAGTATAAGTAAATTTACCATGAAAATAATGATTTATCTTTACATACTGGATAGCTAAAGCATGTGCTTTTTATTTCTATATGAATCTGATTATTTTAAATTGCCTTTTAAAAATCTTTTTATTGAGATGTAATTGACATATAATTTTGTGTAAGTTTAAGGTGTACAGTATGATGGTTTGATACATTTATATATTGCAAAACGATTACCAGCCTAGAGTTAGCTAACACCTCTATCATGTCACATAATTATCATTTCTTTTCTGTGATGGGAACAATTAAGATCTAGTCTCTTAGCAACTTTGAAGTTTATAATACAGCATCATTGTCTATAATCACTGTGCTGTGCATTAGATCTCCAGGACTTAATTTATCTACTGGTTCCAAGTATGTACCTTAAACAACATCTCTCCAATCAAAAGCCACATAAGATTATTCAAATTTGAAGCAGATAATGAAAGAGGTATTGGAACTATTTTTAAATTTATTTTTAAAGTTTATTCAGGTTTATTTCTCCCTATTAATGAGACCAGGTCACTTCAGTACCACACTCAGCCTGGATGCATGGCCTCTCACAATGTTTGCTTGCCGTTTACATGCTCAGTTGAGTAAGGACACTGTTGAGGACATCATCCATTATGCTGACCAGTCACACTTTTGCAGAGATGAATATGTGTTTAAAAATTCCCTCTCAGATCTTGCTTGAAAGATTTTGTCCCAAAGAGCTCATATGCTTGTGTGATTCTTATGAGAAAATTGGACAAAGGAGAGATATATTTTTTTCTTTGCCTTGACTGTTAGAAAAGAAAGAGCTCCAGCATCACTTCTGGGAAATCGTCCCAGTCCTTCCCAGATGATATCCATTTATTATGTGATGTCACAGCATCATTTTGCTTTCTCCAGACCACACAGTTCTTAAGTGTACATCCTTTATATAATTATGTATTTTTTCTGTAACACACCATCGTGTAAACTATAAAGGCCTGTGTATAAATTTTTATGCATCATTTGTTTTCTAATGAGCAAAATGGTCCCAGAACACAAGTGGCATTTAAAGAAGAAAATATTGCCAAATGAACCAGTAAATCAATTTTAGTATTAGTAGCTTCCCTGGACTATTTTTAAAAAGTCATTTCAAACAGAGATATTCTCTCATTTTCCCCATATTCTTCTTTTATCTATCTGTCTATCATTTGTTTTTTATCACTTATCCATTTTCTATATATTATCCATCATCTGTCATCTGTGTCTATCACTCTATCAATATCTACCTATCTATCATCTGTCATCACCTATCTATCACTAATAAAACTGTTAACTAAATTTTAGTGGTTGTAACATTTTACATTATTTCTCAGGTCAGTCATATTTTCCAATCACTTGCAATTTTTTAAGAATTGTTGAGTTTACAATTGATGTGGTTGTCTCTAGCTGTTCTTCTGTCCAGCTCACTGTCTGAAATCAGTAATGATTTCAGACTCTTTCATTAGTTTCCCACGTTTTAATAGCCAACATATTATTTATGAAGTGGAATCCCCTTTTAGTTAATGATGAACTAAGAGAAGTTGCTTAATGTTGATATTACAAGACCTGCCTGTGTTGTTGACCAATAAGAAGTTTGATAACAAAACATTTAAAGAGAGGACCCATTTAATTAGTTGGCTTACTTTTGTTAATTCCTATTTAGCTTTTATCCATGGAGCATTGTTAATGACATTTGGCTATGTTTCAATATTTTATAAACTATAAAAGAATAAATATATAAATTTTACTTTTTTATCAAATATTGCCTTTTCATATGATTATTGCACAATCTAATAGTTTTACTTTTAGAAGACACATTTTCTGTTTTATGTTAACATCCTGTTGCTTCATTTCTATGATGATTTCTGCTTCTCTGCCAAAGTTCCTTCATTTAATTAAATCAAATTCCCTTCGTTCAGTCACTTTACGGTTTAATAATAGAATTATTTCTTTCTTTAAAAAAAGAGAAATATTGGGCTTCCCTGGTGGCGCAGTGGTTGAGAGTCCGCCTGCCGATGCAGGGGACACGGGTTCGTGCCCCGGTCCGGGAAGATCCCACATGCCACGGATCGGCTGGGCCCGTGAGCCACGGCCGCTCAGCCTGCGCGTCCGGAGCCTGTGCTCCGCAGCGGGAGAGGCCACAACAGTGAGAAGCCTGCGTACCGCAAAAAAAAACAAAAACAAAAAAAGAGAAATATTGACATATGTGTTAGAATGTGTTTTATTAGAGCCAAATTGTTATAGTAATTGTATTTTTAAAAAGAGTTTTAAATTAATACCCATTAGAGTAAATTTATAAGACTTGATAAAATTTCAAACACTTTCATAGCCTTTACACTCAAGACTAACCATCCAAAGTCCAAATTTCCTTCCAAATTTAATTGTTTTTAGTCTTGGTGTTTAATTTTCTGAGAAATTTATTTGACATATGGTTGAAAACATTTAAAATAATTGAATTTTAAAATGACACTCGCCATAGATAATTTCATATGTTGAATCAATGCCAAATTAAGACAGTCTGAAATTTGCTTAAGATTTTGGCCTAAACGATAGATTTCCTTTCTATAATTCTACTAATATGATCTGTAGTAAATCCAATTATGTTTTGATGTAAATATTTTTTCCAATGGAAACTTTTTAAAGTATAACCATTTGATATATAACTTCATATATTGTCCCTTTCAGCTTCTTGGGATCAAACATGAAGTTACCTAACGTTCGAATTTTACATTTTAAGGAAATTATTTAAGCACTTGTTTATAAGATGTAAATCTTCATAGATGATTATTGAAAATGTGTTACCTTAATCATTTCTAAAATTTAGTTTTCTTATGAAAATAGATACATGTTTTGTAGCAAGTGAAGCATATATCTAGGTAATAATATTATTAGGTTTTGAAGCCTTAGTGAATATTAATATCTGAAAGTGTCTCATTGTCTTTTAAATATTCAATATATGTTGTCAGAATTTCTGATCTCAACTTCTGAGTGTCTTTGTTTGCTTTCTCAATACTCTTTTATAGAATATTTTTGTAAATTTTTAGCATAGAGTGCTTTAATTAAGGATTTAATTTGTTTAAATTATTTCTTCATTGATGATTACAATTTTATCCATTTGGACCTTGAGCTTAAATGAAATATTATTCCAGTCTGACAAAATATCTAAATGTTTATTGCCTTGAGATTTTAATGATATAACTTTTGAGCTCTATTTGCCTTCAACATTATGTCACTCAGTAAAAATCCACTCACATGTTTTCTTGAAATAAATTGGTTCAATTTTACTAATTCTTGCTTATTGTCAGAATATATTTCTATCTGTTGTGATTTGCAGTGTCATAAATTTTCTAGGATATTGTACATTATTAATATCTTTTCTTTTTTTCCCTACTAATTTAAAGATTCATGCTTATTATAGTTAAAATGTATGAACACTTATCCAAACTTAGCTATCTTTTTATTCTAGGTTTCTTGTATTATTGTTTTACTAAAAATTTCCTAATTTATAAATGTACACGCTACATAATAAGAACTCACACAGGCATTGCCCAGGTGAATGTTAAAGGCAGTCTGAAAATAAACTATTTAAGAATAGTAGCAGCAACTGAGCGATTTGTTTTTATTTTATTTATTCATTAAAAAGTTTTTTTTGGTTATGCTGTGCAGCTTGCGGGATCTTAGTTCCCTGACCAAGGACTGAACCCAGGCCTGGCAGTGAAAACACCGAGTCTTAACCACTGGACTGCTAGGGAATTCCCACAACTAAGTAATTTGAATATGATAATCTGGTGAGTCTACTGAAGCTCAGAACACATTATAAAGAATGTACATTCAGTCATTCTGTGCATGATCCCAGATTTCATATAGATTTGTAATTATAAAATGTCTCTTGCTAGTATTGCTTCCCCATTTGAAGAATTCTTTGTATGCCATTTAGATAGGTAACCTAGGTTTTTTGTTCTTTAACTTTTTGATAATGTTTCTGTGATGAACTTTTTTCAAAGTTTCACTGTCAGCATTTCCAACTTCTGTATTAACATATTTATGTCTTATATACAACATCATTAATCCTTTTTTCTAAACTTTTGACACCCTTGATTGTATTTAGGGTATTTTATCCATTTATATTTTACACAATTAATAATATTTATTGGTTTAGATGCAAAATTTTAAGATATTTTTGAGGCTTTTTTTTTAAGAGAAGTTTTAGGTTCACAGTAAAATTGAAAGGACAGTACAGAGATTTCCCATATACTCCCTGCCCTGACACATACATAGCCTCCACCATTATCAACATGCCCACCAGAGTGGGGCATTTTTTACAATTGATGAACCTACATTGACACATCATAGTCATCCAAAGTATACAGTTTACATTAGAATTCACTGTTGTGTTCATTCTCTGGGTTCAGACAAATGTATATTGACTTGCATCCATCATTACAGTATCTTACAGAGTATTTTCAGTGCCCCCAAATTATTCTATGCTCTGCCTATTCACCCGTCACCTAATGCCCAACCCCTGACAAACAGAATAATTTACTGTGTCTGCAATTTTGCCTTTTTAAGAATGACATGCAGTTGGAATCATACACTATGCAGACTTTTCAGATTGGCTTCTTTCATTTAGCAATATGCATTTATGTTTCCTTCATGTCTTTTCATAATTTGATAGCTCATTTCTTTTTAAAGCAGAATAATATTTCATTATGTAGATATATCACAGTTCATTTACCCATTCACCTACTTGAAAGGCATCTTGGTTGCATCCAACTTTTGGCAATTATGAATAAAACTGCTATAAACATACATGTGTAGTTTTTTGTGTGTGCATAAGTTTTCAAGGCGTTTGGATAAATACCAAGGAGTGTGATTGCTCTATCATATGTTAAGAGTATGTTAGGTTTTGTAAGAAGCCACCAAACTGTCTTCCAAAGTAATTGTACCGTTTTGCATTTCTACCAGTAGTGAATGAGGGTTCCTGTTGTTCCGCATCCTCACCAGTATTTAGTTTTGTCAGTGATGGAATTTTTTTCCCCTTCTAATAGGTATGTAATGGCATCTTGCTGTAGTTTTAATTTTCATTTCCCTGATGATATATCATGTGGAACATATTTTCATATATTTAATTACCAACTGTATATCTTATTTAGTGAGGTGTCTGTTAAGAGTGTTGGCCCATTTTTAATCAGGTTATTCGTGTTCTTCTTATTAAGTTTTAAGAGTTCTTTATATATTTTAGATAAGAGTTTATTATCATATGTGTATTTTGGAAATATTTTCTCCCAATCCATCACTTGTCTTCTCATTCTCTTGACATTGCCTTTTGCAGAGCAGTTTTTAATTCTAATGAAGTCCAGCTTATCAGTTATTTCTTTCATGGATTGTGCCTTGGATTATATCTAAAAGTCATCACCATATCCAAGATCAACTGGGTCATCTAGGTGTTCTATGTTTTCTTCTAGGAGTGTTATAGCTCTGAATTTTATAGTTAGGCCTGTGATCCATTTTGAGTTAATTTTTGTGAAAAGCATAAGATGTGTCTAGATTCTCTTTTTTTTTTTGCATGTGGATGTCTAGATGTTCCACATTTGTTGAAAAGACTGTCTTTGCTCCATTGCATCGCTTTTGCTCCTTTACGAAAAAGTCAGCTGATTAAATTTGAGTGGGTCTATTTCTGGGCCCTCTGTTTTGTTCCACTGATGCATTTGTCTATTCTTTCACTAGTGCCAAAGTCCATCAACTTTGTTCTTCAGTATCGTTTTGGCTATTCTGGGTCTTTGCCTCTTGCTATAAACTTCAGAATCAGTTTGTTGATATCCATAAAATAATTCGATGGGATTTTGATAGAAAGTGCAGTGAATCTGTAGGTCAAGTTGGGAAGAACTGATAGCTTAAGTTCTTAATAGTGAGTCTTCCTATCCATGAACATGGAATATCTCTCCATTTATTTAGTTCTTCTTTGATTCCATTCATCTGAGCTTTACAGTTTTTCTCATATAGACTTTACACATTTTGTTAGATTTATATCTAACTACTTCATTTTTGGGGGGTGCTGATGTAAATGGTTTTGACTTTTAATTTTGAATTCCTTTTGTTCATTTCTGGTATACAGGAAATAACTGACTTTTGTATATTCACTTTGCTATAATTTGGAATTTTTATTTGTTCCAGGAGCTTTTTTCTTTGTTTTGGATTTTCTACATTGATGATCATGAGATCTGTGAACAACGACAGTTGCACATCTTCCTCCCCAATGTGAATATATTTTGTTTCCTTTCTTTGTTTTATTGCATTAGGTCGGACTTCCAGTGACTTGTTGAAAAGGATTGGTGAGAGGGGACACCCTTGCCTTGCTCTCTGCCTTTTCCTAGTTAAAAAGCTTCTAGTGTCTCACCATTAAGTTTGATATTAGTGTAGGTTTTGATATTGTTTATGAAGTTGAAGTTCCACTCTATTTGTAGTTTACTGAGTGTTTTTATCATGAAAGAGTGTTGGATCTTGTCAAATACTTTTTTTGCATCAATTGATATGATCATGTGGTTCTTATTTTTTAGCCTGGTGATGTGATAGATTATATTAATTGACTTTTGAATGTTGAACCAGTCTTGCATACCTGGGATAAATCCCATTTGGTAGTGGGTATATAATTCTTTTCATATATTGTTGGATTGATTTATTAATATTTTGTTAAAGATTTTTACACCTTATGTTCATGAGAGCTATAGGCCTTAAAAAAAATCAGATCCTGCTGTTTCTGGGTTGTAGGCTTTTCCAGTACCCAACTCAAGATACAAAGAAGGCAAAAGAAAACTCAAGAAATTCACCAACATGTTATTCCTTGAGTCTCAAATTCCCTATCCAGTCCACCTATTTTTCTCTACTTTTGGCATCTGATGTTTGTTTCATACACACTGTTCACAATTTTTAGCTATAATTAGTGGGAAGAATGTGGGGAAATGTGTCTACTCCATTTTTACTAGATTGGGAAGTCTCCTTTTCATTACATTTTGTAATTGTTTATTTGTGATATTTAGGAAAGCTGCTGATTTGGTGTAGATTTTTCTAAGCCAAATGCTTTATTGAATTCTTATTATAGTTCACATAATTTTTTTGTTTCAGTTTGATAGGTTTTCTAACTAAAATATAATATGAAAATAATTTTAGTTTTGACATTACCTTATCAATATTTGTAACTTATTACTGTTTATGATATTGGGTAGGGGCTTAGAACACGCTTAAATATTTTTTCTTTTTCATGTGTCTTTTGGTATTGCATAACTCCAATTATTTCTGAAAAGGAGTAGAGACAAAAATGTAAATTAATACTTATAAGCATATGCTTATAAATATGTTAACATGCTTATCATATATTAACAATAAAATACTTCCTATCCATTTTTTAAATCCTGGCTCAAAATCACCCCCTTTAGAAAGTGTTCTATTATTATTTTCACTAAAATTTGTTCTCCTCCATCAAAACCATACTTTTGATGGTATGGTATTTAGCATATAATTTGACAATTAGTAATACTCAAATTATACTCAGATTCTATGTTGTGTGGGATTTTTCTGACTGCTGAACATGTCTTGTTTCTTTTTCTCTAAATATATTTCTTGAGAACAGGTGATAAGCTCAGTTAATCTCTTCACATCCTTATAGAATCTACCAATATTCTTAGTTCATGGAAGTTTATCATTTTGTGTATTTGGAATCAATAGACATATCCCATCTCATGTCCCTGGAGTTATCCACTTTTTCCATCCTCTCACACAGTATTAGGAAGCCTATATGTCTTTTTTGTATGAATTAATCTCAATACTGTAAAGCTTCTTCTTTTTTTTGTGTGTGTGTGCGGTATGTGGGCCTTTCACTGTTGTGGCCTCTCCCGTTGCGGAGCACAGGCTCCAGACGCGCAGGCTCAGCGACCATGGCCTACGGGCCCAGCCGCTTCGCGGCATGTGGGATCTACCCGGACCAGGGCATGAACCCGTGTCCCCTGCATTGGCAGGCGGACTCTCAACCACTGCGCCACCAGGGAAGCCCAATACTGTAAAGTTTCTGACGCAGCTCTCCTTCTATAAACATATGATTCTTATTTTATTAAGACTAGAATTGGAGATTCATGAACATGTTACATACATCATGGCAAGAGATTACCTAGATGTGATCAGAAAATGGGAGGAAATGAATAATTGGACAAAAATCAATAGAGTGGCTCTAAAACTCTCTCCCTAAAGCTTCCTTTCTTTCACTCTTTCAGTATTTCTTTTCAATATTTGTCCTTTCTCTATTTAGAGATTCCAGACACTTTTCACATGTCCCAGTATAATTTTGTTTCGTGTTTCTGAATTTTTGGAAAAAGTAAGGATGGTTTCCCTATATGAAAGGACACTGGTCAGGAAGATCAGGGTATGAAAAGCTCAGAAGGCAGATTCATACTGTATGTTTCATGTATATACCTTTATTTTATTTAAATTCTTCACCTGTCAATTTTTATGAAAACCTGTAAGGACAGCAAAGCAGTCAAGAGTTAAATTATATGGAAATTCACTTAAGATGATTTCCTAGTTTTAAGCTCTTGCACCTCTTTCTGGATGGGCATGAGAAAGAGGGTGTGGAAATTAGCTTTTGGACAGCATGGGATTGAGAAAGATCAGCTTAGTGGGCAAAGCTCTGAAAAGCAGACTTCTGTCTGCTGGAACATGCACACTAAGGGACCTGGCTTTCCCTAATCCTTTAACCTGGGTGCGCAATAATGCAACATCCACCAGGAAATTAAAGCTTAAAAATGACAGTTATGAATTATATTGACAGCTAGTAAAGAAGGTGATAAAAAATTGCATTTCTGAAAATTATTTTGAGGAGTCTCTTGATCAGGTTCTACAAAAGATGATTTGTGAGTTGTAATTACAGTTGGGTGAATGCCCTGGTTCTGTGGTTTGGGACTTTTAGAATTTCTAAAACACAAGCAAAGCATTTAGCAAATTAAAGATACTCACATTGGGAGCTGCTGATACGAAAGAAAACTTCAAGGTTCAACATTTTAAGACTCGATGAATACATTCAGATTGTTAGACTGCATCATCAGGAAATTCACTGTGGATGCGGTAGTCAAAATTAAATTGCATAAGGTAGCCATGTTTAGAGAGATAACAAAATAATTTTATCACTCAGTATAAATGCAGTATAAATAAAATGAAAAGTAAGGTGGCATATGAAAGCCAGCATACAGCTCACACCTTCCCCAATTTGTTACCACCTGAAGGAAAATTAATATTAGGAAGCGTGAAATTTTAATGATTGGTCTTCACACTGAAGACTCATTTGTACAGTGAATACTTTCATCAAAATTCATATACTTAGAATCATTTTTTTAACATCTTTATTGGAGTATAATTGCTTTACAATGGTGTGTTAGTTTCTGCTTTATAACAAAGTGAATCAGCTGTACATATACATATATCCCCATATCTCCTCCCTCTTGCGTCTCCCTGCCACCCTCCCTATCCCACCCCTCTAGGTGTTCACAAAGCACTGAGGTGATCTCCCTGTACTATGCGGCTCCTTCCCACTAGCTATCTATTTTACATTTGGTAGTATATATGGGTGAGTAAAATGTGACCTCCCCTAATTATAAAAAAAGATGATGTTGATAGAAATCCTGAAAAATCAACTTTATTAAATGCCACTGATTCCTAATTGACTTTTTACCGACAATAACCTATTAGCTCTTCTTAATCCAGCAGCTTGATGCTTTTGTTTAATGAAATTATACATGTAGTTAGTAATTTTAAAAATCGTGCTCTGGTTGTCAAAGTCCATATTGCCTATTTCTCCTACTGCCAGTCCCACAGCATATATGAATTGAATTAACCTTCAGTTTAATCATTATATCATTGCTCTACTGCCAAAATAAAGTCACTACTGGATAGAAACCATAGTCTTCCAGTTCATGTATTAGAAACAGCACAGTGATAAGAGAAGCATTCATTTAGTGCTTTAGGGTACTGAAAAATCTATATAGACTAAATAACCAAGTTGATTATTTGTGCTGAGACAGTAATTTAATAAAATCGCTCTTGTCCATTATATTTTATATACATGTGAAATTTGTATGAATGAATATAATTTATGCATGCATACAGAAAAAAAATCATCTATCTTACATGTGCAATGGTGCTAAGATTTCAGAATTAACTGCTACAATCGGTCAGTTAGTGAATATTTTATTGTTTCATCTTTGGTCCCAGAGCACCAATAAAAATAAGATAATTTATATTCATAGTTCTGAACTTCAAATTATAAATTGCAACTGGGTTATATAATTGACTGGTTATATATCCTCTGGTGTCTTTAGGGTTTTAAATTCTTTCCCCAATATATCCATGCAGATAATTCCTTCCTCCTTAGAAGATTTATGCCTGCTGATAAAGAAACTACACTGAGTTCATTTGCCTATATTATGCATGGTCTTCTTAAATTTCTCCTGCTTTCTCTCATGCCAAGCACCCAGGCTCTGCTTTTATTTTAAAAATGTAACCATTCATTGGGTTCAGGTAGACATACTTCTTAACATCCATCATATTTTCGCAATGAATAATTGGGACAAATACAAGTGTACCTTCTTTCCATTGTATTTATTTTGTAATAAATATTGTTTTTTCAGTTGTATTATAGATCATTGGAGGGCTGAGGCTGCATTTCTTATCTCTTTTTATTTCTAGTATTTGCCACAGTGGCTTGTGCCCCTATGGGAGTTAATATATGACCTCTCTTCAAAATACTTGTAAGAGGGCCTGCAATGAAAAAAATATCTCCACCTCCACAATTTTGAGAGTCTTAATTGACTGCTTGGAAATGTGTGGGGGTTTTTTTTTATGTTCATCTTTTTATTTATTTATTTATTTTTTGCGGTATGTGGGCCTCTCACTGTTGTGGCCTCTCCCATTGCGGAGCACAGGCTCCGGACGCGCAGGCTCAGTGGCCATGGCTCACGGGCCCAGCCGCTCCGCGGCATGTGGTATCTTCCCGGACCGGGGCACAAACCCGTGTCCCCTGCATCGGCAGGCGGACTCTCAACCACTGCGCCACCAGGGAAGCCCTATGTTCATCTTTTAGATCTAACTGTCTATATATCAACCACATGACATCAACTTTTAGAAGAATCCTGTGTTTTTTTGGATGACCTTTTAAGGAGAGGCCAGAGTTTCTTGGTCATCACAAAGCAAACTCTACAAATCGTCATGAATTCTGTTACCTTGGCAGAATTTAAGAGTGCAAGGAAAGCTGTCATTGTTTGCAGATGACAGATACTATACATAGAGAATCCTAAAGATGCTACCAGAAAACTACTAGAGCTAATCAATGAATTTGCTAAAGTAGCAGGATACAAAATTAATGCACAGAAATCTCTGGCATTCCTATACACTAATGATGAAAAATCTGAAAGTGAAATCAAGAAAACACTCCCATTTACCTTTGCAACAAAAAGAATAAAATATCTAGGAATAAACCTACCTAAGGAGACAAAAGACCTGTATGCAGAAAATTATAAGACACTGATGAAAGAAATTAAAGATGATACAAATAGGTGGAGAGATATACCATGTTCTCGGATTGGAAGAAGCAACATTGTGAAAATGACTCTACTACCCAAAGCAATCTACAGATTCAATGCAATCCCTATTATACTACCACTGGCATTTTTCACAGAACTAGAACAAAAAATTTCACAATTTGTATGGAAACACAAAAGACCCCAATAGCCGAAGCAATATTGAGAATGAAAAACAGAGCTGGAGGAATCAGGCTACCTGACTTCAGAGTATACTACAAAGCTACAGTAATTAAGACAGTATGGTACTGGTACAAAAACAGAAATATAGATCAATGGAACAGGATAGAAAGCCCAGAGATAAACCCACGCACATATGGTCACCTTATCTTTGATAAAGGAGGCAGGAATGTACAGTGGAGAAGGGACAGCCTCTTCAGTAAGTGGTGCTGGGGGCTTCCCTGGTGGCACAGTGGTTGAGAGTCCACCTGCCAATGCAGGGGACATGGGTTCGTGCCCCGATCCGGGAAGATCCCACATGCCGCGGAGCGGTTGGGCCCATGAGCTGTGGCCGCTGAGCCTGCGCGTCCGGAGCCTGTGCTCCGCAAGGGGAGAGGCCACACAGTGAGAGGCCCGCATACCAAAAAAAAAAAAAGATGCTGGGAAAAATGGACAGGTACATGTAAAAGTATGAGATTAGATCACTCCCTAACACCATACACAAAAATAAGCTCAAAATGGATTAAAGACCTAAATGTAAGGCCAGAAACTATCAAACTCTTAGAGGAAAACATAGGTAGAGCACTCTATGACATAAATCACAGCAAGATCCTTTTTGACCCACCTCCTAGAGAAATGGAAATAAAAACAAAAATAAACAAATGGGACCTAATGAAACTTAAAAGCTTTTGCAGAGCAAAGGAAACCATAAACAAGACGAAAAGACAACCCTCAGAATGGGGGAAAATATTTGCAAATGAAGCAACTGACAAAGGATTAATCTCCAAAATTTATAAGCAGCTCATGTAGCTCAATAACAGAAAAACAACCCAATCCAAAAATGGGCAGAAAACCTAAATAGACATTTCTCCAAAGAAGATATACAGACTGCCAACACATGAAAGAATGCTCAACATCATTAATCATTAGAGAAATGCAAATCAAAACTACAATGAGATATCATCTCACACCAGTCAGAATGGCCATCATCAAAAAATCTAGAAGCAATAAATGCTGGAGAGGGTGTGGAGAAAAGGGAACACTCTTGCACTGCTGGTGGGAATGTGAATTGGTACAGCCACTATGGAGACCAGTATGGAGGTTCCTTAAAAAACTACAAATAGAACTACCATATGACCCATCAGTCCCACTACTGGGCATATACCCTGAGAAAACCATCATTCAAAAAGAGTCACGTACCAAAATGTTCATTGCAGCTCTATTTACAATAGCCAGGAGATGGAAACAACCTAAGTGTCCATCATCGGATGAATGGATAAAGAAGATGTGGCACATATATACAATGGAATATTACTCAGCCATAAAAAGAAACGAAATTGAGCTATTTGTAATGAGGTGGATTGACCTAGAGTCTGTCATACAGAGTGAAGTAAGTCAGAAAGAGAAAGACAAATACCGTATGCTAACACATATATATGGAATTTAAGAAAAAAAATGTCATGAAGAACCTAGGGGTAAGACAGGAATAAAGACACAGACCTACTAGAGAATGGACTTGAGGTTATGGGGAGGGGGACGGGTTAGCTGTGACAAAGCAAGAGAGTGGCATGGACATATATACACTACCAAATGTAAAATAGATAGCTAGTGGGAAGCAGCCGCATAGCACAGGGAGATCAGCTCGATGCTTTGTGACCACCTGGAGGGGTGGGATAGGGAGGGTGGGAGGGAGGGAGACCCAAGAGGGAAGAGATATGGGAACATATGTATATGTATAACTGATTCACTTTGTTATAAAGGAGAAACTAGCACACGATTGTAAAGCAATTATACTCCAATAAAGATGTAAAAAAAGAGTGCAAGGAGGGGACCAGTTCCATAACCTCCACAAAGAGTGCATCTGTGGCCCAGATGGGGTTCTCTTCAAAGGGTAGACAGCATCAGCTTCTACCTCTCTCACCTTTTCTCCAAAGTAGTTTTACCTGTTGATTCAGGCTTGAATGATTTTGAAGACAAAGGCTCTGTGAGATCCCCTAGGGCTTTTTAAGTTCCAAATATTACACATTTTTCCTAATGCTTAATTTAAGCATTTGCTGTTAAAATTGTTAGGGCACCACATCATATCTCATTTTAATTTTCACACACCCACTGTATAAATCCTTATGTAGTTTCGATACACTGTTTGGATTGTTTGTGCCTGATGAAAAATGTTCTTGCTACAGAAGGCAGAGCACTTGTAAATAGGCAAGAACAGAATGGAACCTCAAAATGTTTAAAGTGCATTCTGCATGGCAGAGCACCTGCTTGAAGAGATGTCTGTGTCACTCTGGATAGAAACCGTAGTCCTCCAATTGCTTATCAGGGGCAGCACAGTGATAAGAGAAGCATTTATTTAGTGCTTTAGGGTACTGAAAAAAATCTGTATAGCCTAAATAACCAAGTTGATTATTAGTGCTGAGACAGTAACTTAATAAAATTAACCTACAGATTCTTGTAGGTTGTTGATTTCTGCAGAGGGAGAACACCTGAGATGCTTGACTTCCAATGACCCACCTCAGGCTTACAGGTACGCTGTAGTGTAGCAACTGCCATTATTTAGGTCATGTTGCTTCTGAAAAATAAAGTAGAAAAGGTTTGCCAGAAGGATCTTAAGTGACATTTCAAATAGCAAATAGTTTAGTGGGGCATGTGGGAGTCTGACTTTTGGAGGCATCTTATAATATTTTCACAACAAATCATTCTGGGGCAAAGTCACTGAGATGTAATTTGAGAAACAAAACCTAAATAGCATTAGAGAGCATGTCATTTTTTTTCTTACAGTTTTTCTTAATTTTACCTCTTTCTATTTTATAAATATAGATAGGTGATATATATTATATGTAGTATGATATACAATATAATACAGAATACATAAAGTAATATCTAATGTACTATATATAAATAAATGTAATATATTCTATTTATCATGTATTTATCATCTGTCTAGCTATTGAGAGACCATTCTGTAATTAATTTCATACTATGTAACCGTATTTTTAACTGTTTGGCTTAAAGTAATAACAGATTCACATGGAGCTGTAAGAAATAACACATAAGGACCCCCTTATATCCTTCACCCAGTTACCCCAATGATAACATCTCCCATAACTATAGCTTAGTATCACAATAAGGAAAATAAATTTGGTATAATACATACACCCTATTCAATCTACCAGTTTTACTCATGCGTGTGTTTAGTTCCTGTGTAATTTGATGGTATGTGTGGATCTGTGTGAGCACCACACAACACAAGGACACAAGAATGGCTCCATCACAGGTTCCCTGTGCCACTTTTTCACAGACATGGCCACCTCCCCACCTGCTCCCTCTCTAAATCATAGCAACCACTAATTACCCATTCTAAAACTTTGTCACTGCTGTGTTGCTATATAGATTTATTCAGTATATGACATTTTGAGATGGCCTTTTTCATGCAGTTTAATTTCTTTGAGATCCACTCAAGTTGTTGCTTGTGTCAAGAGCCTTCTCCTTGTTAACCTTAAGTAGTATTCCATCATATGGATGCACAAGAGTTGTTTACTAAAAACTGTAAACAGTTTGGTTAACCATTCAACCATAGTAGGACATTTGGGTTGTTTCCAGTTTGAAGCTATTACAAAGAAAGCTGCTATGAACATTTGTGTGATGTGCAGATTTTTTTTGTGAAAATAAGTTTTCATTTTTCTGGTATAAATGTCCTGCAGTGTAATTTCTGAAGTGTACAGTAAGCTCATGTTTAGTTTGTAAGAAACTGTCACGTCCTTTTCCAGAGGAGCTGTATCATTTTACATTCTCACAAGCAATATAAGGAAGATGCAGTTTAATATGACTTATTCATATTATCCGTTTCTCCTTGAGTGAGTTTTTGTAAGATCATGTTTTTCAAGGAATCAGTATATTTCATATAAATTAAAGATTTTTTCAATCATAAATAGGTTTTGCATTTTGTCAAATGTTTTGTTCTGGGTCAATTATATGATCATATGATTGATCTCTTTTAGCTCATAAGTATGCTGGATTACTTTGATTAATTTTTAACATTGAACCAGCCTTACATATCTAAAATAAAATCCACTTGAACATAATAAATAATTCTTTTCATGCATTGCTAATTTCATTTGCTAATATTTCGTTGAGGATTTTTGCATCAAAGTTCATGAGAGATACTAGTCTGTATTTCTTCTACTCTGTCTTCCTTTTTTTCCTGTATTATTGTCTTTGTCTGGTTTTGGTATTATAGTAATACTTAACTTCATAAAGGAAGTAGCCTTCCTGCTCAATTTTCTGGAAGAAATTGTGTAAATTTGGTTTTTATTTTAAATGTTTGGTAGAATTTTCCAGTGAAATCATCTGTCTGTGGAGTGGATTTTTTGTTTTGTTTTTTTGGCCTTGGTTTTTGTTTTTCAGGGGTTTAAAATTACAAATTCAGTTTCTTTAATAGTTATAGTACTAGTTTAGTTTGGTTACCTCATTCATCTTTGTTGAGATTTTGTAGCCTGTTTCTCTAGGAATTGATCCATTTTTTTCCCAAGGTTGTCATATTTATGAACATAAATTTGTTTGCAATATTCCCTTATATTTCTTTTACTTTGCTACAGGAGCCGTTGTGATAGTCTCAATTTCATTCCTGTAGTTAGTTACGTGTCTTCTTTCATTTTATCTTTGCTAATCTTGATGGAGAGTTATCAACTTACTGATTTCTTTTGATGAACAATGCTTTTTGTTGATTTTTCTCAATTGTTTACCTATTTTAATTTTAGCTGATTTCTACTCTTTGTGAATTTTTCTTTTCTTCTTTCATTATGGGAATTCTGCTATATATTTTTCTAGTTTCCTGAGTTAGATTATTGATTTAAGACCTCTGATATTTTATGGCAAACATTTACTCCTATAAATTTCCCTCTCAAAATTGTTTTAGATGACTTCCACATGTTTTTATTTTGAATTTTCATTTTTGTTTAGTTCTAAGTATTTTTATAATTTTTGGCACTTCTTTTTTGACTTTTGGATTATACAGAAGTACACTGTTTAATAGTAAAGTGATTGTAGAATTTCCGATTTTCTTTCTGTTATTAATTCTCATTTGACTTCATTGATGTCACAAAGCATGCCCTGTATAATTTTAATGTTTTAAATATTTGAGCTTGGTTTTGTGAATCAAAATATAATCTGTCTTAGTGTTTGTTACATGGGTGCTTGAACAAGCTCTGAATGAAGAGCTTGTTCAAGTGGAATGAAGTGTTGGGTAATGTCAGTTAGATCCTATGTTGATTGTGTTGTTCATTTCTTACTAGTTACTAGATATGGTTGCTTTTCTAAGGCATCAGACCCACAGATCTCCTTACACTGCCGTTCTGGAGATGGAACCCCTGATAATGAGATTTTGAAGCAAAGTTTCCTTTGTCTTCTAGTTACTACTGGCATTGTGCTAAAATTCTCCTGATATTTTTTCTTAATTTGTAAATGCTTTGGTTTGATGGTTCTTTTGTTTCATTTTGAAATCTGAAGATTCACTTTTGTATATTTTATTGTTTCTGTCATTAGTCACTCTGAAAGAGTTTTCATTAATATTCTATAAAAATTTGAAGCCATCTTTACAGTTTCCACAATGTTGTAAAAACTCATATAAACGTAGTTTAATTGATAAGAAATTTAAAGAGAATTTTAAGGAAACATAGGAATATAACAGTAAGGATTATGTTAACTATTTTCTATTTAAATGCTAGTTGCTGTTAATCTGTTTAAAAATATGATTAATTGAAGTGGGGATTTATGTGTAACAAATGCTGTCAGTTTTTTTTAATGTAAGACTATTTCACATAAGAACTAACAGGCCAAATTTTGTAAATCCTCAATTACTTCATATTTACTAAGAGTCAACTATGTTAGCTTTCATTCAAACTGATTTATATATGCCACATTCATATCTATCTTAACAGACATTAAATTTATTGGGATCTTCTCATTTTTAGATTTTTGATTCCCACTGTGCTTCATAGAGAGGATTATGCATAGCAACCTTGCAGGGGCTTCTTTTTGTACATTTAAAGCACTTGAGAAAAAAAAAAAACAGCTTTCTTACCAACATTTATATTGAGTCAAGATTGACCCATGAAAAGCCAATTATAGTCTAACTCCAACATTTATTTAGAGAAACTATAATTATCTCTAGGGAATAAAGAGAAAAGCACTTTCGAATATTTTAAAATATTCTCTCTTACAATACTTTTCCCTCTACCAAGGTATGTTCTTGATCCACTGTCATGGCTGTTTGAGATCTCCCACTGCACTGCCATTTTCTGGAACTTTCCTAACTTCCAGTACACCTCTCTGCCCCTCATTTGTCCCCTCGTCAGAGGGCATGCTCAATTTTAGATGTCTAGACAATCTGATAATTATTCTGACCTGTTGTGTGGCTGAATGGTATATTTTACTTTCATTTTTCTTTTTTCTTCCAGGTGAGATATTTACATTTTTATTTGATGTTTCAGTGTCAAACTAGAGGACTAACTTTATCTTGAGTTTATTTAGGATAGTTTCATACCCAAGAATATTCTGAAGGGTTATCTGAAATATTATAAAGGGTCATGTAATTATATCATGAGGTCTGTATAGTTTTCCAAATCTCCTTTCTTCAACAAATACATATTTATTGAGTTCCTATTAAATTCAAGGCACCATGATAGACATTGCAAATCAAAAATATAAATGAATGAATGAATGAGTGAATAAATGAATGAATAACAAAATGTGGTCATGGACTTTTAGAGTCTGATAAAATCAACCCTGCATAAATCTATAGCACAAAATGTGTTAGACAATGAATCCTTGTTTGATAGATTTAAACTAGAACCTTGTACAACTGACATTTACTTAAAATTATCTACTAAAAAGTAATGATGTTAACCCAGTTAACTAGAATCTGAGCTTCTTGTTCATCTTTGTTTTTTTGGTTTTTTAAAAAATTTTATTTACTTTTATTTTTTGGCTGCATTGGGTCTTCATTGCTGCACGTGGGCTTTGTCTAGTTGTGGCGAGCAGGGGCTACTCTTTGCGGTGCGTGGGCTTCTCATCTCAAGTGGCTTACCTTGTTGCAGAGTACAGGCTCTAGGCACTCGGGCTTCAGTAGTTGTGGCTCATGGGCTCGGTAGTTGTGGCTCGTGGGCTCTAGAGCGCAGGCTCAGTAGTTGTGGTGCCCGGGCTTAGTTGCTCTGTGGCATGTGGGATCTTCCCAGACCAGGGATCGAACCCATGTCCCCTTCATTGGCAGGCGGATTCTTAACCACTGCGCCACCAGGGAAGTCTCTCTTGTTCATCTTTGAATGCTGTTCTACTAGTATGCTTTTTAGAATGATGGGATTAATTAATATTTGAAAAACAAATAAAAGATTAACCCAATTGTAATTTGCAGGAAAAAAGTTGCACTGATATCAGAACAGTTATCTGTTACATATATCTATCTAAGAGATATATGACGTATATATGACAAAAGCTAAAATAAAATTCATCATTTTTCCCTGGAAATGTTTATTCTTTAAATGGTATAACACAATTGCCTAAATATTTATAAATAGATACATAAAAAGAGATACCTCTAATGACTCAAAAGAGAAAATCTAAAGAGAAGAAGTATAAGAACCTATTTTGAAATAATAACTATTTTATTATTTATGAAGCCTCTCAGTTGAACTAATCACTATAACAGCTTTCTACAGTAGGTAGTAATTGTCTGTTTCAAGGTGGAAAAAAGGGAACATGTCTTTATATACTTTTCATTATGTGACTCTGCTTAAATCATTCTCTATGAATGACAAAACAATGGTGTATGAAACTCACTGCTAGGCTGCAGACTGCAGGGAGACCATAAATGTACAGAATATTTCAACAAATTTCTGAATTAAAGAAACTTAATGTTTCAGCATTGACTGGCAAAATGAAGTTGCATAAGCTACAGCTAAATACATGTTCAGGCAGAGTGTAGGAGGGAGCTGACCCCCAGAAGAATGGCGTGGAGGCCTGACCTCTGAAATTGCAAGGTCAAAGTGAGATATGGTGTGGAGGGAGGTTACTTATGATTGGCAACCTTTCCATTTCCCTGTTTCAACTTTACAAACAGTATGCTGCCAGCAAAACATTCACACCTAGCGTTCCAACCCCAGCAACACAGTGGAGGTTTATTAACTAGATATTGATCACAGTGTCTGGGATGAACCATGCAAGGAAGTTAGAGGGGGTGTCAATGTTTTAGAACCAAGCCACAGTCTGGAATAGGGGGTGGCAACCTCCACAAATGGTTTGCTCCAGAAATAGTTCACTCGATATGCACAGAGTCACCAGTCAGGCTTCCTATTGCCTCATCTTAAAATATAAATGAAAGATCCAGTACTAACATGCTTGAGGACATCTTTAACATAAAATTTAAAATTCAGGTTAAAGAGACAAAATTGTTCATAGACAAAACAAAGGAACAAAACCTTCTAATTTCTATACTCAGAGGGTTGCAAGAAGATACTATATCCTTAAAAGAGGAACTGTATTTTAAAAATAATAACTAGAAAAGGATAAAGAATTTTTTACAAGATAAAAATGTGATTGATGAAATATAAAAAAAATCTTGGAAAATAGATTTGAGGCAGTCTTAGAAAATATAAAACTAAATACAATGTTCAATATATGTGAGAGAAAAGTTAAGAGAAAAATCAGTTCAGGGGGTCCAACATTTGAGTGATAGGATTTCAAGAAAGAGACCATAGAGAAAATAAAGGGAAAGTTATCAGAAGAGAGTCCTCAGAGATCATGAATATTCTAAGAGAAAGGACATAATGAATGCTAAACAAGATTTTTAAAAAAAAGACCCACACCACCCCAGTGTTGTGAACTTTTAGAACTAAAAGGATAAAGAAAAGATCATAAAAATCCCCACAATTAAAAATGAGATCACCTTAACTAGAAATGAAGAGCAAACTGGTTGATATTCCTCTTCCCATAGCAATACTGAGTGATTGTTTAAAATGAAACAATTTCATCAAAATATTTTCAGAAAATGGTTCTGATACTTTTAGACCCCACTTAAAATATGAAGAGCAGAGTGTCTAAAAGCATGTTAGATTTGGAAGCAGAGACTGGGATCTAAGAATTAATGGTTCCAACTCGGGTGACAGCTCTGCAGACAGAGACGAACTCTTTTCTGTTGGAGCAAAGGAAGGAGGGGAGCAGTAAAAGGCTGTCTTTGTAGAGAGAAAATTCCAGAGACCAGACAGTATGATGGAGATGTCCAAAGAAGTTAAGTATATGAAAAAAGTAAAAAGTTGAAAGGAATTCTTAAGAAAGAAAAGCATGTCAATTTGAAAGTCAAGGAACATTTAAGAAAGTTTTTCAAAAAAAGAAATTTCATCCTAGGAGATTATTTAATCATTATTCTAAATTGTAAACAATACTTACACGTAACGCATTTTCAGCAATTAGAATCAAAAGACAGATAAAACTGGAGATAATGAGGTTTAAGATTGTAATGTAAATGTTACCAAACTCAACATTGTAAAAGTACTGATCATAAAGGTAAAGGAGAGAAGAGAGATGAATGCAGTTTAGGGAACACTCATATTCTTATTTTACAAAATGGGAATCAAGATATAGACTCCAAATTTGAAGAGAGAAAAGAAAGACATACAAGTAGTAGTTTTGGTATAAACCATTAAAATCACCAAAGTAATCAACAGTTATTAGACTATACTGAGAGAGTGGACATGTGGGGAGGCAGTGGGGAGTGTGAATAAACTAGATCATCATACACAATGACAAAGCTATAATCTTAAAAGCAGGTAATCAAGAAATAGCAGTCTCCTGATTATCTAGAAATATGGAGGCAACCTCCAGAGCAAAGAAAAAAGGAAGGAGTCTAAATATTATATAGTTAAAAGAGTTGTGTTGGGTTATACTGGGGGTGGGGAGTTGTATAGTGGGCAGTAAACCAAAGTCTGTTTTATTAATAATCCTTTAGTACAATTTGATTTTTAAACTTTATATATAAATATTATTTCCAAAATACGAGTTAAAAGGTGGTAACAAAAGTATGATTTTTAATTTGTAGATAAGAAGACTATCTTATTGTGAAACCCACCATGCATGTTTGATTCGGTTTGCTCAAGATCTGGCCAGTGGTGGAGTGAGGACTATGGCACAGAATTTCTTGGTCTAGTGCTCTTTGTTCTAAAACTCAATAAAGGAGGGCGTGGGGTGGAAATCTCCATGAAGGCAGGTTGATTCTTTCAGATATCTATGAGGATTATGCTAGGAAAATGTCATTGAGTAGGAAAACAATGGAAAGCCCAACGACACATTGACTTTTTTGCCAGAGGCTAAGCTGGAGAATTTTCGAGGAAAACCAGTCGACATAACTTTCTTTACACGGTGGAGTGGGGATTGTTTCCATTTAAAGAGAAGTGCTCTTTGGTCCTCACTGAGAATTGAAATAGTTATTGTTTTTCCCTTTCCTGTTGGAATGGAGTAGCAGTTGGCTCTCCAAGAGTCTACTATTCATTTTAAGTACCCAATAAAAGTCCTGTAGATATACTTGAAGTACCAGCCAGAGAAGAGGAAATTAGAAACCCTGAAAATATTTGAAACACAGGTTTGAGGTTATTTGAACTAATAACGACATTTATTACTAATGAGACTGAAGATATGATTAGACTTTCTTTGTGAGCAAGCACAGCATCTCCTGGCAACCACTGATTTTATTTCAGAAAAGGGTACCTTTACTTTATCACACATAGTTTATCTGACTATGGGACTCAATTGATGGAATAATGAAGTATTGTGACTTATTGTAATCAAATCTGCATGTGATTTTCTCTAAAATAATTGTAAGCTTCCACTGTATTGAAGGAAATGCTTTGTAATAAAGAAGACTCATGTTATGTTTGGGAAAATTTCACTCAATTCTGTAAGTTCTTTTTATTGATAACAATCTAACATGTAACGTTTTGAAAGAATTTAAGTCTGGGGAATGTTGTGAAATCAATCGCTCTTTCTTATCCTAATAGATAGCATAATACTAAAAAAATTAGTACTCATAGGAGAAGACACTTCAGTAATATATAATTTATTTATATATATTATTTTTCTGAGTATCTTTCCGGTAAATACAACTTTTAGAAGTGGGGGAAGGAATGGCCGTAAAGGTGCAGATTGATAAATCTTGTTCTTTCTTTGGACAACTGGCCATACGTTCTACAATCATAAATTTCTATATGTAAAATTGAAGCTTGGTTGTAAGAAGATGAAGTATAAATAAATTACTTCATAATATTTTGTTAAAGTACAACATACACTACTTTAGTACAAAAATAAACTAAAAAACAGAAAATGAATGTTCAAATTAAACAGGATAAAGATTGAAATATCTGATTAGTATTCATAGATGAATTAAATATATTATCTTTATTATTTTTATAATTACAAAAATTGCATCTTTTTAAAAAAGTACAATAGTGCATTGAAGATTGTTCTTTTATGACTAGCTTCTTCACCCATGAGTGTTGTATACCACAGGCACCTTTTCAGGTGTTCTTTCAGTATGCATTGCCATTAGATAGTCTTAAATTGCTTTCAGAATGATGAACAGTTTTCTTAAATTTGAAGAGTTTTCAAGGTTAATCTAAATAATATTACTATACTGTTCAAAATACAATGGAAACTATTTAAATGTGGTTCTGTTCTTGGGGGTATGATAAAACAGAACATGGATAAGAAATTAAGAAAAAGCTAACTAGAGTTATTAAGTAATAATGAGTAAAAGGAATATTCCTAAGATTGCCAAAATCAAATTTATGATCCTGCTATGGAATTTTGAGGGATGTTAGTCTACATGTATTAAAAACACAAGATAACTATTTCTATAATTAAAGCATCAATCTGTTAAAAACTATGTAACCCACACAGAATGCCAGTATCCATTTATGGATTTTTTTTAAAGTAACACTGCATTCCCACCCCCACCCCCCAATCCCAGAAAGTTCGGTGGATACCATGAATATTCTGGAGACCCTGTGGGCCTTTTTTGAATAACAAAAGACAGTAAGATTCAAAAAGTTCTAAAATATTATTAATAACCACTTTTCCTCAATGATTCCCATAGGTATGACAGATGGATTACTCATTTTATTTGAATCAATAAATGATTTTCCATTTAATAAAGGGTAGAGACTGCTGCCTGCTTATTGTTTAGTTTCCCAGGGCACCCAGCATATGATGAGACATTATCTGTTGACCTAATTTAATAATGAAAAGGAAGACAGGTTAAAAGTCACAGTGTTGAGATGCTCAGTAGTACTGCTACAGTGGAGACCACGTGCTGCCAGGTCGATGGCGATACTAGGATCACAAAGGTGTGCCGTGCGTAGGTGGGGACGGGGAAGGTTGGGAGGCATGGCATTGAAAAGGAGGACTGAGGGCGGGGGTGTAGACAGGAAAGAAGACAGGCACCATTAGAAATGACCTGACGCCTGTACATTTAGTCTCAGAGGATACTGAGCCAGAATTGTTCAGAAGTGATTGTGGAGAAAGAAACATTCACCTCCTGTGTTCACTCATTTCTTTAACAAATAATTGTTTAATGCCTACTATCATAAGCCAGGCTCTGCTCTAGGCTTTTGGACTTCACTGGATAGAGGTTCCAGATCAATGGAGCTTTCATGTTGGTGGGGAAGGTCAGAGAACAATATATAAGTAAATTATGTGGGATGTCGGAAGTGGAAAATGCTATTGAGAGTGAAAGTAACATATAACAGGGCTAAGGGGATGAGGGGTAGTTTTCATTATTAAACAGGGAGTCAAAATCAGTGTTACTGAAATTTTGTTGCTTGAACAAGATCTGAAAATGAGTGGGTTAGCTGAGTGTACAATGAAGCGAAGCATTACAGGTAGAGGAAACTGCTAGAGCAGGGAACCCAGAGGGAGAATGTGCCTGGATGTTGTAGGAACAGCCTGGAGGTCAGTGTCGCTGGAGCAGGGAGCAGCAGAAAATAAGGCCAGGAAACAAGGAGCTGGGTCATGTAGAGCCTTGTAAGCCATTTTACCAGCTTTGCTTTTACTGGGAAGGCATTGCCAGAAGATTTCCTACGTGACTGAACATGAGTGTGAGAGAGGAGAGAAGTCAGGCTCGAGTATAAGGGTTTTATTCTGAGCAACTGGAAAAGTGGAATTGGCATCAACTGGAAGGGAGAAGGCTTACGTCACCATAGAGCAGGGCGTATTTTATCAGGGGGCAGGGCAAACATTTAGTTGTGAACATTACATTTGACACGTCTATCAGACAACCACGTGGAAATGTTGAATATGCAATTGGATATTGGAATCTGAACTTCCAAAAATTATAGACATACCTTGGAGATATTGTGGGTTTGGTTCCAGACCACTGCAATAAAGGGAGTCACGTGAATTTTTTGTTTCCCCAATGCATATAAAAGTTATGTTTATACTACACTGTAGTCTAAGTGTGCAATAACATTATATGTATAAAAACAATGTACATCTCTTAAGAAAACTTTATTGCTAAAAAAATCATAACCATCATCTGAGCCTTCATCTAGTCATAGTCTTTTTACAATAGTAACATCAAAGATGACTGATCACAGATCACTATAACAAATATAATAATAATTAAAGAGTTTGAAATATTGCAAAATTACCAGAATGCCACAGAAACATGAAGTGAGAAAACGCTGTTGGAAAAATGGTGCCAATAGACTTGTTTGAGGAAGGGTTGCCACAGATCTTCAATTTGTAAAAAACACAGTATCTGCAAAACACAATAATGTGAGCAGCATAAAGGGAGCTATGCCTGGATCTCTGTCTGGATCTCCACCTCAGTCTCTCCATCTCCAGGTCCAGCTCCATCTTTAGATCTGGATCTTGGCCTGGATCTACATTTAGATCTAATCTGTCTATATATTAAGAATATAGATGCATTTAAAGTTGTGAGACTGGATGAGGTCACCAAGAAAGTGAGTATAGACAGAAAAGAAAAGAGGACCAAATTATGGAGTTGGGACACTGCAGCACTAAGAAGTCAGTGATAAGAGGAAGAAACAGAAAAGAGAACAGAGAATGAACAATTAGTTGGTCAGAAGATGTGCCAGTCAGGGTGTGCTCAGAGAAGCAGAACCACTATAAGTGGTATAGAACATGGAATTTGTTATGGGGATTTGATTTTACCTAATCCTGGGAACTGGTTAAACAATTTCTATATGGCTGTTGCTCCTGTGTCTGGTGTGGACCTCTCCTAGGTGCTGAAGGAGGGGCTGAAGGAGATCTGGTAAGAGACAGGAGCTACAGGCTCTCCTCAGGCTCCCTTGCGACAGGTGAGCAGATCAGTGACAGCAGTGCCTTGTGCTCCTGCACCGACCTTCTCAACATAAAAAGGATATGACTGCTGCTTTACTGCTTCCTTCCAAATCTGGCACAAAATATCTCATGTGGCCCAAGCTGTCAGTACCATGAGGAAGGGGATTTCAGGAAATATATTTCCAACTTAGATAAGTTGACTCAATGCAAATTGACCACCAAGAAAAGCTAAGAAATTGTGGTAACTTGGAAGCTAAGTAAATAAAAGTAAATAAAATGATTTAAGGAAGAGAAAATGGCCAATTATTTCACATTTTTCTAAGTAAGTTGAAAATGGAGCAGTTATCATTCAGTGTAGCAGTGTAGAGGCCATTGGTAAATTGGACAACAGTAGGTTCAATGGAATTGAGGGGAGGGGGCAGAAAAATACAGAGTGAAGTGGATTTGAAAGAGAATGGGAGGAAAGAAATGAGAGATAGAAGTAGAAACAACATCACGCAGAAGTTTTACCACAAAAAAAGTAATAAAGTGGAGGAATAGCCAGAGAAAATGAAACATTTTTTTTAAAAGGGAATAAACTAGGAAAATAAATTTAAAATAAATACATAACATTTTTGATGTGTTAGGAGAACTTCTGGGTAATAACCTCTAGCAGGCAAGAGGAGATATGAGCTGGTACACAGATGATGGGGTTGGCTTTATATAGAGGCACGGCCAGCTCTCCCACGGTAAGTGGGAAGGCACAATTCAGAGGTGCAGGTGCAGACCAAGGAGTTGATGTGCTCTTGGTTATCTGGGTGATATTTCTTCGGATTGCTCCAGATGGAGGCAGGAAGCAAAGACATCAGCTAAGAAAGAGGATGAGGTAGGGATGTTGGAGATTTGGAGAGAGGATAAGTGCTGAAATAATCATCCAGAGGTTGGGAGAGTGGATGGACCCAGGATTTTAGCACGATTGTCTGGCGACTTTGGGGACCCATTAGGGTTCATTACTGTTGTCTACAAAATAAGCTATACATTACCCCATTTTTAATTACAGAAAAAAGGAGTGAAACCTTACAGCAAATTTGCATTGCTTCAGAAACTCTTCTACTAGGTTAGAAACAGCAGAACGCCATGCTAGGTAGACAGAAGCCAAATCCCCTGGAAGTTATTTACATTAAGCCCTGTGTTGCAGTAGTTCAAATTTAATAATATGCCCATAATAAAACTCATAACCTAAATTTGAAAGCCTTTCCAAAACACTTAGTAAGGTGGAACTGTAGTGCAATTCTAATTATAAACTATGTAGGGAGATTAACGTCCCTCATCAAATAATTTTTTTAGAGTGAGTGCAAACCAGAACCTTTGTCCACTGATGGTCCTGTCCCTGGCCTCTTTATTGCCGCTCCAAGGCTTGTGTGGTTGGGGGTTTCCGTGTTCATTAAGCTGCCTGCGCAGAGGAGCACTTCAGACATAATAAGTGCATACTGGGATGAATCAGTTATTGGCACAAACTACCACCACAGTCATATGCAGCTCATTTTATTTTATTTTTTTCTATTTCTCCAGCCCACCCACTAAATTTTACTCCCTTTGCCAAGTTACTCCCCTATGCTTGGTTTAGAAACAAGACCCATTATTACCCTTCTGTTTTCACACTTAAAACACAGTATAATAATATTGATTTCTGATTTATCTTCAGTTATATTTTTAGAAGCAAATGATGTAAAAACAGGGCAAGGCCTGAAAGAATGAGATGATACAGTTATTCAAATGGATGTATTCAAGTTCCACCATGTTTGAGAAGAACACCAAGGTTTATCCAAAAATCCTGTTTTTCCTGCTGGCTCTGTACTTCCAGCTTCAGTGTCTTCACTGTCAAGTACAGGAATATTTTACTGGGGGGACAGGCAGGGGAAAGGCAAGAAGTGCTCAGAGCAAACCTGCTTTGAAGCCTGGGAGCCAGTGGGTGAATGTCATGCAAGCTGAGACAGTAGCCCATTTTAACTGAGTAGAGTTCTCCAGGAAGTCCATTGTACAGAGAACCCAGATGCTTTCCCTAGAAAGTTGAATCCATTCAGAAATTTCCCATGGAATCTAGAGAAAATTGGGTTTATAAGGGATTGATTTCAGAGTCACATCACCAGAACCTTTTGAAGCCAAATCAAATGCTACTGTCAGTGTTTGAATCACAAGTTTACTCATAATTCCGGAGAACTGGAAGCACCATTGCAGTCTTCCAGCTGATGCCTTCTGCACTGATCAATTTCTTATTTGTAAGTGTGTGACAAAAATTCAAACATTTGATTAAAAACTGTAAAAATTAGGATAGGCCTGAAAGTATGAATTTGAATCTTAATTAGTTTCATACTTCCCACATTTTTTTGCTAAATAATGAGCTTCCTGTCTCACTTTACTTTACTGTATAGAATATTGAGCGTACGATGCATCGTGACATTTACTCTCAGGCTCTTTTACCTCCCCAAGGGAGTGATTGGGAAACATACCTTCAAGCAGTGTCTTAAAAATATTAGCGCTAGCACCTTCTGACTGCTTGATAAAGGCCATCATAGCAGTGACTAACACCGGGGTATAACATTCTTCTCTTCCAAAGGCCAGAAACCTTTGTAGAGCTAACACATAATAAAAGAACCAATAACAAACAAATTAAAAAATACCTGTCTGTAAGAAGAACTGGAAAATCTGAAGTGTAAGAAATGGTCACTTCTGAAGAGAGCAGAAAGTTAACTGGCATTTGAAGAGGAATAAAAGAACCAGAAGTAATTAGTAAAAAGACTAATCCAGCTCTTTGTTTTTGTTTCTTTAACCAGCTTCAGTTCCACTGACTTTGCTCTACTCTCCTCCCCTAATTCTGAAATAACTGCATTTATGCAGAGATAACAGGGACAATGCAGAGGCAAAATGAAGATTAAAAGTGAAATGGCAATCTTTATTATCAGGACTTTAGCACTGAATAAAGGCAGGACAAGCTTTTTTTTTCCTGTCCAGTCATAATTTCTCGACATTAGGGATCCGTAACTTTATTGCTTACATAGGTTCCTTTCAGGCAGCAGTAAATAAACATTTTCTTCGTAATATTAATGATTAAGCAAGGGAAGGATGACAGTTCAGAGCCCCCTTAGAGGATACATCTCTTCACTGCCAGAGATCAGATAGCCATGTCTAATGAAGCATGATGATTTCCCCAACATCATGTCTACAAAAGACACCTATGTAGATCATTAATGTTGGATATAATTAGCGTAAAGTTATAATCCTCAAATTTAGGAGATCCAATCAGACCCAGGTCTTATGTTCTGTGTGTCTTCAGAATTTCCTTGGCTGCAAAGAATACACACAACCAGAGGGCAGTTAGCAGTGTGCCTAGGCATCTTAAACTAGTTATGTTCCTTATCAGTTTAGCTTTACCTTGTACCTGTGCTTGTGGCAAAATAGGACGCAGGAGCATGTTAATTTTATTTAATCAGATGTGATAAACAACTGACATAGGCGTGGTTAAAATGATTCCAACACCATCTGCTGAAGCCCACAACCAAGATCACTGTAGTAGAGTCGCCTTGATTTTCAGGGTTTTCACTGGCACAGGGGACCCTCTGAATTAGGTAGGTATCACAGAAGTAATTTGATTTTCGCTGAGCTCTCAGACTCATAAGAGATGAGCAGAGTCCAGGTTAAGAAGAAATTAATCTCCAAACACTGAGTTTATTATGCAACTAAAGGGACTTGGTAATTAATTTCTCTTGTGACTAATGATTATGGCTTTTGCTTAACTAATTCAAGTTGATCTTTAGAGTTCAGCAAATCTATTATTTTTAAATGTGAAGACATGCTATACTTGAGAGGAGTCCAGCCCTGACCATCGGACATGCATTTATAGTTCTGAAAAAGGGTCTCTTATTAAATATTTATTTACTTGCTTTGTACAGCACTGAATCCCAGTGAGGTGTTAATAGTCTTCTGCCCACTGCCTGATGGTATTTCCATACATGCAGTTAATGTGTCCTTTTTAGCACCAAGAATAACAAATGATAAAATCCCTGCCTCAGGGAAATGTGTACAACTGGTATCATTGAACTTTCCCAAATTTAATGAATAGGGAGCTTAGTATCATATGCAGAGAAATGGAAAGAAACACTCAAGAAAATGGATATGCTCCAGCTCCAGTAAATGTTCTAGAACTTGTATCCATTCTTTCTAGGTCTCATTTTGTGCTAGCTTCAAGGTGACATCAAGGATTAGCTAAAGAGTATTTGGGATGTAAATAGGGTGTCCCATCAGCCAGTGAATTGGTTGTGTCCACCATCCGTAGGAAAAGCCTGAAGTCCACCATTTCAGATTCTGTGGTGGGTCCTGACACTGGACACGAGATTTCCTGCCACATCATTGTTGCCTTAATGCCAAGATTTCTCTTTTTTCAATTTCTTTGGCCACGCCACGCAGCTTGCGGGATGTTCCCTGGCCAGGTATTGAACGGGCCACTGCAGTGAGAGTACCGAATCCTAACCACTAGACCACCAAGGAACTCCCACGCCAAGATTTCTCTTTATCTCTCTTTCACTGTGGCAATCGGAAGTCACTTTTTAAGTAAGGAGAAAAACCATTTCTTCTTCTGTTTATACTCATTAAAAGAGAAACCTAGAGCTGGGTTTCCTAACTCCAAAAGGTTAAAAAAAATAAGTAAAATGAGTTCACACATACATTTCAACTTACACTCACTTTGACAGGGCAGACTGTGGACTCACCTCTGCTGTCAGTTATGTACTGTACATGGAATCACCCGCTCCCCTGAAACCTGTAGGGCATGGTTTGCATCACAAGCAGGCTAGACTTCTCTTTGCTCATGACCGTTATTGTGAGCTGTCCTTTAAGACATGCTATACTTGAGAGGAGTGCAGCCCTGACCATCGGACATGCATTTATAGTTCTGACCATCAATTATGGTCAAAATCTCAATTCTACTTTTATTTTGTGGTGAGAATTCCTTGATCCCTATTCAAGTTACTGTATGTAGTTAGGTATGTGGGCAGGGGCTTGGGCGATGCCTTGGTCCTCATCCAAACCCCAAGCCAGATGCAGAGGAGAATGAACCCCAACATTATAATGCATCAGCAACATCTGTTATTATGTATTATGTGTTCATCATACATTACATGTAATGTTGAGTTTTTCTTTCCTTACTGTTACAAATGTTCAGCACGTGTCTTTTGCAGTGCTGTTGAAAGGTAATGCATTGCCTGTCAGTGTTATCCAGGACTTTGATTCAATATAATAAAAAAAAGGGACTTAGTACAGAGCAGTGGTAACTTAATTGTCATGAGAAGATGAGAAAAGAACAGAGGGGAAGTCAACATGTAAAAGACTCTTCTGTCCAAGAAAAAAACCAAAGCGTGTCATGACAAACTTTGAATAAAGGTTTCAAAGTCATTCAAATAGAATGAAGGGGGTGTATGAATTGAGTCATCCACAGCTCAGGACTCTCTTGTGGGGCTCCAAGAACAAGCTGTACCCCAGAGAGCCCTATTCTGGCTGCAAGTGGGTGTGCCTCCATGAGCTCATCTTTGAACAACCCAGTGGCAACTGTTCATTAGCATTGTGTCCAGGAGAAAATATTGAGAAACATTTTGTTGTCAATATGTTTAGTAGACTATGTCAGGTAGCAATATCAGATAATTGATTACTTTATATTGCATAAGTTACTTCAGATAATTAGAGAACGTTAAGTAATGTTAGTCAGCTCTGATGGTGGGAATTAGGGAATGTTGTTGTTTTCCTTTTCTCTTTGTAAGTGGTCATTACATCACCTTGTTTGAGAGTCTTCTCCTAGTACCAAGTTCTGTCTCATGCCTCCAACTTCCTGACCCAAATTACAGCTCCCAGGGTCTGCAGAGTCAGCTCTGCTTACATCTCCAGGGAGGAGATGAGGCAGGAGTGTTTTTATTATGTCCCAGTTAACAGATATATAAAGCAGAGTAATCAAAACACTTCCCGAGAGTGATGGAAGGATGTTGGCTCCTGAAATGCTTTATCAGGATGCACTATTCAAGCCACAGATGAAGCAGTAAATAAATTCCACTACCCTCTATGTTCAAGGAAATTCTAGTAACGATAGCAAGTGCAGGTTTGGCACCCTTCTTCCATGATTATTTTTAAGCGCAGGGCTATATACCAATATACTATTGCCTTAAGGCACATTTTAAGAGAGATCTGTTATTGCAATTTTATTCCATAACTTTATTGAAGCTATACAAAATATCCATTCGTTTTTTGGTTTGTGTTTTGTTTTGTGTTTGACAAATTATGGATTTAGGTCATATACATCTCAATTATGTGAACACATTTCTTATTAAAATTTCAAATATCAATGTTTCTAGCTAAACTGCCTTCATTTTGCCAAATTATTCTAAGTGTTGACTGTATGCAGTAATTTCTTGTTTATATCTGTACATGTATGTATTACACGGTACCTGTTACTCATTCTTATGAGATCTCATGGTTCTTTGTTCCCTTCCCATTCCTTGATATTATTTCTACTTTGCTTTAAGGAGATAATTCAGTTTTTTTGTTAGAAACAAGTGAGTCCTGAAGATACTGTTTTTCATGCTTACAGCAACTCCGTGTCTACTTGTAGCTCTATTTGTAAAGTTTAATTAATTCTTTAATCCTGCTGCTGCTGCTTTTGTTTCACTAGCTAATATCTTGAACCGTTTTTAAATGGGTATAAATGTACTGTGCTTGTTGACATGCTTAAGTGCCTCTTCTAAGCTGTTCCTACAAGCTGCTGACAAATTGAAGACATTGTTAGGCTAGAAAAAGTAAATAATAATACTTTTTCCTGAGAAATCCAAATGCATTTTAACATAGCTATAAAATGTTCACAAATTTGGGGTTAAGTGAGTATATGGACAATGATACTCATAATTATGGGGAAAATGTTTATGCTATCAAGTGGTAAGACTTTTTTTTTCAGAATTCATCAAATGACAGATTGTTTTTCCTTACTCTAGGTTTTTTTTTCTGTTAGGTAAGTGTCCTACCACTTTTCCACTATACTTGGTGATAATCACAGTCGTCTCTCTGAGGATTAGGCTGGGTCTTGTGATCAGTGTGTCCACACATGGAGAGGTAGAAATCCCAGTCATGTCCATGGGTTAGTTCAAGAGCCCAACCAGAGTGGCCATGAGTGTCTGTGTCCTCCATGAAAGGATCACTATAGCCAACTTTCTCCTAAACACTGGATCAGTTTCAACTTTAGTGTTTTGTAGTCATAAAGCCTGTTCTGTTTCATTTCCAGCAGTTCCCTACTCTGATCCAGAAGTCCCCCCACCATTCTGCTTACAACCCTGTATCTTAGTACCAGTCAGTTCTCCATGAAGAAATGAACCAAGGCCATTCATTTCTTCACCAATGTTGTCCATAACTGTCCTTACCCATCCAGTGCTTCTTTCCTCATCCTCTTTCTACAATACAATGCATCATCCAGCACATTCATTTCTGTATTGAAAAATTTCTGTCACTCTTTATTCCCTCTTTATTGGAACATTAATACACTGGCTGCACATTTATCACTGCTTAAAAGTAGTAAAACTGGATAAATTTAACCTCTCCTTTTTATTTTACTTTTTAAATTTTCCTACTCACTGGTTGAGAATTCATTATTCACTTATTCATTCCTTCATTTGTCCATCAGTCCGTCAGTAAGTACTTATTGGTCACCTTTTCCACATCAGCCACTGTGCTAAGGGAGCAGACTCAGCATCCACACCTGTAAAGGGAGGAGAGCGTAATATGCAGATGGATGACAGTGTGTTTTCTGGGCATGGGTCCAATATAGTAAACTTTTCTCAAATCTACTCGTGCAGGAATTTTCGAGTGAGATATGGCCCCTTTGACTTATTGGTTCTAAACTTTGGACATACATTTAGGGGAAACCTGAGTGCTGGTGCTGGAGGATGGGTATGAAGGGTTGTGCTTAGTCCAGGAGTAGAGACTCTGAGCAGTCTGCTTTGCTCCAAGCTCTAAATGAAACTGGGAAACTTTAGATGTCAGGGGATCAATTGGGCCAAACAAGACTCTAACTGCAGGTATGCCCAGAGCACCCAGGATTACCCAGGGTCACAGAACTTCTCAGGTGACTGTCAGTTACAGAAACCGAGGCAGGTGGAGTGTGGGGACCAGGTTTCAAAGTTACAAAAGTAAGTGGGAACTTTCTAAATAACTGTCAGTACTTATCACTGGTATGAAAGGGATACAAATCAAATATTACTGCAAAATATATTCTAGAACATCAAATGTGTGTGCAAACTTTTACTTTTTAAAATCTAATAGAATTAATTTACAAAATGAGGATGGCAGAAGGATTTGGAAGGTATAGAAAACAAAACTCAAGGTTGTGTTACCTTTCTAAGAGTAAATAAAAAACGAGGTAAAGTTTCAAATTTACATACATTTCAGACTACAGAGTGTTTTCACACATTCCCTGCTAGCCGTTACCCTGACTTGCCTCTTTAAGGATTTCCACACGTTTCAATTAAGCTGCTTTTTAAAACTAGTAATGTGTTAATGCATTTTAAACTTTTTAATTTTAAAAAATATTTTTTAGAGTAGTTTTAGGTTTACAACAAAATTGAGGGGAAAGTAACATTGATTTCCCATGTACTCCCTTACCCCACACATGCACACCTCCCCCACTATCAACATCCCCTTGAAATGGGACTTTTGTTACAAATGACGAACCTGCATGGACACATCATCATCACCCAGAGTCCATAGTTGACATTAGGTTTCACTCTTGGTCTTGTACATCTGTGGGTTTGGAAAAATATATAATGACACATATTCACCACTGTAGTGTCATATGGAGTAGTTTCACTGCCCTAAAATCCTCCATGTTCCACCTCTTCATCCCTTATCCCCTCCCAACTCTTGGCAACCACTGATCTTTTTACTGTCTCTGTAGTTTTGCCTTTTTCAGAATGTCATAGAGTTAGAATTATATAGTATGTAGCCTTTTCAGCTTGGCTTCTTTTACTTATAACATTCATTTAGGGTTTCTCCATGTCTTTTCTTGGTTGGATAGCTCAGCACATTTCTTATTAGTGCTGAATAATATTTCATTGTCTGTTTGTACCACAGTTTATTTATTCATCAGCTACTGAAGGACATCTTGGTTGCTTCCAGGTTTTGGCATTTATGATAAAGCTTCTGTAAACATCCATGTGCAGGTTTTTGTGTGGACATAAGTTTTCAGCTCCTTTCGGTAATTACCAAGGAGCACGATTGCTGTATCGTATAATAAGAACATGTTTTGTTTTGTAAGAAACCACCACATTGTCTTCCAGAGTGGCTGCACCATTTTGCACTCCCACCACCAATGACTGAGCGTTCCTATTGCTGCACATCCTTACCAGCATTTGGTGTTGTCAGTGTTCTGGATTTTGGCCACGCTAATAGGTGTGTAGTGGTATCTCATTGTTTTAATTTGCATTTCTCTAATGACATATGATGTGGAGCACCTTTGCATATGCTTATTTGCCATATGACTATCTTTTTTGATGAGGTTTCTGTTAAGGGCTTTGGCCCACATTGGCTTATTTTTAAACTGTGGTTTTGACAATTATGCTTACAGTTAAGCTTCATGTAAGAATTCTGATCAATAAAGGACTTAAGGAAAGCCATTGGAGGAGGCACTGGGGGCTCCCACCCATGTCCCTGGGCCTCAGAGTTGTGGTTACAGTGCATGGTGGCCTGATCTCCAAGGGCACAGGACCCGTTCTCCCCACTGGAAAAGCAGCCAGAAGCCCCAGAGTATTAATGACGGAAGGGAGTTGGTTCGTGGCTCTTCCACCTCCCTTGCACCCCTCTCTGAGTGGATAACTCTGAACCAAGTGGTCTAGACTGACTTTTGTTGTTCTCCAGGTGAATTGAGCCTCACTTACCCCTAGGGTGACTCCTTGAGGATGTCCCTCGTATTGGCTGCCTCCACTTCCTTATGTCACTTCCCTGGCCTTTTACCAGGGCTGCTTCCCAAATCAATGCATGCCCTCAAATCTTTGTCTTGAGGGTTCACTTCCATGGGAACCTGAACTAAGACAGCCTTCATACCAAAATAATAAAAGCATAGTTCTATTTACTTATTGTTGTATATCAACATAAGCAGGTACATTTCTGTGAGTGTTTAGTTTGCTCTATGATTCTCTCATAAATCAATATCGTAGGAACCTTAATCATGTTTGCTGTTCTCTCCAAATTCCCTTCATTGTGGCTTCATCTTTCTGGGGCAGACTTCTATTAGCAGATGCATTACTGACTGGATAGGAATTATGCTCTCATATCCCGAGGCATATGATCAGAGGAACAGGGAAATCCACCTGACAAGAGAGTAGAGTTCCGTCAGAATAGCCATAATATTGGCCATGGTTCGACAAGAAAAGGAGGATGGGGAAGACACATGGAAAGAACAAACTAGATCTCAGGATTTAAAAGGGTGGATGGATTCTCTGTGTCAATAAAAGAAAATAATTCTCACCGAAAGTGTCTCCTTAATAAGGTTTTATGTTGACACAACTAAAGCACATGAAATTCTGCATAGTGACCTTATCCTAGGCAGGTTGAATGAAGAGTTAGAGGCAAATGAGATTGATAATGAGGCACAATGTAGAGGGTGAATATTTTTGTTCAGTCTTCTCTGTTTTCTAGAGAGATATATAATTAAGTGGAATGAATTATAAAGAAGTGAAGTTTCATTTTTTGAACAGTTGGAAATCCTACTGGAAACGAGAATAGGAAGCAGTATCTTCAGATTGATTGATTTTCCAACAGTAGGGAAATCTAGTCCATTCCAGAGTTACTTCAATGTATATTAACCCCTTTCACTCATTTTCTTCACTTGGAAGGTGTATTAGTTTCCTAGGACTGCTGTAACAAAGTATCACAGAAAGGGCAGCTTAAAATTGTGGAAATTTATTCTCATAGTTCTGTAGCATGAAAGCCTGAACTCAAGGTGTCAGCAGGGCTGTGCTCCCTCTGAAACCTGTAGGGTAATCTCTCCTTCCCTTTCCCTCTCCTGAGCTTCTGGTGGTTTTCTGTGGATCTTTGATGCTCCTTTCCTTATAGCTCTGCAGTCATTGTCACATGGCGCTCTCCTCGAATGTCTGCCTTCCTTTGGTGTCTTCTTTTAAGGACGTCAGCCATATTGAATTAGGGGCCCACCCTTCTCCAGTATGACTTCCTTTTAAGTTCCTAATTACATCTATAATGATCTCATTTTCAAATAAGGTCACATTCTCAGTTACTGGGGGCTAGAACTCCATCATGTCGTTTTTGGAGGGGCATAATTCAACACATGACACATGGTAAAATAGAAGAAATGGAATAACTTCTCTGCAAGAAAAGCTCTATTAAAAAGACTGCTAGGTGAAAAATAGGTTTTGACTAATGTTTTCTTATTAATTGAGCAGCAAACCTGTTTTATTCCATACAGTATTTGGGCAAATTATTCAGAAGGTATTTATCCATTCACATTCCAAATAAAGCATATTTTAAGAGTTATATTTAAATGGTACTGTATTTAAAATTCTGTAAAGCAATTTTTACTACACAGTTTTATACTAATAGATGTAAATTGTAGTTTATAAAGTAATTTAGAATATTGGGCTAATTTACACTATCCATAGACAATGTTGTTTGGTTATTTATTATTATGTTATTTTTTCATAAATTGTCTTTTCCCCAAAGTCAAGTTGAAAATAAATTTAATTACTCCGTATTATTTGCTTTTCTTTCATTCCTTTGTTCCTTCATTCATTCCTTTCTTCCTTCTTTCTTTTCTTCAATTAAGGTACTGTTTACTGAAGATATTGTTATAATAGTTTTCATTGGTATTTTTTAAGCAATGGCTTAGAAATTTTATATCGGAATATTTTACATTAGGGAATAGAAATTATGATTTTTTTTTCAGTAGAAAGCTCTTTAGTTTCTTAGGACAAATTTGAAGAGGTAGAATAAGAGCTCATAGGTTTTGAAATTGGTATAGACAAGTTCCTTTTGGGACTTGTAAAAAAATAAGTTTTCACTAAACTGTGTACTACATGCAAACAGAGCTTCAGGGTATTTGTAAATTGTTTGTTTGTTTGTTTTTTGCGGTACGCGGGCCTCTCACTGTTGTGGCCTCTCGCGTTACGGAGCACAGGCTCCGGATGCACAGGCTCAGCGGCCATGGCTCACGGGCCCAGCAGCTCCGCGGCATGTGGGATCTTCCCGGACCGGGGCACGAACCCGCATCCCCTGCATTGGCAGGCGGACTCGCAACCACTGCGCCACCAGGGAAGCCCTGTAAATTGTTTTTAATGTTACAAAAGAGAAAATATGACATGTTGTTGTGAGTTTTAAAAAGTGATGGCCCTTTAAATAGCCTGTGTCAAATGTTTAGCTCAGCACACTTAATTCTGATTTTTCAATTAATGTTAAAGATAAATATTGTTACAATTAGAGAAGCTTTGCTTTCTAATGTTTGGCAATCCAAGCAATGTATTATTTTTGCTTTCCTTGTGATTAAATTTTAGGTAAATGCTAGTCCTTAAGTATCCAAATTCCCTACATAATTGAATTGAACTATTTGTTCTTTTAGTATGAAGAAGATACAAGATTATTGCTCAAGTAGGCTGTCATGATTGTTCCCTGGCATTTGCAGATGACACAATTCATGGACATTTGCAAAGTGCATTGGGTTGTTGCATATGACCAACTAAATGATATAGACACAGGAAGCAGAGTGTTGTTTCATTGTACACTCGTGCCTTTGTTGACCTCTGTGGCTGCCCTCAGTTGTGATCTAGAAGGATGACCTCTTGTAGGGAATAGGAACATGACTTGCAGCCAAGTGGACTGAGCTGCAATGAAGTCCAAACCATTTAATGGATATGTGTGACTTTGGGCGAGTTACTCAACCTCCTGGCTCAGTTTTCTTATTGGACAATGAGGCTGAAACTATATGTATTAGTGAGGTTTTTGCAACAATTTAATAAGGATATACACTTATCACTTGAAAACAATACTGTAAAAGTGCTAGATATTATTATTTGCTATTAATGAGTCATATTAGCTTTTAGCAGATAGAAACATCCTGCTATTTCTAGATTTTTATGTGTCTTACTTGATAAAGGATTAATAAATTCATCTGAACAAAAGGGATTTTATTCTAGTAGGAACAGATTTGAAACAATAGAGTAACAAGCAAGAAATATGGATAGGGTTGAGTTTATGATACTAATTTGTACTCATAAGGAAGGGAGTTCAGATGGAATTATGTGAAATTATTTATGCCATGATCTCTGGTCCTGGCTATGGCTACATTTTTCTACAGCATTGAAGGTAGCAGAAGGCTCTAGATGTCAGGAAGAGGTGAAGATTTTAGGAAGCCATGAGAAGGTCTCATGCCACTGGTATAATTCAATATGTCAGAGTTGGAGCAGAATTAGAGTTGTCCCACCTACCAACAAATATTCTCCATCAGAGCTTGGGAAGACAAATGAATATGAGGCATGTGCTTTATTAAATGAATCATGTTTCCTAGAATACATTGGCTGTTCAGAAATGAGTGGGCAAGAGAAAAAAGAAGCAGGGTAGGAAGAAATGGAGATATTTAGTTTGAAGAAGATACTGAAAATATTTCTACCCTCCTAGCTCACAAAGTAGCCCAGTTCTACATGGCCGTATTGGGTTAGGGAGGTGAAGGAGGTTTGTAAGTGTTTCAAGAACAGACCACCCTGTTTGTAGAATCTGAGTATGTGGTTGTTGATTCCCCAGCAGCTGATTTATCCAGCAATTTTTCTGAAGGTAGGATCAGCTAAATATACAACTTTACATTTGAGAGAAAAACAGAGGCAGAAAAAAGAATAACAATCTCCCTCTTCACTTTTTTAACCGTATTTTATATTGTCCCTACATAAGATAATTATAGGAGAATTGAAGTAAGTCATTTATAGAAATATTCATGAATTTCTTAACTGATCTTTGGACCACAAGTGTGATGTCCAATTGAATAGTCCTTTAAAAACGCTTAGTAACAACAAGTATCTCAAGGTTATGCCCTATTCCTGTTTTTCCTCTCTGTGTCATTTGTAACAACTATGGTCTCTGACATTTAGTTAATTAAATGTGCCCACAGTATCTGACTTGGTTGCACAATTCCTTTGAGAATGTAATTTTTAAAGGTGGCAAGGAGAATGGTTAACCTTGATGAGTCGGTTAGCCATTGCAGTAAGCTTTTCAAGAAGGAAAAGAATTAGAATGTATGTGCAATGTTTAAAAAGCCCCTACAGACACCTTGGATATGGAATGTTTGTGATCTATATGATGCTTCAAAAACTGGATAGCAAAAAATATCAAATGATTGCATCATTATAAAATCTGTCCCATGCCAACCAGAGATCTCTAAACATATAAATTTATTTTATATTTATGAATAATTTTTACATGATTTTTTGTTGTTATGGCCGCTTGAGTAGTTTCCCTTAACTTCATGTCAAACTTTTCAATTTTCGATTTGCAAATTTTTCAATATAATTATTTTCAGTTGGCAGTTTTTATTATCATTTTATAGAAGTTAGTCAATGCCTACTATTTCATCATTATTTCCAACATTTGGATCAAACTGAAAAACATTTACCAAAGATGATAGATTGAAAGGATGTCAGATGGAGGTATGGCTGGAAGTTGATAGCATCTTGTGGCGCAGCAATGAGAAAATTGATTTAGTGATGTGAATCGAGAGAAAGCCCTGATACTAGAATGAGAAATGTGTCAGGGATTTCTGAGACAGAGGTTAGGTCTGGGTGAGCCAAACCCACTGTTTGTAGATTTCTCATATGCCACCCCCGTTAAAGTCTGTGATTTTGCTGATTAAGGTCTTTATGTCTGAAATCTCATTTTCTTTCTCTGGTCTCAATCTTACAAGCTCTTTATCTTGACTCACCTCTCAGAGGATGGGATACCCCATAGACTTTGTCCATAGCCTTATTGCATCATTTAATTTATTGCATTTCAGTTACGCTTTCATGACTTCCACCAGCCTTGACTCTTGAGTCCTGGAAGGAGGGATAACTATAGCATGTCTTCTAGCCCTAGCCGAGGGGCTGGCTTAGAGTAAGTGTGGAGCAAATGAGGGAATGGCTAATAATGATTTTTTTTTAAACTGCAGGGTTAAAAAGATGGTCTGTTCATAGAAGGGAGTGGTCTAAAATAGGGTGAGATCCAGGCTGATGTATTTGTTGCAATTTGAAATACGTTCAGAAACCTCAGTCTCCCAGTAGGGGTAGTTCATAGTAGGGCCTTTAAGTAATGCTGACTTTTCTGTCCATCTGAACTCTCCATCTGATAGAGAGTCACTGGAGAATTTTGAGCAGAGGTGGTCAGATGAATTTCTCTTCCATTTTACAGGATAGCTGGCTCCTGGGTTGAGAACAGCCCTGATGGTGCTGGAGTAGAAGGGATTCCAGAATGGGGAGAGTACGACTTAATGAATCCAGTTGGAGATTATGATGGCTTCCACCTGGGTGGCAATAGGGTTTGCGAGAACTGGACAGATCATGGGAACAATTTAAATGTAAAGAAAATAGAATCGCCTGATGGGTTGGGTATGGGTGGGAGTGAAAGAGAAAATTTGTGAATGCCACCAAATTGTTGGCTTGAAGAATTGGAAGAAGGGAGTTGCCAACAACTGAAAAGGGGAGGATATGTTCACGCTCAGACATATGAAGTTTCTCGGATATCCATCTATAGCACATCAAAATGAGGAATCACATAAATAGTCAGATATACAAGGCTGATCTGGGGAGAATTTTACTACCGGAATTGTAGATTTGGGCACCTGGCATAGAGTTGAGGAGTGCAGCTCCTGACTATCTACGATTCTTCAGGCCTGAACATGGGCAGTTTCAAAGGCCCTACCTGGCAGGGCTCACGGTGTAGGGAAGCTGCCTCCCCAAACAGACTGGTGCCCAGACAAGGCGCTGCATCCCATAGAGGGAGGAGAGCTATGGTCAAGGACTCAGGCCCAGCCAGCCGCGCTCTTCCATGTCTGCATTCCTGGCCCAGCTTCTCTATTTGGGGACCTCCGTATGGGGGTCTTTGAGGCCTTCCTCAGCTGCCTCTGCCAAGACCCAGGAGGAGGGGAGTGGGACCCTCGAAGACACTTTCTCTACTCTCACTCACGACTCAGTGCTGCCTCAGTGCTAGCTCTCCCCCTGCTTTCCACTCAGCTCTCAGCCCCACAGAACTGCAGGAGCCTTCTGTGCTGACGCAGCTGACCCTCACCTTGTGCCATCCTTTGGGGAAAATGGAGTGGGGTGGGGGGGAAGGAGCCTTCTCTAGTTTAACCTCTTGCTGATACTGTCCAGTGAGTGAGTGAAGGCTTCCCTCTTACTAGTTTCCTTAATCTGCTCTTCCCGGAGCACCTGGCAGCTCAGCTCTGGAGCTCAGCTCAGTTCTGGATGAAATTGTGCTACGGCCATGAGACTGGATGAGATACCAAGTAGTGAACGTCTGCAGGAGAAAGAAGGGGATGGAGGGATGAGCATGGGTGTGGCAACATTAAGAGGCGTGGGCACAAAGCAGGATACATTCTTAGAGAATGAGTGGTTGTGGCCTTATATGGTATATTGGAAGATGAGTGAAGAAATGCATTAAGGAGGATATAATAATGATCTCTATAAAATGCTGCTGAAATGACAGATAAGATTATGGCTGAACATTTACCATGGGACATTGTAGTAGGGCATCATCAGTGACCTGGAGATCTGTTTCACTGAAGTGATGCTTTTGGAAGGCAGATAGAAGTGGGCTTAAGAGAGGAGACAAATTATAAACAGCTGGTGTAGGCTGCTCTGAGCAGTTTTTGCAAGACAGAACAAAGAAATGGGGTCACAGCTGGTGAATGAAGTGAGTTCAAGACTTTATTTTTTAACAGTGGAGAGATAATATCATATTTTATACTGGTGAGAATGAGTAGTAGAAAGGGGAAAGCGAGGCTGTAGGAGAAAATGGAGCACCGCTGGGGCAGTGTTCTTGGGTAGGCAAGACCAGCCAAGACTCTGACATATGAAGGGGAAGTGACTTGGGTGGAAAGACAGTGTTCATCTACGGTATAGACAGGAGGAGAGAGTGTGTGGTGACTGGTAGAACAAGTGTTGGAAGTCTATGAAATTTTGTTCTGATTGACTCAATATGCTCAGTCAAGTAAGAAGCAAGGTCAACAGCTAATGGTGGTGAAGGAATAACTCAATGTTTAAGAAGATGGGCTTTTTGAGAATTTAAAGTTTTCTTGCTGTAAGCACTACCCTGCTACTTTGCTAAATACCCTAATATCAACACACGTGCCTACATGTATTCCTCTGCATCAGGTAGGTGTTCCCCCTCACGCATATTCTCAGTCTAGACTGAAGAGGAAGCGCTTCCTGTGAAGAGTGGGAGTTTTGCAGTAAATAAATAACACTAGATAATCTTATGAAGATAGTATTTTGGGCCTGTTAAGGAACTGTTCCTTAGAGGAAGAAACTTCAGCCTTTCGAGTGTTGATCAGGATTTCCAGCTTTATCAAAGAGGCAGATTTGTTGTGAGTTTTGTTTGCTCCATCTTGATCTTCTACATGAACCTAGAGGCTCAGGCTGTCACTTGGTAGTGCATTTTGGTTGGTATTTAGAAGTTGTGGAATGCTTTTCGGCAGAGACTGAAGACTAATAGAAAGTTGAATTTACATTATATATTCACTGCTAATTTGGCACCAACATCCTCAGCACTGGTGTTGCTTAACACAGAATTCTATTTACAGAAATTCTATAAAGTGGCCTCAGGTAACGTGTTTCTTGAGCAATAGGATACAAAGAACAAAATGAAAAAAAAAAATAGAAAAACACATTCCTGAAGTAAAATTCCGTAAAAATATTTGAGAAAAGGAATTTTAAGGACAAGACCTGAACCCATATGTTATCTCAATCATCCCAGTGGCCATCTTTGAAAATTACAGGCTTCAAATGATTTTTATGTTCTATGGACTGAATATAAATGATGCAGTAAAATATTTCTTTAAATCTGTTATCTCTCCAAGGGCAAAACTTGCCCTGAAATTATTTTCTAGCATTCAGAGCAATTAGCAGAGCATTGGCTAGCAAATAGATACTTAATACATATTTATTGAATCTTATCACTTACTATCCTGAAAGAAACATCACCTGACAAACATAATTTTGGACAATGAAGTTTGTACTCTGGTGAGCTATTAAAAACAAATTGTAGACTAGTAATGATGACTACTGGGGGGATGGGGAGCTGAGTTGCTGGCATTTGAGAGCTGCTGAAACCAAAGAAATAATCCTTCAAGAGGTGCTGGAGTAACTTCAGCCTGAAGGAGTGAGACAAGCAATGCCAGCACTAGGTATGATGATGATGGGAGATAACCTACACTTGATAGTCCTAGCTCTAGCCACATAGATTGGAAATGTTAACCAATGGCTTTGAATTAGAATCTTACTGAAGAATAATAAGAAGAGGACATTTATTGTTTGATACAGAGTGTTGAGGGGTGAAAATTAAAATGAAGGTAATAAAACTGCTATATTGTTTTTAAAACTTAATTAGAAAAGATTTCCATTTCTAGCAATAGGGTAGAGTAAGTATTCTGAAAATAATACCTGCTGCAATCACTCATTTCAGTATATATCACAACAAAATAAATGTCAGCTAAAATCAGAGAAGTAAGTAAAATCAGAAGCGGGCACTGCCTTAAGGATAAATATTCATAACAGATAGGCATTTGATGGTATCTAATATGAGGAAGAATCAAATTCAAGCCTTGGACTCAACTTAGACTGGGGGAGGAGGGGGGGATGAGTCTGAGACTGTCCCTTCATGCCGAGACACTTGAAATACTCCATGTCTTGAGTGAGAGGGTAAGCTGGAAAAATCACCCTGCCAACAAGAGGCACCTGTGAAGAAATATGTAGTCACTTTTGGATCTGGGTCAAAATTAATAATAATAATAATAAATCATGCTGTGTTCTCTCAAAGTCTGTTTCCTGTTATTTTAGAGCCTATAATTGTTTTTGAAAACCAGCCATTCTGCATGAAAATACTGAGAGCCTTTTTTCCTATTACATTAAGTGTAAAATTAAAACACATCACATGAGAACCCAAACCCCTAACCATTGTCTTAAAGTATCACTAAACTCATCATAAATTCAGTAAATACATAAACAGAAATTACGTTAGGAGGTAAAATGCCTAAAACATTTTCCCCAATCATTTAAAGAATATTTGCTAACAAACAGTTGCTTGTTGGGTAGGAACGTAACATGGTCTCAGCTTCAGAAAAGTTCAAGCAGCACATTCCTGTGTGAATATTCAGTAGCTTTTTAAAATGTCTACACGTGGTTGTGACATTCAACCAATTTTATTTTTAATATAACTCAAGATATTTCTCACATTTCATCATGTTAATAATGTACTGAGTTTAGGAAATGCAAACATATTTTTTTTTCTGTAAAATCAGCCAAAAAGATGTATTAAGAGGAAAAATAATCTATAAAGTTTTAAAACTAACAAATAGGCATTCTACCACGATAGCATTCACCAGGAAGACGTTCTTCAAGGGATGTCTATCACAGAATTTCATAACGTTGGGCCAACTCTGGCTTGGTGCAGGAGCTGAGCTTTACACTTACCATATAGCATCAGTCAGTGATTAGTCAGTGACACAGAAACCACCACTTTAGGTATTGTGGACAGAGGAAGTTTAATGCAGAGGGTGATGTGGTACTCAGAGATTAGTAACTATTGGAAGATGCCGTATTGCTAGGGCCAGGGAAGTGAAAAGATAAATGGTGCTTCCCAGAGCCCATGGTATTGAGGGGCCACTTCTGTGCAGGAGTCAAAAGCAAAAAATCCCTCCGGCCCCGCAAGAACCAAGGGGATTGAAGTCCCTTCATAATGTTGCTGTGGCTGCCGGACCAGAGTCTAAGAGCCCAGCATGCTGCTACTTTTGGTCTACGTTTCCTGTATAGTCACCGGGAGCTGCCAGTCTATTTCCACTCTTGCTGCTACACTCTGAGCAGGGCCATAAGAAAAGGAAATGGCTTTTCTCTCCCTGCTGCAGTTGCGTCTGTCCTAGTGCCTCCTGCTGGCAGAACCTGAACAGAGGTTAAGGGGTTGTGGGAGGGCATTGTGCAAGCTCTAGCCCAAGCCATTTCTCAACAATTTATGGAGGAGAACAATGCACGTCAGGATTAGAACATGAGAATCAGTAGACAAATATATTTTACATCCTTGGTTTCTCAATATCCATTTCTCTGTATTTAATTTCTGTAAAATAATGAAAAATCTTGCTACTGCCTAACATAATGCAAGTATGTCTCATGTAAAACAAAGATCTCACTCTTTCCATAATAAAGAAAGACAGAAATATCTATCAGTAACCCTGTTCAACTCTGGGTGGTGTTAATTACTATTCTAGGTCAGTTACAATCCCATCCATATATACAGTGGGGATTAAATTACAAACATAATAGTCATCAATGATCCTTAAATAAAATAGAGTGGGAAAGGTGTGGAATAAAAGAAAGAATTATTAAATATGTAAAACAGATACATAACACACAAGGAGAAAGTATGCAAGTCTGTTACAGTCTGTGTCTGCTGAACTCGGTATTTGTTCCATGACCTTTTCTAGGTTTTCTTTGCTCTTGGCCATCACTTTGGTTAGGTAGAATTCCTTAACTAGAGTGTGTTCTAATCTTTATTTTTATTTTTTAACTTACATATGCTTTATTTAAATTACAAAAGTGTATTTGAAACAGTGATATCTGAAATAATCCTAAAATGTGCCCCCTTCCACCCCAGAAAACCTCAATAGATGGTTTGGTTTGATTGATGGTAGCATCAACCGAGTACATATTATATGCTATGTACATACATACACATGCATAGCCTCATTTACTATCAACATCCCTTACCTGATGGTACATTTGTTACAATTGATGGACCTACATTGACACACCATTATCACTCAAAGTCCATAGTTTACATTAGGGTTTACTGTTGGTGTTGTACCTTCTAAAGATTGGACAAATGTATAATAAGTATTCTCTATAAATACTGCTTCACCTCATCACACAGATTTTGATAGAAAAGTTATGTTTTCATTTTCATTTAGTTCAAAATAATTTTTAAAAGTTCTCTTGGGACTTCTGTGACTCATCTGTTGTTGAGAAGTGTGAGTTTAATTTTCAAATATATGGAGATTTTCCAACTATCTTTTCGTTATTGATTTCCAGTTTACTTCCATTGTGGTTTGAGAACACATTTTATATTTTCTTTTACTTTGAATTTGTTGAGGTGTATTTCATGACCCAGAATGTGGTCAGTCTTGGCGAATGTTCCATGTGACCTTAAGAAAAATGTATTTTCTTGTGCTTCTAAATGGAGTATTCTTTAACTATCTGTTATATCAAGTTGATTGACAGTGCTGTTCAGGTCACTGTATTATTATTGATTCTCTGCTTGCTTGATGTTTTAACTTCTGAAAGAGGAATGTTGAAGTCTCTAGCTCTAATAGTGGAGTCTCCTCTTTCTCCTTACACTTCTGTCAGTTTTTACCTCGTGTACATTGATGCTTTGTTGTTAGAGGCATACATGTTAAAGATTGTTATATCTTCTTGGAGAATTGACTCCTTTATTTTCATGTAACTCCCATCTTTATCTCTGATAATTTCCCTTACTCTGAAGTCTGCTTTGTCTGAAATTAGTGAAGCTCTTCCAGCTTTCTTTTGATTGGTGTTAGCGTTATATAGCTTTCTCCATCCCTTTAGTATTAATGTGTTTGTGTCTTTATATGTTAAGTAGGTTTCTTGTAGACAATCATCTGTTCTTGTTTTTTAAATCCACTTTGATAATCTCTATCTTTTGATTGGTGTATTTAGACCATTCACATTTAAAGTGATTATTTATATAGTTGGATTAATATGTTCCATGTTTTTAACTGTATTCTGTTTATTGCACTTGTTCTTTTTTATTTCTTGTTCTGCTTTTCTACACTCTGTGGTTTAAGTTTAGCATGTGATTCAATATTATTTCCCCTTTAACACATAAATTGTTCTTAAAAAGATATTGGGTGCCCTAGAATTTGCAAAATAAATTTACAACTTAAATTTTATTTTCTCTACTCCATCCCTGGAATCACCACTTCTCTAAGGACTTCTGGCTTTTATTGAGGAAACCAGCAAATACAAAAACCAAGGTCTCGGAGAAAGGTTTGCTCATTGCTGCTGGCTTCTCATTGACTCTAGGCCATCCCATTCAACAGAGCTAGGAAGCACAAGTAAATATGTATACTAACTCATATATACACACATATGTATAATTATTTATGTATCTAAATAACTATAAATATGTACATGTATAAATAAAGACATGTATATGGATATATAAATTTTGCCATATATATAGATATACAGTGAGGTTTAAATTTTAAAATTTGTATATGATTTCTGTATACATAAATTTTGTATATATTATATAATGCACATAAATATACACACATTATGATATTTATATACAAACATCTACCTTCTGGCTTTGAATAGTACCTGGCATATTAATACTTGCTAAAAAAATGAACAAATCAATAATTGATTCTCTCAGACTTCCAAGACTTCCAGTCACATATGTGGAATGATTCTTGCAAAATAACCAGAGACAGGTAATTTTCTGACAATTATAAGTTATTTAGGAGCATATAAAATTACATAAAAGCTTCTAATTTATTTCATGGAAATAGGAATAACACATAAAACAATAATTCACATAGAATTAAAGAAGTTTAAAGAAATGATCTTTAAACTTGTGAAAATATATACAACCTCACTAACAATCAAAAATGGTAAATTGCAGCTCAGTGCTTTGTGACTAGCTAGAAGGGTGGGATGGTGAGGGTGGAAGGGAGGGAGACTCAAGAGGGAAGAGATATGAGGATATAGGTATATGTATAACTGATTCACTTTGTTATAAAGCAGAAACTAACACACCATTGTAAAGCAATTATACTCCAATAAAAATGTTAAAAAAATGGTAAATTGAAATACAATATGATTACATTTTTATGTAACAAATATTGGCAGATATTTGAAAATAATTATGTTTTCTCTTAAAAATCTTCATGTGAAATCAGTTTTATTGAACTGTCTCTTTTCATAGTAATGTAAGTAAAACTCCAGTAGAGTAGTCTCCTTATTTTTTTTTCATCTTTTTGTATTCTTCAATGGTTTTTGGAATGTGTGCGAATACCTCCTTTCTCTTTATTTATTTATTTATTTAGCAGATGCAGCTCAAAGATAGGGATTGGCACAGGGAAAAGTTGGGTGAGTTTTGAAAATGCAAATTAATTTGGTATCAATATGGTGAGAACTGGAGACATAGGAAGGGTCAGAAAAAGAAGAGTGGAGGGAAAAGGACTCATGACATCATAAGGAGATTAGGCTTCACTCTGCATGGGATTCATGCGAATCATGGGAATAGCATTGCCAGTGGGTATTCTAAGTAAATAACTATGGAAACAATGTATTAATGGTTGAAATGGAATAATATTAGAGACAAATCCAACCACTTGGGAGGTTGCTGTCAGAACTGGGCTATTGGAAGATGATATTTCTGCAGAAAAGCTGTAGGTGTTGGCAGAACCACAGGTGGCCATAGGTCTGGATGTCTGAAATGTAGCAAAATCCAAGATCCTTGAAGGATGAGCAGGGTACCCATTAAAGGGAAAATGTATGTCAGGGACCAGATTTTCAGTGAGCTTTCTTAGATGCACAATGAGGAGCAATGGGGTTATTTAAGCTAGAAGGAGAATATCTCAGTGGAGGATTTGTGAAGGGGTTTGGAGGTCAAATGGGGAGCTAAGAGAATGTCCTTCTTCCCTAAGGTCTGGGGTTTATGTAGGCTTGAGGGAGTAAGCGTTCACCCCATATGTGGACTTTGGGGGAAGAAGTATTCTGGGGGAAAATTTTTTGTTAAAAATTAAAGTTGCAGGGATATTTAGGATCTCCAAAGCTAGTATAATAGAGGAAGGAAGACTCCAGGAGGAAGAAACCCAAAGCAAGAGATTCCAGGGGTCAGTGAAGGTTAACTTTTAAGTTAACCTTTGTGAGTGTGTGTGCCGGCATATCTGTGTGCACGTGTGTGTGCATATGGGGGGGGTGTAGTGAACATGGCTTGGAATAATTCTGTGATCCCAAGTTTCAAGAAAGACCTTAGATTTGCTAAATTTGGGCACTGTCAAAGAGACAGGGCTCAGTTTGAATGCTTCTTGGCAGAATCTCAATAAGTTTCGGTGATAATTCTCCAGAGATAAGCCTAGGATGTTGGTGTGTGGGAAGAAATTCAACTCTTATTATCTGAGGGTTTGTGATGTCTGAGTTGTATCAGGTCCTCAGCAAAACAGGTCAGAGGTGCCTGGATGGTGGGTGTAGACTCTCCCTCTGCTGGGAGTCAGGGCTCCTGGTTCTGGTGGTGCTCTGGGGGGTGGATGAGATGCTATGAGAGCATAAAGAAGTCACTTCCAAATCAACACAGGAGGTGATGCAGCTTACTTAGAGAATGGACAAGGGCTTGAAGTGAAATGAGTTAAAGCTCAGTTGTTTTTCTTTGCATTTTATTGAGAAAAATTTTCAAAGTTTATTCTACTTTGTTGTCATATTGTGAGAATCAAATGCCTAAGAGATTGAAATGCAAAGTAACTAGCTTTGATAGAGAAAAAGAATTTAAGAGATTTTTTTGATTCTTCTAGCCTCAGGTATAATAATGAGAAGAACGGTCAGTTCATTATCATAACTTAATGAATGGAACAGAAAAGAACAGTAAGAACTGTTGAAAGCAGGTTAGAAGAACCACGGAAGTTAAGCTTTACCTCCCCATCTCCACTGTGCCATCTAACTGTTCAGGAATGAAGGTGTAAGGAAACACCTGTGTCAATGAGACACAATCTGTGCACATCAGAGAGCAGAGTCTCTATGAAAGCACAGGAGTTGTGAACTTCGGACAATCTGCAAATAATTTGACAAAATGGAAAAATATTCAAAGACATGAGTAGGAAAACAAGGAAGGATAGAAACAGTGAAATTATCTGTTAAGGAAAGCTTGTTTTGAAAAAAAAAAAGCTCAGAGAGCTTTCCCCATGATGGTATAAAAACATGGTGGCCTCGTTGGTCTATTAGTTTTGGACAAACGCACTGTCATTATGCAAGATGTTCATATTAGGGTAAGCTGTGTAGAGGGTACATGGTACTGTCTGTTCTGTCTTTACAACTCTTCCATAAATCTTAACGTTTATTTATTTCCTTAAATGTGGTAGAGAAAAGGAGAAAGTATTATTTAAAAAATTGCTACCTAAATGCAATGGGGTAGTCTGGATTGGATCCTGGAGTAGCAAAAGGACACTCATGGGAAAACTGGAATAAAGTTTAGAGTTTGGTAAGAGTTTTGCCCCACTGTTGATATCTTAATTTTGACAAATGTTCCATGGTCATGTAAGATGTTAAAATTAGGGGAAGCTGGATGAAAAATACATGGGAACTCTATGTATCATTTTAGCAACTTGTCTGAAATAAACTATTCAGGTTATTCACTATAAAATTATTCTAAAATAATAACTTTATTTTTATTAAAAAACCCAAAGCAGTAAAAATTAAGTGGGGACTTCCCTAGGGGTGCAGTGGTTAATAATCCGCCTGCCGATGCAGGGGACACGATCCCTGGTCCAGGAAAGTCCCATATCTATGGAGCAACTAAAGCCTGTGTACCACAACTACTGAGCCTGAACTCTAGAGCCTGCGAGCCACAGCTACTGAAGCCCGCGCGCCCTAGAGCCCTTGTGCCACAACTAGTGAAGCCCACATGCTCTAGGGCCCACGTGCCACAACTGCTGAGCCCGTGTGCTGAAACTACTGAAGCCCACGTGTCTAGAACCTGTGCTCCGCAACAAGAGAAGCCAGCGCAATGAGAAGCCCACGCACCGCAATGAAGAGTAGCCCCTGCTTGCTGCAACTAGAGAAAGCCCACGTGCAGGAACAAAGACCCAATGCAGCCAAAAATAAATAAATAAATAAAAATTAAGTGAAATAAATATTCTATATACCATATTTATAATTGTATTTCTAATGAAATAAATACAATTTTATTAAAAGAAGTTCATACAGGAAAGGTATATTTGAAAGTAAAGTTACAAAAACTCTTCTGCTACAGAGAGAACTGAGGGAAAATACACATATTATAACTTATCTGAACAAGTTTTAGTTTTAAAGCATTTGTTTCATTTTTAGATAAAGATGTGTTTTTATTACTTCAATCTGAGAGTGACCAGAGATTCTGCTGAGTTAAGAGAGAGGGACTGAGCGCATGGTAAATCAATGTTACCTCTCGCTGCACTAGCATAAGAATATACAGTACTTATAAACTAGACTATCTTTAATTCTGATTGTTACCCTACATGACCTCATGTTTTTATTTTTAAAACTTTCCTATTATCCCAAGTAGTTTTCTGGCACTAGCCTGTTACTTCTACTTTGGGATTAAACATATCCTAAGGAGATCTGTCAGAACCCAGTGTTTTAACTCTATTCTATAAGCTTATTTTATCTAAAAGCTCATTGTGCCCTGATCTCTAAATGATTGTTCTCAACTTCATCTTTGGGGCATGTAGAATGTGCTTTTTACGTGACTAATGCACACAATCCTCCTGAAATGGAATGGCGGTGGGAATCCATTAAAATATGCTCCTCTCTTAATACTGTACATGAACTCCACCTGCTTTAAATATTTAGTCAGTCATATAGCTATATTTTGCAATATTAATTTTTATGAGTTCATAATTAAATATTAACGGCAACAGCATGAGAGAAGAAGCCCATGTCCACAATTTCAGAAGAGATGGGTATTCTTGGAGGAGATGAAAAGGTACAATTCTGAGCATGTGCAGCTACATTGAGCATAGGATTTCAAAGAGTGATTCTATGTGGAATTAATTTTATCAATGCTGTAGTTACGGGAAACATCATATTTTACTTCTGTACTATTGACTATGAGAACTGGGTACCCCAAAAGTCCTTCAAATTGTTTACTAAAGATTAGAAGCATATACGAGAATAGTATCAGATTTATTGGGCAACAAAATACAAAAAGTTGTGTACTCTAAACAATTCAAAATTTATTTCATCCATGGGAATATTTAGTTTATTGCGAATTTTCCATTAAGCTAGTTTAGACTGAACTTTTTGTTATGGCCTAGTCAAAATTTAGGCAAGGCACAGATGAACTAGTAAGACTATATAAGCATGTTGTTCAAAGTCAAATAATGTGTTGCAGTTTTCAGTGATGTTCTGAAGAAGGAAATAACTTCCTTATTGGACACCAAAGAATGTACAAAGTTCAGAATCAGTCTTGAGGTTCCATGTTGAAACAGAATAACAGTTTATCTCAAAGAGAGTGAAGTTGTTGTTTAGTGAATAGTTACTCTACCATGAGGAACAGTGTACACCATTTCTCTCATAACTTGACATTTCCAGAAAATTCGCTATGTAACATCTATGGATGGCTCAGTATTATGTCAGAGACCACTTAGCCTCTCTCCCCTTTTATAGACAAATAATTGTGTCTATAACAATTAATATCAATACAAAGGGGGCACTTTTATAGAGCGTTTACTATTTTACAGTAAATTTTCTGATACTAAATATTTTAATTCATTCAGTCCTTAAAATGACCCTATGAAGCAGGTATTGTTATTTCTTTCTTTTTGTAAATGAGGAAAAGAAAACACCAAGAGGTTAGTCATTTTCCAAGTTTGCAAGCTTGGAGAGGCCCTGGGCCAGGATACAAACACAGACAGGTGGGGTCCTAGGCTGGAGTTCATACCCCTGCAGTATGCTGCCTCTCTGCACATCACTGCCTGCGCCCAGAAATGTAGAATGACTTGCCCAAGGTCAAATAGCTGTTTTAAAGTTAAGCGAAGACAGGCAAAGTTACTCTCTATGCCCCACACCTGTTTGTATTGTGTCTAAGCTCAGCTAAATAATTCCCACCCCGAATTCTGAAAGCCCTACGAGTAATAAATAATTGAACATTTCTCAACCCAATCTCCAGTGTTTACTTGCATACTCATTGGACTTGTTGTCCATAATTTTCTGCTTATATTATTTCTTTTGAAAGTTCTGTTTCCTCACGTGACATTGGCTTATCCCCAAGGATATTGGAGCCATACAGAAAGGAATTTGTCTTAACTTCTCCCATGAATCCCCTGTACCTTTTCCTTCTCACTTTATCATCCCTTTTTGTGGCTTTATAGATGGAGCTTTGGCAGTTTTTCTGTGTCCTGTGGATCAAATTATTATTTTGAAAAGATTTCCAAAGTATCTTTTAAGAAAAGACAACATTTTATAAGTCTCATATCTATTCAAAAAATCCACTTCCACTTAAATCACTCCCTATAATAATTTTAATGACCATACATCAGCCAAGCTACAGGAGAGTTATTAAAACAGTGCCATGAATAATCCCCAAAGTCCTTTTTACTTCCTGAGAGCTAGTGATGGCAGCAGATAATAATAATTGAACACATCTCCCAGTATTAGCTGGCTCACTAAGAAGCCTTCCCGTTTGGCATGTAATCACTTCTTCAATCACACTTGGGAGAAAACCACACAGAGCTGGCTCAGTGTCACCCCATCTCATTATACTTCGAAAATGGCAGTAGGTCAAATTTGTAAGGAAGATAACAGGTGAGTAATTCTCCCTGTGTTGTCAATCCTACTGAATAAATACCCGTTCGAGTTTGAAGTCATGATTAGGTGAAATCAAACCTAATAGATGCCATCCTACTTCCACTGGGGTGTTTTAATTTCTGCATCTAAAAATAGTAGATTTATCAGTGACATGATTGTTCTTCAGGTTTTTACATGAAAATCTAAGCAATGCAAGCTGTAGATTTTCTTCAGATTAATTTCTGTTCCACAACACCTTCTGTAATGTAAAAGGATTATATAACTCATACAACCTTGGTTAAGATTTCTGCCTTTTGTTTGAAAACTAACTTTTATCTCTTGAGAATTCAGATTATTTTCAAGCAATGATGTAAGATGGGATAGTGGATTAATGTTATTACAATGGAAAAAAAGGGAAAATGGAAAGACAGTAACACATGGAGAATGCAGCATCAATGAAGCCCCCGGATTTGTGCATCACTTTGGCTGGGATGCTCAAATGATGTATCCTATTAAAAAGTTTGGACGCAACATTCTTAATTTTTTTCTTAGTAGAGACTTTTGCTACCCAAGTCCCATGAAAAAGATGTGCTGAGTGAACCCTGGGCTGAGAAAGTCCTGGAGCTGACTCTTCTCTCCTGCTCCACTTCTAGTGTCGAATTACTTTGAGCAAATTACTTTGGGCAAAGAGCATGCAGCAGTTACTGTGGGAGGTCAGCTCAGATCCTCCAGGCCCTGCTTTGCTATTTGCGGACACCATCCATCCTCTGTGTGCTGCAGCTTCTGGTAGAACATCACCTGCTCCCCTGGAGCTGCTTTGTCTGCAGAGCACAGGGAGTGTCTGCAAGCTCATCTCCCTGGGACAGCCTGCAGCCAGTGGCTGGTTAGAACCATGAAAGCCCAGATCTTTTGCCTTCGTTGAGATACCTTCTGAGACATAGTTTATATCTAGAGTATCCTGCAAGATCAGACAAAAGCCATTCTCTCTGGGGACTTTGTCTCAGATTGCACGTGAGCCTGGATTCCTTCCCTCTTCTGCCCTTCTTCTCTACTCTCTTCCTGGTTTCTCCTGGATCTCTGCTCCGGAGAACCTGGCCCACAACACAGATTAATTCCTTAGTATTGCAGTTCCCTCTGTCAGGACCATGACTAGAGCAATGCTTCCTTTAGGATTCCCTCACCCCTGAATGTAATGATTGCTGTTTAAAATATGGTCCTCTGGAAAAATCAGACACACAAAGGCTAGTATCAAAATTGGGGAAGGATTCCCAGGGACTCACATTGTTGAGCTACAAACGAACCTAGGAATCATCTGTCACAACTCTCTCAACTTGGGAGCAAGGCTGCTGACGTCCAAACAGTGACTTGGTCAAGACATGGCACAATCTTGAGACTCGGACCTCAATCTTCTGAATCTACTTTTTCTCTCTATAGTCCACATTGCTCCCTGAACAAGCAGTATATCACGTTCTCATAGCCCAAAACTCACAGCCACAAGGGTAGTTTCAGATGAGAATCTTCTGTGCTGAAATTTGTATTTCATTACAGGGCTGAGTGGAGAAATGCAGAGTGTTTCAGCTTTGCTGGACAAACTCAGGCACTAGGGGAGCCTGGAAGCCATAAGGTGGAGACGAAAAGTAACTTCGATCTCTATTACAACTGAGTTGCATGCTCCGTTTTATTAGGGTCACTAGCATTTTTCACTAGCTGTGTGGTTTACTCTTAATACAAAGGATAGGACTTCCCTGGTGGTGCAGTGGTTAAGAATCCGCCTGCCAATGCAGGAGACATGGATTCGATCCCTGGTCTGGGAAGATCACACATGCCGTGGAGCAACTAAGCCCATGCACTACAACTACTGAGCCTGTGCTCTAGAGCCCACGAGCCACAACTACTGAGCCTATGAGCCACAACTACTGAAGCCCATGCACCTAGAGCCCATGCTCCGCAACAAGAGAAGCCACTGCAGTGAGAAGCCTGTGCACCACAATGAATAGTAGCCCCTGTCGCCACAACTAGAGAAAGCCTGTGCACAGCAACGAAGACCCAAGGCAGCCAGAAATAATAAATAAATAAATAAATTTTTAAAAAGTGTATATGTGTACATATACAAATATATTATGTATTATAAATTTATATATATTTATTAAATTCTGAAAACCATAAGTTATTTATTAACATCAAAATATGTATGTATAAATATACATAAAATATATAAATATATATAATTGATTTTATTTTAGTGCTGAGAAGTAACCTCTGATTTTCAGAATTTAGTAAATTTCTTATATTGTAGCAAATTATTTAAATGTCTACTTTAGACAAGGGAACATCCCAGTTTTCATTTTTTGTGTTCATTCATGCGGCAGTGATTCAGGGCAGGGTTGGCACATTAGTTTTCTTCCACGAGACAAGTTTTGAAGACTTGCTCATTCCTACTTGCCCCTTGCTCCCCATACATTAACCTCTGTAGGTAAGCCTCATTTTAGAAAGACTTGTGATTATAAAACCATGATTCAATAGCTAAGTGGTAATTTCTTTCAATGCAATTGGTAGACTAAAATCTTGACCCAGAATGATTTTCCCAGTTGGCATTCACTCTGCACATGGTCCCCAGGACAGCACAGATTCAGCTATTGCAGAAACAATATACTTTCCTCATCACATTTAAACCATGTCTCATTTATTGCCAGCTGATTGATGAAATAACCCTAATGATGCTCCATCACTTTTATATTTCTGCCAATTTCCTGAAATTCAGTTGAAATTGGTGTGAGCCTTTCTACTGGAAGTGGTAGCTGTTTATAAGATATAGACAATGCCTATGGAAAGTCACATAAATCAGTCTTTTGATGCACATTTTTTATTCTTACTGTTAAAGGCATCTTGATGATATAAGGGCATAAAGGTTGAAAGAGAATAGTGGAATCAGATTTCTAACTCTCACAGGGACATTTGGCTCTGTATAATCTACATATGATCAAGGTTACCTAATTGTTTAGAGGCAGATTAAGGATATGACTCACAGAAGCGATCTTATAAGCATCATATTTTTTCTCAAGCAGTTTACAGTCCTCTGTGGAAGATTTCAAGAATGCTATCTGGTGGTAGTCTGAGCTCAGTTTATATATACTTTTTCCAGTGTGTCGTAGATAATATGTACTACAAAAGGTTACTTAAAACAAGAATTCTTGCATTCTTCATTTGTACAAGTTATACTCGTGAATTTTGCTTCCCTATATAAAAGCAAAGATTGAAAAAAGATATAGCCAGACAATGGAATATTATTCAGCACTAAAAAGAAATGAGCCATCAAGCCATGAAAAGACATAAAGGAAGCTTAAATGCATATTACTAAGTAAAAGAAGCCAATCTGAAAAAGGCTATGTCGTGTAAGAGTCCAACTTTATGACACTCTGGAAAAGGCTAAATTATGGCAACAGTAAAAAGATCAGTGGTTGCCAGGGGCTAGGAGTAGGAAGGGATGAATAGGTACAACACAGGGGATTTTTAGGGCAGTGAAACTACTCTGTATGATAATATAATGGTGGGTACATGTCATTATACATTTGTGCAAACCCATAAAATGTACAACACCAGGAGTGAACCCTGATGTAAACCATAGACTCCAGTGATAATGATGAGTCAATGTAGGTTCATCAGTTGTAACAAATGTAACTTAGAAAAAATCATGGCACATAGCATACACTCCATAAATATCTTTTGAATAGATGAATACTCAAGACATATTTGCTGAATGAATGAGTGAGCATAACGAAGGAACGAAGTGCTTACTTCAGTTTTCTCCAGTGACTCTGTTCTTTAAGGACCGTGGTTTCTCATTCTGCACATCTCACATCTCAACTACACATTGACCTCATTGACTGAGCTAGTCATGTGGATCTGCTGTGATCTGTTATTACCTCCAGTTACCTTTCCCCCTCTGACATGGATAGTAATACCTCCCAGATCACCATATTGTTCACCTTAGCCAGGAAGCACCCCCATCTAATGAAACAGGTAGTCAAGTTGCTTCTTTGGTAGAATAAGAGGTTCAAGGGTATTCACAAGCGCAATATACTCTTCTTTTCTATAAAAAGAAACAGAAAAATTAAAGTTCCTCCCCCTCTCCAAGGGTCTTAGCTCCATGGGTGAAACACACTGCGTGTGTAGAAAGCCTTGCAAACATTTCGCCCGTGATCACAGAGTGCATGGCTGTGATGGTTTTTGTTGGCATTTCTGAACTGAGATGCAGTTTGACATTTGTGGCCAAGGAACTACATTGTCCATCATAGTGTATATGCTCGTCCACCAAAATGAAGAGGTACATAAAGCCTTCTAGTTGGCATTTGAAGGAAAAGTAGTCCAATGGCTAGAGAAAAATCCAGAAATAAGAGGTTCTGGCTTTAGTTCCTGATTCCCCAGCAGTTCATCCCAATATCAGTTTTGGATTCAATGAGACCAGGTTGACTCCATGGACTTGGGTGCATGAATCCTAGTTGTTCTACTTTCTTCTTGCATGCATGGTCACAGACACATTTCTTAATGCCCCCAAGCCTCAGTTTCTTCATCTGTTAAATAGGGACATATTGTTCATAGTACCCCATTTCAAAGTACCAAATTATTTTTCAGTTATCTATTGCAACACACAGGCCTTCTCACATCTTGATGGCTTAAAATGGGCATTTACTGTTACCACACATGGTTCCTTGGGTTGACTGGGATTAGCTGGGTGGCTTTTATCTGGGCCTCTCATGGTTGCAGTCAGACAGTTGCTGGGGCAAGAGGACTCTGAAGGCTTAACTGGTCATACATCCAAGACAGTTGCATGTACTCCTCTCTGGCAAGTGATCTGACTTGTCAGCCAAAGGCCAGCTTCTCAGGATGGCCTGGCCTTCTCACTTGGTGACCCCTGGCTTCCAGGGTGATCCTAAGACCAAGCTTTCTAGGAGGCAGAAGGCAGAATATTCCAGGCAAGTTAAGTGTGGAGTTGCTTCTACTGTGTTCTCACCATCAGACCAGGTTAGGACTCACCCAGATGAAAGGAGATAAAGAAATGAACTCCTCCTCTTGATGGGGTGTGGAAAGAGCGTTTCGACTGGGAAAATCATTTCTTTGTTTTTGGAAAATATAGTCTGTCATGGGGGGAAATGCCAAAGGGTTGTTGGGAGGGTTTTGTAGCCAGCACCGGAGCTTAGTGAGTACTCAGTAGTTATTGGCTGTGACTATTGTTACTGCCTGTTTTTGCCCCTTCTTGGAACTGAGAATAAATGCATACGATGTTGTAATGTATAGTGTTTGCATTGCTCTGGGAGCCTAGAAGAAAGGCAGCAACTGGCTGTGCTAGATGCCTTCACCCACCCCCTGGACATTTCCAGAACAGAGCCCTTTGCCTCTAAACCCAACTCACATAGGCTATTTGTAAATTCAGATAATATTTGTTGAGCAATGAATAAAGGAATCATAAAGCTGACATTCTAGTTGCAGAAACAGATTGTACATACATAAACACAGATAATCTCTGATAATGAAAATTGCTATAAAAAAATACAAAAAAGAATTGGAAATTGAGCCACTTGGTGTTCAATACAGACCTATCTGAGAATGCAGCCTTTGAGATCAGATCAAGGTGACCTGATGCCAAGAAAAAGAAGCCAAGTGTGAGAGCTGAGGAAAAATTCCAGGTGTGAGATCTCGGAAGAGACTCCAGAAGGGGAAACAATAGCCAGTTAAAAAGGATCTAAGACAGAATGGCCTCAGAAACAAAGACGTTCACTGTGGTGTGGAAACCACAGAATATCCTCCAATAGGGGACAAAAATAAATGTCCATTCATTGCAATGGAATGCTCTGCAGCTACCAAAAAAGAACAAGGAAGATGTGCCTACATAGAAAAACTCAAAAAGTCGTAGTAGTGTATCTGGGATGAAGGAATCAAGTAAAAAGAAAATCACAAAGGATTAATCTCCAAAATATACAGAGAGCTCATGCAGCTCAATATCAAAAACACAAAAAACCCAATCAAAAAAATGGGCGGAAGACCTAAATAGACATTTCTCCAAAGAAGACATACAGATGGCCAAAAAACATATGAAAAGATGCTCAACATCACTAATTATTAGAGAAATGCAAATCAAAACTACAATGAGATATCACCTCACACTGGTCAGAATGACCGTCATCACAAAATCTACAAACAATAAATGCTGGTTGTGGAGAAAAGGGAACCCTCCTGCACTGTTGGTGGGAATGTAAACTGATACAGCCACTACAGAGAACAGTATGGAGGTTCCTTAAAAAACTAAAAATAGAACTACCATGTGACCCAGCAATCCCACTACTGGTCATATCCCCAGAGAAAACCATAATTCAAAAAGACACATACACCCCCAGTGTTCATTGCAGTGCTATTTACAATAGCCAGGACATGGAAACAAATGTCCATCAACAGAGGAATGGATAAAGAAGATTTGGTACATATATATATATAACGGAATATTACTCAGCCATAAAAATGAACATAATTGGGTCATTTGTAGAGACGTGGATGGACCTAGAGACTCTCATACAGAGTGAAGTAAGTCACAAAGAGAAAAACAAATATTGTATGTTAATGCATATATGTGGAATCTGAAATAATTGGTATAGACAATCTTATTTACAAAGCAGAAATAGAGACGCAGACGTAAAGAACAAACATGGATACCAAGGGGAAAGGGGGTTGGGATGAATTGGGAGATTGGGATTGACATATATACACTATTAATATTATGTATAAAATAGATAACTAATGAGAACCTACTAGCACAGGGAACTCTACTCAATGCTCTGTGGTGACCTAAGTGGGAAGGAAATCCAAAAAATGAGAGTATATATGTATATGGATAGCTGATTCACTTTGCTGTACAGTAGAAACTAACACAACATTTTAAAGCAACTATACTCCAATAAAAAGTTTAAAAAAATCACACACATACAATCTGTACTCAAGAATATGCTTTTTATTTCCTGTATTTATTATTAAAATAAAATTGACCTCAGATTATCAGGTAAAATTGGTGATTCAGTGAGTTGCCCCCCTGTTATTTTCTAAATTTGTTTTCTCATACTTCTGACCCTTTGCTGAGTGAGAAAGTAACTGCCGTCTCGTGTGAGAAGGCAAGTGTACTAAGACACGGAGTGTTCGGCAGGCTGGTCATTGGCCTAGTCAGATCTTCCATATTAGCTATGCTTTCATTTACCTTGGGAATTAATTTAAATCAAATATGCAATCATTGGTGAGATTATTTTCAGCAAGGTATGCAACTGAGTAGTATGCTACTCTGTTTTAGCTAATCATAAGCCTAGCTCCAGATAAAGCAAAGAAGAAAAAAAAAAAACCCTAACATTGGAGAGACGCGATTTAAAGTGTACCATATTACAAAGCATGGCAAATCAGAGTGAATGCTTTCTGTACCAAAATATATTATATAATTACATGGTTAGCTAAATGTGGAACCAATGGTGTACAGAAATGTTTAGCTGAAAAACATAAAGGTGGATCCAAAATACATAAGATAGAAGGTAAACTCACTTTTATATAATTATGAAACCTTTATCATTATGCTTTCCTCTTAGATTATCCATGAACAGTGCTAATTTTATTTTTTTAATGGAAAAGGGTCATGGTGAAGAATGTAATTGTTTTCCACCCTGTCTCTTTTGTTGCAAATTCTACGTATCAGCTAAGAATTCTTCCCAGCTTCCTGGAAAAGTAATCCAGCCATTGCAATAGAACACTAGATCACATTATGTTCTGTAGGATAAGATGACAAGGCAGAAATGATGTTTGGTGTATTTAATGACTAAGTATTATAAAATGACTACAATAACTTGGAAAAAATGAAAATGTTCAAAGAGGAAATTCCAAATAATCAGTATAGCAAAACCCAGATATAAATGCTATCAGAGTTAGTGTACTTCAATTGTTATAAGACATCGGATCATTCCGTTTTACAAATACTTTTTAATTAGTGAATTGAAATGAGTTTTTCTGAGCTCACAAAATTGGCTTCCACAGCTTTTTTTTTACACAAACTAAAATGTTTTCCCTTTTTAGTTTGTGCCATAATTCACTCAGCTTTTCCCCTTCTTTGGGATTTATAGGCGACTGTTTTAAATAAAATTGGTGAGAGGGCAATATTTGGATAGTAACCAGTGCATTTATGTTAATCATTGTAGTTTTGTTGGTTCTGTTGCCTCGACGCTACTTAAGTCTATGGATGTAGGAAGGGAAGACACAGCAGAACAAACAAAGCAAGAAGGATCATGTTAATCTTTTGAGTTTCAGAGTTGAATTTGAAATTCCCAGGAGAGATAATAGATGGGAAAGAAAAGAACTTGATTCTTAAATTTTCAGAATCCTGAGTTTTAATTCTCAATGTCAAAGCTTTGTCATAAACAAATAAAAATGGGTCAGGCTGGCCTTCCCTGGTGGCGCAGTGGTTGAGAGTCTGCCTGCCGATGCAGGGGACACGGGTTCGTGCCCTGGTCCGGGAAGATCCCACATGCCGCGGATCGGCTGGGCCCGTGAGCCATTGCCGCTGGGCCTGCGCGTCCGGAGCCTGTGCTCCGCAACGGGAGAGGCCACAACAGTGAGAGGCCCGCGTACCACAAAAAAAAAAAGGGTCAGGCTTCCCTGGTACCACAGTAGTTAAGAATCCAGCTGCCAATGCAGGGGACACGGGTCCGGAAAGATCCCACATGCTGTGGAGCAACTAAGCCTGTGCTCCATGACTACTGAGCCTGCACTCTGGAGCCCACAAACCACAACTACTGAGCCTGCGTGCCACAACTCCTGAAGCCCGAGCACCTAGAGCCCGTGCTCCGCAACAAGAGAAGCCACCGCAATGAGAAGCCTGTGCACCGCCATGAAGAGTAACCCCTGCTCGCCGCAACTAGAGAAAGCCCAAGTGCAGCAACAAAGACCCAAAGCAGCCAAAAATAAATAAATAAAATAATTTTAAAAATGGGCCAAATGTGTAATAATGCTAACCATCAAATTTTCCACCCAGGGATTGAGTAAAGTAATTAGGAGCTGGTTAGAGACATTTCAGAGGGAAAAGTAGTACAGCTGAGAAAAAGTGAAGTGGGGTGGTAATTCCAAATTATGTTAACCACAAGTTGATTTTGGCATTTCTGAATTAATTAAGATTAAAATACACAAGAATAGGATAAATGGAAGTTAAGATGCCTGTTTCATTCATGATAAAATATCATGCTTTGCCCCCTTGAGATTGTAGCTTGTAAGATTCATACACATTTAAAAATCATTGCACATATCTATAATTATTGTATTATAACACATTCTTAGAAGAACTTAAGGTTCAAATGTCAGATGGAGAGGATTGATATTTAAACATGAACCAGTGTCTTGGCAACAACACAATTAAGATGCTTTGGGAGTAAGATGTGTGGTGTGTTTAAAACATGTAAAAATGCTTTAAACGGTCACCAAATTATTTGTTTTTGAGGTTGTCTGTTGTTATAATTGTTGTGTCATCCCATTTGAGTGCTTGTCTTTATGGAGAGAAAAGAAGTAGAAGCACAGTGGTTCTTCAGGAGATGGACACCTAAGATTGAGTAGGTGGTGACAGCCTGGAAGAGGGTGGGCATGGGGACCAAGAAAAGATCTCTGTGGACTCCAGGAAGTAAGAAAGATGCATGGGGGAGATAGGCAGGGTCTGAGAGGGGATGCTTTTTCTAAGACACTGAGTGAAATACACTCAGATACAGAAGTGTTTTCATGTTTTTTAAGCTTGTTTTTGTACGCATGGAAGAGCCTGTTTCTCCCTGTCTGTGTGACTATATGTGTGTGTGCACACGTATGCATATTAATGTGTGTGTGCACACATGTATGCATCATATTAATTCCACTTTACACACGCGGAGAGTCCTTGTTATAGAGTTTGTATTCTTACTGCTTATTTTTTTTATTGTCCATCAAAGACTAGATTTCTCTTGTTGATTTTTAAGCCTGTTCTCAAACCAGTGATTTGGCAAATAATAGGCAGCCATTAAATATTACAAATAGGTAAATGACTGAATAATTAATTATATATGCAGTTAATATGTCTTTTTCTTTAACATCTTTATTGGAGTATAATTGCTTTACAATTGTGTGTTAGTTTCTACTTTATAACAAAGTGAATCAGTTATACATATATATATATATATATGTATATATATATATATTCCCATATCTCTTCCCTCTTGAATCTCCCTCCCTCCCACCCCTCTAGGTGGTCACAAAGTACCGAGCTGATCTCCCTGTGCCATGCGGCTGCTTCCCACTAGCTATCTATTTTACGTTTGGTAGTGTATATATGTTCATGCCACTCTCTCACTTTGTCACAGCTTACCCTTCCCCCTCCCCATATCGTCAAGTCCATTCTCTAGTAGGTCTGTGTCTTTATTCCTATCTTACCCCTAGGTTCTTCATGACCTTTTTTTTTTCCTTAGATTCCATATATATGTGTTAGCATATGGTATTTGTCTTTCTCTTTCTGACTTACTTCACTCTGTATGACAGACTCTAGGTCCATCCACCTCACTACAAATAACTCAATTTCGTTTCTTTTTATGGCTGAGTAATATTCCATTGTATATAGGTGCCACATCTTCTTTATCCATTCTTCTGATGGTGGACACTTAGGTTGCTTCCATCTCCTGGCTATTGTAGATAGAGCTGCAATGAACATTTTGGTACATGACTCTTTTTGAATTATGGTTTTCTCAGGGTATATGCCCAGTAGTGGGATTGCTGGGTCATATGGTAGTTCTATTTGTAGTTTTTTAAGGAACCTCCATACTGTTCTCCATAGTGGCTGTATCAATTTACATTCCCACCAGCAGTGCAAGAGTGTTCCCTTTTCTCCACACCCTCTCCAGCATTTATTGTTTCTAGATTTTTTGATGATGGCCATTCTGACCGGTGTGAGATGATTTCTCATTGTAGTTTTGATTTGTATTTCTCTAATGATTAATGATGTTGAGCATTCTTTCATGTGTTTGTTGGCAGTCTGTATATCTTCTTTGGAGAAATGTCTATTTAGGTCTTCTGCCCATTTTTGGACTGGTTTGTTTGTTTTTTTGTTATTGAGCTGCATGAGCTGCTTATAAATTTTGGAGATTAACCCTTTGTCAGTTGCTTCATTTGCAAATATTTTCTCCCATTCTGAGGGTTGTCTTTTGGTCTTGTTAATGGTTTCCTTTGCTGTGCCAAAGCTTTTAAGTTTCATTAGGTCCCATTTGTTTATTTTTGTTTTTATTTCCATTTCTCTAGGAGGTGGGTCAAAAAGGATCTTGCTGTGATTTATGTCATAGAGTGTTCTGCCTGTGTTTTCCTCTAAGAGTTTGATAGTTTCTGGCCTTACATTTAGATCTTTAATCCATTTTGAGCTTATTTTTGTGTATGGTGTTAGGGAGTGTTCTAATTTGATTCTTTTACATGTAGCTGTCTAGTTTTCCCAGTACCACTTATTGAAGAGGCTGTCTTTTCTCCACTGTATATTCTTGCCTCCTTTATCAAAGACAAGGTGACCATATGTACATGGGTTTATCTCTGGGCTTTCTATCCTGTTCCATTGATCTATATTTCTGTTTTTGCGCCAGTGTATTAAAGTGTTTTATGTTTTTGTGGTCCAGGTGACCACATGTCATTTGATTACTTGTATATTAGTAAATTAAATTTTAGAATAAAAATTATTGAGTGAGTTGCTAGTGATGCAGTTCAGATGTCATTATTTTGGATATTTCTAAGTATGTGTTTATACTAAAATCAAACCGGGTTTGACATGCTCACTTCCTCAAGTTTCTTCTCACATAAGGGAACTGAATTCAGCAGTCAGTTTATCACTTTATTAAGCCATGATATGGGGAGGTATCAGGTTCAACTTCTCAGTAATGCTTCAGTGCTCCGTGGTGCTCTCAGCCTTTTTGTAAATATGAATGCAGAGTCAAAGAGAAGTAAGCCTGCAGTGAAATTTGCTCTCTAGCAAACAGTTCAATATCCCACCACTTACCCAACAGTGAGAAAAGTATCCGAACTATGTAGAAATCATTTTAATAGGCCCCTCCTCTTTCCTTCCCTCAGTGTGCTTCTAAATATTCTCTTTCTCTTTAAACATTTTCATCTTTGTGCCTTATGCCCTGTAATGCTTAATGCAGATTGTGGTTTAAAAGCATCAGCAGGATTTTTCTGGCAGATACATAACAGGTGGAGCTATTCTTATAATCTGAAAATAAATTGGACTAAGCCTATTGGGTCATTTTTCTTTTAATCTGAGCCCCAGTGGATGAGATTAAAAGAAGCAGATTTGTTTATCACAAGCAGAGGACAGTTGCTATTACTGCTCATTTTAACTGGATTGGTCATTGTGCTCTTATAAGTCAGAAGGACACATTAATCCATAAATACTCCCCTCTCCACAGCCCTATTTTAAGCCTAGAAAGTCTGTGTAATTGTGAATTTTTTTTCCATTTCGAATAACAAGGTCATTAATAAAAATGAGCATGATCCTTTGGTGCAGGAGGGTGATTGACATATCAGCTGTGAGAGGCTCTCCTGTTAGCTATTGTCCATCTTCCTGGCAAAGTCATGCACTCCTTCTCAGGTCAGATATTTTGGAGTACTGCTCAACTAACACATCTGTGATGAATTGTTTGTAATATTGAAGTTTTTAATGTTGGAGTATACCTAATTCTTTGTATGGACATTTCCATGTATGGAATTGAAACAGTGATGCTGATAAAATACTGAAGTATTTTATTGTGAGGAGCCAATGCACACAGAATTACTTTTTCCCTGAAGTCACGGTTGAATTTGTTTGGAGCTAAAAGTTGGGCAGTGCTATTACGAGTGCATTTATACCTGCTCATATTTAGATGGAATCTATAAAACTAAGTGGTCATCTGTTTGGGTAAGGTACACAGAGTAAAGTGTACCTCACGTTAACTGACATTATTTTGAATGGCCATGTCGGGACAGAAAGATGCCCTTTGAGGATGATCACCTATGAAAACTACTTGCAGTGGGAAATAGACCCACTCTGTGATGGAAGATCCAGTGTCTGTGCTGTCTAAGTTCTTGAGTGTCAGAGACCCCTTAATGCTTTAAAGCATACTCTCTGCCCAGAAAACTCACATTTCTACTATCATTTCTACTTTGTGATAGAAGTTTGATATCTAACAAGGGTTTGCTGGGCTGGACAGAGTAACCCATAAAGCTATTTGTCAAGAAAAAATCGAAATAGAGAGGAGACATGGGTTCTTGGTCTACTATTTGGGATTAACTAGACGTTCATGGGCTTCACTTATAGTCCTCAGTGTACTCGTCCACAAAAGGAGAAGCTTGTTCATTGTGGCAGACGGACTTTCAGATGGTCCTGATGAGCCCCTCCCTGATAGTCATGCCCTGGGGAACGGCCTCCCCTTAGTGAGACTTGACTTGCTTCCAGCCAATAGAATGTGTTAGAGGTAATGGGCTGTCACTGCCGTGAATGGTTACATCAAATTCCAACTTCCCAGTTTCTAGCAAATCTCTCTGTTGCCTCCTCAGCTTACATCCTTTGATAGAGTAACCAGTCATGTTGGAAAGGTCCACATGGTAAAGAATCACTGGATGACCTCTGGTCATGAGCCAGCTGGGGACTGAGGCCCTCAGTCGAACAGTCTGCGAGGAACTGAATCCTGCCAACATCTGAAGTGCTGTAAACAGAACCATTCTGCTCAAGCCTTCAGATGAGACCTGGTCCCAGTCATTACTGTTGCAGCTGATGAGAGACCTTGGAGCAAAGGGCCCAGCTCAGCCACGCCTAGATTTCTGACCCACAGAAGCTTATATAATAAATGTGTGTTGTCTTAAGCCACAAGTTTGTGGTAATTTATTACACAGCAATAGGGAACCGGCAGAATTATTTTGTATTTACAAGCTATTTCAGCCCTTTTCACTTTTAACAGTTCTTTATTTCTAAGGCAGAAGATCAAGAAACACAGAGTCTGGAGCCACAGAACTTGGGATTGAATCTCAACTCCCCCACTTGCTAGTTAGTCAGCCTTGGGCTTGTTACTCAATCTGTTTTTTGTCTTACTTTCTTCACCTTTGTAATGGTATAATATTTACCTTAGAGCATTACTGGGGTGATACATGAGTTAATGCATGTAAAATGCTTAGAACAGTGGTTGGCACAGTGAAATATTAACAGGAATGACCTGTAATCACTAGTATGCCTCAAGCTATGGGGAAACCCTTCCTTAGGATATTAGACACAGATGAACGAGGAGGCGCACTGTGAGAAGAGACTAGGGTGGCAGGCGGGGGCCACATTCCCTCACCTGCAGAAGCAGGTGGCTTTCTGAGTTGCCTATGCCTTTTGCCAGGGGATATTTACATGCAAAGATAGCTTTGGGTGCTGTGAGGAAATGCCCACTCTTAATGCTGCAGATTTTGATAGCTGGGAAATGCCCAGTTTCGCAGCTCCTGGATTCTACCTGGTGAAGAAACGTCTCCACACCGCCTGGGATTGCGGTGGTCATTAGGGATCTTGGTGGAAGTTGTTTTTGCTGACACCAAAGAGATTCCACAAGAAGAGGGAAGGTCACAGCACAGCCTTCAAGTATGTGACAGGTGCCTCTTATGGCATCGAGGGAATGAGTAAAAGTAGGGATCCTCACACTTGTCTGTGATTTTAAAACCATACCACAGTGGAGTTTCCTGCCCCCCTCTTTTCTGATGAGTGGTCAGTCTGCCCACAAATGCAAGGGCACAATAACAGTATTTTTAGTTTTTGCGTTTGCTTAGAAATAGATGTCTCATTTTATACTGACAGTATCCTTCTGTGGCAGATGGCCACTTTACCCTGCCTTTATTATCTTAACTTTAGTGACATGGTGATAGGTTCTGAGAGGTCAACCACAGGAGGCGTAACTATTATGGTATGTAGAGAAGTTGGAGACTCAAACTGCTACAAAATTAACATTCTTCTTTTTAAAAAATACATTAACTTTTGTTTACCATCTGTAGATAGCAGAGGCTTAGAGATTTAAAACCTCGATATAAGTCCCACGTTTACCATTTACTAACTTAACTAGATGACCCAGGGAAAATTACTTAATAAATAAGGACTCTGTGTTCTCATCCGTGAAGTAGTGACTAAAATACCTATTTTATTGAATGTTTAGGAGAATAACATGGAAATAACGTATATCACAGCTTTGAAAATTGTACCCAGTTTTACACGTACAGATTTTAAACATTTAAATGTTTTTAAAAATGTTAAATGATATAGTTTTTAACTTAATATAGTTAAAAAAATTGAATTTTACTACAGATATAAGCTGTTTCATGCCAACATCATCTTTGTCTTTTCTACATTGTGCACTGATCTTTAGGGTAAAATTCTTTGAAGAGTTTTGGTACTTGCCTCCAGATGTCTAAGAATCTGCTTGTATTGTCTTGTACTGATGTATCCATCTTAGCCATTAGATCAATAGATATTGAATCCATGCTATGGAAGAAGATTTATGATTTCACAACCTCTCCTACCCCATAAACATACACACTTTAGTTCTTTTTTTTTTTTTTTTTTTTTTTTTTTGCGGTATGCTGGCCTCTCACTGCTGTGGCCTCTCCCCTTGCGGAGCACAGGCTCCAGACGCTCAGGCCCAGAGGCCATGGCTCACGGGCCCAGCCGCTCCGCGGCATGAGGGATCCTCCTGGACCGGGGCACGAACCCGCGTCCCCTGCATCGGCAGGTGGACTCCCAACCACTGTGCCACCAGGGAAGCCCTAATTCTTCTTTTCCCATATTCTTAAATTAGTTCTGTCTCAAGTTTAGGTGAAATAATTTTTGTATTTACGATAGTTTGACCATGCAAATGTCAAAAATAGCCATTCCGTATGATGTATTGGTTATTTTTTCAGGCATATATTGATTGCTTTATTTTGGGTTTTTTTGTCTCATGTTTTATGTACTTATCACAGTTTTCAAAACTTTAGATGAATAAATTTACGGAAAAGGATTTTCAGTAAGATGAGAACGTTGGTAATCTGAGTTTTTTGTCTTGGAGATGCCCTCAAGCAACATCGGTTGCTCCCTGGTCCTGCCACATAGAACACCCCTCATCTTGGGAGCTTTTCACTGTCTCGTGTGGTATCCAACACTGACAGGATCCAGTGTCCTCCTTCTTACTGATTTACTCCCCCGATTTGTGATCCACATTTGCTTCCTAAGGAAAAATAAATGGGGCATAATTGATACCTTGTACGTATGAGAAACATCTTTCTTCAACGTAATTCCGTACTCATTTATTTATTTTTATTTTTTTTTTACACTTTATTGGAGTATAATTGCTTTACAATGGTGTGTTAGTTTCTGCTTTATAACAAAGTGAATGAGTTATACATATACATATGTTCCCATATCTCTTCCCTCTTGTGTCTCCCTCCCTCCCACCCTTCCTATCCCACCCCTCCAGGCGTTCACAAAGCACCGAGCTGATATCCCTGTGCTATGCAGCTGCTTCCCACTAGCTATCTACCTTACATTTGGTAGTGTATATATGTCCATGCCTCTCTCTCGCTTTGTCACAGCTTACCCTTCCCCCTCCCCATATCCTCAAGTCCATGCTCTAGTAGGTCTGTGTCTTTATTCCTGTCTTACCCCTAGGTTCTTAATGACATTATTTTTTCTTAAGTTCCATATATATGTGTTAGCATATGGTATTTGTCTTTCTCTTTCTGACTTACTTTACTCTGTATGACAGACTCTAAGTCTATCCACCTCATTACAAATAGCTCAATTTCGTTTCTTTTTATGGCTGAGTAATATTCCATGGTATATATGTGCCACATCTTCTTTATCCATTCATCCGATGATGGACACTTAGGTTGTTTCCATCTCCGGGCTATTGTAAATAGAGCTGCAATGAACATTTTGGTACATGACTCTTTTTGAATTATGGTTTTCTCAGGGTATATGCCCAGTAGTGGGATTGCTGGGTCATATGGTAGTTCTATTTGTAGTTTTTTAAGGAATCTCTGTACTGTTCTCCATAGTGGCTGTACCAATTCATATTCCCACCAGCAGTGCAAGAGGGTTCCCTTTTCTCCACACCCTCTCCAGCATTTATTGTTTCTAGATTTTTTGATGATGTTCATTCTGACCGGTATGAGATGATATCTCATTGTATTTTTGATTTGCATTTCTCTAATGATTGATGATGTTGAGCATTCTTTCATTTGTTTGTTGGCAGTCTGTGTATCTTCTTTGGAAAAATGTCAGTTTAGGTCTTCTGCCCATTTTTGGATTGGGTTGTTTGCTTTTTTGTTATTGAGCTACATGTAAATTTTGGAGATTAACCCTTTGTCAGTTGCTTCATTTGCAAATATTTTCTCCATTCTGAGGGTTGTCTTTTGTTCTTGTTTATGGTTTCCTTTGTTGTGCAAAAGCTTTGAAGTTTCATTAGGTCCCATTTGTTTATTTTTGTTTTTATTTCTGTTTCTCTAGGAGGTGGGTCAAAAAGGATCTTGCTGTGATTTATGTCATAGAGTGTTCTGCCTATGTTTTCCTCTAAGAGTTTGATAGTTTCTGGCCTTGCATTTAGGTCTTTAATCCATTTTGAGCTTATTTTTGTGTATGGTGTTAGGGAGTGATCTAAACTCATACTTTTACATGTACCTGTCCAGTTTTCCCAGTACCACTTATTGAAGAGGCTGTCCTTTCTCCACTGTACATTCCTGCCTCCTTTATCAAAGATAAGGTGACCATATGTGCGTGGGTTTATCTCTGGGCTTTCTATCCTGTTCCATTGATCTGTCTTTCTGTTTTTGTGCCAGTACCATACTGTCTTGATTACTGTAGCTTTGTAGTATAGTCTGAAGTCAGCCTGATTCCTCCAGCTCTGTTTTTCATTCTCAAGATTGCTTTGGCTATTCGGGGTCTTTTTTGTTTCCATACAAATTGTGAAATATTTTGTTCTAGTTCTGTGAAAAATGCCAGTGGTAATTTGATAGGGATTGCATTGAATCTGTAGATTGCTTTGGGTAGTAGAGTCATTTTCACAATGTTGATTCTTCCAATCCAAGAACATGGTATATCTCTCCATCTATTTGTATCATCTTTAATTTCTTTCATCAGCGTCTTATAGTTTTCTGCATACAGGTCTTTTGTCTCCTTAGGTAGGCTTATTCCTAGATATTTTATTCTTTTTGTTGCAATGGTAAATGGGAGTGTTTTCCTGATTTCACTTTCAGATTTTTCATCATTTATGAGACACTGATGGAGCACTTATTTTATGCCAGGCCCTAATCAGATTACAGATGTTAACTTCATGGTCTGTTTTTAGTTTGCTGAGTGTAAGAGTCTAGCTTAAGAGTAATGTGTCCTCCAAATTTTGAAGGCATTTCTGCATTTTCCTTCTAGACCAAACACTTGATAAGAAGTTGGATGTCATTCTTATTCAAATTATTTTGCATGTGAGCATGTGAACTTTTTTTTTCTTTCTCTCTCTGCTACCTTCATTCCTAGTGTTTGGATTTAATACTAATGTCCTCCATGTAAGTAATTTTAAATTGGTTCGTCTCAATAAATTTAATCTTAAAATCCATATATTCCCTTTTAAAATTATTTTTCCCTCATTTTGGTGATGACTCCCATGTCTTTCTTGTCTCTGTTTTTTCATTCTTCAACTATTATTGGTTAGATTTTCCAGAGTAATCGAATAGATCTTTAAAAAAATAGTTTTAACAATGGCTTGCTATTTCATTAATGTCTTGTTTTATGTTGGGAAGTTTCCCTTAACTTTGCCTTCCAAATCTTCTATTTATTTCATTAAATTCCTGCCAACACATTTTTAACCTCCTAGAGCTTTTGTTTGTTCTCCAAATGTTCTTTATCATAGAATCCTGCTTTAGTTTTGAGAATATCATAGGTTTGTGAAATGTTCTTCTGCAGTCTACACTAACTTTTTACTCTGAGTTTTGTAATTTTCTTTTGTTTATTTTGAGTTTTGTAATTTTCTTTTATTTATTTGGATCTCTGTCTTTCTGGTCGGAAACTTTCCTACACTGTATGGTGATCCTTAACTGTTCATCTATACTAATAAGAGAAATGTGAAATTAGACAACAAAGTGCATTCTGGTTAATAGTTGAAGTGTGTGCATTTCCTACTTTAGAATTTTAGAAGTTTCTTTGGATGCTAGAAATCCACACACTTTAAGAACACTGATTTTGTTGTCTGTTTAAGAATGAGGTGTACTTCATTGCCTTGGGTTTTGATTGAATGCATTGTGGGCAGGTAAATTGTGAGGGTGTCTCCACACAACATCAATACATTTGGCTAAAAATAGAAATCAACCATTCAGTTAGCTGTCACTTTACCCATCAGCATCAAATAATTATTTTTTAATGAAATATGTTTGTTTTAAGGAAATAATAACAAAAGCATACTTCTGGAAATTGATTTTCTAGCCTATTCAGATGGAAAAGGGAAGTGTGAGCAAATACAGGAAGAAGTATATGCTTCATATTCATAAATATTTAATTTTCAGCAAGTGCTGGGTTTTAAGTGCATGCCCAAACATTGTGCACACTACAGTTATTAAAGTATTTCATTTTCACAAAGGCTTACATAATATTCTAGTTTTACAGATGAGAAAATATGCTTATGGAAGATAAATAAGTTTTGAGAATTCGTACATCCAGTTAAGTAGAAAAATAAAAATTTAAACACAAGTCTTTAAATTAATTTTTTAGGTCATCTGCCTCTCTACAGAAAACTCAATATAATTATTTATGATTCCAAATGTGCTTCAAACACTTTCCAAACCCTCATGGTCATCATTAGGAGCATAAACTATTATCATCATCATAATTATTATTTTATTATTAACCAATTACTAATAAATACTGTAAAATTAAATTTCTTTTATAAAGAAGGGAGATTTCATAAATTATATTTTCTTAAATTAAAATATTTATCTTTTTAGGAGACAGTTTACCAAATCTCCAATTTATGATTCTAAGAGTAAATACTTATTTTCAGTGTTTTTTCTTACCTAAAATTGTAATTAATTTTGGGGATTGCGATCCAGCAGATAGTTACAGAAGAGTGAAGTCAGAAACTTATAGGCTGGAAATATCAAGTCAGTTGATTTTTTTATATCCTATTTTAGTTTCCATTTTAAAAAAGCATTCTCTTTTTATTATCAGTCAATGATTCCAACCAGTAAGCTATTCTCAAATGAAGGTTAGCTGTGTTTGGAGAAGCAGGCATCAAAATCAAATTTGGAGTCAACTGATGGTGAGTACCTTTTCTGAGACTGACAGTGTTTCCAGTGTGTTTGCTGGTAATTTTTAATGTACTGAAAAAAATAAGGAGTCTTACTAATGTTCCCCTGGTTTTATTAATAATAATACATTCATAGAAATGCTTCTTTTTAGTAAAAAAATCTATGAAAATTTTTTTGTATTTACCATCTCATGTTTTCAGTAGAGATCCATGGAAATAACCCTGAGAATTCTGATTACCTCAGTTGTACTCAAGTCTCTGCTTTGTCCCTCACCAGACATAGAAGCTGGAGAACTTGATCAAAATGTCTGAGTCTAATTTTTTAAGTAATACATCATGAAATTGTTATAGAAATCAAATGAGACATATTTAAATGATAATCCAATCAATGAAATGGCTATTTTTCTCAGTAATATTACAGTAGAAAATGTGGACAAGAGAGGCTCCAGAGCTCTCAAGAGTCCATTCATGGTAGAGATGTGTTCTCCAAAATTAATGTAGAAACACTGTAGTGTAGAAGCAGTTATTAAGCAAATTTGAGCGAGGAAAAAACTGTAAAATGATTATTCGTATTTTCTTAGTGCTTTTGAAAACATAATCTGTTTCACATATGTTGCTGTATACTCTTCACAAAACCCTTCATAAGATTATGGAAAGCTTATTTCTTATGTTTTTCTCCTGGATTTTACAGTCCGGAGGATCTGGGGGTTGAGTATCTTGCAGTGCATATGTGAATGAAATGTAATCAGAAGTTAATCACAATCTTCACGAACACACAGCAGGGCAGTGTGGAAAACAGGTGGGGTGATCCCTTTTTACCTCCATGGTGTACAGACTCCTGCTAAAATATTTGTGGCCTAGCAACCTGAAAGGAGTGAGGAAAACTTGACATAATTCTGAGATGTTGAAAAGATAAGGAATTCGTGTGTTTGGGGAAAGGCTGGATAACAATATTTACAATATCTGTGAGAGACAGTAATGGCACTGCCTGCACTTTACATGGAAGGAAACTTGGAACAAAACCAACTGCCTACCTGAAGCATGTTTGAGTGATGTTTACCCAGAGTTCACACGTGTATCCATGAAAACAGAATAAGGAATATTGAAGATGAAAACCCAAAGTTATTGTTTCCTAATATAAAATTCATTCAGATTTCAGCTGCCATCTCTAAAGGAGAATTCTTACATCTTGAAGGAGAAACAAACAAAATACACTAATAGAGGACTCCACCAAAACTGTGTCACAGAGATTTAGATTAACAATGAAGAATCACTAAAAAAAATTATCAAAATATAGAAAGTCATCTGCTGTAATACTGAAATACAAATGAAATATTATCACTCTGTGCTATCATATAGCAATTATGTTTTACTTTCATATCTTAAAAAGAGTTCATTTAAAGTGCCTCATAATCACCATAAAAAAGAGATAGAAGGTATGGAGTCTCAGAAGAAAGAAGAAGGAAGTTGTACAGGAAGAAGACAGTAGATGTTTAAAATGCCTGATTCAAACATTTACCTTGCTCCCTCTCCCCAAACCTAAATGAACTAAAATGAAACTAAAGGAGTTTAAAATATGCAGAAGCCTATACGGATAAATGGAGTCGGATAGGAGGTAAGAGGTGTTCAAATCTGGACTTTAGAAAACAGGAGAGTGACAATTGACTTTGCACACACAGGGGAGCTGGCACCTAAACAAGCCTATTCGTGTTGCACAACTCTGAAAACTCCAGAAGTGGGTGGCCCAGGTGCCTCACAGAGTGAGGGTGAGATGATCTGAAAGCAGGAGGAGCAGTTACAGGTCTACAGGAGAAGAATTTAGAGCTCCAGACTCCCTCCTCCATCCTTATACAAGTGAGGAACAGCTCACTCACACCCTGGCAAGTGACTAGAAGTTCCCTCTCTGATGAGGTTTGACTCAAAGGACTGTGGACACCAGGCACAGCCCAGTGGAGGTTGAGTGAAGTCCACATTCTGAAAAGCCTACATGCTGTCTTTATAGATAGAGTAGGAGAGGACTGAGACCCCTTGTGGAGGTCTTTCAGAGGTTTAGGGAGTGTCCATAGACCATCCATTTCAGATAAACATGTAGTCTTTAAAGATCTTAAGGCATGCCTTACAGATCATCTGTGTTTACTATTAGGGAGTTGAAGAAAATCAGGTGTTTTCCACAGGAGCCCTTCAGTGAGCCCATGGTAGACAGGGCTGATCTTGAAGAGATTTGTGTGTGTGGTTTTGTATGATGGAGTGCATTACAAATCAATACCCAAGAAGTCCATATGGTTTTAAAAGAACTGAATCAAGTTGGACTGAAAGGGATAGATATGGTAAAAAGGAAATGACAAAAGAACTTTTGGGGTGCCAAGATTTTAATGCAGAAAGTAGGTTGAGAAAGTTGCTCATTTGCAAATATGGATTCTTCCTGTGCACAAGGAAGGATGGCTTACGGTAGACTCCAATAGTACAGAGAACAATTCTGTAATCAAGGGACTAACAGCATGGCCCAGGTGGGTTTCAGAGCTGCTGAGTCAGTGCTAGCTCTGTGCCTCCCATGTCCCTCCATTCTGGAAGGAAGTAACTATAGCAGTTATACTGCACCTGCCCGACCATTGGATTATGGCTGTGTGCAGTCTTCAGGGGAAGATAACTCAGACCCAAGGATCCTCATCTGCACCTGGATCTGATTTAGATGGTAAGCGTGTAGACTTGGAGCTGCTACCGAAGTCACTCACCTGTGTCCTAGGAGCAAGGGGGTGTAATTTCTAAGTGAGAAGAATGTAATCAATATGTGGCCACAGAACAAAGGTGGGAATTTAAAAGCATGCCTGAAAAATTTCAGACACTTGTTCCATCAAAAAATAGGTTTTAGGGCCCACATCTGCTCTTTGAATCTGGGTTACCCTTAGTTACTCACTGGTAACAAACAGAAGGCTGGAAAGACACTGAATACCTTATGAGGATAGGTTATCAAAGTGATGTGCCTTCTGCTTTGCTTCCTGGGACACTTTTTTGAATCCCTAAGCCACCATAAAAGAAGTATAACTACACCATGAAATATCACCTCACACTTGTTAGGATGGCTGTTATCAAAAAGACAAGAGACAACAAATGCTGGTGAGGATGTGGAGAAAAGAGAACCCTTGTGCACTATTGATGGGAATGAAGATTGGTGCAGCCACTATGGAAAACAGTATGTTGTTCCTCAAAGAATTAAAAATAGAACTACCATGTGATCCAGCAATCCCACTACTGGGTATGTATCCAAAGGAAATAAAATCAGTATTTTGAAGAGAGATCTGCATTCCCATGTTCATTGCAACTTTATTCACAATAGCCAAGACATGGAAGTAACCTGTGTCCTTTGATGAATGAACAGATACAGAAAATGTGAGATTATATATATATATATATATATACACACACACACACACACACATACATATACATGAGTGTATATATATATATATATATATATACACTCATTCACAATGTACTGTTATTCAGCCATAAACAAAGAAGGAAATCCTGCCATTTGCAACAACAGAGATGAACCTTAAGGGCATTAAGCGAAGTAAGGTAAGTCAGACAAATACTGTATAATCTCACTTACATGTGAAATCTAAAATACTGTACTCATAAAAACAAAGAGTAGAATTGTAGTTGCCAGGGACCGGGGGTGGGGGCATATGGGAAGATGTTGACCAAAGGGTAAGAACTTCCAGTTATAAGACTAATAAGTTCTGGGCATGTAATGTACAGTATGGTGACTGTAGTTAATAATGCTGTATGGTATATTTGAAATTTGCCAAGAGAGTAGTAGATCTTAAGTGTTCTCATCACACACTCAAAAAAAGGTGACTATGTGAGGTGATGGATGTATTAACTAACTTGATTGTGGTGATCATTTCACGATGAATGCAGATATTAGAGCATGTTTTACACCTTTAAAAATGCACACTGTGCAACTAAATATATACAGTTTTTGTCACTCATAACCTTAATAAACCTGGAGGGAAAAAGAAGTATAACACTCTTGTGCTGCCACACGATGAGGCAACCTAGACCTCATGTCAATGCTTTGGTCACCAGTCCCTGCCCAGGGGCCAGGCACCTGTGTGATGCCATCTCCAGGTGATGACAGTCCCTAATCACGGAAACTTGCCAGCCTTTCAGGTCTTCCCCGCTGCGGCCCTGGAGAGCATGGCCCTGAGGGGAGCTCTCTCTACTTCCTGCCTCTAGTGTGTCTTCTAAGCAGAGTAATAGGTTACTGTTCTACGAAGTTTGGGATAATGTGTAACAATAATAGTAACTTGGGCACATCCAGAGAGCGTGGGCCACAGTGGAGTCCAGCTTCTCTGTGGCAGCTCTGGAAGGTGGAAGCTCTGACCTCTTCACAATTTGGAGGGAGCATGTCTTCAACAAGAATTCCACATCCTGCCAAACCACCATGATGCATAAAGATAGAGATTTTCAGGCCTAAAATAGTTAACTTTCATATATAATTTCTCAGGATGTTTCACCAAACAAGGGAGTAACTAAAGATAGAGAAATATATGAGATCCAGGAAGCAGGAGATTCAACACAGATGAGCAGAGCACATTTTCTTGGTTGTGAAAGGAGATCCCCAGATGAGGCTTTGCAACAAATCTTGATAGCAACCAGGATGCCGTTGTGCTAGATTCCTCCAGCAGGAATGTTTTCGAGAAAAACAACAAAAAAAGATTACTTAAAGCATTTGATTGTATTAGGTTTCTTATGGAGATTACTTATGGAGAGTCTGGAGCTAAATTAGTGATAGATGCATTATAAAAAATTAAGCAATGAGCTTACCATACCAATACCCCCCAAAAGAATGCTTAACTCCAGGGAAGAAAATAAGTTGTTAAGGAAAGAAAATGCAATTATAATATTGTGCATTTTGCACATTCTTGGTTATAGTCATATTTATAAGAAAACTGACAAGTAAAACAAACTAAACCCATGATGGCATATTTAAATGATATCTTCAGTGTCTTTAGAACCAGAGAGTCATGAATTTTGCTTTTTCAGTGGAAAAAGTAATGGCTCTAAATAGTGAGGCTGAGAGACCACAATTACCTGGCATGCCAAGAAAATTATTTTGCAAAATATGCTCAACCCAGCCAATGAAATAACACTAATGCCAATTGAACTCACTGCTCTGTGCAATCTGTTAAATTTTGTGTATGTGGGTATGTGTGAGTAGGAAAAAGCTGCCACTGTCAGTAACCCTGTGAAAACATCCAAATACCGAAAAACTTGTTCTTTTAAACCTGAGGGATGAGTAATTTGGGAATAACATATTGTTAAAAATTACTGCTTTCCAAAGACCAACAACACTCTTTTTCCTGCTCAGTCATTTATCTAAGTGTATAGCTATCTCTTTTCTATACTCATGCTAATAATATTCTCAGTCTGTCCAGGCATTACACTGGCTTTGTCTTCAAATTGCATGAATCTGAGGCTTCTGGTAAGCCACTGGTAAGCACTTTGATCCACACCAACATTCTGTCTCATGAGTTTCTGCATTAGCTTGGACACCTCTTCCTACTTCTACTGCCTTCACCTATTTCAAACATAGAAGAACATTAAGTTACTCCTTTGATTAAAACCTTGCAGTGAATCTCCATTTCACTCAGTCAACCCAATATCTTGACAATAACCTACCATGATCTGTCCCCCAAACACAAAGATACTGTTCACCTTGGACCTCTTTCCCCACTCTCTTTATCTTGCTTCCTTGAAAGCCAGTGTGTCTGGCTGTCTCCACCTTCTGGGTTTGCTCTGATTATCAGTCTCTGCTTTATATGTTTTTCTTCATTGATTGACTCCATGTTCCTAGAAGAGTGTCTGATCCATAAAGATCGTGTCCATAAATGGGTTCTTATACGAATGAATAACAAGGATGTTGTTTTTAGGCATATTGGGAGAGTGCAGAGCAAGGGTGCACTTCATGGCATTTTTTCTCATATTTAAAATTTTCTTGTATGTATAGTCAGCTTCCCAATCCTACTGTGCTCCTTTTTCATATTCTGTACACTTTGCTACTCATTCTTTCTAAATTTCCATGCTCCAGGTAGAGATCAAAACTAGATTGTTTTTGGGAATTCCCTGGTGGTCCAGTGGTTAGGACTCAGTGCTTTCACTGTTGTGGCCCAGGTTCAGTCCCTGGTTGGGGAACTAAAATCCCATAAGCCATGATGTGCCGCAGCCAAAAACAAAAAACTAGAGTGTTTTAAGCACACCTAATATGAAACCTTTTGCTTAAGCCCTAGTTTCCAGGGAGCAGGAATCAAAGTGTTCACTGAAACCAAATCTCCCAAATCTCAGAGCAACACCACCACCACATCATAAGATCATACTTCCCAGTTCCAACATGACTTAGAGGATGATGAAACAGATAGACATGTTCTCTCTCCCTTATGGAAGGTTTGAGCAGAAACATCAGAAAAGAGTGTAGTAGACTAAATAAGCTAACATACCTACTGCAACAAGTAGAATAAATTATAAAACTCCTATTTTACAGCTGTTTGAGAGCTAGGGAAGTGAGAAATAGATATATTGAAATTCCACAGACAGAAAAAAATATTTCTAAGCAATGTGATAATTTATGGCCATTTTCTTCCTTTGGGGCATAGTTGATTCATGGTGTGAGTTAATGAGAAGGCTTAGTCTATACAGAGAAACTCACTGGAGTGGGGGGAAGAACTCAGATTGTCTCACACAGGATAAATTAAAAAGAAAACCACATGTAGGAGGGGAATAGGAAGAGTGCTGAAAAGCAAAGAGAAAGAGAAACTCTTAAAAGGAATACAAGAAATAATAATACACACACACACACACACACATTCACAAGAAAAATAGGAAAAATAAACCTAAGTAGTTTTTGAATCTGTGTATTGATATCTTTCATCTATCTTGGAAAGTTTTTGATCATTATCTCTTTAAAGATTTCTTCTGACCCATTTGATTTTTTTTTCTGGGAAGCTAATTATACATATTAAAACTTTTTTTATTATGTCCTATACTTCTGTTATCCTTTTTTCCCCCTGCATGCTTCTTCTTTCCTATTCTGACCTTTAGTTTGTATATTTTTGTTTTTTCTGTTTTCCATTTCACAAATCTTGTCTTTTACAGTTCTAATCTGTTTCTAACCATATTAAATAATTCTAATTTCAGATAGTATTTTTCAATTCTAGAATTTCAAGAATTTCAATAACAAATTTTGTAATTATAATTACTTTTAATTTTTTTTAACTTTTAAACTATAGAGTTGGCAATGATTCAAGCACCACCATTATAATATTAAAGAATCTGATTGACTATATATTTACCTTTACCAGTGAGCCACATCATTCCTATGAATTTCATCACCAGAGATAGCATATATATGGGAGACATCAAATTTTATTTCAGGATATTTAGTAGAAGGTTATGGTGCTTGGAATTAAGAAAATATGTGCTGACAGCCTAAGGACAGGCAGGGTTTGTGTGAGGCAAAGTTGCATTTGCTTAAGGGGGAAGAGAGAGCAGGGAATCAGAGTGCAAGATCATACCATGGAAATGGTGGTTGAAGGCCTGGGAGGGGGAGTTCCCTGGGAGGGTGAAGGTGGGCACATAGTGGAAGGCATGACTCTGGACTCCATGTGTGGAAACTGATTCAGAAGGTGTGGGCTGGAAACCCCACAGTCTTTATTGTCAGGTGGTTCTCTAGAAGATTCTGAAAGGTAGTTTGGGGAATGATTGTGGTAAAGGTATGAATCTTAAGGAACATTCAAATTTAGGAAACAATCACAGGAAATGAACCTAGAACAAACAAGTTACATTCATTGAGGCTGAGAAATGTTTAAGTATCTGTCATTATTATCATCCTTATTTTACCATTTGGGGAAACTGAGTTCTAAAGAAGGTAACTAATAAGCTTTTCAGGTTGCACTGAATAGACAAGGAGCAGAGCTGGACCTCAGATGCCAGTCAGTCTGCTGCAAATGTGTATTTAACCTTTGTGCTACAGTATCCTTAGAAAATGCAGGGGAAGCAGTGAGATGGGAGAATGGGGCAGGAGTCAGCCAGCAGAATGCAAGCACTATAACTGCTCTTGTTCTAAGAAAGCCAAAGGCAAGCTCTCTAGAAAGAGAGGTTAAGCATTACAAAATTCAGAAGTCGAGTAGAAATAGTTTCATCTCACTTGAGATTCTGGGAATTGATCAGCACTTGCTTTCTGGTATTATTGTTAACAAAAGGAGGAGGTTTCATGGCAAAAAAGAGAAAGACAGGATCCAAAGCTAAGTGGGGATATAATTTTAAAGAATAACTCCTTTATCTAATACTGCAGAGAGGAATAAGAGGATAGAGTTAAGTTTGTTACTGTAGTGAAATCCTACAAATTAGTGTCCTCATCTCAGCTCTCAAGCTAATATCTGAAAATCTAAGGGCAGATTGCAGGAGGATTATGTCATTCTCTAAGGAGGTCTGTTCCTTAAGGTTATGTCTGAAATACCTTACTTTTTAATTTTAATACTAAGAAATGACTGTTTAATTGTTTGCATGGTTCCTTGGTCCACATACACTAAATTTGAACCCAAAACATGCCTCTGTGTTTCTAGCTGGCCTGTGCTAAAAATGGAACAAAATCAGTTATGTGATTCTCATTACTTGTAAGTGGGAAATCGTCAGGGGGAGATACTGATATTTGAGTCTGGGAAAAGAAATTGTGAGGGAGAATCTGGCAAGTCACTGATGGTTAATGCATATTTCCATCCTCAATTAGCTACACTCAGGGACTGAACTCATTAAACCCTCTCCACCCCCAGCATTTAAAGAGGGCAAAGGCAACCACTTTGAGGGGGTGGTGGATGGAGAGGGGAGTGGTTCTGGGCTCATTGTCTCTGTTCCCCTCATCCCGATCCTGGGGCTGGATATTTTCCTTCCTGGGCATTCTCCCCCTGGGATCCCTGCTAAATCAGCTCATGCGGGAGTCCCAGGCTTCAGGATGATGTCTGCTGGCTCATCTCAACAGGAAGAGTGTGTCAGCTATGTTTCCCTCTCTTCCTAGACGGAATGCCGTTACTTAACTCGTTCGTCTCCTCCCAACCTGCCATGTCAGTGGAGTACCCTGCTTTTACTGGCATGTTTTATTCTAGGTGTGCTCAGAAGCAGAGAGTGTACTACTGTGGACTCCACCCTTTCCTTTACTTAGGGAAACACGTTGTCCTTCAAAAAATTACAGAATCGTCTTCAGTCACCTTAAAAGAATACAGTATATTTTAAAATGTTCCTATTATCTAGACCTAAATTATTTTAGGTTGTCATAAGATTTGAGCATAAGAATACTCTAAAGGAAAGTTCATAATAATAATTAAATTTTTGATAAATGTACTCAAAGATGTCTATTTTAAAGAACTTAACTTTGGGTAGGAATATAAAGCAGGAATTTAAAAATAGGAAGTCATATAGATATCTAAATGTGATCACCATGAATAACACTAGGAGAATCTATTCAAAAATAACACAAGGGAATTTTTATCTTATCAGTGCATTTAAAGCTTTTTCTTAATAGCTCTCTCTAGTTGCTCTTCTCCAGACAAAACTACTAGTAACAGATTATCACATGGAGGAGGTGTAAAGAAATCCATTTTTCACTTTAGTACTATATGATTCAATACTTTTGTAAGTTGAATTTTCATATTCAAAATCAAGTCGAAAACTGAGGATATAAACTTTCTAGAAATTACGTCAATTTTTCATTTTATTTATAGAGCTTCACACTGGGTCATATTTGCTCTATTAAGCAAGGCAGAAGAAAATGTAGAGGAGAAATATATACATTATGTGTTTCTTTGTAGATGTGTACATGGTGTAATGAGGTCATGCTTAATAAAAGGCAGCCATATCTTGCAATCAACCAAATCAGCTCGGAGGCTACAGATAACTCCAAATGGAAGTCCTCAAAACTAGTTTTTATACTAATGCTGTTTCTAAACATGCTCAGTTGTAAATGGGTGAGTCTTTAACAAGAAAGCATGGTAACGTGAAGAAAAATAGGACACTTGATTCATATGCATGGGATATTTCTTATGAACGAATCTATAATAAAGGAATCAGTAATATTTTCACTCCCACAAAAAGTCATGACCGTGATGTGGATTGCCATCATTTATCAAGAATAGTTTCCGGGGCTGGACAGGGGAAACAGTAGAATTTACAACTTAAAAAATGGCTTAGAGTTGGAACACGATGAGCCACAGCTTTATAAAAAGTGGACAAACAGCTGAACTCTAGAAACAAATGAAACACGTCATTATTCCATTTCAGCATTGCTTGTTTAGCACTCATTATCTTTAATGGTTCCTATGAACAGCTGAACAAAAATCTAAAGGGGTATATTTAAAATATCTTAAATGATCACTTCTTCATCTGCCCGTTACATAAGATGCATGACCTTCAAATCTAAACAGAAGTTTTTATCCTCATTAAGCTATAAGTGGTAGTGTAATACTTATTCTTGTTTCTGGTACAATGGAATGAAGCATTTCATCTAGTCACAAACCTTGCAGAGTACATTTTAAGGACTATCAACGATAAAGAAATGCAGTATTTAGGATTTAATTTTTTTCAAGAAATTTACCTTCCTATGTTTCACTCCTTAATGGATTCTTTTGTTGAAGAGATGACATTTTATTCTAGAGAAATGTCCTCATAATCTTATACAGCTTAATATTTTTTGAGGTGCAGAGATAGACCACAGGCATTTGGCTGGTTGGGTCTTCATTTTATGGATCTATATCACATACCACAAGATGGTTAGGCCCCTGGTTTCTAGCCATAAATACCATTAACTTCATTCAGTAATTGCAACAAAAACAAAGCAAAACGAACCCAAGCACATTCTCACACATTTCCAACCATCGTTTGATTGAGAGACCATTAGAGTTCTCTCAGTAAAGAAAGGATCCCTTTGCTTATATGCCCTCAAACAAACAACGATGCAGAAACCTTTGTAAATGGTCTTTCCTTCCTCACACCTAGAGAGCTCTTTATGGCCTGTACATTTTTAGCAGTGTTTCCAATCACGTGTGACTCGTACTGGTGCAAACTGGCCACTGGATGTAGTTTTAGTATCAGCCATCGCTCCCAAATTTCCATAGTGGGCCTTTGTCTCCTCTTCTTTCCTTAAACGTCTTGTGTATCTAATCATTACTTCATATTGCTTTCTGATTATCCTTCCATATAAATTGGGTGTCCTCCCTTCCTTCTTCGCTCCCTTCTTCCCGTCCTTTTTTTTTTTGCCATATGCAGGCCTCTCACTGTTGTGGCCTCTCCCGTTGCGGAGCACAGGCCCCAGACGCGCAGGCTCAGCGGCCATGGCCCACGGGCCCAGCCGCTCTGCAGCATGTGGGATCCTCCCGGCCCGGGGCACAAACCCATGTCCCTTGCATCGGCAGGTGGACTCTCAACCACTGCGCCACCAGGGAAGCCCCTCCCTTCCTTTTTTCCTTCCTCCCTTTACTTCCTTAATCCCTTCCCCAACGTGGTAGGCAATGTGTAATGATGACACTCCTTCTTGGAACTTAGGAAACACATATTAAATAAATACACGTGCACACACTCATATGTAAACACTTCTGAATTGGGGTGAGTTAGGATTAGAGTACCAGAGAGAGGGAACCAAGTGTCCAAATGAATTGAGGAAAAAAGAAGGTTGTTTCAGAATCTACAATGGGGCCAGTGGCTGCAGAGGACTGAGCAAGGTGTGATGAGATGGCAGAGGGATCCTGGAGGTGGGGTCCCCAGAGTTCTCTAGGCAATGTTAATATTAGTATTTCATCTCAGTGCCTGGAAAGAATTTCTGTCTTCTCCCCACTTATATGAACCCTTCACACATTTCAAAGCACAATTTTGGTCACTGCTATGGACAAAGATATCACCTGCAGGTCCTCTCCTTTGTCTAAATCCCGTAGCGTTCGTGGTCTGTGACACGTTTTATCTGTAAACTGTGTTGTGCAGGTTCGTTGTTAGCGTATCTCACTTACCTACATGTCCTGTCGTCCTAGGTGGGGAAACTGAAGGATTTACTGCCAGCTGTGAGAAAGAGAGCCTGGGGAGGAGGAGAGGAGGGCTTGGCTGAGGTCCACACTAACCCTGTCACAGGACCCTCGGATCAGGGGAAGCTCCCAAGACTTCTCAGTTGGAGCACAGGAGGCCCCTGGATGTCCGTGCTGGTCCACGGGCACCAGGGACAGGGCACATCCAAGGTTTTCCCAGGCCAGAGGCTGTTTTCAGAGGGGAGGAGCTGTGATCTGAGAGCAGTCAATACGCAGAGGGCCCGGTGGTTCCCTGCCCGGACAGTGTCTCAGGGAGGCTGTGTTCTCCACTAGCCTCCACTGTTAGGATCCTGATTAGTGCACGGCTACTAAGTTTGTAATTTTGAAGTTTCTCACTTAATGTGCAAAGTTAAGTTACTTGCAGTTATGCAGTAAATGAGCACAAATGTTGACATTCAAAGAACATTTCATGCTAAGGGATCATTTCTATATTAATTTTATGTTATCATAATTATTTAATATAATTAAACATTCATACATATTAAGTTACATACAATATATATTTATATACTTTTATTTAATATCTTTATATACTTATATATTATATGATCTAATATATATTATATAAGCTTGTTATATTTTATTGTATTACATATTTTTATCTTGTCCTGTATTTTTCTTGGTATGATATATTTACACTATTATACACTATTATATATCCTCTATTTTTAAGTGATCCTCAGTTTTATCTGTAAAATTTTGTATTATCCTACAAGACCCTGTTTAAATCCAATTAGAGTTAACTGGCCTTTCCTCCTTATTGCCCATCTTCTATTCTCTTTGTTCTGACTCTCCTCAGCCTCTTCCTTCTGTACTGTGTGCATTTTACAAGTTCAAATCCCATCACCCCAGTTTACTCGCTGAATGATCTTGGACAATTTACTTAATGTCTCTATGTGTCAGTTCCTGTGTCTAACATGGGATGATAATAGCACCCACTTCAAGTGGTTTGTGAGGAAAAGAGGTCATTACTTGTGAGTCACCTGGAAGCATGTCCTGCCCTGAGTGATCAGCTAAGACCTTGACTTAACATTTATCTTTGAATTCCCCTTGGGGCTGAACCAGCACTTTCCAGAGAATAGTCTCTTAGCGTGTTGGATGAGCGGATTTGTCTTGTCTTTTCCTTCCTTGGTCCAGAATCCCTGCCCTTGGCAGACTCCATCCAAACCCTGTTTTTGAGGACATAGCTCAGTCCCTTCTCTGCACTGCCTCCCCTACCTCTTTCTGCTCTCACTCATTTGTCTCCTCCCCACTGTGACAGTGTGTAGGCGGAATGCCCCACACAATTTAGCACTCAATTACATGCTGTCTTATAGTCACATTTGTGTCATGCATTATAATCATCTTCTTAAATACATTGTTAACTCCTTGAGGAGATCATATTGTAAGCTATTAAAACTGTCACAAAGCTTAGCTCAACTTTGAATGCAGGGTAAGCCTCAGGAGAAATGTTGAGGGTTCTTCTACACATTCAGTATGGATTGAGCATGTACTAAAGGTGGTACACTGTTGAAGTAGTGACTTAGCGGACCAGATGCTCCATAGGGATGCTTACATACAAATCTCACTGAGGAAAAATTTTATTGCAATAAACACAGAGGATATATTATCAAAAAGCATTGCAGGAGGTATAAGGCTGGGGATGAACAGGGAACCTTCTCAAATCTTGTCAAATCTTCACAGAAGCTGTAGTTGGATGAAGGGTGAGGGTCCAGCTTCTGTCCCTAGGGAGGTCTGCTAGGTTTTGGAAGTCTAAGGCTGTTACATTCCACTATTACACAGTTGCATCCGTGTAAGTTGTCTGGATGTACCCTGTGTAGCCTTTCTGGTTAGTGCTACCTTGAAGAGGTAGCATGTAATGAGGACAGAGGATTTACCTGCATGTTTTCCTTCCTTCTGGTGCATTCGGGCTCCACAGCTGTCAGAGGTCAGGAGGGAGAGGGCAGTCGCTCTGGCAGAGCCTTGCCTGACTCTGCTGAGTGCCAGAGAGTGAAGGATGTTTTAGAGATAATATGTGTGCACCACAGTAGTGCAGCACAAGCCTGGATACCCTAAGGGAGCACTGGTGCATTGAAAAACCTTTTCTCTACAGAAGGCTGAAATATTGGAAACAGAAAACATAGGCAATGATCCCCAGGCTCAAGAAATGATAGTAAGCATGCCAGGGTTTTAGTGATACTTTATATGTACACTTTCTTGATGCACTTCCAATGCAGTTTTTTAAAATACGTAAATGTATTTTCATCCTTAGTGCCTGGCCCTTATATCATGGATACACTGGGTAAAAGGCACTATAAGCCATATTAGAAAAAAATATGTAGTAAATGAAGTGTGCTTTAGAATGCCATATCTTATTTTTAATGCTAATTACAAAACATTTCATTATGACAGGTTGAACTGCATTTCATTAAATTACATGGAAAAGTTTGAGTAGAGAAGGTTTGGTTTGTTGATCTGTAAAATTCATTGTTGTATTTAAGCATTAATTGAGTGATATATTTAAGAGAGATATAATTGAGTTAAAGTTTAACACACTGTTAGTTGAATTTTATCTATGTAATTTTAACTGGAATGTGTGCTTTCTGATATAAATATGTTTCTCACTTAACAGAGAAATATTTGAATCACTGTTTCTAAAAAAAAATCAGGAACATTTTACTTTAAAAGTGTAGGGTTTTTTTCCAGATAGTATTTATACACATAAAAGTTACCTTTAAATATAACTCTAAAGATTAATGTATATTTAGTTTTGAGGATTCCAAACCAAAGTAGTTGAAATTACTTTATGATTTTATTTGAGTGTGGAAATTATTTGGAATGCACTGTATCTCTACAGTTTTACTCTAAACATCACCTCCTGTTATTTAGGAGTAATATTTATCATTGTTAACTACAATCTAACAGAAACAATTTACAGTGATCATTGGAGTTTGGATAATTGTGATAGTACAGTTTTAGTAAAGTCAACTTCAGCAAAGAATATATTAATATATCTTATTATATTAATAATATATATATTAATATATTATATTAATATATCTTATTAATGTATGTTCTACCATATTCTACACATAGGTGCCCATGCGAGAAGCAGCTGGAAGGAAAAACAGCACTTCCTCTTGTATTTTACTGATATTCATGGGGAAATGAATGTATTAAAATGGAACTGCAAGTATTTGATAGGTTGAAGGAAAAGAGGGAGCCTACGTGTTGATAGTGATTCCGCTTCATCCCATCTCATTCAAATGCTCTTAAAGCTCATTATGCCTGTTTTTAGTCCCTGAATTACAATTCAGCTGCTCTGAGGACTCAGTAATTGGCACCAACATAGTATTACCTTTCGAACAGTATTCATCTTTATGCACACCTTGCCATTATCGTGTTCATCTACGGAAACTTTCAATCAAACTTTGAGTCTCAGCATATTGGGTCTTAGGTTCAAATTTTGAATCTCCCTTTGTTCGCCTCTCGATAAATCTTTAGTATGGCATCTTCCGTCCAAATCCCAGTGGGTGTTCTGTAGCAGTGCTGTCTCTCTTTGACCTAAATTATTTTCTCTGGTTTGCTGCCCCAGTGATGAAATTCTGCCCTTTTGCCTTCTGCATAGTCTATAGTGTTGGGAAAGGTTATATTTTGTCCCTTGTTATTATATCAACACTTTCCAGTTGGAGTCAAACTTTCAGTGACTTCTCTAAATGAGCATAAACATGGATTTTTTTCTGCCACTCTCTGTGTGACATCATTAAGCATTCTCTGTGGAAACTGTTGATCAATATTTTACTCATTTACCATTTCACATCTTTTGTGAAATTTAGCAGTTAACAACAGCTCCGACATGGGTCAGCTAGTCCTGTGAGACAGGAGAGTATTTTTGTTAACTGATCTAGTTAGATTGAAACTGGTGTCTGTTTTTCAAACTCTGAAACACTTTAACATTCTGCTAGAAACTGGAGTGATTGTCATCCTCCTTTGCCAACACCTCTCACAGTCCATCCATTGAATATTGGACAATAGGTCAGTCCTGGAATAAGCCTGGGATACACTGGGTTAATTGTAAACACATTTCCCTGCAGCAGGGCTTATCAGAAACTTTAGCGCATCACCAATTGCCGAGAAGTGAATTTTGTATAAAGAGTTCCCGTAAATTGGTTGCCAAGGATTTGTTTTCATAGATCTCTAAGAATAGAAGACAAGGATTATGACATAAAGGGAAGACAGGTGGATATTTCTAAACTGTTTATGGCTATAGATAAAAGCCACAGCAAGTCCTCTGTATTTATATAACTGTACTGAAAATTTCAGAGATTATTTTGTGTGGGTTAAGGACTTCAGCTTCACGATTTTAAGATAAACTCAAAGATGACAGAGTATCAGGGGAGATCTAGTACCTCTAATTCATCACGTTCACCTGCTTGAAATATGACATTGATCTCAGGTTTTTAATTAGGGTCATGAAATAGCATAAGCAGGGATGGATTTTTACAAAGATGTTTGTTTTCTAGGCCCTAACATACTATATAGAATGCAAATTAAAAATCTCGACAATAGGGACTTCCCTGGTGGGCCAGTGGTTAAGAATCCGCCTTCCAATGCAGGGGCCATGGGTTCAATCCCTGGTTGAGCAACTAAGATCCCACATGTCGTGGGGCAACTAAGCCCTTGCACCGCAACTAGAGAGAAGCCCACGTGCCGCAATGGAAGGATCCCACGTGCTGCAGCTAAGACCCGATGCAGCCATAAATAAATAAATAAATAAATAAATATTTTTTAAAAGAAATGGGAGGAAGACTTATTTAAAAAAATCTTGACAATGGAACAAAATACTAACTTGATCTAGATTTGTTGAAATGTTGACTTTGAAAGGATTTTAGTTTTTTTCTGTTTTCAACTTGAGGGGGGAATTGGTGTGCAAAATATGCATATTGTAGAAAAGTAAGCAAATAGGATATGTTAACCATTTAGGTATAGGACATACAGAGAAACTAGAAGTAAAAAAAAATTCATGTGCCTTAATATTCAGGTTCAAGTTAATTTTATATCTCATTTCACATAATCATCCAAACCAATTCTGCTCATTCTAGGTGACATATAGTTCTAGGTAAACATAAAGATTTCACTTTTTCAATCTTTGGATAGAATTAGAAAAAAGTTAACTTTGGGAACAAATACGAGTTTTTTCCCAGAATTGTGATATTTACTGGTTGGAAGCATATGCGTTCCTAATGAACATTAATGCATGTTGACAAATCAAGATGTGAGTGTCAAGTCGTGGGTATATTTCTGTGATATTTTTAAATCCAAACTCCACACGTTGTTGGAGGCTGCTTGGAAGTGCTGGCTGGGGACGTCATTTTTGTTCCTGGAAATGTTGCATGATAATGTCATAGGCTTTGGCAGGAAAAAAACTTTCATAAAGCACATGTCAAGGTGAGGAGATGGGGCTCATCCTTTTTCATTCCAGGTTAAGAAAGTATTTAAAACCACCCTTAAAGAAATGAATTTTCAAACTAATTACACAATTATTTTAACTTCTGCGAAAACGTCAAGCTGTTTGAACAGTATCTTATTCATAGACATCATACTGCTTATCCAAGAAGCTCACTTATTAAGGTGGCTTCATAGGATCTCTACGTGGGGACATTCTGTTATCTTCTAGGAGTGCTTATATACCCTTGTATATAATTACAATTGCTGTATGTGAAATTTTTTCTTTTTTTTACTTTTCCCTTAATTTAGTAATTCCCCACAAACCTTCAAAAAGGTCCATTTTATTGAAATTTTGTATTGTTATTCCAGATATTTGTGAGGCTGAGGGCAAGAGTACAGATGCAAATCCACATAGTATATATCTGATTATTTGTCTTGTAACCTGAGCTAACAGTTGTCCTATAAGGTATGTTCTAACCTCCGACCTAAACTTGGCACATCAGGGTAGTGCTGTTTAGGGTCCTTGGTCTCCCTCCCATTCTGCCTCTTCACTTGTCACCTTCATTTATTTCATCTGCACATACCACACACTTGCACTCACACGTGTGCACACATGTGCACAAATGCACATTCATGCACACATGCTTACATCAATAACATGAGTTGCAAATAATTTATCTGAGGTTCTCATTCATCTTTTGACTTTGCTCAAAGTGGTTTCTTTCCTATATGGAAATTATGGATTTTTAATATAGCTGGACTACCAGTATTCTTTCTTGCCTTTTCAGTATTTTGCTAGTCTTAAAAAGTCTTTTTTTATGTTTCGATTATTAATATCTCAAGTATCTCTCCAGTGTTGTATTCGTGGTTTTGTATTTGCAGGAATCATTTCTTCCATCTGGAGTTAATTTGCTATCAGGTGTGGGGTGTTGCTCCATGTAGCAGAAAAGGCATTATGTGTATACTTCCCCAAATTCATTTTGTGTCTAGTCACAGGGGCAAACAGCCACTTGCATTGTCTCTGTAGCTAAATCGGGCCATGAGATAGAGTTCTCCCAATGGGGTGTGGTTAGTGTGTTAGTGCTGATCTGCAAGGAATGAATACCTGTGCAGTTTTTTATTTTTTTGGCTGCATCATGTCTTAGTTGCAGCACGCGGGATCTTAGTTGTGGGCGCGTGGGCTTCTCTCTAGTTGCGGCATGCGGGTTTTTTCTCTCTCTGGTTGAGGTGTGTGAGCTCAGTAGTTGTAGCACATGGGCTTAGTTGCCCTGTGACATGTGGGATCTTAGTTCCCTGACTAGGGATTGAACCCATGTCCTCTGCATTGGGAAGGCAGATTCTTTACCACTGGACCACCAGGGAAGTCCCTATCCGTGCAGTTTTAAACCTTCCTGAATATTTATGTAGACAGGTAAAACACATATGTTTTATTTCAATTAAATGTATTTATGTAACTAGTGATAAATTATTGACTATTGAATACTCAGTTATTAAATGAGGGATGTATATTGAAATAGTCTGTAGATTTTAAAAATATCCTACAATAATTACCTGCTGTTTCTGCTGTTGTCTTTCTTATAGTTATAAATGATCTTAATGAGATGGCTCCCATTCCATTCCATTATTACACTTGGGGTTATATAAGTGGAGGTTAGTGAAAAATAAGTTGGGAAATTATTATATTTGCATATAATTACTTTTTCACCAACCAGGTACATTCTCTTGGTGTACATGAGTTTTCCTCCTAGTTTGTAACCCCTTCATGTTTTTTTTCCAACAGACGCATATACAGCTGTTGATACACAGAAAAAAAACATAAAAAGGTCAAAATACTTACTTGGACCTTGGGCTACTGTCTGTTCCTCTGGTTTTGACCTGTGCCTTTCAGGTCAGATTTATTCAGATACCTGACTCTGGACACCTGAGTGACAGCTTTCAACTCTTGCAGCTTTGCCCCAATAAAATGAAGATCAACACAGATACAATTGTGGGCAGAAATTTTAGTTCTTAGTTGTTACTACAACTTCCTTTATGTCATTCTATTACCAATTGACTGAGATCAGTCCACACTAATAAGTCACAGGAGACATCTTATGAAATAATCTGGATATATTAACGACTTAATAAATAAACTTAAAAGCAACTAGAGTATCCCTCTTTTCAGGCATGCCTTCATTTTTCTAATGGAAGCTTTATTTGCAGGTTTATAATTGCAATGAGTTGGCTTTAATTAATAGAATAAATTTTAATGTAATTAATAAGCTGGATTCTTACTGGCACTCTCAGGTGATTATGTACTTTGAGTTGTAAAGAGGCAATTTGCATGTTATTAAAATAATCAGGAGGACTTTAACATTAGAAGTAAGGTAACATTTAATTTTAGCTCACTTAAATCATTTTGTTAGTTTCAGCAAGATGAGTGCAGCTGCTCATATGCTTTATTAAGAAGTTATGGCAGTGCAACCGTGACTTTTTCACTTGGACTCTGTGAGGGGAACCAGTGCACATCCTGGGCAGGATCATGTTTCTCTTCACTGTTTACACAGCTCTGAATTGAACTTCTCTTTGCACATTTGTCCTCTTTCCCAAGTTGTCCTCCAGAGTTCTTTGTTTTTAAAAATCACAATATGAACATGTACTGGTAGAAGACAGGCATGAACTGCTGTGATCAAATGCCTTGCTCAGAGGCGACCTTGAAAAACAAGTGAGAAGCAGTTCTTGCAGTGAGCAGAGCTGTCAGTAGTATCTCTGGCCCCCAACTTTGTGTGTCGGGGGGAAATTCATCTGCAGGAAGAATGTATGTGGGCTCCAAGGCAGCCAGGCATTGTCTGGCTAGGTGGTCAGGGGTCTGGACAGATAAAATTTACAAGATTGAGGACAGTGAGTTCTGGAAGAAAAGCATGTAGATAGAACTGTGGGAATGAGCCCAAAACGTTGGTGTTTTGTCATTGCATGAATCCCCACCCTGCAGGAAATGTGGATGGATGGTCCACATGGTGGGGGGGTCAGTCAGGCTCATTCATGGCCACCCCAAGGTGGTGCCTGGACCTGTGACGAAGTTGTCATGGCAACAGCAGTGGAGGCCATCTGTGGCCCAGCGGCATGGGTCCCCTTACCAAGGCACATTTGTGCTATGGCCTTTATTGAACTCTAACCTATCAGGAGCAGAGACCAACATTGAGAGCCCTCCTGTGATGGGTAGAATCCCACTGTGTGACCAACAAGCCACCTGATGGATATTGCTTACATTGGCTCCACTCCACCACGGCGGGGACAGTTATCTACCAGGGGTATGAGTTTGCTTGATATGTCCACTGTGCCTTAAGCAGCACCACTGTCTGTGGGCTGTTAGAGTTATGATTATGACATTTATGATTATGGGGTTTGGCATAACGTCCCTTTTGACCAAGGGATGCATTTACAGCAGGAATTGAGCCACAGGTTCTACTGGCCCTACCATGTGCTACACCACCCAGGACCTCTCTGCCTAATAGAAGGTTGGAATGGCCTTTAAAGGTGCAGCCCTTGTAGGGTCTGAGCACTGTCTTTCAAGGTTTGGCATAACCTCTGGAATACACAGGTCTGCAAACTTGGAGGGGAGGGGGCAGGAGTCTGTAGGATGGTCAGTCAGGTGCAGGCAGGGAATGGGACAGAAGAAGAAACAAAGTTTACATAGTCATGGGTCCTGAAGACAAGAAGTAGGAGGCACGGCTGCCACGCAGGGCCACGTGAGGAAGCACGGGACTGGTCCGGAGGTGGAAGACAGGAAGGAGGGGAGAGCCGCAGCCTTGGCCTTTCCTAAGGTTTTGGCAGGAAACAGAAGGCAAAGCAGGTGAACAGCTTAGGGCTGGCCAGCTTGAATAATTTGGGGGCTTTGGGCTATAGGCGTGGTCCCTGGTTGTCTGGCCCCTGGTCCTAGATGATGCAGGCAGAGGAGAAGTGCCACCCCGGGGTGCAGGGGCTGGGAGAGGAGGTTTGGCTCTGGGTTGGCTGGTCTGCGTTTCAAAGGCTCCTCCCACTGGGCCCTTTGCCATCTCTAAGAACTGGTTCATCCCAGGAGGGCAGTCTCCCCAGCCAGGAAGGTTCTTCAGGATGTCAAAACATTTTTAAGTTGTGTTTTTACCAGCACGTAATATTTATTGTTCCATATTTTATGTAAAGTGCTGTATATAATTTTTACAAGGCATAAATAATAGTTACTAAGGCACATGTTTCACAAAATCATTTTGTAGTATTTGCTTATGTCAATTTAGTATATAAAAATGTAACTTTGCTAAAATCTGACTTTCAAAATGGATACAACCCTAAAATTCTTGAGACTTTAAATAGATTAAAATATTCCCTTGGCTTATTCTGCATGATCGTCATGTGGAGACAACTGCTCCTACTGTGTCTGATTGAAGGAGTTGGTGAAGTCTTTCAGATGGTTCTGCTGCAAAGATCTGTGAACAATTAAGATGATTTTAGCCAGTTTATCCACAGAGTAATACCTTTCTAGAACTTATATATCAGGCATAGTTTTAGAACAGTAAGATAATTTTCAAAAATCAATTCCCAGCATGAAACAGCAGCCTGCAAGTATTTAAGTGCCATTTGTTACATGAATAGTAACTGTCTTAAAGTGGGCTGTAAAATAACAGAATTCTAGTTCACAAAATAAGAGATTTTATGAAGGAGTCATGGGCAAGTATCCCTACTGGTAAGAGGAGCACAGAAAGTTCTGAGACCCTGTGTTTGTTTAACAATTTAGCATCTGGTTTATACTATCCTTCTGTTTTTAATTTTTTATTACAATATAGTTGATTTACAATATTAGCTTCAGGTGTACATAATTTTTATAACTTATACTACACTTAAATTTATTAGAAACTAATGGCTATATTCCCTGTGTCATACAATATATCCTTGTTGCTTATCTTTTTTATACATAATAGTTTGTACCTATTAATCTCTTACCCCTATCTTGCCCCTCTCCCTTTTCCTTTCCCCTGTAACCACTAGTGTGTTCTCTATGTCTGAGACTGTTTCTGTTTTGTTATATTCATTCATTTGTTTTATTTTTTAGATCCCACATATAAGTGATTAGATACAGTATTTGTTCTTCTCTTTCTGTCTCATTTCACTAAGCATAGTACCCTAAAGGTCCATCCATGTTGTTGCAAAAGGGAAAATTTCATTCTTTTTTTGTATATATATGACACATCTTCTTTATCGATTCATCTGTTGATGGACGCTTTGGTTGCTTCCATGCCTTGGCTATAGTAAAAATGCTGCTATGAACACTGGGGTGTGGGGTGTATGTATGTTTTCAAATTAGTGTTTTTGTTTTCTTCAGATACATACCCAGGAGTGGAATTGCTGGGTCATAGGGTAGTTTTATTTTTAGTTTTTTGAGGAACTTATGTAAGGTTTTTCATCCTATTTTAATAGCACCTTCAATTTAAACTCAGGAGAATAGTAGCCTATGATTGGAGCATCTTTCTAGCAGTTGTTGAATTGAATTCAATCTCCTCTGACTCCACCATTAAACGTCAGTTTCTGAGGGTTTGTTTCAGGCACTCAGCCCACTGCCCTCCCTCATGGACTGCCCCCTCCTGTCTGCCATCCACTGAGTGATCACAGTGAAAAGAGAAAGAAAGCCAAGTGTCTATTACACCACACTATTTAGAAAGCCTGATAAAATGTTTTATTGTAAAACGGAATAGAATTTACTACAACATGAAATCGGATTGCCTGTGGATTGTGGATTTTACAGTCATTTAGGGTACCCTCAGTAGGGGGAGCCCATCCATATGAAGTGAGGGTTTTCTGATGAAGAGGCTCACTCTAAACTCGTGTGTGAGTCCCAGACCACATACTCTACTCAGAAGCTGTGGCTCAGCCTGTCTAATAGGCACCTTTCCTGCAGGCTACGTCCTACCTAGCTTCTCACCATCAGTTCCCAGGAAAATCCACCTCCTGTCTCAGATACTTACTTTAATATACATTCATATTAAATAATCCTTATTCAAAATCAACCAAGTTTTTTCTTTTCTTTTTTCATTTTTTTCATGATCATGGGGTGTTCTAGGCACATGGTAAGTAACCCCTTTCTCCACCTAACATATTTAACTTCAAGGAAGAGTTCAGGGAATCTTTCCTAAGTGACCTCCTCCAGGGACCCGCTGGCTGGCTCTCACCATGTGCCCCACCAGGATGTAGGGCCCCAGCAGCAGGCGAGTCTGTGTCACGCATCCCCTGGAGGGGCATCTGGCATGTGGCAGAGGCCCAGGTTGTGGAATCAGCAAGTGAGCGCCCTTCCTGAGGCTCGTTGCCTCACGTACTATTACACATGGCAAGGGTTTGTTGTTATTTTCACACAGGGCTCTCCACCAGGGTTGTAGAGTTCCCTGAAGAGAGAAAGTCATTTTGTTCATCTATATATCCGCGGTCCCTATGATGAGTCTGACATTCTTCCCAAAGGATGGATCAGTTAATGAAAATTGAATTCAAGCCAGTTTTGGTGCAGGTTTATTTATGGATTCAGCAAGTGCTCATGGATTTATGAAGCTGATTGTACATTTGCTGTAGAGATGAAATTAGACTAGTAGAAAAATAAAAAACTCAAAAGCTAAGCTTTTGGCTGTTAAGAATTATTTCCTATGTTTGATATCCCTCTATAATGTTCTCGGCTAAGTGTTGGCCACCCTAGAAACCCCTGTAGGAGTCCAAGATATGGTGATCGTAGCCAGTGAACTGGTTCTAGTGCTTTCTGATGATAGACTTTCCTTTCCAATTTAGTCTAACAAGTCATTGCTGGAAATTCACCCAAGGTAGTGTCAGGACATTAGCAATGTGAATGTTACAAAAAGGAAAGACATATTTACTGGAAAGAAGGCCACCACCATGCCACAACAAAATAGTACCCCAGCTGGTGCCTAAAAATGTGATCCCGTTGTTTTAGCTGGGCATGATTAAGAGAGTTGCTTATCCCTCCTGACCTGGGCAGGATTTGTGCCCCGATGGCAGAGAGCTTGCTGCACCTCAGGCAGAAGAAGGATGCTGAGACTGAGAACATAGTAAATCCTGAACCCCAAGCAAAGATTCTGCAACAAAATTGAGTTGTTTTGTATTGAAATGATTTTTCCCTCATTATAGTAAACTGAGCACAATGGATAAAAGTGTAATTAAACAATTCAGTGATTCTTTCTAGAGCGCCTGCTATGTGTGACGCTCTGCAAACCGTGGATTGTAGTAAAACTTATAACCAAACATGCATTCCTGGACCTTTGCCTGTGAATTTGGGAACAGTTTGATCTGATAAGGCATGAAGGGATGGCAAAGAGCCCGCTCTAAACCACAGATCATGTAATTAGAGTGAAGCTTTTCTCTGGGCTGAAAAGTAATTATTGGCAGGTGCACATACCACAGGCAATGCCAAAATGCATAATGTTGAAGAATTATTATTTTTGTTATCACAACTTCCCTCGGTAATTCTAACTGTCAAGTTTTACTGATTGATTATACAAAAATAGATAATAATACAGACGTGTTGAATTGTGCCCCTGGATAATTGCATTGTCATATTAAACTATTGAAACACTGAGTTATTATTTGCAAGTCTTCACAGACACAGAAAGATAAGCCCATCATAGAACCTGAACTGAGGCAGGCTGTCATCCATACACATTGAGTCACTACGTGCTGCTGTAGGTGAGGCTGACTTTGTGTGTCCATAGATAGACACACTTCAGGGTGCCGACCAAGCAGGGCATGCACGTCTCTGAAACCTCACAGTCAAGTGCACTCTAGAACATGGAAAATATATCCGGACATAGAACATAAGGAAAACTGAAGATCATGTTTACATTAAAAAGTATTGTTGCGGGCTTCCCTGGTGGCTCAGTGGTTGAGAGTCCGCCTGCCGATGCAGGGGACACGGGTTCGTGCCCTGGTCCGGGAAGATCCCACATGCCGCGGAGCGGCTGGGCCCGTGAGCCATGGTCGCTGAGCCTGTGCGTCCAGAGCCTGTGCTCCGCAACGGGAGATGCCACAACAGTGAGAGGCCCGCCAAAAAAAACCAAAAAAACAAAAAGTATTGTTTCTATGCAAATTGTGTTTTATAGACTCCAAAGAGATTGAACTTCATTGAATTTGAACAGGCTCATTTAAAAAAATAACTTCCTTCATTTGTTCAAAATATTTATTAGAAATGATGTAAGCAGTGTGCTGTGCATGCAGAAATATTTTGTTGTGAACTGTCAAAATAGACTAGTGTATTTTTTCTTGCTTTTTAGTATTTTCTTACTGAAGGCTCTCCAACTCTGTGTGTGTGTGTGTGTGTGTGTGTGCGTGCGTGTGGGGGGGGGGGGTCTGTGTGTCTGTGTGACCCAGAATCCTGTGGTATAAATATTTAGACGTGAAATTGCCTACTAAACATTTCTGCACCGGCAGGAGCCTTCAGGAATGGAGGAAGGTTTCAGTCAACTATCTTGATATCTTGAGTTGTCTTCCATGCTTGGTGATGGGATTTCACCTGGAGAACAGGGCTGGAGCCAGAAGTCTTAGAAGGCTTTTTTTCCTTGTGCACGGGACTATGAGGTAACGAATGTTGTACAGCAGGCTTCCAGAACTCACTCATCTGGCACAACTGAGACTGTGTCCCTTGAACATCAACTCCCCATTTCCCCCTCTGCCAGCCCCTGGAAACAATGATTCTACTCTCTGTTTCTATGGGTTTGACTATTTTATCTTGCTCGTTCAAGTGGAATCATGCAGGATTTACCTTCAGTAACTGGCTTATTTATTTCACCGAGCATAATGTCCTCCACGTTTATCCATGTCCTCACATGTGGTAGAATTTCCTTCTTCCTTTTGAGGCTGATTAATAGTCCATTGTGTGAAAGGGGAGGGATAAATTAGGAGTTTGGGATTATCAGATACAAACTACTATATAAACAACAAGGTCCTACTGTATAGCACAGGGAACTGTATTCAGTATCTTGTAAAACTACAATGAAAAGAATCTGAGATATATATATATGGTTCTAGTGGCTATATATATATATATATATATATATATATATATAGCGAGCAAGAGAAAGAGAACTGAGTCACTTTGCTGTACACCAGAAACTAACACAACATTGTAAAACTATACTTCAATAAAAAAGTAGTCCACTGTGTATGTTAACACATTTTCTTCATCAGTTCATCCATCCATTAAGAATTTGGGTTGTTTTTGTATCTCAGCTATTGTGAATAATGCTGCAGTGAACAAAGGGGTGCAGATGTCTCTTTGAGATGCTTATTTCAATTCTTTAGATACGTGCCTGGAAGTAGGATTGCTGGATCATATGGTAGTTTATTTTTAATATTTGGGGAAATCATACCATTTTCCATAGCAGCTGTAGCATTTTATAGTCTGATAAACAGTGCGCAAGGGTTCCAGTTACTTCACTTGGCTATCTTTGGGTTTTGTCCATGTTTCACTGTTAAATTGGTGTTTCTGGTAGGCACAAGGCCAGGGCTTCCTACTCTAGCATCCTGTGGATGCCAGTCTCCCCTTCGTCTGTCTCCTTTGTGATGGGTCTAGAGCTTCGCAGCCTGAATGCAGGGAAAGAACAAAGTATTGGGAGCCTTACTCTGGGTATTTCCTTAAATCGTCTGACTGAGATATGTTTTACTGCTGTAACTTATGTTTTCCAGATTACTTGGATTATATAAAAATATATTTGTCCACCAGTCTAAATATTATTATTTGTTCTTGAAACAAAAGCAAGTAAATGATATGTCTAAATGCTTCAGAAGTTGTTTCTTTTTAAATTGGCCCATCTTGAATAACATATGTGTGTATAATCTTTATTAAGCGAGATCTAGGAAGTAACATTTTTATGGTGCCTTCGCATATTGGTGTTTTCCAAATAGGAAAAATTTATGTTGTCATAATATATTTCTTTTGGATTGGGAGATACTTCTCCTTAGAAAATACATGATCAGCACTCTGTTTACTTTAGACTAGAAGCCAAATAAATGTTTTGAATGAATACGTGAGTGGTAGGAAAATCAATGATTATTATTTACGTGTCTGGTACAAAAATTTACAAACACATATACATATAAACAATAGTCAGGCTTAGGAAAATTCCTAAGTATGCATTTGATATCAAAATCTCTAATGAGGAATATGGCTTTGTAAAATCAAATATATGGAAATATAGTTTAAAAATTATAAATCAAAAATTGTTTCTTGGTATGCATACCCTGGGAAGACTATAAACTCATCTTATTTAGCTTTAATTTATTTCATTTCTTAATTAGTGTTAATTTCCTTTAAAACAACTTATTTATAGTATAATAATGGTTGACTCACACACTTCTACCCCCTGGCTGCCCAAAATCCTTTGAAGTATCAAAAATCTTACTTTTAAAGGCATAAAATGTCAACCACACTGGTAATAAAGTATGGGGCTTCCCTGGTGGCACAGTGGTTGAGAGTCCGCCTGCCGATGCAGGGGACACAGGTTCGTGCCCCGGTCTGGGAAGATCCCACATGCCGCGGAGTGGCTGCGCCCGTGAGCCATGGCTGCTGAGCCTGCGCGTCCGGAGCCTGGGCTCCACAACAGGAGAGGCCACAACAGTGAGAGGCCCGCGTAGTGCAAAAAAAAAAAAAAAAAAGAAAGAAAAGAAAGTATGGCATTAGCAGGTCTTATACTTCACTTATGTACAAAAACTACACAATTATGTATGTTTATATATAAGTGTGAATGCATCGAAAAGTTAAGTTAAAAAAACCACATCAAACAGTTAACAGTGCTTACTTCTAGAGAATGGGGTGTGGAGTTGTGGGGTGAAGAACAATTTTCACATTATTTTCTCTGTTTTGATTCGTTTGATTTTTTTCCCCAGTGAGACTATATGAACAGATACTTTTGTAATTTAGAAAAACAAGGACACATGTATTTGAAACCTTTCTTTGGTATAGTCCTTTAGGACTGCTTCTATCACATGTAAAATGTATGGTTGTAATGCATAAGGCTTCAGGAGAAAAGGTAGATAGTAATTTAATGCCCAGGTGTCTCTGTTCACCACATCAAGCCTCTTTACCCCATTACCACTAGAAGTCATCCATTTCCTCCGGCATGGAGGGGCTACTTAAGTTTCAGATGTTTCCAACTTTGCCTGTGTTTGTGTATTAAGGTATAATTTAATATTATAAAAGTCAAGATTAGCAAAATATGAATTATTCACAAATGGTGGGAAAAGATTTGAGATGTTTTAAAATAAAATAATACAGGCTGTAGGATGGCTTATCACTATGGCTCTGCAGCCAGGCTGAGCAATGACCCAACAGGTGGAGTCAAAGTCCAGTTGGGTCGTCCACAGTGGACCCATTCCAGAGCCACCATTCTTGGTCCTCTCCTCTTTATCATTTTACAGATATTTAATTGAAGGATAGAGGTCCTTATTGTTTAACCTGTGGATGAGGTTATATTTAAAGAACTAGTAAGCATACTGACGGCAGAATAAGTGTTCAAAAAGGTTTTGCCAGTCTAGTTCAATGAGCTTAATGCAATTTTAGTTTAATATTTTATAGAAATAATACACTATAACATTAGATATTTAAAAATATTAAAATGTGATCGTATAACCAAAGAGTTCAGAGAAGATCTTTAAGGATGGTAGGAGACTTTAAGACATCCCATGCACACAAACATCACACCAAGAATTGAAAAATGTGTGGATTATTTTGCTTGCATAAGAGAAGGTGTTGAGTTCTACGACAGCTATCTCATATAGACTGTGTCATAAACTAGCAATAGATTTTATTTCACGTCTTTCCACAGGGGGAGGATAATTCATAGTCAGCATGTACAAGCTTATATGAAGCAAAGCTTTTTAATACATACAGTCTAGAGATGAGACATGACCCCTTGGCCAACTTAGCAGGGATGCATGCTCTTTATAGATAGGATTTAAACACTTAGTCATTACTCTTTTTTTTTTTTTTTTTTAACATCTTTATTGGGGTATAATTGCTTTACAATGGTGTGTTAGTTTCTGCTTTATAACAAAGTGAATCAGTCATACATAAACATATGTTCCCATATGTCTTCTCTGTTGCGTCTCCCTCCCTCCCACCCTCCCCATCCCACCCTTCCAGGCTGTCACAAAGCACCGAGCCAATATCCCTGTGCCATGCGGCTGCTTCCCACTAGCTATCTACCTTACTGCGTTTGTTAGTGTGTATATGCCCATGACTCTCTCTCGCCCTGTCACAGCTCACCCTTCCCCCTCCCCATAACCTCAAGTCCGTTCTCTAAGAGGTCTGCGTCTTTATTCCTGCTTTACCCCTAGGTTCTTCATGACATTTTTTTCTTAAATTCCATATATATGTGTTAGCATACGGTATTTGTCTTTTTCTTTCTGACTTACTTCACTCTGTATGACAGACTCTAGGTCTATCCACCTCATTACAAATAGCTCAATTTTGTTTCTTTTTATGGCTGAGTAATATTCCATTGTATATATGTGCCACATCTTCTTTATCCATTCATCCGATGACGGGCACTTAGGTTGTTTCCATCTCCGGGCTATTGTAAATAGAGCTGCAATGAACATTTTGGTACATGACTCTTTTTGAATTTTGGTTTTCTCAGGGTATATGCCCAGTAGTGGGATTGCTGGGTCATATGGTAGTTCTATTTGTAGTTTTTTAAGGAACCTCCATACTGTTCTCCATAGTGGCTGAACCAATTCACATTCCCACCAGCAGTGCAAGAGTGTTCCCTTTTCTCCACACCCTCTCCAGCATTTATTGTTTCTAGATTTTTTGATGATGGCCATTCTGACTGGTGTGAGATGATATCTCATTGTAGTTTTGATTTGCATTTCTCTAATGATTAATGATGTTGAGCATTCTTTCATGTGTTTGTTGGCAGTCTGTATATCTTCTTTGGAGAAATGTCTATTTAGGTCTTCTGCCCATTTTTGGATTGGGTTGTTTGTTTTCTTGTTATTGAGCTGCATGAGCTGCTTGTAAATTTTGGAGATTAATCCTTTGTCGGTTGCTTCATTTGCAAATATTTTCTCCCATTCTGAGGGTTGTCTTTTGGTCTTGTTTATGGTTTCCTTTGCTGTGCAAAAGCTTTGAAGTTTCATTAGGTCCCATTTGTTTATTTTTGTTTTTATTTCCATTACTCTAGGAGGTGGGTCAGAAAGGATCTTGCTGTGATTTATGTCATAGAGTGTTCTGCCTATGTTTTCCTCTAAGAGTTTGATAGTTTCTGGCCTTACATTTAGTTCTTTAATCCATTTTGAGCTTATTTTTGTGTATGGTGTTAGGGAGTGATCTAATCTCATACTTTTACATGTACCTGTCCAGTTTTCCCAGCACCACTTATTGAAGAGGCTGTCCTTTCTCCATTGTACATTACTGCCACCTTTATCAAAGATAAGGTGTCCATATGTGCATGGGTTTATCTCTGGGCTTTCTATCCTGTTCCATTGATCTATCTTTCTGTTTTTGTGCCAGTACCATACCGTCTTGATGACTGTAGCTTTGTAGTATAGTCTGAAGTCAGGGAGCCTGATTCCTCCAGTTCCTTCTTTCGTCCTCAAGATTGCTTTGGCTATTCGGGGTCTTTTGTGTTTCCATACAAATTGTGAAATTTTTTGTTCTAGTTCTGTGAAAAATGCCAGTGGTAGTTTGATAGGGATTGCATTGAATCTATAGATTGCTTTGGGTAGTAGAGTCATTTTCACAATGTTGATTCTTCCAATCCAAGAACATGGTATATCTCTCCATCTATTTATATCATCTTTAATTTCTTTCATCAGTGTCTTATAATTTTCTGCATACAGGTCTTTTGTCTCCTTAGGTAGGTTTATTCCTAGATATTTTATTCTTTTTGTTGCAATGGTAAATGGGAGTGTTTTCTTGATTTCACTTTCAGATTTTTCATCATTAGTATATAGGAATGCCAGAGATTTCTGTGCATTAATTTTGTATCCTGCCACTTTACCAAATTCATTGATTAGCTCTAGTAGTTTTCTGGTAGCATCTTTAGGATTCTCTATGTATAGGATCATGTCATCGGCAAACAGTGACAGCTTTACTTCTTCTTTTCCGATTTGGATTCCTTTTATTTCCTTTTCTTCTCTGATTGCTGTGGCTAAAACTTCCAAAACAATGTTGAATAAGAGTGGTGAGAGTGGGCAACCTTGTCTTGTTCCTGATCTTAGTGGAAATGCTTTCAGTTTTTCACCATTGAGGACGATGTTGGCTGTGGGTTTGTCATATATGGCCTTTATTATGTTGAGGAAAGTTCCCTCCATGCCTACTTTCTGCAGGGTTTTTATCATAAATGGGTGTTGAATTTTGTCAAAAGCTTTCTCTGCATCTATTGAGATGATCATATGGTTTTTCTCCTTCAATTTGTTAATATGGTGTATCACGTTGATTGATTTGCGTATATTGAAGAATCCTTGCATTCCTGGAATAAACCCCACTTGATCATGGTGTATGATCCGTTTAATGTGCTGTTGCATTCTGTTTGCTAGTATTTTGTTGAGGATCTTTGCATCTATGTTCATCAGTGATATTGGCCTGTAGTTTTCTTTCTTTGTGACATCCTTGTCTGGTTTTGGTATCAGGGTGATGGTGGCCTCGTAGAATGAGTTGGGGAGTGTTCCTCCCTCTGCTATATTTTGGAAGAGTCTGAGAAGGATAGGTGATAGCTCTTCTCTAAATGTTTGATAGAATTCGCCTGTGAAGCCATCTGGTCCTGGGCTTTTCTTTGTTGGAAGATTTTTAATCACAGTTTCAATTTCAGTGCTTGTGATTGGTCTGTTCATATTTTCTATTTCTTCCTGATTCAGTCTTGGCAGGTTGTGCATTTCTAAGAATTTGTCCATTTCTTCCAGATTGTCCATTTTATTGGCATAGAGTTGCTTGTAGTAATCTCTCATGATCTCATTTATCTCTGCAGTGTCAGTTGTTACCTCTCCTTTTGCATTTCTAATTCTATTGATTTGAGTCTTCTCCCTTTTTTTCTTGATGAGTCTGGCTAGTGGTTTATCTATTTTGTTTATCTTCTCAAAGAACCAGCTTTTAGTTTTATTGATCTTTGCTATTGTTTCCTTCATTTCTTTTTCATTTATTTCTGATCTGATTTTTATGATTTCTTTCCTTCTGCTAGCTTTGGGGTTTTTTTGTTCTTCTTTCTCTAATTGCTTGAGGTGCAAGGTTAGGTTGTTTATTCGAGATGTTTCCTGCTTCTTAAGGTGGGCTTGTATTGCTATAAACTTCCCCCTTAGAACTGCTTTTGCTGCATCCCACAGGTTTTGGGTCGTTGTGTCTCCATTGTCATTTGTTTCTAGGTATTTTTTGATTTCCTCTTTGATTTCTTCAGTGATCTCTTCATTATTAAGTAGTGTATTGTTTAGCCTCCATGTGTTTGTATTTTTTACAGATCTTTTCCTGTAATTGATATCTAGTCTCATGGCGTTGTGGTCAGAAAAGATACTTGATACAATTTCAATTTTCTTAAATTTACCAAGGCTTGATTTGTGACCTAAGATATGATCTATCCTGGAGAATGTTCCATGAGCACTTGAGAAAAATGTGTATTCTGTTGTTTTTGGATGGAGTGTCCTATAAATATCAATTAAGTCCATCTTGTTTAATGTATCATTTAAAGCTTGTGTTTCCTTATTTATTTTCATTTTGGATGATCTGTCCATGGGTGAAAGTGGGGTGTTTAAGTCCCCTACTATGAATGTGTTACTGTCGATTTCCCCTTTTATGGCTGTTAGTATTTGCCTTATGTATTGAGGTGCTCCTATGTTGGGTGCATAAATATTTACAATTGTTATATCTTCTTCTTGGATCGATCCCTTGATCATTATGTAGTGTCCTTCTTTGTCTCTTTTAATAGTCCTTATTTTAAAGTCTATTTTGTCTGATATGAGAATTGCTACTCCAGCTTTCTTTTGGCTTCCATTTGCATGGAATATCTTTTTCCATCCCCTTACTTTCAGTCTGTATGTGTCTCTAGGTCTGAAGTGGGTCTCTTGTAGACAGCATATATAAGGGTCTTGTTTTTGTATCCATTCAGCTAATCTGTGTCTTTTGGTGGGAGCATTTAGTCCATTTACATTTAAGGTAATTATCGATATGTATGTTCCTATTCCCATTTTCTAAATTGTTTTGGGTTCGTTATTGTAGGTCTTTTCCTTCTCTTGTGTTTCTTGCCTAGAGAAGATCCTTTAGCAGTTGTTGTAAAGCTGGTTTGGTGGTGCTGAACTCTCTCAGCTTTTGCTTGTCTGTAAAGGTTTTAATTTCTCCCAAATCTGAATGAGATCCTTGCTGGGTAGAGTAGTCTTGGCTGCATGTTTTTCTCCTTCATCACTTTCAGTATGTCCTGCCACTCCCTTCTGGCTTGTAGGGTTTCTGCTGAGAGATCAGCTGTTAACCTTATGGGGATTCCCTTGTGTGTTATTTGTTGTTTTTCCTTTGCTGCTTTTAATATGCTTTCTTTGTATTTAATTTTTGACAGTTTGATTAATATGTGTCTTGGCGTATTTCTCCTTGGATTTATCTTGTATGGGACTCTCTGTGCTTCCTGGACTTGATTAACTATTTCCTTTCGCATATTAGGGAAGTTTTCAACTATAATCTCTTCAAATATTTTCTCAGTCCCTTTCTTTTTCTCTTCTTCTTCTGGAACCCCTATAATTCGAATGTTGGTGCGTTTAATGTTGTCCCAGAGGTCTCTGAGACTGTCCTCAGTTCTTTTCATTCTTTTTTCTTTATTCTGCTCTGCAGTAGTTATTTCCACTATTTTATCTTCCAGGTCACTTATCCGTTCTTCTGCCTCAGTTATTCTGCTATTGATCCCATCTAGAGTACTTTTAATTTCATTTATTGTGTTGTTCATCGTTGCTTGTTTCATCTTTAGTTCTTCTAGGTCCTTGTTAACTGATTTTTGCATTTTGTCCAATCTATTGTCCATTCTATCTCCAAGATTTCGGATCAACCTTACTATCATTATTCTGAATTCTCTTTCAGGTAGACTGCCTATTTCCTCTTCATTTGTTAGGTCTGGTGCATTTTTATCTTGCTCCTTTATCTGCTGTGTGTTTTTCTGTCTTCTCATTTTGCTTATCTTACTGTGTTTGGGGTCTCCTTTTTGCAGGCTGCAGGTTTGTAGTTCCTCCTGTTTTTGATGTCTGTCTCCAGTGGCTAAGGTTGGTTCAGTGGGTTGTGTAGGCTTCCTGGTGGAGGGGGCTAGTGCCTGTGTTGTGGTGGATGAGGCTGGATCTTGTCTCTCTAGTGGGCAGGTTCACGTCTGGTGGTGTGTTTGGGGGTGTCTGTGGCCTTATTATGATTTTAGGCAGCCTCTCTGCTAATGGGTGGGGTTGTGTTCCTGTTTTGCTAGTTGTTTGGCATAGGTTTTCCAGCACTGTGGCTTGCTGGTCGTTGAGTGAAGCTGGGTGCTGGTGTTAAGATGGAGGTCTCTGGGAGATTTTCGCCGTTTGATATTATGTGGAGCTGGGAGGTCTCTAGTTGATCAGTGTCCTGAAGTTGGCTGTCCTACCTCAGAGGCAGAGCCCTGCCTCCTGGCTGGAGCACCAAAAGCTTTTCATCCACAGGCTCAGGATAAAAGGGAGAAAAAGTAGAGGGAATTAGTAGAAGTATGAGGAAAGAAAGAAGGAAAGGAGGGTAGGAAGGAAGGAAGAAAGAAAGAAAGAGGCAAAGAAGGAAAGAAGGCAAGAAGGAAAGAAAGGAGGGAGGGAGGGAGGAAGGAAGGAAGGAGGGAAAGAAGGAAAAAAGACAGAAAGAAAGAAGATACAGTAAAAATAAAATAAAGTATAATAAAGTTATTGAATTAAAAACTTCTTATTTAGAAAAAAAAAAAAAAGGGACGGAAAGAACCTTAGGACAAATGTTGGAAGCAAAGCTATACCGACAAAATCTTACACAGAAGCATACACATACACCCTCACTAAAAGAGGTAAATGGGGAAAAATCCTAAATCTTGCTGTCAGAGACCACCTCCTCAATTTGGGATGATTCGTTGTCTAAAGGAGGGAAGGAAGGACGGAAAGAAAGAAAGAACGAAGGTAAAGTATAATAAGGTTATTAAAATTAATTATTAAGAAAAAAAATTTAAAAAAAAACATGGACGGATAGAACCCTGGGACAAATGGTGGAAGCAAGACTATACAGACAAGGTCTCACACAGAAGCATACACATACACATTCACAAAAAGAGGAAAGGGGAAAAAATCATAGATCTTGCTCCTAAAGTCCACTTCCTTAATTTGGGATGATTGGTTGTCTATTCAGGTATTCCACAGATGCAGGGTACATCAAGTTGATTGTGGAGCTTTAATCCGCTGCTTCTGAGGCTGCTGGGAGAGATTTCCCTTTCTCTTCTTTGTTCTCACAGCTCCCAGGGCTAAGTTTTGGATTTGGCCCTGCCACTGCGTGTAGATCGCTGGAGGGCGTCTGTTTTTTGCTCAGACAGGATGGGGTTAAAAGAGCCGCTGATTGGGGGCTCTGGCGCACTCAGGCCGGCGGGGACGGAGGGGCACAGAGTGCGGGGCGGGCCTGCGGTGGCAAAGGCCGGCGTGACTTTGCACCAGCCTGAGGCGCGCTGTGCGCTCTCCCGGGGGAGTTGTCCCTGGATCCCGGGAACCCGGCAGTGGCGGGCTGCAAGGCTCCGCGGAAGAGGGGTGTGGAGAGTGACCTGTGCTCGCACACAGGCCCCTCGGTGGCGGCAGCAGCAGCCTTAACGTCTCCCGCCCGCCTCTGGGGTCCGCGCTTTTAGCCGCGGCTTGCGCCCGTCTCTGGATTCCGCGCTTTCAGCCGCGGCTCGCGCCCGTCTCTGGATTCCGCGCTTTCAGCCGCGGCTCGCGCCCGTCTCTGGGGTCCGTGCTTTCAGCCGCGGCTCGCGCCCGTCTCTGGGGTTCGCGCTTTTAGCCGCGGCTCGCGCCCGTCTCTGGAGTTCCTTTAAGCAGCGTTCTTAAACCCCTCTCCTCACGCCCCAGGAAACAAAGAGGGAAGGAAAAGTCTCCTGCCTCTTCTGCAGCTGCAGGCTTTTCCCCGGACTCCCTCCCGGCTAGCTGTGGTGCACTAACCCCTTCAGGCTATGTTCAAGCCGCCAACCCCAGTCCTCTCGCTGCGCTCCGGCCTCAGCTCGCAGCCCCGCCCGCCCCGGCGGGTGAGCAGACAAGCCTCTCGGGCTGGTGAGTGCCGGTCGGCACCGATCCTCTGTGCGGGAATCTCCCCGCTTTGCCCTCCGCACCCGTTGCTGTGCTCTCCTCCGCAGCCTCGAAGCTCCCCCCTCCGCCTCCCGCAGTCTCCGCCCGCGAAGGGGCTTCCTAGAGTGTGGAAACTTTTCCTCCTTCACAGCTCCCTCCCACTGGTGCAGGTGCCGTCCCTATTCTTTTGTCTCTGTTTTTTCTTTTGCCCTACCCAGGTACGTGGGGAGTTTCTTGCCTTTTGGGAGGTCTGAGGTCTTCTGCCAGCCTTCAGTAGGTGTTCTGTAGGAGTTGTTCCACGTGTAGATGTATTTCTGGTGTATCTGTGGGGAGGAAGGTGATCTCCGCGTCTTACTCTTCCGCCATCTTCCGCCTTCTCCTAGTCATTACTCTTAAAGTCCCTTTCAATCATGAGAGAATCTACCTTCACCAGTCAGTGATACAAACACGTACAGAGGGAACCTCATCCTATGGCTAATGATTTCAATTTGGGTCACCGAACAGCATGCATTACCACCCTTCTAAGAGTAGTTCAATGGCACATACTCTGTGTCAAGCACATGATGCCTTCGGACACATATAAAGATGTCCTTTGTCCATTTGTAGGATTTCATTCATATATTTTTGGAAAAATAAAGTGCATTATTCACCAAATTCCACTTCCTGAAAGCTCATAGTTCCAAACCTAGAAATGAAATGAAACCAAATGCTTCAGTATTAACTTCTTCATCCTTAATTTTAAGTTACATCAAATGGGGGAAAAAAAGAGCCTTTAGGATCATACATGTAAATTACATTTATCTCACATGGCAGTGAAATCATCAGTCAAATCTCTGAGTACTTCATTCCAAAAGCAAGAAAAATCTTCATTGAGTTCCATTGTGCCTCTGATGTGAAACAAAGAATTAAAATTCTAAGGCTTTGGGATAAAACTACAAATAGTGTCAAAACACAACAAAATATTGTCAAAGCAAACCTATGGAGACAGTATTAAGATGTCAAAATTAAAATGATGTCATTGTAAATTACAGCAGAACTTTTTAAAAATGAAGCATGAAGCCCTCTATATGAGTGTACACTGCCACTCATTTCAAACTAATTGTTCATGCCAGATGTGTAGGAGGGATGATAAATGTTCCTAAGCTCAGAGAATATACATTCCAAAAATAGTTAGGGCATTCTTAAAAGTGAGCTACAAAATTTCTGTCAGTTTTGATAGTTACTTGAAATCCACTTTATTCTTCAGTATTATGTATCCCTGTTTTCTCTTAGTCTAGATACATGTGCTACATATACAGATAACTAGAAATTATAAATATACCTACATTTGTATTCTTAGATCCTTGCACACAGCCAGGAAGATAGTAGGAAATCAATAATGGGTTGTATAGTAAGTGAACAAATAAATAAACAAGTACAGTGGAATTATTTTATGACTTTAGAGATAAAAAGAATGTGAGAATTTAATTATTATTGAAGGGAAATGTTTACTAATGGGAAATTTAGTAAATCTTGTCCAATTTTTTACCTTATTATTTTGTCATCATGCACATTTCAACCATCTTCTAACTCATCCTCCTTAATTATTATCTGCTCAGTGTTTAAATGTATCTTCCACAGAAAAAGTATATATGTGATATTCTTTCAGAAACTTTATATTTGATGATATTTATATCATGCCTTACAACAGAATTTTGTGAATTGGTGATGTACAAATACTGATGATCCTAATAATTAGATGAATAATTCTTACTTTGATTAATAATATATTTAAAGAAAATGATTTTCTGGTATTGAAATTTTTTTAACTCATGGCTCTCAAAACTAAGTTGTAGAAATATTTCATACTCTGACATACCTGGTCATTGCCTCAGTTGTTATTCCCATATAGTATACATTGCAATTATAATATCTGTGAGGATTGTACATTCTTCATCACTGAATACACATACATACACACATATAATTATTATCAACATCTATATGTTATAGCATATTAATATAAATATAATATTTATTATATATATTATATAAATATATATTTATATTATAAATATAGTTAAATATAATGTATATAATATATTAAGTATTAATATTCTTTGTTATATAATAGTTATATATATCTTGCATATATCTTGTATCTTGCATTAGTGTGGTACATTTGTTACAATTGATGAACTGATATCAATACACTATTGTTAACTAAAGTCCATGGTTTATACCAGGGTCACTCTTTGTGTTATACATTCCCTGGGTTTAGACAAATGCATAATGTCATGTGTCCACCTTTGCAGTTTCATACTGAATAGTTTTGCTGCCCCAAACATTCCTGTGCTTACCATTCACCCCTAGTTTCTGATCTTTAGGCCCAGCATTGAAATTACACATACAGTTCTCACCAAGGTCATGAACCAGATTAGATTCTAGTGAGAGAAGTAGCCACCACCTATTGATGGGTGAAGTGGCAGAGAATTTGGGGTCATCTTAGTTCATCACAATTTATCTTCTTTCCACAAGCGTCCTCCGCCATTGTACCTTCAAGTTGAGTGCCAAGGTTGGGGACCTCATGCCTGATGGTGTCTGCGTGTGGGCAGAGCCCCTGCAGCAGCCTCCTCAGGTCCTGGGGTGCAGAGACCTGTGAAGGAAGCAAGCAGCTGTCTGCCACTCGTGTACCCAGCCCCCACTGGGGAGACAGCCAGAGTCCCGAGGAGTCCCAGCTGAGCCTGAGCTGCCAATCCACCTGCTCTTCCCCAGAGGAATCTCCTGAGAATCCCTGAGAGCAGAGCTCTTCAGCTTTTGATTCTGTTATCTGAGGCCTTGTTCCCATCGCTTGCTAATCCCAAGCCAGAGTCACACAGGGAAAGGGAATCTAGGAAACAGGTTGACCTAGTACAAAATTAAAACTGTGCATGCTCAGTTGACTACAGTCTAGAGTAGAAGTTCATCCTGAGGAAATAATGAGAGATACACAGAGATGTATTCAACGCCAATCATATAATAATTATTTACTATAGAACAAAACTAGAAGCAGTCTTTTGTCCAAGTACTGCAGATAGACTAAATTTTGGTAGTTTCAAATTGTAAGATGGAAGAATGTAGCTTATTTTTGATAAAGTGTAAATATTACCATACATATAAATAAAGGTAAAATGATGTACATCAAACAATGATCTGAGCAGAAGAATAATAAATCTAAATTATTTTTTTCTATCTTTATTTCCTTTTTTCATTATGACTATTTATTACTTTCAAACTAGAAAATTTTGAGACTAATCAAAAGAATGAATTCATGATAAAAGCATCTACATACAGTTATAATGCTCAATATTATTTGAAATCTCTTATAATGTTAATTTAACAAAACTTGACATCTCACCTTTGTTGGTATTTACTCAAAAATGGTGTGAATAAAAAGAAAGGCACGAATATTCAATTTTTACTATTTACCACAGTGTCTAGATGCAGAGAAGTACATTCCAGAGTCAGAATGTGAGCACCATGTATATCTTTATAGGGTTGATGGTTGTTAGAAAACCCATATAAACTTTATTTGGAATCATGCCATTTGTCAAGGACAAATCCATACACGTCAGTGTATCAGTCTGAAGAAAGCATAAATGGCACACATGTTTAAGCTGGATAAAGTAGATTATAAATAAAGTAAATTTGCACTTGACTAATTTTGCAAGAATCAAGCACAGTACCAATCACAAAGGGAACTTTACTGATAAGGTAGAGAGTTGGTTTACTTATTGTTTCAAAGGACAACGTGGAAAAATTTAGACAGGTGTGTACAGCTTTGTAGAAAGATAAGAAGAACATTTAAAATACACACTTTTAAAAAATAAACTGAACTCATAGAAACAGAGAATAGATTGGTGGTTGCCAGAGGTGGGGGGTTGAGGTGGGTGGGCAAAATGGGTGAAGATGGAAGTATGTATGTACAGCAAGGTGACTGTGGTTAACAACACTGTGACGTGTATTTGAAAGTTGTTAAGAGAGTAGATCTTAAAAGTTCTCAGGGGCTTCCCTGGTGGCACAGTGGTTGAGAGTCCGCCTGCCGATGCAGGGGACACGGGTTCGCGCCCCAGTCCGGGAAGATCCCACATGCCGCGGAGTGGCTGGGCCCATGAGCCATGGCCGCTGAGCCTGCGCGTCCGGACCCTGTGCTCCGCAACGGGAGAGGCCACAACAGTGAGAGGCCCGCGTACCGCAAAAACAAAAAAACAAACAAAAAAGTTCTCAGCACAAGAAAATTAATTTGTAACTATGTGCGGTGATGGATGTTAACTAAACTTATTGTGGTGATCATTTCACAATATGTACATGCATCAAATCATGATGCTGCATGCCTAAAACTAACAATGTTATGTGACAGTTATAAAAAAAATAACAAAATACACACTTTTTTTCTTTTTCAGTTGTGTATTTTTAATTGAGGTATAATTCACATGTAACATTGTATTAGTTTCAGGTACACAATGTAATGATTCAATATTTGTACATATTGCAAAAAGATCACAATAAGTTGCCTTAACATCTGTCACCATACATAGTTATAATTTTTTTTCTTGTGATAATACTTTTAAAATTTACTTTAGCAATTTTAAATGTACAGTACATACAGTGGTATTAACTATAGTCATTGTGCTGTACGTTACATCCCAATGACTTACTTATTTTATAACTGGAAATTTGTACCTTTTGACCCCCTTCACCCATTTTGTCCACCCCCACCTCAGTACACACTTATAATTACTAGCTGAAAAAGCCAATCAGACAAGAGCACTGGCAGCCTGATCTTGTACTAAAAGTACAAAACAAAAAGCTGTGGAAATGAGCATCTGCAGCAGTAATTCCATTTTAGTCCATTTGCTTAATGCATTTTTGTTATTAAGACAACAGATTTTAGATAGATTTAAATGCAGTATCATTACATAACATGGCAAAGCATGCTGTGCAAATGATGGAAACTACAGTCTTGTAAGCTAGACTTTGTAAGACATAACCAAAGTTAGAAAAATAAGACAAAAAAAATCAAAGTTACTAATGAAAAGTGCATTTTAGATTCTGAAAAACACAACTGTTATCAAGTGTATTGCTTTTCTAACAGAACAGTGTATTCTGATTTTGAGTAAATACAAGTGTTTCGTTCATTGCTTAAAAATAGGTAGATCTGCTGAAGCTTTCTACATTACCTTTCCTTTTTTAAAAATAATAGACTTTATTTTTTAGAGAAGTTTTAGGTTCACAGAAAATTTGAACACAAAGTATAGATAGTTCCCACATACCCATTCCTCACATATCATGCAGCTGCTACACATCAGAGTGATGTTTTGCTACAGTTATTGAACCTACATTGATGCATCATCATCACTCAGAATCCATAGTTTACATTAGGATCCACTAATTTTACATTCTGTGGGTTTGGACGAATGTATAATGACATGTATCATACAGATAAGTTTCACTGCCCTAAAAATCCTCTGTGTTCCACCTATTTATCCCTTCCTCCCCCAATCTCTGGCAACCACTGATATTTTTACTGTCTCTATAGTTGTGCCTTTTCCAGATGTCATAGAGTTGGAATCATACAGTACGCAACCTTTTCAGATTGGTTTCTTTTACTTAGTAATATGCATTTAAGATTCCTCCATGTCTTTTTATGGCTTGATAGCTCATTTGTTTTAGCTCCAAATAATTCTTCATTGTCTGGTTGTAACACAATCTATTTAACCATTCACCTACTGAAGGACGTTTTGGTCTCTTACAAATTTGACAATTATGAATAAAGCTGCAATAGCAAGTTTTTGTGTGGACATAAGGTTTAAACTCTTTGGGTAAATATCAAGGAGTTGACATATGATGTTGCTGGATCATATGGTAAGACTTCTCAAAGAGGTAGCTTTTGGTTTCATTAATTTTCTCAATTGATTTACTGTTTTCAGTTTTATTGATTTGTGCTCTGATTTTTTTTATTTCTGTTTATTTTGGTTTTAATTTCATTTTCCATTTTTAGTTTCTTAATATAAAATTTTAGATTGTTGATTATAGATTTTTCTCTTTTCTAATTATGCAGTCAGTGCTATTAATTTCCCTCTAAGCACTGCTTTTGCTGCATCCCACATATTTTCATAGGTTATGTTTTAATTTTTTAGTTCAAAATATTTCATTTAGTTTAATTTTCTCTTGAGATTTCTTCTTTTATCCATGTGTTATTTAGAATTGTATTGTTTAAGCTCCAAGTATTGGGATTTTTAAACTACTTTCTGCAGTAGATTTCCTATTTAATCCATTGGTATCTGAAAGCATACATCATCATACAATGTATTATTTTTTTTAATTTGTTAAAATGTGTTTTATGAACCAGAACATGATCTATCATAGTAAAAGTTAAATATAAGCTTGAGAAAAATGTGTGCTCTGCTATTGTTGGATGAAATACTCTATAGATGTTAGTTATATCTAGTTCATTGATCATGCTGTTCAGCTCAACTGTGTCCTTACTGACCTTCTGACCTCTGAATTGATCTTTCCATTACTGATAGAGGGGTGTTAAAATCTCCAGCTGTGATAATGGATGCATCTGTCTAGCCTTGCAGTTCTATTAGTTTTTGCCTCATGTATTTTAATGCTCTGTTTTAGGCACATACATGTTAAAGATTGTTATGTTGTCTTGGAGAATTGACTCTTCATCATTATGTAATGCCTGTCTTTACCCTGCTAATTTTTTTTTTTTACTTTGATGTCTGCTCTGTCACAAATTAATATAACTTTCTTTAGATTAGTGTTATCGTGGAGTGTTTTTCTTCATCCACTTAACTTTTAATCTATATGTGTCAATTTAAAGTAGTTTCTTGTAAACAACATACAGTTGGGTCATATTTTTTGATCCTCTCCAACAGACTCTGTATTTTAGTTGGTGTATTTAGACCATTGATGTTTAAAGTAATTATCTACATAGTTTAGGTAATATCTACCATATTTGTTAGTTTTTATTTGCTGCCCTTGTTCTTTCTTTTATTGTCTTCCACTTGTTTTCTGCCTTCTTTGATTTTAATTCAGCATTTTATATGATTCCATTTGCTCCTCATTCATAACGATCAATTATATTTTTATTTTTATTAATGATTGCACTAGGATTTACATATACATTTACAACTAATCCAAGTCCACTTTCAAATAACAATGTATTGCTTCATGAATAGTGCAAGTACTTCATAACAAAGTATTTCTGATTCCTCCCTCCCATCCCTTCTACCATTGCTGTCCTTCATTTCACTTATCCATAAGCTATAATCATCAAATACATTATTATTATTATTTTGAACACAATAGTAAGAAAAAATATTTTATTTTAACTTCATTTAGTCCTTCTCTAACCCTCTTTCTTTATTAATATATATCTTCTAGTTTTGTGATGATGGTGCTGATGACAATGATGGTGATGGTGGTGGTAGTAATGATGGTAATAAATCATAGTCTTGTGCATGAGTATGTGCATTATTCTCTTGATTTAAAGTAGATCCAGATTGTAGAACTGAAGACAAAGGTAGAGACTATAAGGAAGAAGGAATGTGTACCGTAAACTACACAGCAGGAGATATAGAAGGATAATTTGACAATTTTCATTTTTGCTTCACCTTATGGTTTGGTGTCTAGGAGACTTGACCACTGTAGTAGATTTGCTGGGAAAATAACTCAGTTTAGGATAAAATTATCTCCTATACTATAAAATTACTTATTATTTGTAGGATGCTTTTCCATATTGTTATATTCAGAAATTAACTTCAAGCAAACTCACGTATTTTATGAAACTCAGAATGATATCGTGGATTTTAATATTTCCTAAGAAAAAAGTATGCCTTTTCTGAGAGGAGGGAGAAAGAAGTGAATCTGTGAGCTTAGTCACATACATTTTGTGGGAAGAACTATATGGCTTCAGGTGCATCGGCTTTCTATGGGTTGTGGCTTGCTTCTTCAAAGGCTAAAACACCTTGATCATTAATATGCTGCCTGTGCTTCATGCTTGACTTTTACATTACTGCTCTAGCTATTACCATGCATGCATTATTTATGCTGTTGGCTATCATGGAAAAACGGCAAGCAATTTACTTGTCAAAACACATTAGAATGCATGACTTTAAATCAGAGTCGCATGGGTTGGTAAAAAGCTGTAATAAATGCACTTTGGCTAATATGTTAGTGCCATGCAGTTTGAGGCCACTGTATTGACTGAGAAACCAATAACCATCTCTAGAACTCTTCTAGTAGAATAGTACTTCAAATTATTCACGCTTTTAATTGCTTCATAGTAAACTCTGTTATTATAATTTTTCTTTCCATAGATGAGTTTTAACATTAGAATAGCACGTGAGTGCAAATTAAATTCTTAATGATAGAAGTACTGGAGTTAATTGTATTATTTATTTAGGCTCCAAACAGGATCTGAAATGCTTAAATAATAGAATTATGTCATACAGCCATGTGTTTCCCTTGCTTTTCTTGTCAGTTAACCGTTTCCAGTATTACTTGATGCTCTCATTACTACACAGAAGTCCGCTTTTGTACCACAGCAAATGTTTAGGTAAATGCCAGACACCTTGCTAGCTCTCCAAGTGTTGGTAAGGCCAGCCTCAGACTTCATGACACTTGTAAGATGACCGCCCTATCCAAGTGTGTTGGAAGAGGTCCCATCAGAGCAATGGTTCAGGAACTTTATTTTTTCTTAAAAATCATTCTATGACTAGTGAGTTGTGGGCGTGGCAGGGATTTTGAGGAGGTCAGCATTATTGGAGGATGTTATCTTGTGCAGGGAAATAATCAAGTCTATGCTCAGCATAACCTTCACCTGTCTGCTCATTATCCAGTACTGTCCAACATCTTCAGAATCTAATAGGAGTCCAGTGAATTTGATTCCATGAGTGAATGCAGTTGAAGAAGACAGAGGTAGGCCCCAAAGGGGTCAACTATCATTTGAAATTAGTATCAGAGAAGAGACACCCTGAGTCCTTTATACCAATATTTGCTTCCATTCACATTTTTCCCATGGATTCACAGGCTGGGGATGTTACCTCGTCAAAGTCCTTCTTACTAGAAAAAGTGAGTATCGTGAAGTCCAGAGGAGTTAAATCACCCAACCCAACATTCTCAAGATATCAGGACCCAGGCAAGATACAAGAACCATCTGTCTAGTGTTCTGATTTCAAAAATAACCTATAAGTCTTACAAGGCAAAGGGTTAGGAAAATATCTTTAGGACGTCATGATGCGGGGCGGGGGGGGGGCGTTCTTCTGGCATTGCTCTTCCAGGTTTTTGTGATCTACCAAGACGGACTTGCAGGGCAAGGAGTAGCCAAGAGGATTGGGACTTTGAGGAACTGAGATGCAGCCAGCAGCAGGTCTGAGCCTCTAAACAACAGACCTTGGCATTGATCTGCGAAGCCAGAGCACCTGGCAATCAGACCTTCTAGAAACCTGTGAAATTTAACCAAGGAGATGAGAGATCTGTAAACTGAAAACTAGAATATGTTGATGAAAGAAATTGAAGAAGATACAAATAAGTGGAAAGATGTATCATGTTCATGTATTAGAATTAATATTGTTAAAATGTCCATCTACCCAAAGTAATTTACAGATTCTATGCAATCTCTATTAAAATTTCAATGGCATTTTTTTTACAGGAAGAGAAAAACAATCCTAAAATTTTTAAGGAACCACAAAAGATCCCAAATAGCCAAAGCAGTCTTGAGAAAGAAGAACAAAGCTGGAGGCCTTACACTTCCTGATTTCAAACTATATACAAGCTATAGTAATCAAATACCAGTATAGTCTTGGCTTAAAAACAGACACATAGATCAATGAAACAGAACAAAGAGCCCAGAAATAAACCCATACATATATGGTTAATTATTTTATGACAAAGGAGCCAAGATTACACAGTGGGGAACAGTGTCTTCAATAAATGGTACTGGGAAAACTAGACAGCCACATGCAGATTAATGAAACTGGACCCTTATCTTACATCATATAAAAAATCAACTAAAATGGATTAAAGACTTGAAGGTAAGACTTGAAAACAAAATTCCTACAAGAAAACACAAGGTATAAGCTCCTTGTAATTAGTCTTGGCAAAAAATTTAAAAAATTGACCCCAAAGGCAGAGAAACACAAGCAAATATAATCAAGTGGGGCTATTTCTGCACAGCAAAGGAAACCATCAACAAAAAGCAAAAGCAACCTACCAAATGGAAGAAAATAACTGCAAACCACATATTTGATATGGAGTTATAATCCAAAATATACAAAGAACTTGAAGAGATATCTGCACCTTATGTTCATTGCAGCATAATTCACAATAGTCAAGGTGTGGGAACAACCTAAGTGTCCATCAGCAAATAAATATGCAGTATATATGTACAATGGAATATTCAACCATAAAAAGAAGGAAATTCTGACATTTATGACAACATGGGTGGACCTTGAGGGCATTATGCTAGGTAAAATAAGTAAGGCAGAGAAGGATAAATACTGCATGGTATCACTTATGTATGAAATCTAAAAAAAAAGAAAAAGTCTAACTGTGAAAGAAACAGAGAGTAGAAAAGTGGTTGCTAGAGGCTGGGGAATGGGGCAAATAGGGAAAGATTGGTAAAGGGGTACACAGTTTCAGTTATAAGGTGATTAAGATCTGAGGATCTAATCTAAAACAGGATGAATATATCTATCTTTATATTTGTCTATAGTTGATAACACTGTATTATATAATTAAAATTGGCTTAGAAAGTAGAACTTAAATTTTCTCACACATACAAAGAAAGGTAAATGTGTGAGGTGACGGATGTGTTCATTAACTCAATCAGGGGAATTCTTTCACAATGTGTAGGCATAGCAAATCACCACCATGTATACTTTAAATATCTTACAATTTTAGTTGTTCATTTTACCTAAATAAAGTTTAAGAAAGGCACATAGGATAAAATAGGAGGAACCCACATAGCTGCCCTTTTGGGTCTATGAAGTGAGAATTCAGCTATCTTTACATTTTATTCCTTTAGAGAAATTTTGAAAATTTAGCTACTTAAATTACACAAATAGTTTTATAAGTTGTAAGATATTTAGAAAATACCAAAAAATGGAAAATGAAAAAAATACCCTTATAAGAGCAAGTATATCTCTTATAGAATACATGTTAAACCTAGATTTTATAACACTAATTTGACATTTGGGAAAAAAACACTAGGATTGGGAATGAGCAAATTCAATATAATAGAATATCCATTACCACAGTATCTTTAGGGGTGTACTCTAAGTTGTAATAATTATTATTAATGGCAAAGGCCAAAGGCAACTGCAGATTCACTAATGCATAAATATTCCTATAACACATATTATTTCGTATAAATTCTAAATTGGGTAAATCTTAAGGCATTTATTTTCATTGTAGAGTTATGTTACTTTGACAAAAAAGATACTGCCTATGCTGAGTCTTAACTCTCACGTTTAAGAGTTTCGGGTTTATCTTCCATGCAATGATTTTTGAAAGTCAAAATAAGAGAAATCATCATAAGCATTTTATTTATAGATTCAAAAGTCCACTGCTGCATAAAGGAAGGAAAATTAAAGCTTGAAATTAATACATATCATAAGGCTTGATTTGGCTCACATAAATTTGCTTATAATATTAATCTATTTTTTGGAAAAAAATCACAGAAAAATGCTTTCTGCAAATGTATGGTTAGCATATGCATAATTTATATGTTTAAAAGTCATGAATTTGTGCTTGAGAGTCCGCCTGCCGATGCAGGGGACACGGGTTCGTGCCCCGATCTGGGAAGATCCCACATGCCGCGGAGCGGCTGGGCCCGTGAGCCATGGCCGCTGAGCCTGCATGTCCAGAGCCTATGCTCCGCAACGGGAGAGATCACAACAGTGAGAGGCCCGCGTAACGCAAAAAAAAAAAAAGTCATGCATTTAAATCATTTGTTACTTAGGCAAATGCATAGGCTAAATATTTGCATGTATTTTCAGGACGCATGCAAAATTATTATAATTATTATTACTGAGTGAAAAGAGATATTCATTGAGCGTCAACAGTATGCTAAGTTCTTTGAAGTTCCATCAGGTTTATTTTCTTATTTAATCTTACTCAAAACCCATCAGCATTCCTCACCATACTGCCTGTTTCATTGTTACTAAATTCATACCACTAACATTTTATAGCACTTTAGAGTGGGAATGGATTGCTTTGGAACCTAAGTGCTTATTCAGGTAGAATTCAGGAATGGGTTGAACCCTGACAAACTTGGGGAGGAAGGGCACTTAAATGGGAAACGTTACCTGATTCACACTGTGAGTCCTTTCCTTGTCACAAATGGAAATGCTTGCAATTGATGAAGACCCATAAAACTGGAGAACAATGACATGGAATGGGAGAAAGGAAGGGGTGTTACCTACAAAAGGAGTGAAATGAAAGGATTTACAAGGAGGTTTTGCTGAGAATGAGAAAAGAGGCAGTTTTGACTCAAAAGCTGCTGAGGGAGCCGGAAAACCAAGACCGTTAGACTCACAGAAATGAACTCCATGTGGCTGAGCTGGGGTGGTGTCTTGAGAACTCAGAGGATGCTAGACGTCCAGGGTAGGAGAGGAAGGGGAAAACATGTAAGTAAAAGTCATACAAGATAAATGATGTCCACTCTGAATATATGCCTGTGAGCCCTTGCTTAACATCCTATTAGATACAGAAAAGAATTCAGATAAGCATGTAACACGGCCTCCTTATCAAAGTTGAGACAAATGTAAGGCACCTGGAATAATTCGGGAATGATAGGAGACCACCTGATCAATAATAGCAAAAGCAGTCTCAGTTAGAGCAGTGGGCAGGCTCGGTTATGGAGATGAAGCAATTACACAAAAAGGGAGAAGCCACCGGGGTCTTGGATCAACCTCAGGAGAAGTGAATAGATGAAGGCTGATGTGGTGTGGGCTGGGTCAAGCCTGGCTGAGCAAAGGTCAGTGGCCAGAAAATAGGTGGATCAATATTGAATGGGTGGGCACTGATTCCCACCTATGAGGAGTAGAAAATGAGGGCATGTGATGGGGTGACATGGGTGAGAGGCAGGACCAGGGCCAGAGACCTGGGCTCTGGACCTACAAGGGCCTGTGCTCACCTGCAAGCTCTGGGTCCCAGGGAAGCTGTGCACTAGAGCAAAATTATTGCCAGGTCTTCCTTCCATATCTGAGCGGGGAGGTTACCATCCTAGGTGTTTGCTGATAGGGTTGGTGTTAAGTGTTCTCACCACACACACACACACACACACACACACACAAAAGTAACCAAGTGAAATGATGGACATGTTACCTTCTTTGTAGTGATTATTTCACAATGTGTGTGTGTGTGTGTGTGTGTGTGTGTGTGTGTGAACTCATCAAATACTATACCTTAAATACATACAATTTTTAGTTGTCAATTGTACCTCAATATAAAAACATCAGGAATAATTGGGGTGGGTACCTCTTCCGTGCTCCACTCCCAAGCTAACACCCATCCTTCTCAAACTCTTCCAAAAACTTGTGGATGAAGGAACACTCCCAAACTCATTCTATGAGGCCACCATCACCCTGATACCAAAACCAGACAAAGATACTACAAAAAAAGGAAATTACAGACCAATATCACTGATGAATATAGATGCAAAAATCCTCAACAAAATACTAGCAAAGACAATCCAACAACACATTAAAAGGATCATACACCATGATCAGTTGGGATTTATCCCTGGGATGCAAGGATTCTTCAATATAAGCAAATCAATCAATGTGATATACCATATTAACAAATTGAAGAAGAAAAACCATATGATCATCTCAATGGATGCAGAAAAAGCTTTTGACAAAATTCAACACCCATTTATGATAAAAACTCTCCAGAAAGTGGGCAAAGAGGGAACCTACCTCAACGTAATAAAGGCCATATATGACAAACCCACGGCAAACATCATTCTCAATGGTGAAAAACCGAAAGCATTTCCTCTAAGATCAGGGACAAGACAAGGATGTCCACTCTCACCACTATTATTCAACATAGTTTTGGAAGTCCTAGCCACGGCAATCAGAGAAGAAAAAGAAATAAAAGGAATACAAATTGGAAAAGAAGTAAATCTGTCACTGTTTGCAGATGACATGATACTATACATAGAGAATCCTAAAGATGGCACCAGAAAACTACTAGAGCTAATCAATGAATTTGGTAAAGTAGCAGGATACAAAATTAATGCACAGAAATCTCTGGCATTCCTATACACTAATGATGAAAAATCTGAAAGATAAATTAAGGAAACACTCCCATTTACCACTGCAACAAAAAGAATAAAATACCAAGGAATAAACCTACCTAGGGAGACAAAAGACCTGTAGGCAGAAAACTATAAAACACTGATGAAAGGAATCAAAGATGACATAAACAGATGGAGAAATATACCATGCTCTTGGATTGGAAGAATCAATATTGTGAAAATGACTATACTGCCCAAAGCAATCTACAGATTCAATCTAGTCCCTATCAAATTACCAGTGGCATTTTTTACAGAACTAGAACATAAAATCTTAAAATTTATATGGAGACACAAAAGATCCCAAATAGCCACAGCCATCTTGAGGTAAAAAGATGGAGCTGGAGGAATCAGACTCCCTGACTTCAGACTATACTACAAAGCTACAGTAATCAAGGCAATGTAGTACTGGCACAAAAACAGAAACATAGATCAATGGAACAAGATACAAAGCCCAGAGATAAACCCACGCACCTATGGTCAACTAATCTATGACAAAGTAAGCAAGTATATACAATGGAGAAAAGACAGTCTCTTCAATATGTGGTGCTGGGAAAACTGGACAGCTACATGTAAAAGAATGAAATTAGAACACTCCCTAACACCATACACAAAAATAAACTCAGAATGGATTTGAGACCTAAATGTAAGACTGGACACTATAAAACTCCTATAGGAAAACATAAGAAGGACACTCTTTGACATATTTCACAGCAAGATCTTTTTTCTACCTCCTAGAGTAATGGAAATAAAAATAAACAAATGGGACCTAATGAAACTTAAAAGCTTTTGCACAGCAAAGGAAACCTTAAACAAGACTAAAAGACAACCCTCAGAATGGGAGAAAATATTTGCAAACGAATCAATGGACAAAGGATTAATCTTCAAAATATATAAACAGCTCATGCAGCTCAATATTAAAGAAACAACCCAATCCAAAAATGGGCAGAAGACCTAAATAGATATTTCTCCAAAGAAGACATACAGATGGGCAAGAAGCATATGAAAAGCTGCTCAGCATCACTAATTATTAGAGAAATGCAAATCAAAACTACAATGAGGTATCACCTCACACCAATTAGAATGGGCATCATCAGAAAATCTACAAACAACAAATGCTGGAGAGGGTGTGGAGAAAAGGAAACCCTCTTGCACTGTTGGTGGGAATGTAAATTGATACAGCCACTATGGAGAACAGTATGGAGTTTCCTTAAAAAACTAAAAATAGAATTACCATATCATCCAACAATCCCACTACTGGGCATATACCCAGAGAAAACCATAATTCAAAAAGACACATGTACCCCAATGTTCATTCAGCACCATTTACAATAGCCAGGTCATGGAAGCAACCTAAATGCCCATTGGTAGACGAATGGATAAAGAAGATGTGGTACATATATACAATGGAATATTACTCAGCCATAAAAAGGAACGAAATATGGTCATTTGTTGAGACGTGGACGGATCTAGAGAGTGTCATACAGAGTGAAGTAAGTCAGGAAGAGAAAAACAAATATCGTATATTACCGCATGTATGTGGAACCTAGAAAAATGGTACAGATGAACTGGTGTGCAGGGCAGAATTTGAGACACAGATGTAGAGAATGAACGTAGGGACACCAAGGTGGGAAAGCCACGGGGTGGTGGGGATGGTGGTGTGATGAATTGGGCGATTGGGATTGACATGTATACACTGATGTGTATAAAATTGATGACTAATAAAAACCTGCTGTATAAAAAAATAAAATTAAATGAAAAAAAAAACTAATACTAAACTTTCTTTGGGTTATTTATATGGAAATATGTTAATATAAATGTTTCAGACATTACATGAAATTCCTAAAAAAAAAAAAAAAGAAGGATTCTAGGTGTCATAAGGTTTGAATTAAGCATGTGACCCACACTGTCCAGATCTCTGTTGGTCATCCTGTGACAAAGTTAGTCTCTGATCTCTTTCACCACAAATCAAATTCGAGATCCATGGCTTAAGTTCTGTGGGTTTCTTTCTGACTTTGCATTTCTGTACCTACGTCCAGTGTGGGGCACATCGTTTTTTGAAAATCAACAAAGGAAATGCTTATTCTTTGTTACCTCCTCCCACCCTGACCCCCCAAAAATAGCTAAACACCACTGTTTTGGTATTTTCTTATTAGGGACAGTAATGAATAAAATAAAATATTTCCCCAAAATTTCTGTGGTAGAAAGTTACCTTGGCAACATCGGTGAAAAAGCAGCTGCTAGATATCTGACCTCTAATCTTTCACTTTCAGAAATAATAAAGTATTCTATTTAAAGCCTCTACAGACTTATACAAAGGGAATGGCCTGCCTCAATATACATATATTTTAGCTCAAATAGTTTGTTGGGGCAAGAGAATGACCCTAAATCATACATAGAGACAAACTGAGTTTTGAATATTTTGCTTTCTAGGGTTAAGTTTATCAAAATTCCTTTGCCATCAGTTATACTAAATTCTTCTTAACATCATTTGCATCATACATTTTTTAAAACCGCTCTTTGCTAATTTGCCACTTAAAAGTGATACCTAAGGGAAGTTATATTGTGCATTTCTTTGTTCAGTAATCAGAACTTTGGGGAGAGGGGCCGTATATCCACCTGAAAGTTCCAGGTGAAGTGCTCAGCCCTTCTGCCTGCAGGTGTCTGCCTCCCCCCATCCAGACTCTGCTCTTTCTCAGAGGCTGACACTCACTGGAAATAATCTACGATCAGATCCTGCCCTAAATCAGGCTTCCTTCCTTTATGCTCAGCGGGCTCTCCCCATGTAGAAATCAGATAAATATTAATCAGCATTTCCTTCTCTTTTATGCTTTGATTTTCCCTTTATCTCTTTAACCCATCTAGAATTAGACTGTGAATAATGTGAGTACCTATTTTTCCATAAAGCCAATATTCTAGCCATGTTTATTAAATAATTCAAGCCCTGCACTGTTTTGTGCTGCCTCATTTTACATCTAAAATGGAGTTCATATTGAAAGTAAGGTTTATATATAAAATGAGGCATTGGAAAACAAAAATGAAAAGATTTCATATGTATTACATATTTTTCCACTTCTCTCTCTGCTATGTTTGCTTTAACAATATAATATTTTAGGATTTTAATTTTTTTCTTACTTTCTTACTTTGTTTTTATATTTGTCAGAATAAGGTCTTCTTTTTCAAATATGTGTGTGTGTGTGTATATATATATATATATATATATAATTTGAGAGAGAGGAATTGTCTTCTTCAAAATAGTTGATCTTTCTGAATTTAAACATTGATGATACTTAATTTGTGTATTATTATATACATTTCAGTTATGTCAAATTGTGTAGTATTTTTGCATAGTTCGTGCCATAGCTTACCAAGATTATTCCTAGCTGACATATTCATTTTATTTCTTTTGTAAATGTGTTGTCGTATGTGTTTTATTTTAGTTGATTATTTCCTGTGTTTGAAAGGCTATTGAATTCTTTTATATTTATAAAATCCAAGTGATGTTTTGAAGCAATGATAAACACAAGACTTAGTTCATGAAATTATTGCTAACAGGATGAGTCCATGTTGAGTTGATTGAAGAAGGAAAGAAAGAAGGCATCCCTTGAATGCACTGCACAGCACGAACAGAGAAGTCAGTGCTTTTACTCACTCAGTGGATTGAGACACATCAGATGAATAGTCATGTGAAAGGAGGAGAGAGAGAAACGGTCATTACATGCCATTAGGTGATTTTACATCTACAGATACAGACAACCTGGTGTAATTAATCCCTGGGACATGTGTGCAGGGGCCTGCTGCCCTGACCAAGCCCTGCTTTGGTGGTGAGTGCTCCATTCTGCCTCCATTGTTCCTCATCTTCAGCGTGGGCCCTGGCCTCCTGGTGTAGCTGTGCCAGGACAACCACATTTCACCAGCAGGGTTCCAGAACTACTGCTCTTTGTAGGTCTTACATCCACTGGTTTGTCCTCTGAGTATCCTCAGCCGCCCTCCCCTGCAATAGGCAGAACTTGATGTCACTGTTGGTGGTGGGCTTTTGGACCTCATGGACCACTGGGGAGCCACCCACCTCCTTGCAAAGAGGCGTAGAAGTCTGCTCATCTGCCTTGTAATAACTGAGCTGGGTGGCCAGTGTCCAGGTGAGCCCAAGACAGTGTCCTCCAACCCCATCACGTCCACCCAGGATCTTAGGGCCCACCTCATGAGGCAGGTGCCTGCCTGGATCCATCACACACACACACACACACACACACACACACAGACACACACACACACACACACACTCTCTCTCTCTCTCTCTCTCTCTCATTAAAACACCACTCGCATGGCCCCAAATGGGAGCTAAGGAAGGTGACTTTTGGACTTTGATCAAAATGATTTAGAAATTTAAACTTCAAATGGACTGAGATAAAGATGATTTTTAACATCCCAGTCTCTTCTTCAGATATATATTTCTACAGTAAGTGAGAGATTTCAGTGAATGAAATCATGAATTGGATGAGAATTTTATATCAATCAAATTGTGGATTTAATCAAATCCATAATTATTTATTTGGAATTTCATATCATAGTGAATTATATGGAGAAAATAAATCATACAGATATGTTCAGCATGGTTAGAGTGTCTAGTATATATACTGTTTCCTAATTCTTTAAATGTTAATCATCTAAAACCATGGGCTCTGGGTGATGATGATGTGTCAGCGTAGGTTCAGTGACTAACAAGTGTACCACTTGGGGCAGGATGTCGATAGTGGGAGAGCTTGTGCATGTGGGGCAGGGAGCTAGGTTGGAAAACTACTTTCTTCTCAGTTGTTCTGTGAAACTAAGACTGCTGTAAAAAAATAAATAATGTTCTTAAAGAGAGAGAGAGAGAGAGAGTGGGAGGGGCTTGACAGCACTTAATGAGGTGATCATCTTCCTGACACTAAAATCTCTCAAGAAGAGCATGAGAGGGCTTCCCTGGTGGCGCAGTGGTTGAGAGTCCGCCTGCCGGTGCACGGGACGCGGGTTCGTGCCCCGGTCCGGGGGGATCCCGCATGCCGCGGAGCGGCTGGGCCCGTGGGCCGTGGCCGCTGGGCCTGCGCGTCCGGAGCCTGTGCTCCGCAGCGGGAGAGGCCACAGCGGTGAGAGTCCCGCGTACTGCAAAAAAAAAAAAAAAAGAAGAGCATGAGAAAGGGAATTAGTGTCACTCATGATTGCTCATGGATTAAGATGCAGAAAATAAGCTATATTAGCAAACTTAATAAAACCATATATAAAGAAGATACTTCATCATGACCAAGTTGCATCATTAATGAAATATTGGTTTATTAATTGAAAATCAGTCATAAAATTCACCACATTGACAGAGTAAAGTAAGGAAAATCATGTGAGTATTTATTCAAGTTTATCACTTGTTTATAATAACTCCCCACATGGGAGTTCCCTGGTGGTCCAGTGGTGAAGAATCCGCCTTCCAATGCAGGGGATGTGGGTTCGATCCCTGGTCGGGGAACTAAGATCCCACATGCCTCGGGACAACTAAGCCTGCGTGCCACAACTGCTGATCCCACGTGCCACAACTACTGAGCCCAAGTGCCTCAACTAGGGAGCCCGTGTGTGACAAACTACAGAGCCTACATGCTCTGGAGCCCGTGTGCCACAACTAGACAGAAGCCCAAGTGCCACAATGAAATATCCCACGTGCCGCAACTAAGACCTGACACAGCGAAAAATAAAAATAAATAAATAAATATTTAAAATAATAATAACTCCCAGCAAACTAAGAGTGAACAGGAAACTTCCTTGATCTGATTAAGAATGCCTCAAAATATTCAACATATTTATGGGTGAAATGTTTAAGGTTTTCCCTTTGACGGCAGGAGCAAAACCATGATATTCACTAGGTGGTGAACTATATATAGCAAGGTGGAGAAATAAAATGTGTAAAGATGGAAAGAAAAATAAACTTATCATTACTTGCGAGGGCATATGAGCATAAAAAACTGAAAATATTTGTATTCAAATTTATAATAAAGTTTGTCAAGTTTGCATTATAAAAGGTCAGGGTAGACAATTTTATTTTTATATGCCAGCACCAACAGTTAAGAAAAAAATTTGAGAAGAAATCACTTAGAATAGCATGAACATGTACCCAACAACTAAGGAAACATCCAACACGATTTGTGTAATGCAGAAAGGGATTACTAAACATTACTGAGAGAAAACAAAGACATGTTAAATAAATGGAAAGATGCATGATGCTCATAGTTTGGAAGGCTCAAATTTGTAAAAATATTCAATTTTATCCACTAATCTATAGATTCCGTAAAATCTCAATCGAAATCCCAGTGTGCTTGTAACATGCATGAGCACACGTGTGTAATTTAACAAGCTAAAAATCAAATGACAGGAATAACCACAAAAGTTTTGAAAAAGACCAAGGAAAAGGTGTTATACGCTTGATATCAGTTCTTAATTCTACAATAATTTGACACTGTGGTATTCGTAGAGCTAGAGATATATACAGAAAGAATTGAGGATGTAGAAACAGACTCACACACGTGGACATTAAAGGAGCATTTTGAAGCTGTGGTAAAAAGAAAGATCTTTTCAATACATAGTGTTGGGTCAGTTAGTTACAAAAAATTAAAACTTGACTTTACCTCATGCCTTATATGAAAATTAAGTCGAGGTGAATTTTAAATCTAAATGTGAAAGGCAAACCAATAAAGCCACTAAATATAAATAAAATATACATAAATAAAAAAATAATTACATAGGACATGAAACACTTATCTTACAAGAAATAATGGATAAATTCAGTCCACCTTAGAAAGAAGAACTTCTGTTTATTAAAAGATACCATTCAGAGAAATAAAGGTAGACCATAGAGTGGAAAAGGATATTTGACCAACGAAGGGCTCATATTCAGAACATATATAGGACTTCTAAAGTCACTAAGAAAAGATAAGTAATTCTATAGAAATAAAATGGGCAAAACAAGAGATGTGGGTGGTTTCTTCATAAAAGGACACCCAAATGTGTAAGAAGACACACTTAACCACTAAGCTGGATGATGCAATCAGCGTACTGTGACATGGTTCTCACTCCCATAGTTAGGCTAAGGTGATGTAAAAACTGGCTTATAGAGCCCAGTGTTGGCCAGGACATGGAACCATGGGAACTCTTATACTCTGCTATTGGGATGCAGTGGGACATAGGCATATGATAGAGCCCAATGTTTCTACTGTATAAATACACCAAATAGAAATGCTTACACATATGCACCAAATGACATTTATAAAAATGTCTATCCACAGTAGAATGGATAAATGAACTGTGGTGTGTTAATACAAGGGGCACTAGTATATAGTAAAGAAAATGAAATACAGCTAATGAAAAAAAAACAGGATAAATCTAACAGCAAAATGCTGAGTTAACAAATCAGCCAGAAAAGAATATTATAGAATGTTGTTTATATAAGGTTTTAAAACATGTAAAACGAAACCAGAGAATTCAAAGTTAAGATAGTGATTACTTTATGGATCAGAGAGAGTAGGCTGACTGGGAATGCATGAAAGGTAGTTCACATTTGCATTAATTGATATTAAATTATTTTAGTGGATTCTGTAGGTTTTCTGAATATACAATAACTATGAGAAAAATTCTGAAATGACAGTTGAAATGGAAGGATCTGCAAGGCTGGTTTTTTTTTTTCTTTTTTTTTTTTTTTTTTTTTGCGGTACGTGGGCCTCTCACTGTTGTGGCCTCTCCCGTTGTGGAGCACAGGCTCCGGACGCACAGGCTCAGCAGCCATGGCTCACGGGCCTAGCCACTCCGTGGCATGTGGGATCTTCCCAGACCGGGGCATGAACCCGTGTCCCCTGCATCGGCAGGCGGACTCTCAACCACTGCACCACCAGGGAAGCCCTGCAAGGCTGCTTTTTGGGTCCCTCCAACAGTGCTTGAGTAGCAAAGCTCCATAAATTGAAAACTGTAATGTTTGTTTGTAGATCAATTCAGGGCTTTATATGCTATAGAAAGCCAAGGAGGCAAATACAATTCACAGACGAGCCACTGAGGTGAACATGACAATAGATTATGTTGTCTGGATGCAAGATCAATATACAAAAAATGGAATAGCATTAATTTAAACAATAACAGGTTAGAAAGTGCACTAATAAAAAATTATTTAATATTTAGTAGAGCAACAAAATAGAGTATCTATGAAGAAGTCTCACAGATTAGGAAGATTTTGGTGGAGAAAAACTGCAAATAAGCAAATAAATAATTAAATGCTAGTTCTTGGATTACACAAAAAGGAACTAAATTAATTGAGAGATATACCTGCATTGTCAGGAAAAGGAATGATAGACATTTCTCTGTGTATCACATTGATACCTACAGACGAATGTTGCACTAGTCTAATAGATTGTGTTCCTAGAATAGCCACGACAATCAGGAAAAAAATAATAGGGAGAATTTTTCTTCAGATACCAATATAAAGCCTCTTTGCAAAAAAAAAAAAAAGTTGGTATTAATGCTGCAGAAGTAAAAATAGATCAAAGGAACAACCTAGTGATTGCAACCATAGACCCTCACATGTGTAGGAATAGGGTGGAGGCTAGTGGGAGAAAGTTGGGATACTGAATGTAAATGCAGTGCAATTAGCTTTTAATCTGAAAAATAATACTTGAAATATTGAAAGGTAATAATCTTTACTTCTAAGTTTAAAATACATATATTTTTTCCAGCTACATTAAGGACATAAATGAGAATTACAAAAATTTAAGAATATTAAAAAAGAAAATTCAGGAAATACATTTATAGCATGGAGGTGAAAAGATCTCTATACAGGACTTCCCTGGTGGCGCAGTGGTTGAGAGTCCGCCTGTCGATGCAGGGGACACGGGTTCGTGCCCCGGTCCGGGAAGATCCCACATGCCGCGAAGCGGCTGGGCCCGTGAGCCATGGCCACTGAGCCTGCGCGTCCGGAGCCTGTGCTCCGAAACAGGAGAGGCCACAACAGTGAGAGGCCCACGTACAGCATAAAAAAAAAAAAAAAAAAAGATCTCTATACAAAGATACCAAAGAATAAGTAATAAAGGAAAGAAGTAATAATGTATTGTGATCAACATTTTAGACAATTGATTGACAAAAGACAGGAACAAAGTTGAAAGACATTATGTATAGCCACAATAGTCTTAATATAAATAACTATTAAATAATTCCAACAATTAAATTAAAAAAATTGCATCTAGCCGAGATCAGCTTCTCCGACTAGAGTTCAGTAAACTTCTTTATTTTAGTACTTACCAGAATATAATTACTTACATATACATATAATTACTTAAGACACCCCTCTTCTACTAGACAGTGAACAATCGATTAGTAATTTTCTCTCATACAGCATGCCAAGTTTCTCCTACTCTTGCAACACTGTTGGATCATTACATAATAGAGCACCTGCTAAGTAACATAATACACTTGAATGGGTGTGTCTTGGGCTAAGAATACAAGGCGTGTAAAGATAGTTCAATATTATAACATTAATAATGTTAATAGGTTAAAAAGAGGAAACACATAGTCAAATGTATAGATTTTAAAAGACATTTGTTAGCTTCACATTCATCACTGTTGCTGAATATATCTACTATGTAATACCATTAAATTTTAGAAATATATATATGATATAATTTGTAATTATTGCTGAGCTCAGAATAATTTTTGAAGGAAGTAGATGGGGAGAAACAGAGAGAGAGAGACAGAGAGGGAGAGAGAGAGAAGATTGATCAGTGTCTACAATTAATTGCACTGATGATGTTGGCCAGTAAAATGAAAAAATAACTTATCTAAATTCTAAAAAGAAAAGAAACAAAAGAAACTTGCTGACATGAAGGACTGGGGAGCTATACATCAAAGAAGTTCCTAATAAAAAGAGAGTTACCATGTTCCAGGATAGGAAAATTCATTAGTTCTATGGTATCAGTTCCTTCCAGTGTTACACTATAGTTTGCATGTCATTTCAGTTAAAGTCTAAATGGGCTTATTTTCTCGGAATTTGGCAAAATAATTTTAATTTCATTTGTATTTTTCTCTGAGCCTGTTCATTGTGGCATTATTTAAAGTTGGTAATAATTACAGACTACTCAGTTGCTCTAAGTTGGATTAAATAATTCACTAAATAAATTATGCTTGTATGATGGAACGTTAAGTAGCTATTGAAATTAGATTTAGGAAATATACTTGTAATAAAAACTTTTTATATACATAAACACATTCACACCTAAAAATGTTAACAGATTTTATCTGCAGATGTCCTGATTAGAGGTGACTTTTTTTCTTTGCTTAGCTGGCATTTTTTTTTTTTTTTTTGGCAGCAAATGTGCATAACTAGTGTATTAAAATGAGTGGATAACAAATCAAAAAAGATAATAAAATATATGGAAAATTTTATAGGCTTCCTAGAGGTGTTAGTAAAATGGATTAATATTTTAAAAGAGTGAAAGGAAACAATGCCACATTTTTTAAAGATAGCATTGTAGATGTTACAACTGATTATAAAATTAAATTATTAACATTTTACATCAATATATTGAAAAATTTAGACAAGAAATAAAAGAATATATTTAATCTGTGCAACTATCATTATAACATATAATGAAAGAAAAAAATGTTTAATATCACTAGAAAGACAAAACAAGTGGGGTTTGAATAAATGAAAAATAGACCCCGTTCATAGATAAAAAGCCGAATACCAAATATATCTCAATGATTACTAAATATTTTTGTAAAAATAAAATAATTCTAATAAAATATATTAAAATATTCTCTTAGAAGTATAGTAAGATTTATGAGAAAAAAAATATACTTGGGAAAGAAAAAGAATTACGAGAAGAGAAGAAAAAAGAGAAGGAAATCATGTAAAAAGTTTTAAATGTATATGAAGTAAAGCCATCACAGGTTTAAAAACTTTTTCACATGTACAGGCATAAAGACACATATCAATGGAACAAATATTAATTTGCAGAAATAGACCCAGTTCCTATAGACATTCTTTATAGGATAAAGGTGATGCATTATTAAGGTACCGGTCTTTTCAAAAGACTCATATAAGGATAAACGGCTTGGTTCTTGGGGTCCCGAGTCCAGTAGTGGAGTGATGGTAGGCAGCTGTGTCCTGTGACATCATGAGGGGACCCCGGTTACTTTCACATGTGGCTCTGTCATCCTGGTGTTGAATTTGCCCATGTGCCCAGCAAAAACTAAAAGGAAGGAGAAAAGAATGGGTGTTTGTAGACAGATTGCATCTGCTCTACAGTCTGTTCTCTGGCCGCTGAAGTTTGCAGGAAGACCCCTCTCCCCCCACACACAGAAATGGCCTCTCCTGTAAGCAGATAATCCAGAGTATCACCTGGTTATGCGTCCGGGCCAATCCTCCAATCCAGTATCAGTGGTAGAGTAAGAAGAGGTGACTTCTATAAAAATCTACACCCTCAGAGTGGAACCCTGAGAAATGTGGCTTCATGATGGGTTGTATTGGACAGGAACTGCAAAGACACCCACCTGGGGAGTGGAAGGAATTCCTCATTCACCCTTTTTCAGGGTCTCCTTCTTCCACATGCTCCATCATTCTGAATTTCCAGAGAGATCTTCCTTCCACGTGGCCTCCATGGGCACCTCATAAGTGCAAGTTGCAGATCACGATTCCACCTGGGGCTGTGCCGTTTGAGCAGCCTGTTTACTGACGCTATAGGTTTGGGGTCCACGGACTGCCTTTAGGAATTAATCTGTCACAGGCTGTTTTATAAAGGATTACTGCAGTTTCTTTTGCAATAAATTCCTTTAAAAGCTTGGTAGGTTTTCTGTTGCAGAGGTAAAAAGTAACCCCAGGAAGTACCTGGTCTCGTCAGAGACCCTAAGTGTATGGAATCTCCTCTTTTATTTTCTAACCACAGGCTGAGAAAAGTTCCTTTAGCAAAACTGTAGTTCTTTCCATCTGTGTTTTCAAATAGGCTAATTCTTGCCCTACTTCATCTTGGTCTAGTATCTTTCTTAGGTAGTAATGATGGGCAAACCCAAAAACATATTTAGATGTTTCTACCATCTTCCCTAGAACTATAGTTTAAGAAGAATTCAGCTTTCCAATACATTTCAGGCAATGCTTTAAAAAACTGTTTGTATGGCATAACCAGGATAATCAATTTTCTAGAGTAAAAGATTTGTCTGTTCTATTTCTGCTGTCAAAACCAAGACAATGCCATTTATTTTAGGTTTTTATAGTGTTAGTATAACACTTACAGATACCAATTTCTGCATTACTTGGTGTACAGGCTAATATATATAATACCCTTGCCCCCCAGAATTATAAATTTACCTTGATTTCTCTTCAGTCTGGCAGCACACTGTTCAGAGCAGAGAGCATCTACAGTCCAGAGCCCTGGTTTTTCTGTCCTTCTTCGTTGCCATCTAGTTGCCTTTGTCCTCTGGATAAAGTGTGCTTTATCTCCACCATGAATGGTTCCGGGGTACACTGGACAGAAGATGAGGACATCAACTTTCTTATAGGGACATTATCCAGAAATTGATGCATCACTTCTGCACACATCCTGTTGGTCAGGACTGAAGTCCCAGGGAAGCTCAAACGTGTAGACTCTTGTTAGCCACGAGCCTAGTGAAAATCCAGAATGTTTTCCAATGTTACATAAAAGAAAGGAGAACATTCATACTGGAAGGAATTTAGTAAACTCTGTCAAAGGTAACATTGCATGTCAGTGGTTACAAGACAGATACTTCAGTTAATATGTGGTAGAATTCAGTAGGTAGCTGAAATTAAAGCTTTTCATCCCTGAATTACAGTTTATACCAAAATAGATTTAAGAATGATCAAAGATGTAAACACAAAATAAAACTTTAAATTTTGTGGATGGAGAAATGGAATAACCGTTTTCATAATATTAATATGACCAAAAAAACCCCAAAGCTGTGAATCTTAAGACAGGTAAATTTTAACCTAAATCCAAAATCAGAATTTCAACATAGAAATGCACACATAGGTGTATGCACATGCACAGAGTTAAAAAACAAATGACAATTCGTAGAAATATTTGTAATATTCTTTAGAGAAAGAGGGTTAATTTCCTTAACACATAAAGGATTCTCACCCAGTGACATGAATGAGCATACACCCAAATAAACACAGAAGGATGGACGACAGGCTTAAAATCTCAAAGGAGGGAAAAAAAGGGAACATATAACCAGAACATATTACCAGTTTATAATATCCAATTCGCTCAGGTCAAAGCACTTCATTTTATATTGTGTTTTCCAGAGGTAGGAAAACGTGTTCTCATCCAACATTGATGGGAGTTGCAAACAGTGCCCCTTCCTGGGCGTTTTGGCGAGCGTTCTTAAGAACACTTGCTCTTTGACCTAACAAATCTACTGTAGTAAATGGTCTTACTATATATTGGCACACGTTGAAAATAGCAAATTAACCACAGCCTTGTCTGCCTTATCAAATTGTTGGGGAAGTGTCTATTTCCAGGACACTACACACACCTAGTGTTCCTCTCCCACATCACTGGTGCCTCCTCTCCATCTCAGTTGTTAACCCCTCCTCACCTCCTGGACCACATAACATTGACGTATGCCCAAATCCAACCCTTGGGCTTCTCACGTTCCTTTATGCTCATTCCTTTCAGGGTCTAATCCATCCCCACAGCTTTAAAAAGCATGTAATGCTGATGAGTTCCCAAATGGTATCTTCAGCCTGGACATCATCTCTGGATATCCACCGGTGTCTCTCAATTTCCTCATTTGTATCTTCACTACAATAACTCCTACACTAATTGTTGATACCCCAGCCCCGCCTCCCAACAATTACTCACAGCACCATCCTTTCAGTTTCTTAGTTCCAAAGCTTCAGGATAACTCTGACTTTCTCTTTTTCATTTCTCTCCCTTCTTTCTCATATCTGATCTAGAAGTAAATCCATTGATACTCTTTCATTAATAGAGTAATTTGATCCATTCATGCATTAGAATATTATGCAGCCAAAGACCAAATGAGACTGCCTAATAGGTGCTTGTGACACTAGCCCTGGGATGTTAAGTATAAAAGAGTCACATTGTAAGATATTACATATATTCTGCTAACAGTGTTTAAAAATAATATGTGTATACAGTATCTTGTTTGTAAGATAATATAAAAAGTCATCTGCCTAAATATGTAACAAATTAAGGATTGGGGTTAATTAAATACCTCCAAATTACATATGTAAATGGAGGACAAGGAAATGAGACAGATGAGGCTTCATCTCTAATATTTAAATTTTTTCTTTTAAAATTCTTTCATAAATGTGGCAAAATGTTAATATTTGTTTATTCCATTTGACACCTTTATTAGTTTTTAGTCTTCAGTTTCATGTTTTTAGTATAAAGTTATTTTTCAAACTAAGGCATAAAAGAATACAATGATACTGAGAATATGAGATAGTCCTAGGGCCAAAACTGGATAATTATCTCTTCAGTTATATATGTATAAATATATGTGTCACAGTGCTGTACTGGCATAAAGAAGACGTACAAATGATTGGAATAGAATAAAGAGTCAAGAAATAAACTCTCACATATACAGCCAGATGATCTTCTACAAGGTGTCAAGATGACACGATGGGAAAAGGACAGTCTTTTCAGCAAGGGGTGTTAGGAAAGCTGGATATCCAGATGGAAAAGGATAAAAGTTGGACGCTTACCTTACATAATATGCAAAAAAACGATAATACAAAACGAATTAAAGACTTAAAACTATAAACCTCCTGGAAGAAAATAAAGGGGAAAACCTTCATGACATTGGTCTTGGCAATGATTTCTTGAATATGACACCAAAAACACAGCAAAAGCAAAAAATGGAAAAATGAGATTATGTCAAACTTAAAACCTTAAAACTTAAAAACTTCTGTTAATAAAGGGAAACAATGAATAAAGTAAAAAGGCAGCTAATGGAATGGGAGAAAATATTTCCAAGTCATATATTTGATAATGTGTAATATCTATAAAATATAAGGAACACTTACACCTCAACAACAAAAACATTTGTATTAAAAAATTGACAAAGGCTTGATTAGACATTTCTACAAAGAAGATATACAAATGGCCAACAGGTGTATTAAAAGATGTTCAGTATCACCAGTCATTAGGGAAATGTAAAGCAAAACCACAGGAGATATCACCTCATACCTACCTATTAGGGTGGCCACTGTCAAAAGAATGGGAAACAGCAGGTTCTGGTGAGGATGTATAGAAATTGGAACTCTTGTGCATCATTGGTGAGAATGTAAAATGGTGCGTCCATTGTGGATAAAACGGAATGAAGATTCTTCAAAAAGGAAATTACCATATGATCCAGCAGTCTCAATTCTGGATATATATTCAAAAGAATTCAGAGCGGGATCTCAGAGATATTTGTACACCCATGTTCATAGAAGAGTTATTTACTATAGCCAAGAGGTGAAAGCAATCCAACTGTCCATGAATGGATGAATGAATAAAAAAATGTGGTGTAAACGTACAATGGAATATTATTCAGCCTTTAAAAAGAATCAAGTCTGCAATATGTGACAACATGGATGGACCTTGAGGACATTATGCTGAGTGAAATAAGCCTGTCACAAAAGCACAGATATTGTATGATTCCCTTCTCTCATAGGAAGTATCTAAACCAGTCAAAAATCACAGAAAACCATAGTAGTGAGATTTTGCAAAATGAAGAAGTTCTAGAGATCTGTTGCGCAATGATGTGAATATACTTAACAATGCTACTGAACTCTACACATAAAAATGGTTAAGATGTTTAAAAAAACGTGTCAGGTCCTTCACTAGATTTTGGTGAGGCAGTGATGACAAGACAAATGTGTTCCCTTTCTTTTGGAGGTCATAGAAGATTCTGATGAGAACTGTGAAGAGGGGAAGGGTGCTTTGAAAATTAATTGAAAATTAATAATTGGGACCCTGACTTAGTCTGGGGTCCCTGTAATGGACACACCCTTCATTATTCTTTAAAAGCTTAATTGTAATCATTATTTATAAGGTGTTCAGTACACATCTCTACTATAATTGTTCATTAATGCTTTGCGTCATTATCTCTGTAGTTTGTACTTTATACTGTTGTCACAAGGTTTTGGAGGTGGAGCACATGTCAATGGCCACACAGAATGAGAGCTGTGACTAGTAATACCTTTAATGGTAGGAACTTATATTAAATATAAACTTTCCTGGATGTTCAGAGCTAAAGTAACAATTATAAGTATTTTTGTAATCATGAATAATTTTACGAATTCATCTCTGCAAGGTGCCTAGAAAGGTAACTGGCACAGAACAAATGCTATATGCAAGGTGTTCCTGTCATTATACTTTTTTCTATTACTGTTACCATTGTTATTGTTTATTATTATTATTTCTATTGTTTAACACATTCATTATGCAAAGAAAAGTGTTTCTTAACATTTCCAAACAACTGGCAGCTGCCTGTGCCTCTTTTTAAAACTATTTATTTCAGGAAAATCCTGCGTGTGCCACCCATTTGCCCTCAGTGTATTTCCATCTGTTCTTCTGTGTTTCTTTTATGTATTCTCGCCCCACATTTAACTGCTTTTCCAACTTTAATAAGTATGTTTTTTCTTGTGTGACTTGTTCTGTAATAAAAAAGTAATAGCTTTGTGTACTAATTTTTTATTATCCCACTAAGTACATGGTGAATTCCTATTCAGCAGTAAATTATTTGAAATCTTATTCCTTAACTTATTGAAATTCTCTGTATTCTGGCAAGGGACCACCAATTGTTTAACACAGTTGATATTGTCTTTGCCTCTGTCACCATCTCTAGCTGTTGGATTCTTTGTGCCATTTTTTGTCACTCACACACAGAGGTATGGTGTATCCAGAAGACATGTGCGCATGTAAATGGCCAGTGGGAGAGAGGTCCCATTGGAATGCAAAAGCTAGATGGTCAGAGGGGTTAGCGAATCATAAAAAAATTATATTCATTTTAATGTACAAAAAAACTACCTGTCATGTACCATGTACCTGTGATGTACCATGTACCTGTGGGACACTTGGAAGTAGTCAAAATTGGAGATAATAATTTTTGAATTCTAAGCATTTGTTTACTTTAAAGTACAGTCATATATATTCTAAATATTCAGCAAAATATGCCTTGTTTCCTTGAATGTATATTTTGCGTTTCTGAGTTAAATTTCATCCAAGCTGTTGATTTATATCAGCTTAATGCAGAAAATGCCATGAAGAAAAAGAAATCAAAGAGAAATTATAATAATGACTGAACATAGCTGTAATATGGATAGAATAATGCTGCTTCTCAAATTGGAACAGGACTTTTGGTTAAAAGTCTTCCAAATTTTTATTTCAGTTTGGGAAATACTAACTTATGTTTTATTTGTCACTGTATTTAGTGAAGAAGTAAAAATAGAAAATATTTCAGATAAGCTATTACTTTTGCATTTTTTTCCTCAACACCAGAACATATGATCCTTGAGGGACCTCATCACCTAGAATAGGGTTTGGCATATGCTAGGTGTGATATAATGGTCAATAGACTAGAGAACAAATGGATAATTATAATTCATGTGTGATCCATCTTCATAAAATACTGGACTCTAAAAAAACAGGTAGAATCGGTACACAGGATGGTGGAGCTATTCCAGGTGGCAGAATCTATTGTTTGGTGGAAGTTGGAAGGAATGTGTTTCTGTATTAAAGAGAAGAGAAGAAATACAAAGGGAGACCTGGATACTGAGAGTGAGGTAGCTGGCAGAATAGAGTAATTCAAAAGCATTTTATTGCTTTTCTTCTCACTATGTACAACATTTTACATTTTTAGATGGTATGTGTTTATGACTTAAGTCACACGAACATGAGTAAATACAGAATCCAACGAGTTGCAAATTTAGCAATGCAGTAGGCAGCAAAATTCCACTAGAAATTAAATACACACAAAAATAAAATATTGCTTCTCTTTGTAGGCAATGTTGTCTCTGCCCACCCATCGACTTTAGAATCTGTTGTCTGTGTTGTTGCCCTGAATTTATACACAACTAATGAGATTCTTGGAAAATACTTTATGCTTAATTTCATTTTAATTTGAGAGAATATCATTGTTTTTACTTGTGACACCATAAATAAGTAACATTGATGTTTGCTTTATTTTAACTTCCCCAAAGAATGAATTTGAATAAAACCATCACATTTGTGACCTAAGATGATCTCTTGGGCAACTCTGCATAATGGCAGAGTTCATCTGTGCCAGGTTGCAGGTTTAAAACAAATTGATGGCTCATTGATAAATTCCTGGAATTGGAGAAGGGGTCAGCACTTATAAAAACACTAGCATAACCTTCACTATAGCAGCATGAATGGTTTTCCATAGCCATGCTTATTTCATAATGTGCAGGAAGGTTTATCAGGCTAAACAAACCATATGGTGAAATGAATCCTTAAATTGAAAAACAGAAAGGCATTTTTAAAGTGTCAAAGAGGAGATAAAGTCATCTACACATTTCTGTAGATAAGGTGCAAGAATGAAAAATCTGAAAAGTAAAAATATGGCATGGTAAAAAAAAATTAAAACTTCAAGACCCTGACTGATGATGGTAAAATTCAAAATTAAAGAAAATGTACTTCCCATTTGGCCTCCATGGATTTATTACATAAGAAAATTACTTCAGCCAATTTTTTTTTGTTTTAGAAAAATATGATTTCTGTCTAACTTAAAGCATAATTCTGTCTGATTCTGTTCAGTGTTTTGCTCATGTTATGACTTCTTCGAAGCGCAAAGAAAAGAAAACACAGCTTGTTTCATTGACAGGAAGCACAAGTGGGCTAGAAAAATTGGTTGTCACTATTGAGCAATGTTAGTTGCCAAAGCATGTGCCACTCTGGAATGATTTTAGGATAAAAAAGACCATATAGGGCTTCCCTGGTGGTGCAGTGGTTAAGAATCCGCCTGCCAATGCAGGGGACATGGGTTCGAGCCCTGGTCCTGGAAGATCCCATATGCTGCAGAGCAACTAAGCCTGGGTGCCACAACTACTGAAGCCTGTGTGCCTAGAGCCCGTGCTCTGCAACAAGAGAAGCCACCGCAATGAGAAGCCTGTGCACAGCAATGAAGAGTAGCCCCAACTTGCCACAACTTGAGAAAGGCCACGTGCAGCAATGAAGACCCAACGCAGACAAAAAAAAAAGACCACGTAAAAATTGTTTGAGGATGTCAGTGAAGCTCAGTCTAAAAGGACATAAACATTCCAAGTTCCTTGATTTTCTCTTCCTTAATCAGAAGCAAACTTAGAATAGGAAGAGCTGAGTGAAATTGTCTGTGGTGTTCTACTTACTCTTCAAATAGACAGCTTCACCTGACTGTGGAAGGGACACGTGTTTTTCAATCTTTTGTTTATTGGGAAATAAAAGACCAGTGAGCCCCAACTGCATGAAAAATAGGTGACTGAGTTGAATATGGCATCTGCTCTCCACTAATGTAATTTCTTCAGCTTAATTGCTTTCTGACAGCAATCCCTGGATTTCTCAGAAGCCTTCTGTCCAATATTTAGCTGCAGAAGATTCTCCCAGACCTCTTTATTGATGCCACAACCAGAACATTTAAATTACATAGCCATATACATAACACTTCTATTTAAACATTTAAGATTATATGGATATGGGTATAGCTATGGATGTACATGCGTGTGTGTCTATTCTCAATAAATAAATCATCACAGGCTAATGGTGGAACTCAGGAATATCTTTGAACATGTGTAAAAATTAATCCTTTGATCTTGTCTGAAATCTTTATTCAGTATACAAACATACACACACACAATTCTGCTATTCCATCTTTGTTTCTGGAGCTTAAAGATTTGCTACAGTACAAGGACTATTTCACAGTAGAGCATTGAGCAACATGGTGAAATCATAATGAACATTATGGTCATCTAGAGTCACAACATGTTCTCTTGTAATTAATTTTGATGAAGAATTATATAAGGGCTTTATTTCTAATTCTCTCTGTAAAGAGAGTAAAAAATATTAAATTACGTAACAACATTGCTATGGGCACAGAAGAATTGAGATTAAAACCACATCCCACCTTTAGAAGTGTCTGGGTTCCTTTCAGAGTTTAAGTCTCTACAGACAATCAAATAACCATAGAGTATTCTCTTACTCCCCTTATTCTGTCCTAGATTTTATTTCTGCGTAAATTCAGTTGTATGCTAGGTCATGCTGGGCCATTTCAGAATGTCAGAAAACAATATGTCTTTGTTTCAGATTTTCCGTGACTTCAGGAACACTTGTATTCTGTTGGTTATCTGACCTTCTGTTTTCCCATATTTTGATTTTAGGAGCAAATATCTCTTTTCCATGGTGTAGAGGGAGTGATATGGAAATTCATTTAGTCTCTTAGTATTTTCAGATATGAGACGGGTAAAATATCTGCCCAAGAAATAGGTATGCTATAAAGAGTGATGGATAATTGCACACTTGTAAAATCAGGATATACACAAATACATGCATAATTTAAAAACTTGGGAAAATTAAAATGATGGAATTTGTTAAAATATCCTAAGCAATTAATGACTTATATACGTTTATTTATTTTGGTAATCCACCTGGATTTTCTCTCTCCTCCTCCACCCGGCTTTTCTCTCCCCTCCTCCACCCATTGCCTTTGGGTTCAATCTCTTTACCTCTAAACAAATAGTCTATTGATTGGAGCTTATGATCAGGCAAGGTTATGAAATTATTATACTGTTATATTTTAATTTTGTAATCACTGTTGATGTGTGAATCTGTAGTTTAAACATAAAGATTAAGAACAAGAATTATGGAAGCAAATATCCTCATTCAAGTCCCCACTCTCTTATTTACTACACGTGTATTCTTGGACTATCTCCTTTTCTTCTTTAATCCTCACTCCTTATCTTAAAGTGCAGTCATATCCATTGCACCAAGAGAACGCACACAGACTCCCTAGCAAAGAGTGTGGCACAGGTAAGTACTCATCACCTGCCAGCCAGCAATGGTAGTCATGATGATGTTGATGGCAACTGTACAATAGAAATGAATGGCTTGACCTACTTTTTTCACTCAGTTGTATTTGGTCATTAATTTCCTTTACCGTCTCACAGTGGGAAGAGGAAACACTCTTGTTTGAAAAATATTTGAGCCTTTATTTCACAGTGTTGTAGCTGACAGGTTTGAGACAGATTTACTAATCCATAAGACCCTTTGTTTTCTCCTCTGGAGAAGCCATTCCTAGTGTCTCTCTAGTTGAGACTATTTGTATCACATTGCTCAAGGGACTCTACTGAAAACTACATAAACTAGTGCAAGTGAAAATGCTTTGTAAACTGTAAGATTCCAAAGATTTTTAATTGTTTATTTGGTCTCAAATGTTTAATTAGATACATGAGTTCTCATTAAACCTAGTACATAATCATGACCACAGGAGTTGTTGATATGTAAATATTTACTCCCTGTGAGTTTGGGGAGGGATGGTATGGTTAATACATCTGCACTTTAAAAAAAGAAAAACAAAATAATAATGTGGGTGACCAGAGACCCCATTTTGAGAATGCATAAACTATAAAATAACCCGAAACTATGGGGGAAAGTAGCAGCAAAATAGTAGCTAAGTGATGGGGATAAAGAAAGGTCTAAGATTGGTAATGGGTCATGAGATTAGATTATGATTAATCTGAAGATGGCAGTTATCTTCTTCACAGATGGTTTTCCCTATTGAAATAAAATTGATTTGTGAATAGTATTGCTATGTTCCACCTAAAGTAAACCAAGTGAAAATCTTCATTCCAGACAAAAATAAATATCAGCAAAAGAGAGAAAACACAGAGATATAAGGGTCTTACCTGTAAATTGAAGGACTGATATTAGCAGATCTCATACAGAATGCTCTCAACATTTTAAAGTTCTTTTCTGTAAATAAAAAACTAAAATCAAGGTATTTTAATGATTGATATCTGATCCATTTACTTTACTTGTTTTTCCCCCCTGTGAGGTGAGAGCTTAATGGTCTTGGTAAATTAAGAGTAATTTGGTGAGGATGAGTTGTCACTGTCATCATTGGGGGAAAAATTTTAGTCAATTATATTTAATATCAAGTTATTTAAAAAACAACTTATTAAGTGATATAGTTAATATTTTCAACCTGATTGTTTATATTCAATGCCCAGTTCAAGAAAGGAAACATTTTAGTTGAACAGCAGTGTGCTTGTATTTAATGCCACAAAACTGTACACTTAAAAATGGTTAAAATGATAAATTTTATGTTATGTGTATTTAACCACAATGAAAAAAATGAACAAGAATGTTTTTGTATTTCATATTTAGATTTTAGTGTAAAGCTTGACTACCTGTACAATTAATATCAGTTCTTTAATTCCCAGTTAAAACTTTCTCAAAGAAGGAAAAGAAAATATTATAAGCATGCCTGTGATATTTTAGATAAAATACTCTAACTCATAGAAAATTACTTATAAAATATTAACTATAAAAACCAATAAAATATATACTGTAGTATTAGGGTTCTTGTTCCTTCCATCTTATAGTTTCAAACTTAATGTTGAATTCAGAAAACCTAGAGAATGATTCATTTAAATGAAAAAGGAGAAAATGTAAGGAATGTTACCAGGCTCACTTTCCTGACTGTAAATCAGTGGTGGCACCAGGAACTGAGCAATTCTGGGAGAAGTGGCAGAGCTTGTCTGGAATGCTTGGGGAGAGCTGTATCAGGCTTGAAATCCAGCTGAGCCGCAAGCTGCAGAACAGAGGCAGAGTCTGGAGTCAAACAGAGGGTAGAAAAAGCAAAGAAAGGATGCCATTTCCTCTCCTGAGCTCCTCCACTTGGATTACAAACACTTACAGATGTTATTGTCCAGCTTCTGAGCTGCTCTTATGAATTTACAACAGCTAACTGAATGGATGAAAGAAAATCTCAGAGGTCAGTTGATCAAGAAATTGGAAACCCAACCTATTGGATAAGTCATCCAAGTCGATGATAAAGGAATCACGATTTGAGATATGAAACTTGAGATGCAGAAACCTGGCCACATATTCATCTAATCCCTAGGGAAAATAAAACATATCATGAAAGAGAAGGAAACATTAAAGAAAGAATGAGCAAGATGTTATGAAAACATCCAAACTAGGTTGTCACTGAATATTTACTTGAGTAACATCTCTAGGGACTAGAGACTTAAGGAATTCTGTTTGAAAAATGCTGTACTATATGCATTACCATTAAAATCCGGGGGAAAAAAACAAAAACAAAATGCTTTCTATCTCACTGATTTTACTTTTGTTCGAAAATACTGGACGATGCAAATAGAAGGTAAAATAAAATACTGGGCTGGTTGAAGTACAATTATCATTATATGTAGACAAATTGATTTTCTAAATTGTAAACTCAAGGTATTTTTGTAATATTTCCCTATGTTCCTTTCTTTGTATTGATGTTATATTTTTTAAAACATAAAGATTAATGACAATGTTGAATTTATGTCAAAATACATTAGATGGTAATAAAAGGCAATTTTAACTCTTTTAAAAGGTGTCTTATACTAGGCTGCAAAGAAAATATAAAATAATCAAAGTAGAAAATAAATTCACTTGTTACTTTGATAATAATTACAGTAACTACATATAAAGAATAAAATGTAATAAATCCAAAAACATGTTGAATTTATTCTAATAAATTTCTCTTTAAAAACCTTGAAGTAAACATAAAATAAAGAAAATCTAGAAAATGAGTTAAAGACCTAAATGTAAGGCCAGACACTATAAAACTCTTAGAGGAAAACATAGGCAGAACACTCTATGACATAAATCACATCAAGATCCTTTTAGACCCACCTCCTAGAGAAATGGAAATAGAAACAAAAATAAACAAATGGGACCTAATGAAACTTCAAAGCTTTTGCACAGCAAAGGAAACCATTAACAAGATGAAAAGACAACCCTCAGAATGGGAGAAAATATTTGCAAATGAAGCAACTGACAATGGATTAATCTCCAAACTATACAAGCAGCTCATGCAGCTCAATATCAAAAAACAAACAACCCAATCCAAAAATGTGCAGAAGACCTAAATAGACATTTCTCCAAAGAAGATGTACAGACTGCCAACAAACACATGAAAGGATGCTCAACATCACTAATCATTAGAGAAATGCAAATCAAAACTTCAATGAGGTATCATCTCACACCAGTCAGAATGGCCATCATCAAAAAATCTACAAACAATAAATGCTGGAGAGGGTGTGGAGAAAAGGGAACCCTCTTGCACTGTTGGTGGGAATGTAAATTGATACAGCCACTATGGAGGTTCCTTAAAAAACTAAAAATAGAGCTACCATACGACCCAGCAGTCCCACTACTGGGCATATACCCTGAGAAAACCACGATTCAAAAAGAGTCATGTACCACAATATTCATTGCAGCTCTATTTACAATAGCTAGGACATGGAAGCAACCTAAGTGTCCATCATCAGAAGAATGGATAAAGAAGATGCGGCACATATATACAATGGAATGTTACTCAGCCATATAAAGAAATGAAATTGAATTATTGGTAGTGAAGTGGATGGACCTAGAGTCTGTCATACAGAGTGAAGTAAGTCAAAGAGAAAAACAAATACCATATGCTAACACATATATATGGAATCTAAAAAAAAATGGTTCTGAAGAACCTAGGGGCAGGACAGGAATAAAGACTCAGACACAGAGAATGTACTTGAGGACATGGGGAGGGAAAGGGTAAGCTGGGACGAAGTGAGAAAGTGATATGGACTTATATATACTACCAAATATAAAATAGATAGCTAGTGGGAAGCAGCCGCATAGCACAGGGAGATCAGCTCGGTGCTTTGTGACCATCTAGAGGGGTGGCATAGGGTGGGTGGGAGTAAGATGCAAGAGGGAAGAGATATGGGGATATATGTATATGTATATGTATAGCTGATTCGCTTTGTTATAAAGCAGAAACTAACACACCATTGTAAAGCAATTATACTCCAATAAAGATGTTAAAAAAATAAAAAATAAAACATTTAGAATTAACTTTGAAGCTGTCTCAAAAAAAAAATAAAAGAAAGAAAGAAAATCTAGAAATGAAGGACCAGAAATATTCAAAACAGTAAGAAAAGTATTTGGTATAAGAAATTAAGAAAACAATAGCAGCAACAAATGAATGGAATTAATTTAAGAGAAAAAGCAGAAATTTGGGAATGAGATCATTAATCATATTAAGAGGTTGTTATTGCAATAAAATACACATTTCTCTGGCAATCTATCGTGAAATGAAAGAATACAGAAAAAGACAAAGATACGCAGTCTTTTTCAATATTGTCCTACCCACCCAAAGTGCCTAAAAATAAAAATTATAAACATATATTTCTGAGAAGGAAATGATTTTTAATTTATTATTATATGATATATTAATTTTCTGCTTGTAACCAAATATATTAATTTTAAATGTATTAGATTTAATATTAATATTTTAAATGAATATTTTACAAAGAAAATATGGAAAGAATTAAAATTTTGTACTTTCCACAGATATCCAATTCAAAATTGTCAGGGAAATATAGCTTTCTTAGTAGTGGAAAGAACAATAGAAGGAAAACCATACCTAGGCACATTATATTGCTGTAAAACAACATCAGTCAGTCAAGGCAGAATTATTTTAACTGAAAATACTTGCTAAGTAGAAATTCCTTTTAAAAATGAAGTCTAAGTTACAGCATCTTCAGACAAGTGAAACTGTATAGAGATTGTCAACAGAAGAACTACTCAAAAAGATATACAAAAGTGTATTATTAAGAGAGAACTAAAATTTTCCCTGGTAAGAGGTAGATGGTATATGAACGTATGGAAAAGCTTTAAAAAAACTTTGAAAAGGGAAATATTTGGGTAAATCAAATTGGATTTGGGCCAACTTAAAACAATAATATTAATATTTTGTGGGATGTATACATATAAAGTAAAATACATGACCACCATAGTTAAAATTTCAGGAGTGAGGTCAATGGAGTTGCAGTTGAGTGTTCTGTGGATATTGAATCGTTCTGGTCATACTAAGAATTCTAGTTTTCATTAGATTTAGTCCTAAGGCAAGAATGCATGTCTTGCCAAGGTGTCCACTAAAAAATACGTGAAAGTATACCAAACAAGCCAATGGAGAAAGAAAATAAAATTACAGTAAATACAATACTTACTGGAAAACTACAAGGAAAGAGAGAAAAGGAAACAACAGACATATGGTGTTAATAGAAAAAAAACAGTAATATGATCAATTTAAACCCCAAAGAGTAGTAATTACACATTGTCAGAATGATTTCAAAAGAAGCTTTATATGATCCTTACATGTGTATATCTTAGTGTCTTAGCTTTGGCTGCTAGAACAAAATACCATGGACTGGGAGCTTAAGTTATTTATTGATTTTCTTTTTCCTTTTATGGATTATGTTATTGGTGCCATGTTTAAGAACTCTTCACTTGTTTCTAAATCCTTAAGATTTTCCCCTATGTTTTCTTCCCAAAGTTTTATACTTAAAGTTTTATTTTAAATCTATGATCTATTTTGAGATAATTTTTTTAAAGGTGTAAGGTTTAGGGTTCATGCTTATTTTGTGCTCATGGATGTCCAATTGCTCCAGCACCATTTGTAAAAACATTATTTTTCTACATTGAAATGCTTTTGCGTATTTGCCAACAATCAATTGGTTAAAAACTCTGTTGGCCATAACTGTTTGTTAATCTTTGATTTCTCTGTTATACTCTTATGGTCTATGCTGCAGTTCCTCTGCTGATGCAAAGGAATTTTGATTGTGTATCTGGGTAGTAAGTCTTAAAATTGGGTGGTGTGAAATCTCCTATTTTATTCTTCTTTTGCAAAATTGTTTATTCTAGTCCCTTTGTCTCTTCATATGAACTTCAGAATAAGCTTTATCTATATCTGCAGTAATTGTGCTTGGAATTTAGTAGGAACTACATATATTGAAACTATACCTCAATTTGGGGAGAACGAGCGTCTTTACTATTTTGAGTCTTCTAACCCATGAATGTAGTAAGCCTCTCTATGGAGATATTCTTCGATTTCTTTCCTTACCATTTCGTATTTTTCTTCATATTAATCCTTTACGTGTTTTGTTAGATTTACACTTAAATATTTCATTTTCTTTTGAGTGAGTGTAGTTGTCTCATGTTTTTAAATTTGATTCCCACTTGTTCATTGCTAGTACATAGAAACACAATATTCCATTTTAGGGGATTTTTAAAAATAATCATAGAGAGATTTTCCTTCAGTGTGTTGAACCCATTAACATCTATTGCAATGCAAGAAATATTTGGTTGTAATTTGTAAACTTATTTCATATTTTGTATTTTAATATCTTCTTTTTTTGTCTGACATATTCTTTGTATTTTTTTCCTCCAGTAATTTTCAAAGGGTAATATTTAGGCATTCAAATACTATAAATATATATTAACATTTATTGTACTCTAAGTTCAATATAGGAAATAAAATTGCAATTATTAGATTCCTGTAAAATATGGAGACACTGTCACACTAATGCTTATAGCCCGCCTACCACCTGCTAATATATAATGTACTTTTCCTCAACTATTTTATTTGTGAAATTGTTCACAGTGCCATTATATACTTATTTTTAAACATTTATGTTGTTATATAGAGCTGATTTGAAGAGCAAATGAGTTAATCTTCATTAAATACTTTTAACTAGAGCTTACCTGGGGCAGAAACGCAATAGATATTGACGACAATTATTACTAAACATATATGGAATTTGTTTACACTTTTCACCCTCAGTAACTTAGTATCATAATGCCACTAAAAATCAACCAACCAATTAACAAACAGTAAGAACAACAACAAACTCCTGATTTATCCCTCAGCTAACTGGAGTATAACTTCAGATAAGTTTTCCAGAATGAGTTTAGACATAGCATACGAGTGAAGCCTGGTCTAGTCTGTATTATTTAAGATAGTTTAAACAGTTTTTACATAGTTTTAAAAATATGGTTTATACTATATTTTATACTATAAAGATAAAAGTTAATTAAAATGAAAATATTAAAATGTTTATAGTTTTATACAGTTGTGCATAGTATATATTATAACTGATATAATGAGCTACTAAATTGCTTATATAATTCAGGGTTCACAATTATTTCTCTCATAATTCTATAGCTCTTATTCCATGGTATCCTGTCATCTAATAATGTACAAAGAAACTGAGCCTAAACTGTTTTTTTTTTGGGGGGGGGCTCTAGGGTGTTGATAACTATCCAGTCTTAAAATAGCAGAGAAAAAAGAGGATTTCTCTCTTGGTTTTGTAATACAGCTTTACTTAGAGTACGATTTCACAACATGAACTGAATATATTTGTCGATTCATTAGGGAATGAGGTTTGTATAATGTGAACAGCTATTAGTCAAAATGCAATTGAAATCAGTAATTAATACTACCATCTGGAACCAGCCCCAATTACCATGAAACAAAAGCTTCTGTACATGGAACACAGCTGCTACATTTGAGTGGATTTGTACTTTATCCTGACAAAGGGCTCAAATTTTGAAAGAAAATGTAAAACATACAGTGCTGGTGATCTGGTAGTGAGAAGAATAGAAGACATTGAACATGAGCAAAACCTAGATGTACATAAAGACAGGGTTTATAGGTATTTTAAGGTCATTAGCTATAAATTGTTTTTAATTGAAATTCCTGCTTCACAAAGTGAATTTGTGAGTCTAAAATTTGCTAGGATTAACCTCAGCTTTACAATTGAAGCAATAGTTTTTATAAAGCATTTTTTTCTTAAAATATCTTTATAAAAGTATAACCTGCATAATTTAAAATAATTTATGATTTGTATGTATGCAGGTACTTACTTCCTAGTTTATTTGCTTTGGAAAGAGGGCAATTTTCCCATTCAGTGATGCTCCAAAGTTCAAGGAGGTATGTTTTTTCAGATGTCTTGTTTTATAGATTCAGGTTGTTTTCCAGTCCAAGAAAGTTTTCTTTATGGATTTTTTTTTAGTCTTAAAAGTTCTTCCTTTTGCTTCATCTAGTCTAAAAAAAGTTATGAATGGTGGTATTCCTGTCACTGATTTGAGCATCTACAACATGGATTAATCTCTTTTCGTCTTTGATGCCATTTTGATCTTTGCTGCATCCTTTCCTCTCATTCTTTTAAGACCATCATCTCTTTCTTCATCTCAGGCTGTTGCTATTGTAGTTCACCTGTCTTTTCCTGTTTCATTGAGCCCACTGTTCTTTCTTCCTAAGAGTGAAAAGAAGTGCTATCTAAAATTTTTAATGCAAATATTGAACAACGCAATGATATATTTCATCATGCTTTTTATGATAGATTATCTCTTAATACCCCAGCCTTTTTTGGGGGGGCTCCCTTCATTATATTTCTGTTTTGCCATATTTGAACGGAAAAAAGGTTAACAAAATTAATGTTTATTTCAAAATGATCATGGACTCTTATTTTCCATACTTCCCTAATGCTATAAAAATTTTCTTCTTAGATTTTAAGCTTTATCCTGATTTGTATAAGCATAATAGCTTGGGCAGCCACAACAGAATACCACAGATTGGTTGCTCTAAATAACAGACATTTATTTCTCACAGTTCTAGAGGCTGGATGTCCAATATCAAGGTGTTAGCATGGTCAGCTTCTGGTGAGAGCTCTCCTCCTGGCTTCCCTTCTCGCTCTGTCCCCCCAGGGAGGAGAGAGAGCAAGTGCACTCTCTGGTGTCTTTTCTCATAAGATCACTGATCTCATCATTAGAGCCCCACCATCATGACCTCATCCAATCCTACTTACCTCCCAAGGACCTCATCTCCTAGCACCATCACTAAGGGTGTTAGGGCTTAAACATATGGCATTTGTGGGAGTGGGAGTGGGAGTGACAATAACATGTAGCCCACAGGAATAAGTTTACTCATTTAGCACAGGATATGGTTTGAAAAGCAGTGAGAATTAACTTTATTTCTGGATAGTTTTCCACTCTCTGTTCTCAGTAAAGTCAGTTTCTTTGTGGGTTCTTCAGGCTGACTGTCTGCCTCTTCCTGGGCAAAACCTCTGAGCCATTGATCTCAGCTGGGGTGGAGACAGTGGCTCCCTTAGGACATTTCCCAAGACTTTATATCAGTTTTAAAAATAGTTTTTACTAGTTATACTTGTTTCATTGAGGGGGTGGGTCTGTGGTTCCCAAACCTGCATTGCAAAAATGGATCTCCATTGATTTTTATGAAAAGTGGTTGGCAGTGTTTCTGTACTATCATCTTTCAGAAAAGTCCCTTGAGACCATTCTAAACACCTCTTTCTCCTCTCCTTCCCCACTTACGTCTTGGAAACCTTCCAGAGACAGAAGGTATTAGAGGATGTTAGAAATCAGTGAGTCTGATAGTAAGGACCCAGGGGGGGCTTCATGGGTTTGTTTCTTATTGTGATAATTGCTTCTTTGAATTGTAAAATATAAACAAACGTGAGTATAGAACTTCATTAATAAAAAAATGGAATCTAAGTGAAAAATAGAACCCATAAGCTAAGTGTCTCCCTTTCACACCTACAGTTACCCTCCACTCCTGTTCTTACACTGGTTTAGGCACTCCTCAGTCATAAGCATTTTTTTTTAAAGAATATGTGCCATGTGTTAGATTTACTTCTCTTTTATTACTTTTTAATTGAATCTTATTTTTTTAATAAATTTATTTATTTTTGGCTGTGTTGGGTCTTCATTGCTGCATGCAGGCTTTCTCTAGTTGCGGCAAGCAGGGGCTACTCTTCGTTGTGGTACACAGGCTTCTCATTGCGGTGGTTTCTCTTGTTGCGGAGCATGGGCTTGAGGCGCATGGGCTTCAGTAGTTGTGGCACATGGGCTCAGTAGTTGTGGCACCCGGGCTTAGTTGCTCTGCAGCATGTGGGATCTTCCCAGACCAGGGCTCAAACCCGTGTCCCCTGCATCGGCAGGTGGATTCTTAACCACTGCACCACCAGGAAAGTCCCAGTCATAAGCATCTTAACTGTGATTGTTTTAATATATCTGGGTTATATCAACACATGTCTTCTCTGATCCACGTCCCCTTCCTAAAATGTTTTTATTTTGTTACTTATAGTTTTATCTTTGTTATCACTTTATCCATAAAACACTTGCATAATTAACTTGTTAATCTACATCTTTATTCTTTATATTTAACTTCATCATATCACTCCTTTTGTAGATTAAAAAAAATAACATTTTAGTTTTCACATCTTGACTATTGTAAATGTTGCTGCAATGAGCACGGGGGTGCATATCTCTGAGATCTTGATTGCAGTTCTTTTGGACGCATACCCAGAAATGGGATTGCTGGATCATGTGTTAATTGTATTTTTAAATTTTTGAAGAATCGTCCTACTGCTTTCCATGGTGACTGCACCATTTTGCATTCCCACCAACAGTTTCTGATGGTCCCCTTTTCTCTACATACTTGCCAGTACTTATTATTTCTTGTGTTTATGATGATAGCCATTCTAACAGATGTAAAGTGATATCTCATGATTTCGATTTACATTTTCCTGATGATTGGTGAATGTGAATTTCTTTCATGTACCTATTGACCATATCTTTGTCTTATTTGAAGAAATACCTATTCAAGTCCTTAGGCATTTTTTCAATTTTTTTTTCTCTTGAGTTGTAGGAGTACCTTATGTATTTTGGAGATTAATACCCTATCAGATATATGGTTTTATTGCAGATGTTTTCTCTCATTCCATAGGTTGTCTTTTAACTCTATTGAATGCTTCCTTTGCTGTGCAGAGCTTTTAAAATTATGATGTAATCCCACTTGTCTATTTTTTGTTTAATTGCCTGTGGTTCTGATGTCACGTCCATGAAATTATTCTCAGGATCAATGTCATGAAGTTTTTCCGCCTATGTTATCTTCTAGGAATTTTAAAATTTCAGGTCTTATGTTTAAGTCTTTAATCCATTTGAGTTGGTTTTTGTGTATGCTGTAAGATAAGGCTCAATTTCATTCTCTTGCATGTGGATACTTATTTTTCCCATTACCATTTATTTATTGAAGACACTGTCCTTTCTCCATTGTCTATTCCTGACACCCTTGTCAAAGATTGGTTGACTGTATAATCTGGTTTTATTTCTGGGCTCTATATTCTGTTCCACTGGTCTATATATTTGCCTTTATCCCAGCCTGTTTTGTTTACCATGGATTTGTAATATATTTTGAAATCATGAAGTGTGAAGCCTCTAGCTTTGTTCTTCTTCTCAAGATTCATTTGACTGTCCAAGGTCTTTTGTGGTTCCATATGAATTTTAGAATTTTTTTCTATTTCTATAAAAATTGCCAGTGATACTTTGATAGGGATTGTGTTGAATCTGTAGATGGCTTTGGGTACTATGGGCATTTTAACATTATTAAATCTTCTAATCCATGAACACTGGATGTCTTTTCATTTTGTGTCTTCTTTAATTTTGATCATCAATATTTTGTAACTTTTATTATACAGATTTTTACCTCCTTAGTTAAGTTTATTTCTAAGTATTTAATTCTTTTTAATGCTGTCATAAATGGATTTGTTTTCCTAATTTTCTTTTCAGATAATTTTTATAGGTATATAGAAATGCAACTGAGTTTTGTAAGTTAATTTCATATTGTGCAACTTTACTGATTTTTATATTCTAACAGTTTTTTGGTGGAGTTTTTGGGATTTTCTACCTAAAATATCATGCTGTTTCTAAACAGGGACAGTTTTATTTCTTCCTTTCTGATTTGGATGATTGTTATTTCTTCTTCTTGCCTAATTTCTCTGCATAGAGTTCCACATATTATATTGAATAGAAATGGTGAATGGTGAATATATTGAATGCAGTGGTACTTCCTTTCATTTCTCCTGATCTTGGAGGAAAAGATTTTATTTTTTTCACTGTTGAGTAAGATGTTAGCTCTGGACTTGTCATATATGGTGTTTATTATGTTGAGATATTTGCCTTCTTTAACCAATTTGTTGAGCGTTTTTATCATGAAACGATGTTGAATTTTGTCAAATGCCTTTTCTGCATCTGTTGAGATGATCATATGATTTTTATCCTCTATTCTGTTAATGTAGTGTATCATCTTTATTGATTTGCACAGTTGTTTATAGTTGACTCATGGATTTTTTTCTTTTTCTTTGGCATCAGTTGTAATGTCATTTCTTTCATTTACAATTTTATTTATTTGAGTCTTCTCTCTTTTTACCTTAGTCCAGTTAAGGGGTTGAAAACCAGCTTATTTTTCCAAAAACAAGTCAGTTTTGTTGATTTTTTTCTTCTGCTTTTCTATTCTCTCTGTCTTTTATTTCTGCTCTGATCTATGCTGTTTCCTTCCTTCTGCTTCTTTGGTCTTCGTTTCGTCTTCTTTTCCTATTTCCTTGAGGTGTGAAGTTAGGTTCTTATTGGATATATTTCCTCTTTTAATGTAGGCTTTTATCACAGGAAACTTTTCCTCTGAATATTGCTTTTGTTGAATCCCATTAATTTTGGTATGTTGTGTTATTATTTTCAAATTGTTAAGGTTTTTTTCTAATTTCCTTTTTGATTTCTCCTTTGACCTTCTGGCTCTTCAAGAGTTTGCTATTTAATTCCCACATTTGTAAATTTTCCAGTTTGCCTTTTGCTATTGATTTCTACTTTCATCCCATTGTGGTTAGAGGAGACGCTTGGTATGATTTTAATTTTCTTAAATTTGTAAACATTTGTTTTTTGATCTAACATGATCTATAGTGGAAAATTTCCCTGTGCATTTGAGAAAAATGTATATTCTGCTGCTGTTAAGTGGAATGTTCTGTGTATGTCTGTTGGGCCCATTTGGTTACAGTGTTGTCTTCTGTTTCTTTATTGATCTTCTGTTTTGATGTTCTATCCATTAAGAGACAAGGAAGGGTATTATATAATGATAAAAGGATCAATCCACTAGAAAAATATAATTCTAAATATATATGCATCCAACATCAGAGCACCTAAATATATCAAGCAAACATTGACAGAACTGAAAGGAGAAATAGAAAGCAATACAATAATAGTAGGAAACTTCAATACCCCACTTTCCATAATGAATACATTTTCTGAAGCCTTTTATGTCTGAAATTGTGTTTCTTATGGGTGATAATTTGGTTTGATATGGAATTCTGTCTTGAAAATTACCCTCCCTCTGAAATTGAGATAATATTCCTTTGCCTTAAAGAATGAATATTGCCAATGTTGTCAGTCTATTTTTTACTCTTTTGAAGGTGAGTTTTTCTTTTTTTCTTTCTGAAGAAGCTGAGCTGAGAAGCTCTTAAGAGCATCACTTTGTCATTGGCATTCTGAGTGTGGCTCATTAATTCATAATGCTTGTTGCTGAGTATGCCCTTTAGCATACTGAAATCTCATGTTTCTTCAGCACTTAAAAATGTAATTTTTATTTAAAAAAATAGTTTAGCTATAATAGTTTGTTCTCTCTTATATTTTCTCCATTCTCTCTCTGCATCCGCTATAAAATGCATATTGCCATTCTTCAATTGTTTTGCTTTCTAAGATTTTTCTCACCTGTTTTCTACACTTAATTTGTTCTAATTCTATGATTGTTTTTAAGTTTATTATGTAGGCATTCTGTTGATTTTTAAATTTTAATAATATTTTATGTAACAGTGTACAGTTTGCTTTCTCACTAATTACTAATATCTCTGCATAGTTCCTTTCTTAGAGCAACCTATTTTTATTTATTCTATGTTTACCTTCCTCAAGTTTTCCATGAAATATTAAATTTTTAAGAATTCTCTTGGTGCCTTAGTGACAGTTTTTCTGACTTCAGTACTTTGTTGTATGTTTTCATATTTATCTTTGTGGTGCTTATTACCCTAAAATTTCTGGTAATAGATGTGTGCTCATACCTTAACATGAAAAAAATTTTGATTAATATACAGTGCTGACATTTTTTCCTTTTCTCCCCACAGTCTGGTAAATCAGTTGTTTATAATAAACAGGGAAGCTGTAGGAAAGCTCTCTGTAGAGGGGTTGCCATGTGAATTGCTAAGCTTCTGTTCAAGTTGGCTGCATTGGCGGTTGGTAAATTGGCTGAGACCGTTCTCTTGTGCCAAACTAAGGTGTGATCTGCCCTGGCATGCCAGCATCTCTACTGGGAACAGAGCCCTCCACAGCAGATTAGCTGAAGCATTTGAAACACTTCCTTCTTTGTGTGTGCAAGAGCTGCTTGAATTTGAGGACTGAAAGTCATGAGTGTAAAATAGAACCTGTACAGCCCTTCTGCAGATAATCTACATATTTAATAACCATCCTGATTACATCTCTACCCTCTCTGTGCACCAAACAATAAGTTAGGAACTTCTCTAAAAATATCTCTGTTTACTTTGAATTTTCATATATTTGTGCATATTTGAGACTTATTCTCTTTTCTCTGGTTAATCCATTAATGTGGTCCCATGTTTTTTCTATCTCACACAAATTTGCTAAAATATCTAGTCTGCCCATGCTCCTACCCCTATTCTTAGAGCTATAGTGGATGCATTCCCATTCATACATTTTATTTTTATTCCACTTAGATTTGGTAAAAATCAGAATTGGACATGTATGATAAATTGTTATTTTGTACCATTGTTTGTTTACTGCCTTATGCCAGTGAGAATTAGATTAAAAATGTTATGGCTTATCATGGCAACAATGATTATATTCTGTATTTTTTCTATTAACTTACTCTCAACATTAATTACATATTTTTACCAGAATTACCAGCAGTTCTTTCTAACCTTCATTTTATGAGAGATGATTTATTAAATATTCAGTGCTATGCTTAGCCCCTAACATTGGCATCAAGGCTACCTACAGGTTGCATGGTTTCATATACCCACATTCATGTATATTTACATACTGGAGAAATTCTCATACATGTGCCTGAAAAGATGTAAACAAACATGTTCATGGAATACTTCTTATAGTGGGAAACAAGTAATCTGAATGTTTATCAATAAGGAAATACAGAGTCTGTGTAATTTATCCAATAAGATTTTTAAATAATATAGACCAGGCAACAGCATTAAGATACATCCCAACATATTAGTATAAACCTCAGAAGTACATAGTTGTATGACAACATCAGGTTGCAAAATAATTATACATCATGAAAACATTTATGTGCATGTTTAAAGCATGATCCAAACAATTATATCTACAAATTGTAAATGTGATCCTATATGTGTACATGTGTGCATATATGGTGTGTGTGCATGTGTGTGCATGTGTGTGTGTTTTCTAATGGGCCAGAAAAATACACAATGACATATGAGTGTCGTTGCCTCTTGGGATTCACATGTTATGAGAGGAGAAAGGGATTAGGGTATTTGTTAAAGTAGATTTAAATTTTATCTTGAATTTTTTAGCTTTATTGAGATATTGATATAAAATATATGTAAGTTTAGGGTATGCAGTATGATGATTTGATGCAACAATACATTGGGAAATGATTACCACAATAAGGTTAGTTAACACCTCCCTCATATCACATAAATACTTTTATTTTTGCAGTGAGTACATTTAAGATTTACTTTCTTAACAAGTTTCAAGTATGTAATATAGTTTTAAATGAACTATAGTCACCATGTTGTACATTAGTTCCCCAGAACTTATTCTTCTTATAACTGAAAGTTTGTGCCCTTGGACCAACATCTCCCCAGCCCCTGTCAATCACCAGTCTACTTTCTGTATCTGCATTTTTTTTTTTTAGATTCCACATATAAATGACATCATATATCATTTGTCTTTGTCTGACTTACTTCACTCAGCATAACGCCCTAAAGGTCCATCCATGTTGTTACAAATAGCAGGATTTCCTCTTTTTTAGGGCTGAATAATATTTTTATTGTATATATACCAAAATTTCTTTATCCATTCATTCAGTAGTGGACACTTGGGTTATTTCCATATTTTGGCTATGATGAATAACTCTGTAATGAATATGGGAGTGCAGATATCCCTTTGAAATAATATTTTCATTTCTTTCATATATATACCCAGAAGTTGGGGTGCTGGACCATATAGTAGATCTATTTTTAATTTGGGGGGTAACCTCTATACTGTTTTGCATAGTGGCTGCACCAATTTACATTCCCATCGACAGTGTATTAGTGTTCCTGTTTCTCCACCTCTTCATCAGCATTTATCTCTTATAATTTTAATGATAACAATTCTGAGAGGTGTGAGGTGATCTCTCAATGTAATTTCGATTTGCATTTCTTTGATTATTAGTGATGTTGAACACTTTTTCATTTACCTGTTGGCTGTTTTTATGTCTTTGGAAAAATGTCTATTGAAGTCCTTTGCCCATTTTTTAACCATACTATTTGTTTGTTTTTCTATTGCACTGTATCTGTTCTTTATGTATTTTGGATATTAACCCCTTAGCAGATAAATGGTTTGCACATATTTCTACCCACTCCATAGGTTACCTTTTTATTTTGCTGATTGTTTCTTTTCTTATGAAGTAGCTTTTAAATTTGATGTAGTCTCACTTGTTTATTTTTGTTTTGGTTTTTTTTGTGTCTGTGTGTGCATTTGGTGTTTTTTTCAAAAATATTTTGCCAAGACTGTCAAAGAGATTTTTCCCTATATTTCTTTTAGTAGTTTTATAGTTTGGGATCTTAAATTTAAGTCTTTAATCGATTTCAAGTTATTTTTGTGAGGTGTATGAGATAGTTGTCCATCTTTATTATTCTGCATGTGGTGTCCAGTTTTCCCAACACCACTTACGGAAGAGACTATCCTTTCCCCTTTGAGTCTTCTTGGTCCCTTGTCAATATTAGTTGATCTTACATGCTTGGGTATATTTCTGGGCTCTCTTTCTCTTCCATTGGTCTATGTGTCTAATTTTTTGCCAGTTCCAGACTGTTTTGATTATTATAGCTTTGTAAAAAGAGTTGAAATCAGGAATTGTGTTCACTCCATCTTTGCTCTTCTTTCTAAGGATTGTTTTGGCTATTCTAGCTCTATCACGGTTCCATAGGAATTTCAGATTTTTTTTCTATTTCTGCAAAAAAATGTTATTGGAATTTTGATAGGGATTGCATTGAATCTATCAAAAGCCTTGGGTAGTATGGACATTTTAACAATATTAATTTTTCCATTCCATGAACAGGAGATATCTTTCCATTTATTTGTGTTGTTTTCAACTTCTTTCATCAGTGTCTTGTAATTTTCAGTGTACGGATCTTTCACTTACTTGCTTATATTTCTTGTTTTTTCAAAGCTAGAAACAAGTAATTGTAGTAATAGAAATATAAGTATTTAAATGTTATTCTAATTTGTTTTTATATTTTTCAAATTTAACAAAACACTTCTCCATATAATTATAAAGATTATTTAAATTTTTCTAAGGATTGAAAATGAATTTTAATTTTTTTATATTTGTGGGTTTTTTGTTGACATTTGAAACTAAACTGATGATAGGTTAATATGTCAGTTGCCTAATGAATTTTCTTTTCATTGTATTAATAAAGTGATAAATTAGAACTTAGTAAGACCTTATGTATTTAAGCAAGTTTCCATTAACAGACCATGAATTGTTATAGAGAAAGAAAAATCTATCAATTAGGGCATAGGCATGTGGGCTTCCGTGGTAATGAGTTTATTATAGAAGCAAGGTTTTATAATCAATCCTAACACATAAAACTTAAAGAAGCTGTCTTTACAAAGGCATGTGGTCATACAGACCTCTTTTCTGGTTTAGGAGTGTATTTTCTAGCCAGGGGAAGGGAAAGAGTTGATCCATATGTGGACAAAGATCTTCATTCTCTTTTGCCCAGATTTCTATCAATCAGAGTCAAATAAATAGACTGAGAATTAGGTGACTTTAAATTTAGAGCATTTGCATTATTCAAGCGATACTGTGGAGATTCAAAACTTCTAAGTTTCTAACCTTCTTTCTAGAAATACCCTGAGATGGAAATGGGATGCTTTTCTCTTGTGTGAAAGTGTGCATCACCAACCAGGTAAGTGAAATTCTTACAACTGAGCATCATCACCTCCCAACTCTATCCTGCCCACCTGGAAAGATCAAAATACAAGTTTGATATTGCAAATGAAAAGTTCCACACTGGGGCAGGGCTGTCAGCAGTTTTATTTAAATTCACAGGGCCTAAGTATCATATCACATTTTCAAAAGTGTTTAGGGGGCCTATTCTTCTGTCTCATTTCATTAATTCCCAAAGACAGTGAAAGACAATGCAGATGAGCTTAATTATTATCTTCTTCTGCTTGAGCATGCTATGAGAAAAGATTAAGGGGAGGCGGAAGAGGAAGAGATGAAATATCCATGACACAAATTAGTATTTAGCATACATTTTGAAATCATGCTGTTTCTGCCAGCTTCAGTGCTTCTCTTTTTGGACATAGAACAGACCCAAACTCTTCATTTTTAGCTCAATTATGTTACTATCTACATTTAAAGCACATTTACTCCTAGGTTTCTGATATCTCCAAATGCCCTGCACTATATAATTTTGCATAGAAAGAATTAAACATGATTAGGTTAAAACATACAGAATCCTGCTGTAAGAACTAACACATACCCTTACCATTCTCGCCATTATGCTTTAAGCATAGGAAATTCTAGGCTTTGAGCTTACCAGTTAAATAGGAACTATGATATCATCAAATTGCCAAATTAAATAAGAAATACATTCATACAGTATGGAAAATGAGTTGCCACATTTAGATATCTATTTCAATTCTCACAGAAATAACTTGATGAAAGCACTTTGTTTAGTGCTAAAATCTAAGAATGACTCAAAGTAATGCAAGCCAAAAATTATACATATTCATGTCAACCAACAGTAAACAGATTTGAAATCAATGCCCTCTTTCATTACTAAACAGCTTCCAAGCAGTAACTGAAGTTCAAAGAAGGCACATAAAGAGCAGAAGCAGAAACTCACCCTTGTTCCCCAGAGCCCTCCCTGTATGCCCAATTTCTGCCACTGAACCTTTTCCATGAAACTCCTTTAAGGTTCTGTGGTGTGGGTACCTTTTCACTCTATGTCCTGCCAAAATTTTAGTATGTCAAAGACCCAAGTGTCTGAATGACTGAAGAATAAACCTGGTCTCAGGCCTTGATGGCAACCTCAGGTGTTCAAATTTGGGATTTGGAAAGTCATAGTAGCTAAAGGTTATTTCAGATGTTGGTTAAGTTTCTATGACCCAGACTGGAGAAACAAATATCACCGAAAAAATGTTGTGAGATCTTCACAATCCATGCTTATGTCCTTTTCACGGATACTCAAATTGAGAAGGTGAATCATCCAGAAAATTGTGAGTTTTTGCTTTAGAATTAATTGCTACTTATACACTTCTTTATCTCTTTCATCCTACACCAAATCCCCTCTAGATGCCTTTATGCAATTCTGTCTGTCCTGGAGCAGCCACTGAGAAAACATTCCAGTGTCTACTTCAGGAACTTCTAGGATGGCGATGCATACATGTGGCCATCACTCCATCCTTCTGCCCCTTGGGGCACCTCATGCAACAAGGCAGCTTTACCAAGGCCCCCTGTGTATTCAGGAAGCTTTGCTTCTCCATGGAGATGGAATTACCAAGGGCTCTGTGAGGCATATGCATCTAGTCCTGCCACCAGCACCCAGGAATCAGCAACAGTGCTGCGAACGTCCCCTCTGCTTGGCTGGTTCTGCAGCCAGGGCTTTGTTCTCTTAGCCACAGCCCTTGACAGGTGACCAGACCGAGTAGCAAGGTGATCCCCCCACCAAGTCCCTCAGAAGAGCCTGGCTTCAGCCATTTGCCATGTCTGGGAGAAGATGGTAAACCTAGTGGCTTTTCGTTTCACCAAAAGAGCAGACTCGCTAGCCCATTTACTACTGGTGCAACTCAAAAGATAGGCATTTCTTCCTGCTTGTTATCTTCAGGCCAACCTCTGTCTGTGTTAGCAGACAATAGGACAGTCCTACTGTCCTATTGTCTGCTAACACCATGCAGACACATCCATTCTATAACTTTGCTGTTAATACTGAGCACACGATGAAAAATCAGTGGACATTTAAGTGAATAAACAGCTGGAAGGAGTGAGGCCAAACTACTCCATCTCCTACCACTGCCATAAATCCATGAAGGGAACCCTGTCATACATATTTTCCATTCGATAAAAAAGATCTTACTGTAGAAAGCTATGAAAAAAAAGGAAAACTGTAAAAAAAAATGAATAATTGGAAGTGAAAATAATTATAACTTCAAAAATGCATCCAAGAGAGTAATTAACATAAGGACCCTGATAACATTTTAAATGCTGAGTTAGGAGACCATATTGGGAGATTGCTCTATGACATGGAGTCAAATTATTAAGAAAAATGAATGTTATGAGAGAAAACCTGAGAGCCATGGAAAAGAATAAATGTAAATCTCTGTAAGAAGTCCAGATGAAAATGGAGTAATCAAAGACACAGTGAAAAAACACTTTTCTGAAAAAAAAAAAAAGTAAGGGGCTTCCCTGGTGGCGCAGTGGTTGAGAGTCCGCCTGCCGATGCAGGGGACACGGGTTCGTGCCCCGGTCTGGGAAGATCCCACATGCCGCGGAGCAGCTGGGCCCGTGAGCCATGGCCGCTGAGCCTGCGCGTCCGGAGCCTGTGCTCTGCAACGGGAGGGGCCACAACAGTGAGAGGCCCGCGTACCGCAAAAAAAAAAAAAAAAAAAAAAAAAAAACACTTTCTGAGGTAAAAGTAAACTCAGTTTTCCAAATTGAAATGTCTTGTTGAGTATAAGGGAGATTTGAAAATAAGATAAACATATTCTAGTAAAATGCATAATTTTAAGGATGATGAAAGAATCAACAAACTTCCAAATAGAGAAAATAAATTATGTAGAAAGGGAAGATCAAATTAGCATCAGTCTTATCAACTCTGATAATGGTAACACCTCACAGGAAACCATGAAAGTTCAATTTATATAACTATCCTATTTCATTGACTGGCAAAAACAAAACCTATGTAAGTTATGTATTTATTATTGTTATTAAAAAATGGTAACTGCCATAGCAGAGTAAAATAGTTTTTGTACTACCAGGAGATTATAGAATTGTGATCTGAGCATTTTAGAACAGGTTAAAAATGTTCTTCATGGCTTCAGAGGGGAAGAAAAAGACATTTCAGACAAACATGGAATAGACACACTTTTAGAACAGTAGACATTTGTGAAATAAGCATCTGAAATCTGTCAAATTAAAATTGAATCAGGAAAAAAAAGCCAAAGGCAAGGGCTGACATGACAGAATAAGAGCAATGAAATGAATACATTTCTGACGTTAAATTTAGAAAAGTTGATAACAGTAATTTTAAGTACAATGAAATTGTTAGTAATATGCTATTACATTTTCATAATAAATATATTATTAAAATGAGTAATCACCTGGCACTAAAAGTCTGGATAAGTTTAATAAAATAGGGATATGGGCATAAGAGAATCATAGCATAACACTTTGCTAAAAGTCTCACGATGGGATATTATATATTTCTTGATTTTGATAATTATATTTTTGTTTACTTATGTTTCACTCATAAAACAGTCCAGTAGTGAAATAAAAACTGTTTATTGAGATATTTAACAACTCAGCCAAAGCAAGAGAAAGAAAAATGAAAACACAGAAGAAATGATAAAAAGAAAATATAAAACATGCCATGAATAAGTCCTAGTACAAAAAAATTTACAGAAGGATTTTTTTTAATAAAGGAATAGGAAAATTTATAATGTAATAGAGTATTCCATGCAAGGATGTAATTGTCTTTTAATTTATGTATCAAAGACAGAAGTACAAACTATTATTACTACTATGTTTTACTTCACTGGTTTTGGGTGCGAAATAAAGTTTATTTTATTTTAATTTGTATGCAATTTTAAAGTACACTTAACTGCACATACTTAAGCTGTACAGTTTGATCAGTTTTGTATTCATCTGTAAAACCAGCACCAAAATCAAGATAACCCAATCTATTTTATTTCAATGTGTAAACCATGGTGACTTCAACCATAAATTTTCCCTAACAGGATGTATCCTTCGTCAGTCTTTATCCTTCTTAAGTATATTAGGTAGATTCATTTCCTAGGGCTGCTGTAACACATACCTCATACTGGGTGCCTTAAACATCAGAAATTATTGTCTCACCGTCCTCAGCTGGAAACTGAGACCAAACCATTAGTAGGGTCGATCTCTCCTGAGGTCTCTCTCCTTGGTGTGTAGACCGTCGTGTTCTCTCTGTGTCCTCCCATGGTCATCCTTCTGTGCGTGTTTGTGTCCTGATCTCCTCTAATAAGGACACCAGTGATACGGGATTAGGGCCCCACCCTAATGACCTCCTATTAACTCAATCGTCTCTTTAAAGACTGCCTTCAAATGCAGTCACATTCTGAGCTCTGGGGAGTTAGAATTTCACATAGGACTTTCGATGGGACACAATTAAACCCATAACAGTGGAGATTCCCAGAATCCCAAATCCATCTGGTGGTCATTCTCTTCCCACCAGTCATCCGTCTCAGCTCATTCACCAACAAATAACTAATGATAATCCCGAATCACTCACTTATTCATACCATGCATTTAGTGCTTCTGAAACTGTTCTGTTTAACCCAAGGTGGCTGGGTGTTTTTGGGGTGATGGAAGCTGAGTAGAGAGGGATTTATACGTGGAAGCTGCAGAACCTGACCCTGAAGTCAGATCCCCTTTCGCAGTGGGGAGTGAGGAAGGAGGTGAGGACCCCACACGCTAAATACTAAGAAATTTCTTGGTGATTTAATACTTGAAAGTCAGGGCAAAATTCTCAAGCTCTTTGAGTCTCACAAGTTACAATTGAAATGCAAATCAAAACTACAATGAGGTATCACCTCACACCAGTCAGAATGGCCATCATCAAAAAATCTGCAAACAATAAATGCTGGAGAGGGTGTGGAGAAAAGGGAACCCTGTGGGAATGTAAATTGATACGGCCACTATGGAAAACAGTATGGAGGTTCCTTGAAAAACTAAAAGTAGAACTACCATATGACCCGACAATCCCACTACTAGGCATATACCCAGAGAACAAATGCACCCCAGTGTTCATAGCAGCACTATTTACAATAGCCAGGACATGGAAGCAACCTAAATGTCCATCAACAGAGGAATGGATAAAGAAGATGTGGTAGGTATATATATATATATATATATATATATATATATATATATACATATATACACAATGGAACATTACTCAGCCAGAAAAAAGAATGAAACTGGGTCATTTGTAGAGACGTGGATGGACCTAGAGAGTGTCATACAGAGAGAAGTAAGTCAGAAAGAGAAAACCAAATATCATATAATAACGCATATATGTGTTATCTAGAAAAATGGTATAGATGATCTTATTTGCAAAGCAGAGATAGAAACACAGACATAGAGAACAAATGTATGAATACCAAGGGGGAAAAGAGGAATTGGGAGACTGGGATTGACACATACACATTATAGATACTATGTATAAAATAGACAACTGATGGGAACATACTGTAGAGCACAGGGAACTCTACCTAATGCACTGTGGTAACCTAAATGGGAGGGAAGTCCAAAAGGGAGGGGATATCTGTATGTGTATGGCTGATGAATTTTGTTGTGCAGTGGAGGCTAACACAACATTGTAAAGCAACCACACTCCAATAAAAATTAATTTAAAAAAATTTGAGCTTTAATATAAGTTGTGCCCAGCCCAGAAGAGCAAACTCATACAGCCAGCTCCTAGATTTGGGAGAAAATGTCAATGTTGATTGTTGTGTAGCACTGTGGAGTTTGTGGTTGCTTATGTAGCATCATCATGGCCTTAGATAACTAACTGATACAGAAATTGGTTCTGAGGAGTAAGGTGCTGACATAACAAAAATTTTTCATGTACAGACCTGGCATTTAGACTGGAGGTGGGGATGTAAGAAAAACTGTGAGCAAGTTACTGGAAATTTTTGAGGAAAAAGTACTGACGGAATTGTCATTGGAGGCTCCAGAATGGTGAGCCATCTTATGTGTTTGAGAAATAATTGCAATTCTGTCATTTGCAGTAACTGGGAAGATGGAAAATATACCTAATGAACTGTTAAGAGTTGGCTAACAGGACCTCCAGCCAGAATATTGAAAGAGCTTGATTTCAGGTGAATACTAGAAGGTTTGAAAACCACAAGATGAGTGAAATAAAGAGCTGGCCAATTTTTAATTCAAATTTAGAGGCGTTGTATAGAGGTCTGGTCTTGTGAGTTTGGAAAATAAAGCTGTTTCTCATCTTTCATCTCTCTCCAGCCAGCAAAGGGCTCTCAAAATAATATATAGCCTGGGGCACAGATCAAATCAATGGTGTGGCAGTAAGAACCTTTGTTAGGATCTCTGGAAGATTTGAGGCAGTGCCTAATAGACACTTTGAACTAAACAAAGGACTTCAAAGGGCTGACCCCCAACAGACTGACATGTCCAGAAGAGCACAGATCAAGACTAAAGAGTTTGTTTGGAAAAGAATTGTGAGTTTGTCTTTTTTTTTCAAATGGATTGAAATTGAATCAGATACAAAGAAGTCTGCAGGTTTTTCATGGGAGTTTCACAGGTTCAAGGGCCACAGACATGGACTGAAAGGCACTGAAATTGTCGAAATACAAAAAGAGCTCTGAGCTCCCAGCTTTCCTTGAGCAGGAAGCAGACTAAGGAGTCTGTTCAGCTGCCAACATGAACCGTTTCTGCAGAATTAGCCATTTAAGGTGACGGCTAAGAAGGACAGATTTCTCAAAGACTGAATCTAAGAACCATAGGGGCCATTTCCAGGGCAAACAGGACCCAGTCAAGGCACATACCCTCCTAGAAAGGGAATAGTGTCAGCATTTGCCCTGCAGGATTACAGAATTTCTAAGGACCAGAGACTGCTTTGTGTTTTTTTCTCTTTTTTTTTCTTCCCCCTTTCAAGCAATCTTCAGTTGGGCCTGTTTCTGTGGTTGTTCTGTCTCATCATTGCATGTTTGGGATGTGGGGGGAAATAAGTTGTCTTTTCAGTTCCCAGGTCTCCAGACCATGTACTGTCTCCAGACAGCAGGGTACACATTTTTTTTTTTCAACTTCGTCTTCAGGGACTTCATATGGGTGCCTTGAAATTGGCAGTGCAGGGACTTCATATAGGTGCCTTGAAATTGGCCTTGGCGGGAGTATTTACATCAAAGAGTTCAACTGATGCTACAAATCAGGGTTGTTTTCCCCCAGAGAATTAGTTGTTAAATATTTATGAGCACACTACCATGCCTGGATGAAGAAGAGCCACTTCTGAACCTGACAAAGATGATAAGGTCTTCAACTTCAAGCCAAACTCAGTGATTGAATGAGACTTTTGAAGGACTTAGGAGTGTATTTTTACACAAGAGAAAGTGAATAATTGAAGCCAGAGGGCCGGTGATGGTAGATTGATTGCATTGATGGCCGTAATTAATGGCCTCTGGTCTCCATGCCCTTCTCAATATGAGTAGTTCCTCCATTCCATAGCAGATTCTGTTTTCTCACCCTGTGAATCAGGTGTGGAGGACAAAATGGTGCATGGGTGTCCCTGCAGGCCTTGTTTTCTTCTGTTGGCTGACTTGCAGGGTTCTTTTGATTTCATCTGGAAACCAGATGGTCTGCTGGAGAATGAGTGTCCACGTGGGGTATGATCATCTCAGTTGGGGCCTCCTAGGTGACTCTTCCCAGTGACCAGACAGCTGGACGGAGATGTACCACTGAGCCCAGACAGGGTCAGCCAAGCCCGGCCCAGAAGACCAAAATAAACTGACCCACAGAATTCTAAATATTTATAGATAATAATGTGAACATTCTTTGATTCTTGAGTTAGTCTATACATAAGTGGAAAATTGCAAGTGAGTTATAATTTTTCTATCTTGAAGCAAAAGATTTGTAGGGACTTATAAGTGATTTTGTAAGGCATTAGCTGTATATTTCTTTTTATTTAAGAGGAGACCAACTTATTAATCACTATATAATATGTTGGTCATCATTCTACATATTTTAAAAGAAGCAATGAAAATATTTCACCCTGAAGGGTTTTTCAATTTACCTGAACAAAATGTTTGAGGCAGAACTGAGCAATCTACTCTAAGAGTTGTGTCTCACTTTGGTCTTTCTGCAATTATAGATCCAATTTTTCACCCATCTTTATATGTTTTATTCTAACTGGAAAATGATATTTCCATGCAAATTATTCATACATAAATACCATTAGCTTAAATTTTAGTTAAACTGTTATAGTGTATTGAACATTAACTTAGGGTGGAGTCTTTTCAAAAAGTAAAACTAAAAAAAAGCTACAACCACCAGCAACACAGTTATCTCAAGCACTCAGTCCATGATCTGGGTGTTTTGTTGTCTAGTTAACAGGGCACTTTTCAGAATTAGATCCCCAGTTAGTGTATTTTTAATGTCGATTACTAATTTCACTCATTTTGTGTAAAATCATCATCTTTTTGTGAATTCATAGAGTCTCACTCATATGATTTGCAGGAAAAAGGAGAGTATTATGAACCCCATTTGAATGTTTTGGAATTTTGTAATTATTAGGTTTAAGTGTTATCAGACAGAAACACAATATTAAAAAGGATTAGTTTTTAATAATTTGTGCATTTTCATTATCAATTAACTAGTAAATTAAACCTCAAACTTATCTGTTCTTTTTGTAGCAAACAATAACAAAGAAAAACAAGACAAAATTCATATTTATACAAATTATGACTTGGACATGCTATGGAGTGAAGACACAGTTATGGAATAGGAAGACTTTGTCTTTGCTAGTGCAGAAATTAATGATTTCAAAATAACTTCAGGGAAATTTTAAAATATGTAAGAAAAATTCACTTTATTATGGAATTTTTATCTCAGATTTAATCTATTTCTTGTCCCAATGTGAAATTTTATATTCTAAAATGTGTATTCAGTGGACTTCATTATGACTATAAGAAGCATTGTCTTTATTTGTAAATTTGACTCATGAAACGAAGGACTATTCATGTTAAAAAGTTCAATTCAAGTTCTGCCACAAGAAATCATTTTTTAAATAAATGAGATATTATTATTACTATTATAAATAGTATTATTATTAACATTCATGTTTTGTTAACACTGTACATCATTACCTAGGGGAGTAAATAATGTTATCACATCCACTATAAATTGTTTCTGTATTGAATGTAAAGCACCATATGACTACATGAAAACTTTTTTTCAAAGAGAATGTTAGTGTCATGGTTAATATCACAAGTTTTATGATAAAATAGAACCCAGAATTTTTTTCCTTCACTTAGCTCATTATTGTCTTTGAGTAAATTACTTAAAATCCATAACCCTTATTTTTATTTGAAAAAATCAAAATGACATAATAATGATAATGGCTATATAAAAGAAACATTGAGAATAATATTAATAATAATGGCTATATAAAAGAAACATTGAGGAATAACTACTATATATAAACAGGAAAAAATACAGTAAGTGATTTCCCAGAAAGGAGTTGAAATAAAAGCACAAAACAGGCATTTTCTCCACGAAACACTAATGAAATTAAGAATAGTGAAAAACAAGGATATGATAAAAGCATATAGTGCTTTGTATTTGAAAAATTCATGGCTTAGAAAATAAATAAGATGTTTTTCTTTATATTTCTTTTTATCCTTAGAATGGCCACTTAGGACATATCTTGTTATGAAGAAACACTTCCCTGAAGTTCAATTATGCTTTTGGTTTAACTTCATTTTTATACTAACGTGGACTTCAAGTAAAATTAAATAACAGTATTAAATACCATGCAGACTCCAATTCCATGTATTAGTGAAGGATTGTTCTCCCTGTGTCTCTAACACTACCCAGCAATCCTCCAGATTCTATTTACACAAACACACACACACACACACACACACACACGGGGAGAGAGAGAGAGAGAGAGAGAGAGGGAGATTCGCTTGATTAATAATTACCTGATAGGGCTTCCCTGGTGGCGCAGTGGTTGAGAGTCCACCTGCCAATGCAGGGGACACAGGTTCGTGCCCCGGTCCGGGAAGATCCCACATGCCGCGGAGTGGCTAGGCCCGTGAGCCATGGCCGCTGAGCCTGCACGTCCAGAGCCTGTGCTCCGCAATGGGAGAGGCCACAACAGTGAGAGGCCCAAGTACTGCAAAAAAAAAAATAATAATAATAATAATTACCTTATAAAAATTGTAAAACCGTTACTGGAATTTGGGGTAATTTGTTATTTCTTTCTTATATATTATGCCTTGCTTGAATCTCTACAAAGAGTTTATGTCCTTTTTTCAAAAATAATAAGATTACTAGTCTATTAAAATTAAGCAGCAGTTATTAAGTAAGTGTACAAGTGTAAAGTGAGTTATTTCAGAACAAATTCTTTTTCCCTCTCTTTGTACTTATCAGTGTGTCACAGAGTCTTTCTTTTCCTTATAGTTTGTTGTCTCTTCTTACTCCTGTTACATCTGTGTAGGAGACCTATGGTGATATCAGATGTAAGAAATATCATTCGTGAGATGAAGATGGCTGTGTTAGTGACCTCCACACTTTTCAGCCTGATCATTCTAGAGTTTTCAAGATGAGTTATCAACATGTTCTTTCCTTAACTTCTGTTTCTATGGCAACATTTCCTCCTAGCTTGCCATCTATATGCCGTTTATTTTTCTATTACCTACATTTACTTATTACATGTTATTTTTTTAACATCACCCCATTACTTCTTTTTACCTTCCATCTTACCTAACTCCTGGCTCCAGGGTTTGAAGAGTTTAGGTATCTCCACACCAGTAACTCCAGTCAGTATTTATAAGGATGGGACACATGCTTCTCCTAGCTTAGATTCTTCACCATTCTCTTCTCCAAATTCTTCACTAATAAAAAATTTATTGTAACCTTTAATTTTCTTCAATTTAATTTAACTTGTTTCTAGCTCAGTTTATTCTTGGTTGTTTTTGAAAAAAGAGTCCCAGTGTTGACACAGCAACAGCACAACATTTCTAGTCGCTGTTACTAAGAAACACAACTCTTGATTTCATATGGTTCAGCTCTTAACTCTTACAGAAATTATTTTCTGCTGAGCAGTCTTCTCTTTTCCAGGAGTAGGGTTTTTTATTTTATTTTTATTTCTTTCCTCTAATATTTTGAAAAAGAAGAAGACAAGCTCTTAATCTCTGAGACTTTCCTAGCTTTTCTAGTGAAGGCATGGGATGCTGTGAGTTGATTTCTAATGAACCTCCAACAGTCTGAGTCTGTGTAAAAGGGTTAGCATGACCCATGATCTTGAACTTCAACAGAGGTTAGATTGTTTTGAACCATAACCACGTATGTTAAATATAGTTAAAACATTTAGTGCAGCCATCACAGATTCAAACATAAGCACATGTTTTATACCGTTACTAGATGGTAAGTGGATGCGTTGAGGAAGAGCGGGAGCCCAGTTCTGAGGAGACCTGGGCAGTGCACTGTGTGGGACTAACCAGGATGCTTAGAGTCTCAGAGGGACCCGACTCATTGGGAATCTGCACGGCGGGCAGAGGTGGGAACCCCAAAGGGCAGTAGGTGGCCACTGTACATTGCAAGAATGACTACACCAGGACAGTCGTGGCCACAAGAAATTGCCTGGGGGAGAATTACCAAAAGTGAATGGTGGTTACAAAATCAACCCACCAAGTGAGTTACAGAGTCCAGTGAATGGCTCTAGATATTTATAGACATGCTCAGATCAGTTTGGAGACCTTTGATGGCTAAGTATGCCTATATTGTTTTTTCTTTTTAAATTCAGGTCTTACAATGACAGTTTGTTAAGCAATAAATGAATGCTGCTGGTCAGCCACCATTTTCATGATGCTCAGATAAGCAGGGGGAATTTGTGTCACAGGAAAAACTGTGAATTTTGTTACAAATGATTTGTCTTTCTATTTACTCTTCTGCCTTCCACCGTTAAGCTATCATATTTTGTAAGTGATGGAAAGGAGGAGGAAAGGAGAGGGGAGGGGAGAGAGGAGAGGAGGGGAGAGGAGGGAGCATCTCTGCAGTCCACTGAGAAGCAGTATAGACGTTCCTTGTGTGAAGCATATCTGGGCTGTTCACAAATTTACAATGATACCTGTCACCCTTGAGGTTGGGTGCAGCCATGTGAATTGCTTGACCAATTAAATGTGAACAAATACAAAGGATGTCACTTTCTAGGCGTCACGTTAGAGCTAGGAAGCATTTTCTATATTCCTTTTTCTTGCTTGACAATGGAAAGCATGCATTGAGCATATATACACTTTTGTTGTAAAAATTCATTGAGATTTGGGGATTTTTCTTAATGCAGCTAACTATACACATCTTGACTGATACATCATGTTAGTTCCCTAAAGAACAGATGTTTCCTTTCTTTCATGATTGTGTTCCAAACCTAATGTTCTTCTGATTGTTCTGCCGCAAGTGGTTGCTCTAAACTAAGTATGGTAAAAGGAGGCTGAAATTTCAACTCATCAAATGCACCCTTCCTGTTTCATGAATTCCAGTCTTACCCAGTACATAACACCATCTTGACAGGCTTTCTCAATTTTTGAAAAAAATATTAACTGTGCCCAGAAGACATTTTTCTTCCATTATGAAATGGTGAAATGCACAAATGTGTTAAGACCGGAGAAGGTAGAGGTCTCACAAAGTGCCTCTATTCTGTATTCTTTACTTTTGGTGACTCTTTTCTTACCATGTACTAGTGCGCTGCTGAATCCTCAAATTGGGAATGCTTTCATTCTGTGTTTTCAGGACCAGTTCAGACGGGGCATATGACTTCCTGTTTCAAGACTGGACTTGTGTTCAGCATCTCCATTTCCTCCCCATGTTGCTACCATATTCTCTTTGATGGTTTTCATGGTATTATTATGCATACTGTAATTTTAAAATGCTGTTAACAGCAGTCTGAGGGAATTGAAGGGAAAGAAGGGATGCAAGACAGATTTGCAATGATTTGTGTGAAATTATTCCATTATTAAAAATTCAGTTACTGTTCTTATGTAATGTATGCCACCTTCATCAAATATAGTCTTTTACTACCTGTCTGAACAAACATGTGTTAAAGGTTTGACCATTCCTCTGGATACATTATCTATCACGTTTCATTTGTCTGAATACACATGGTCTATGATTCAATTTTAGGAGGTGTCATTTATAAAATATGCAGTTCCCTGCTATTTGGGAAAACTTATCTGCAGATTATTAATATAATTCACTTGGTAATAACACCTTCAGATCTGGTACAACATACATTTTCTGTGTGTATTAACAGTAATGAAGAATAGGCATTATAGTGGTGCTACATTAGGGAAAGATAAAACGCCCCATTGGGCTTTAAAAAGGAGCCCAGTACAAATGTGACATTTACTTAACTATAGAGCATGAATGGTAATGCTACAATTATGTTAAGAGCTGTAGAAGTATTATTAAAATCTTTTAAAACAACCAGTCTCTGCCCACCCCACCCCCCTTGGAGGCTTGCTTTATCCTTTTATGAATCGTCTCTGTTGTAGAGTCACGGCTTTGGCTGCAGCAGCCGGTCCAGGGCCAGGTGCTGTTGGGAAAATTATACAATTTGATGACTGCAGTCTGGAATCTGAGGCAGTTGATTTCCAGTAGAAAAAATGAAGTTCCTTCTCATACTGTGTTCACTAACCATGCATATCTTGGTCCATATTTCTAGTGGCATTATTTGGTGGTGTTCATAACCTGGTAAACATCTGCTCATTGTTGGTATGTGGCTTTGTTTTTGTTCTGGTTTGGTTTTCTTGTTTGCTTTTACTTTGATAATTTTTATGTGCTTTTTTATTTACCACACTTATAATTTTAGAGTACAGATAATAGAAGAGAGTCTCTTTATTTTGAATATGGCATCCAGTGGCAACTGAATACACTCTGAATATTTTCTCTTGAAAAGTCACCAAAGTGAGTAAAAAAATTAGTCAAGTCCCCTTTATTTCTATCCATGGCTAGAAATTACAACCTTTTTGGAGGATTTTTTTTCAGTGACTAACTATTGGAAGTAGAATAAACATTGTCGTATATAACCTGCATATCTATCCACTGTATGATTTCGCAAAATTCTTTAAATTAAAATTAATAGGAGGACCTTCAAGATGACGGAGGAGTAAGACATGAAGATCACCTTCCTCCCCACAAATACATCAAAAATACACCTACATGTGGAACAACTCCTACAGAACACCTACTGAATGATGGCAGAAGACCTCAGACTTCCCAAAAGGCAAGAAACTTCCCAAGTACCTGGCCATCTGGCTGACAGGGTCTTGGTGCTCTGGCCGAGTGTCAGGCCTAAGCCTCTGAGGTGGGAGAGCTGAGTTCAGGACACCGGACCACCAGAGACCTCCCGTCCCCAAGTAATATCAATTGGTGAGAGCTCTCCCAGAGATCTCTGTCTCAACACTAAGACCCAGCTCCACTCAACAACCAGCAAGCTCCAATGCTGGACACCTCATGCCAAAAAACTAGCAAGATGGGAACACAACACCACCCATTATCAGAGAGGCTGCCTAAAATCATAATAAGTTCACAGACATCCCAAAACACACAACCAGATGTGGTCCTGCCCACCAGAAAGACAAGATCCAGCTTCATCCACCAGAATGCAGACATCAGTCCCCTCCATCAGGAAGCGTACACAAGCCACTGAACCAACCTTACCCACTGGGTGCAGACACCAAAAACAACGGGAACTATGAACCTGCAGCCTGCGAAAAGGAGACCTCAAACACAATAAGTTAAGCAAAATGAGAGGACAGAGAAATACGCAGCAGATGAAGGAGCAAGGTAAAAACCCACCAGATCAAAGAAATGAAGAGGAAATAGGAAGCCTACATGAAAAAGAATGGAGTAATGATAGTAAAGATGATACAAAATCTTGGAAATAGAATGGAGAAAATACAAGAAATGTTTAACAAGGACCTAGAAGAACTAAAGAGCAAACAAACAATGATGAACAACACAAAAAATGAAATTATAAACTCTCTAGAAGGAACCAATAGCAGAATACTGAGGCAGAAGAACGAATAAGTGACCTGGAAGATAAAATAGTGGAAATAACTACCACAGAGCATAATAAAGAAAAAAGAATGAAAAGAATTGAGGACAGTCTCAGAGACCTCTGGGACAACATTAAATGACTGACATTTGAATTATAGGGGTCCCAGCAGAAGAGAAAAAGAAAGGGACTGAGAAAATATTTGAAGATATTATAGCTGAAAACTTCCCTAACATGGGAAAGGAAATGGTCAGTCAAGTCCAGGAAGTGCAGGGAGACCCATACAGGATAAATGCAAGGAGAAAAACGCCAAGACACATATTAATCAAACTATCAAAACTTAAATACAAAGAAAAAATATTAAAAAGCAACAAGGGGAAAGCAACAAATAATACACAAGGGAATCCCCATCAGGTTAACAGCTGACCTTTCAGCAGAAACTCTGCAAGCCAGAAGGGAGTGGCAGGACATATTTAAAGTGATGAAAGGGAAAAACCTACAACCAAGATTACTCTACCCAGCAAGGATCTCTTTCAGATTCGACGGAGAAATTAAAAGCTTTAGAGACAAGCAAAATCTAAGAGAATTCAGCAGCTTTACAACAAATGCTAAAGGATCTTCTCTAGGGAAGAAACACAAGAGAAGGAAAAGACCTACAACAACAAACCCAAAACAATTAAGAAAATGGGAATAGGAACATACATATCGATAATTACCTTAAATGTAAATGGACTAAATGCTCCCACCAAAAGACACAGATTGGCTGAATGGATACAAAAACAAGACCCATATATTTGCTGTCTACAAGAGACCCACTTCAGACCTAGAGACACATACAGATTGAAAGTAAGGGGATGGAAAAAGATATTTTATGCAAATGGAAATCAAAGGAAAACTGGAGAAGCAATTCTCATAACAGGCAAAATAGACTTTATATAAAGACTATTACAAGAGACAAAGAAGGACATAACACAGTGATCAAGGGATCAATCCAAGTAGAAGATATAACAATTGTAAATATTTATGCACCCAATGTAGTAGCACCTCAATACATAAGACAAATGCTAACAACCATAAAAGGGGAAATCAACAGGAGCACAATCATAGTAGGAGACTTTAACACCCCACATTCACCAATGGACAGATGATCCAAAATGAAAATAAATAAGGAAACAAAGCTTTAAATGACACATTAAACAAGATGGTCTTAATTGATATTTATGGGACACAACAGAATACACTTTCTTCTCAAGTGCTCATGGAACATTCTCCGGGATATATCATACTTGGGACACAAATCAAGCCTTGGTAAATTTAAGAATATTGAAATCATATCAGGTATCTTTTCCAACCACAACTTTGTGAAACTAGATATCAATCACAGGAAAAAATCTTTAAAAAATAAAAACACATGGCGGCTAACCAATACACTATTAAATAACCACAAGATCACTGAAGAAATCAAAGAGGAAATCAAAGCATACCTAGATTTTATTTTTGTGTATGGTGTTAACACCTAAATATAAGGCCAGACACTATCAAACTCTTAGAGGAAAGCATAGGCAGAAAACTCTATTTCATATATCACAGCAAGATCCTTTTTGATCCACCTCCTAGAGAAATGGAAATAAAAACAAAAAGAAACAAATGGGACTTAATGAAACCTGCAAGCTTTTGCACAGCAAAGGAAATCATAAACAAGATGAAACGACAACCCTCAGAATGGGAGAAAATATTTACAAATGAAGCAACTGACAAAGGATTAATCTCCAAAATTTACAAGCAGCTCAGTATCAGAAAAACAAACAACCCAATCCAAAAGTGGGCAGAAGACCTTAATAGACATTTCTCCAAAGAGGAAATACAGATTGCAAACAAACACATGAAAGAATGCTCAACATCATTAATCATTAGAGAAATGCAAATCAAAACTACAATGAGATATCATCTCACACCAGTCAGAGTGGCAATCATCAAAAAATCTACAAACAAATGCTGGCAAGAGTGTGGAGAAAAGGGGACCCTCTTGCACTGTTGGTGGGAATGTAAATAGATACAGCCACTATGGAGAACAGTATGGAGGTTCCTTAAAAAACTAAAAAGAGAACTACCATACGTCCCAGCAATCCCACTCCTGGGCATATACCCTGAGAAAACCATAATTCAGAAAGAGTCATGTACCACAATGTTCACTGCAGCACTATTTACAATAGCCAGGACATGGAAGCAACCTAAGTGTCTATCGATAGATGAATGGATAAAGAAGATGTGGCACATATATACAATGGAATATTACTCAGCCATAAAAAGAAATGGAATTGAGTTATTTGTAGTGAGGTGGATGGACCTAGAGTCTGTCATACAGAGTGAAGTAAGTCAGAAAGAGAAAAACAAGTATCATATGTTAACACATACATATGCAATCTAAAAAAAAATGGTTCTGAAGAACCTAGGGGCAGGACAGGAATAAAGACACAGACATAGAGAATGGACTTGAGGACACAGGGAGGGGGAAGGTTAAGCTTGGACGAAGTGAGAGAGTGGCATTGACATATATACACTACCAAATATAAATAGCTCGTTAGTGGGAAGCAACCGCATAGCACAGGGAGATCAGCTTGGTGCTTTTTGGCCACCTAGAGGAGTGGGATAGGGAGTGGGAGGGGGAGAAGCAATAGGGAGGGGATATGGGGATATATTTATTCGTATAGCTGATTCACTTTGTTACACAGCAGACAGTAACACAACAATGTAAATCAATTATACTCCAATAAAGTTGTTAAAAAAATTAAGTCATTGGTCAAATCAAAGTTTTGAATTAGCATGGAGTGGTTATTTTTGTGTTTTATGGTGGATTATGTCAATTCTGAAATAAGCTTTTTCTTATATTTCTCTCTTATTGGTCATTTTAGGCAATAATACCTTGTGTTTGCATTAGTGGGATTCTAGGATAATTTATTTTTAAGACCACTGAGAAACAGGTCAATATTGCCATATGTTTTGTTGGTTTTCTATATTGGTAGGAAGATACTTTACTGAATTAATCCAATATAATTAGTTTTTGTCTAAAAGAGGGAACAATCTTTTTTACTTAAGCTGCAATTTACCCAAGAATATTTCTGGGTTCATACTTTATTAACTTTGAAGTTTTCTTAAAGTAAATGAGGATTTCCAATAATCATCACAGACCTTAATAATGAAGAACATAAAACTTCCCAGAAAATCAATATTTGAATGCTGCTTTAAGCTGTTTTTACACATCATTAATTTTGATATGTCTCAAATTAATATCATTAATAAATGGACTCATTACATTGTAATAATAATACATATTGTTTAAAATATTTTGAAAAGTTTTAATTTTTTCCCACCAATATATTATATGTGACATATGAAATCTTTGAGGAAAATGAAGTTTTGAGCTCAAAATTAGTTAAAAGTTATAAATGCATTTAAGTTTCCTTGTTATTAGTAGTTATTATTAACAGTAGTTATTATTAACTGATGATGACTTTATCATCTTAAAGTATGAGGTATTGGGATGACATAGTTTCTAATACTGTGTTCGTTTTCTTTTCCTCATAAGGAACAGGTAACATTGAGTGATAATAGAAGTTAGCAAGGCAAATAATTAAATGTGTCTTAACTCCTTACTTTCCAAGGTGAATCCTTCCTTCATTTACATGTGGTGTTCTCTCTCTGGCATCTGACCTGCTCTCCCAGAAGAACTAGGGCTATGAATTGTCCTTAATCATCTGGGAGAAGCAGCTCAATCCAGTTTAGACATGTGTTTATTGATGGCCCTTTGGCAATGAGCACGTCACTAGACATGGCAAGAATAAATAAGAAAGGAAGTGTTCTATCTCTGCCCTTGCATTTCCATAAAACAAAACGTGGGTATCACTTGGAATAAGGCCCATTCTACATGACAGACGATGAGAGATCATATTCACGCAAGCCTAGTAGTCCAGTAAGTCTCTCTTCAGAATTCTTTCCAGTGATCTTGTCAACTCAATTAAAATTGGCACCCACATAACTAGATAACTTACCAAATGATGGTCAAGCATTGTCTCACTACTTCAACCTGACCATAGGGGTGTCTGTCCATATCTACATCTACATCTTTGTCTGTATCTGTATCATCTATCTATCTATCTGTAGATAGATAGATAGATGATAGATACATAGATACGTAGATAGGTAGATAGATAGATATGCACTGTATATACAGAAACATTAAAATGTTTAATCAGTCTAAAAACACACGCACTATCTTTTACTAGCTCTGTTCTAAAGAGGACTTTCTTTTTCACAATTTCATTGTGAGTCTTGGGTTGCCTACCTCTATAAGTCTAATTAATATGTTTATACACAGGATAGTCATACATCCTAGCTTCTGCCTACTGTCCTGACATCTTTTCTGGTTTAGAATTTGCTCCAATTCATTTAAAAAATTGTTTTAATAACATGCCATTTTAAATTTCATTAAAGTAAGGTAGGATAGGTATAGTAGATTTCTAATTTGCAGTTCCAGTTTCTACTGTGAAGGAAGATCTTACTCTTAATTCTTGATTAAATCTGAAAAATCATTAGCGATGGTCTTTCCTCCCCATTCCCCAGATTCTACAGCAACTATTTGGGCTGCAGCGCCTCCAGCTGGTCACCCCATGTGCTTGATCCATGTGGAAGCCTGTGAAATGCATCCAGAGGGCATAGGTAGTCAAGGAATTGTGGGTTAACTTACCTTAAAATAGGTAGGCAGGTAGAAGCTTATCTAATGCATTTAAAATAATCTGACATTCTGAATACAACAGCATTGTCATTTATTATCTGGTATAAACCTACAGTGATTTATTTAATACGTTCTTTGGGAAGCAATGAGCTAAAAATGAAAGCATATGCTTAGTGAAAAATTAAGCACTATGTATCTGCTAGAAAACACACAGATGAATATGCACCCTGCAAAATACGTTTGTTGACAATTATCATCCACTACAGTATACAGTGACGCCATGGAACCCAAAGGACATAAATCTGCTGAAGATGTGTCAGGATTGACTTCAAAGGTCATCGATTCTTTTTTTTTTTTTTTTTTTTTTTTTTGCGGTACGTGGGCCTCACTGTCGTGGCCTCTCCCATTGCGGAGCACAGGCTCAGCGGCCATGGCTCACGGGCCCAGCCGCTCCGCGGCATGTGGGATCTTCCCGGACCGGGGCACGAACCCATGTCCCCTGCATCGGCAGGGGGACCCTCGACCACTGCGCCACCAGGGAACATAAATTATGTTCAGGACATTTGAGGTCATCGATTCTTTTAAGAACTCTGTAGTCAAAGAAGACCGTTCAACACATGCAGCTGCAGATGCATAGGTAACATTGAGTAACATCTCTCTGTTAAGCTTAACTCTGCCTATATTTTTGAGAGTTCTTTTAACCAACTAAGGGACCTCCTAATACGGTCCTGCATGACTACTAATATGGCTTGTGAAGTTCTCCCGGGTTCTTTCAGGGTGAGTGGTAACCACCTCTGTTGAAGATCCTTGAAGTATATTCTGAGCTGTGTTCCTCCTTTTCCATTTCATCTCATTCCCTGCTCGATGACAGCCACCGAAGTTTATTCCCGCTCCAGTTCTGTTATTATAAATCTGTCTGCTTACCTTCTACACATTTATTTCCATGAGATTTCATGAAGGTTGGGACAATAATCTGTTTAGTCAATTGTCATGAATTGGAAGCCTATCTATCTATATATCTATACTTATTTATTTTAGATTTAAACTTGTTGGGTACAACATACATGCAGTGAAGTGCAAAAAAAACTGTGGAGCTAGGTGTATTGGTCCTACATATAAACCCAGGCAGCCACCCCCAGATCATGAAACAGATCATTTCCAGAGCTGCAGGAGACCCCTTCCTGCCTCTTCATGTAGGTTATACCACAGAGGCAGCCACTCCTCTGACTTAGCACAGGGGTGAGGATGAGGAAGTAGTTTTCCATTAACTCCCATCTGTCATTTGCTAGGGCTGCTTCTTGGGGCTCTCACTCTTTAGAAGTCTTGGCAGGCCAAGGATTTCCTTCAGCCAGAGAAATCCCTCAGGCAGGGGTACAGGTGCTTGTGGGAAGATTGGAGCCCACAGCTTGCATGGGAGCAATGAGGTCTGAAGGCAAACGGGCAGAGCACCCACAGAGGTGGCGGGGGTCCACCCACTGCAACACCAAGACCCATGCTTGCCCCACACTGTATCCATTCGGGCTTGTTACTGATTCTTTAAGGAGGTAAAAGCCACAGGTATTTTTAAAAGACAGTAGAAAGCCTAGTGTGGCAAAATACAAATGATAATTCCCACCTCCAATTGAACCAAATCTGTAATTTACATCTGTATTCATTATGACCATCTACAGCATCCCCTCTGCTCTTGGGCAGTAGCTGTGCTGGTCTGGGCCACTTGCCTAGTGGGATCAATCGGAACTTCATTCCATAAGGCGGGTCCCTGGTTATGAGCCAGGTCAGACTGTGGCTGTTGATTGCCTGTTGGCAGTGATCTCAGGGAGTTCACCCCAGGGGATCCCGCAAGCGCCACACACCCGTTCCTGTCCCTGTTTGAGGCAGAAGGCAGCTCCTCGCAATTACCAGGGTCAGGTACCCTTATAGCTGTAGTAACTCCTTTCTGCCAACCAGGGTGTTTGGGGGTTTTGAAGACTCTCTGGTCTCTGAAGTGTAATTAGCAAAAAGTAAAAATAAGTGACCAAAGACTTAAAATTCCTGCCTTGTCACCCTGAGGATTAAATGTAGATGTTTTCAGTATACTTGGTATGTTTGCAATATTTGAAGAGAATTTTTGAACCTGTGGATTATATTTTTTCAATCTTATTGTACAAATGCCTTTTCTATGAATAATAGGTTGTCTTATACAGAGAACACTTTGCAATTTGGTACTGACATGAAGGGCAGGGGATCAGGAAAATACATGCATCTAAGCCCACAGTAAACCAAACGTGGGCTCATGGCTAATGTGTCCAGTGTCAGACACTTTGTACTGCTACCGAAATTGCCAAATGATTTTAGTAAATGGGATTTGAACGCACACACACACACACACACACATACACCCCTCAGATGACTCATCGGCAGCCACAACTTCAGGTTTAGTGGATCACCTAGTGTGTCTTCTGTTCCAAGAGTCCTTTCCCACCTCAGGAAGCAGAAGACCTCATCCATCAGCTTATGGTTGGAGGACAAGAAGCACAGATTCCCCAGTGTCACTGGGATCATGTTGAGAGAGGCCATTCCTACTTCTACGGTAACCATCTACTCTAACTCTCAGAGACACAGCACAATATAAAGGCCATTGGTTCATAATGGATAGTGCATCTTGAAGAACTGTACCTGGGCTTTGGTCATGCTTTGCCTGTTTTTATATCATATGAAATGGAATGACATGCTTTGCACTCTTTTGCTTCTAACTTCTGTCACTCAGCATTAAATCTGTAAGCTTCACTTGGTTGTTATGTGTTCCAAGAGTTCATTTTTTTCATTGCTATGTTGTGTTTGGTTGCATGACTGTATCACAAATTATTTACCATTACTGTTCCTGCTGACATTTGCAATTTTTGGATATTCAACTCTCATTAATATATCTGCCATGGAAGATGTCATAGGTGCCTTTTGGTGACATGAGCATTCATCTCTCCAGGGCATAAGTGCAAGAAGGAAACATCAAGTGATAGGTGCTGTCAGATGCTTTTCCAGATGGTTTCCCAGGAACAGTGAAACAGGATCTTCACCAATACTCGGTGTTGCCAGTCCTTTTAATTCTGGTGGACTATGGTGTTATCTCTTTGGCGTTTTAATTTTTATTATAGTGGTGATAAATTATGTTCAGGACATTTGAGGATTTTTTTTTCCTTGACTATTGGGTATTATTTTCTCAAAAGAGTCTATATAAGATTTTTTTCTTATTTAGTGAATTTGTGTGAATTTTCTTTTTTTATGTTACTGATTTGTAAAATTTCCTTATATGTTCTGGATATGAGTCATTTGTTGTGCAATGTTTTGCAAATATTTTATCCCCATTTGTGGATGATTATCTCTCTCAATGGTGTCTTTTGATGGGCCTGAGGTTTATAATTAAGAAAGTTGAAATTTTTTCTTGTATATGGAGTAACTTTTGTTTGCTGTTTGAAAAAAATCTATCTAATCCAAGGTCACTAATGTATTATCCCATTCTAGATGCTTAATTGTACAGTGTGAGGAAGAGGTGAAATTACATTTTTAAATATGGATTTTCAATTGGCCTGATTCCATTTATTGAAAATATCATCTTTTTCTCACCACATTGCACTGGAACCTTTGGTATACATTAGTAGGCTATAAACTTATAAGCCCTGTGGATTCTGTATTCAATTCCATTAGTTACTTTAGCTATCTTGGAGAAAATAATATAGTGTCTTTTTTATTGTAGCTATAGAGTACATATTGATAGTCAGTAGTTAAGTCCTCCAGTTTTGTTTCTTTCTCTTGAATGTTGCTTCAATGAATTTCAGTTTCTATCACCACAAAGCAGCTGGCAACAAATTTTCTCTGTGGACAGCTATAAAAGTGAACAAAACATGAAAAATATCTGTTTTCAGACGTTAGTCAGTATACATCACTTAGTATGTATCGCTTAATTAATATACACATATAAATCTTTGCTTTGTCAGAAAGAAGCAATGCCACCCCAATTTAAACAAGCACACCCAGTACCCAAATCTTGGTTTCTAATGCCATTCCCCAATTAAAAAAAAAAAAAGTAATCAGGGCTTCTTTGAGAAATGGCTGATTCTAGGATCCTGGCAAGAAATGTACAAAAGGTACCTGGAGCATGTTGTGGCAGAAAGTAAGAAAGTGCTGAACACACACAAACACACACACAAACACACACACACACACATACACACATACAATCCATGGAGTATGTCAAAAGGATAAGGAGCCAACCCAAAGTGTTCACAATGGTCAAAGCTGGGACAATTTAGGCAACAAAATAATTAAAGCAGTATTGATTTATAACCCAAAGTATGAAATAATGCCCATGTATCTAAACTGATATAAATGGTTGAATAAATAAATAAATGGAGGATAAGAGATTCAATTTCTGATACAAAAAAAAAATCCAAATAATGTATGTAGATATTCTTTTCTCAGTGAGAGAGGGAGAACCCTCCCTCCTTCACTGTGAGCTTTGCAGAGTGACTTCCTTCCAAAGAATAGATTGAAGTGGGGGGTGGGGCAGAGTCTTCACTTTGGAGACACTCGACACAGGCTGGCTCCACCAGGTGGTCCAGGTCGACATCAGCAGCGTCAGATCTTGTTGATGGTGTGCAGCCTTGATCCTCGATGATGGAAATGGCATTTGACCTCTGTGGTCTTTCTTCCCCCAAAACAAAACAAAATAAACAAACAAACAAAAACCAATTTAGTCATGAAAGAATCAAATTCAAACAAAAGGACTTTCTACAAAATGCCTGACCAGCACCTCTCAAAATTGGCAAGGTCCTCAAAATCAAGGAAAGTCAGAGAAATGATCACAGCAAAAGGAGACTCAGGAGACAGGACAACTACTGTAACGTGGCGTCCTGGATGGGATCCTGGGACAGGAAGAGGACATTAGAGAAAAACTAAGGGCATCTGAATAACCAAATGTATCGATACCGGTTCCATACTCGTGGCAAAGGTATCCTACTAACGCACAATGCCAACGTGGGGGAGACTGAGGCTGGGATGTATGGGAACTCTCTGAGTATTTTCTCAATGTTTGTTTCAATCTAAAACTCTTCTGAAAATAAAGTCTATTTAAAAATAAATAAAAATGAAAAAAGACTACTCCCTGAAATAACTTTAGACTTCTGAACTAGCCTTTTTATCTTTCATCCTCTGACACCAATGCCCAGGAAGCTTTCTTTTAATTAGTGAGTGATTAGCATGTAACTCATTTATTGAAAGTTACATTTAAAATTTTACCAAAATTTATTTCATAAAATTTTAATTTGCATTAAATAAATTCTGTGGTTTTGAAAAGATATGTTTATCATAATCCAACTAGTCGTTACCTCTGTTTTCAATAACGTTAAAAAGGAATCATTTCAAAGCTGGGTTAAATATTTATTGTCTAACACTAAACGTGTTTTTATTATGCCTCTTATTCTAAGAAATGACTAAATGGGTCAAGTTAGAAATCTATAAAATGGAGTTGTTAACATTGCATTTTTCCTATTTTTTTCTGAGGAAATTTTTTTCCTACAAGAAGTGACTTGCTTTTACTTTCATATAATGAAATGCTTCACTTTTCCTCAAGAAGCACGTTGTCAGAACTCCTCAGTAGTAAAACTGGGTTTATGTTTTTGCCTTTGGCAGGTCATGAAGGGTGTCAGCTTGAGTGACTTAGAAAGTCGTGCTCCTAAGAATTCAAAGAAAGTGCCTAGAGGTGCCGAGAGAAGAACAATATGGCGAGGGAGAGAAGGACACTCTGGGAAGAATAAATTAGTTCTAGATGCTTTATCGGCAAATAGCTACAGGCCTACATTGTGTAGCTTCACCAGACAGGAGCTTCTGGATAATGGTGAGTGTGGGCTGATGCCACATTTACATTCTCTTCTGTGGAAGGGCAAGGCTTCTCTTTACATTATCAACGGGGGAGAAGAGATAAATCTGAAATCAAATTGGGAGAAGTAATAATAGACTGCAGTATAGTGGAACCATAACTTTTATATGCACTAGGAAACCAGAGAATTTGTGTGACTCATTTATTGTGTTGGTCTGGAGTGAGCCCACAGTATCTCAGAGGTGTGTCTGTAGTTGGGATGACAGTAGCATAGATATATGGGGTTTGTAATCATTAATTTATATAAAGAATTTGTAAGAGTAGAGAGTATAAATTTTTATTGAAGTATAATTGACTTACAATATTATATTAGTTTCAGACATACAACATTGCGATTTGATATTTTTATACATTACAAAAGGATCACGTGGTAAGTCTAGTTACCACCTGTCAAATATATACCAGATTATTTGTCATCATTGTTATTTAACTAAAATATCCTGATGCTTTGAGAGCTCTGATTTTAATAAACAATTTTTATCACTGATGCAAGATAAAACTTTAATTCAGAAAGACAAGTTTTTAGATCAGGTGTTATACCTAAAACAAATGTTTTTATAAACACTTTTTTAAACCACTGCTCTACAGTCTTCTGTGAATTTGGTTTATGGTTTTTCTTCATTGCCAAACACCCAGAATGCCTTGAATGTATTTAGAATTTCTTCTGAATGTTTACAAGGACCAGGCATTTTGTTCTCCATTTTTCTCAGTCTCTCCAGAACACAGATTTAAGCTACCATACTGTGGTGTAACCCAGAACTCTCTGACTTTTATTAGCAGTAAAATAGTTATAGTTCAGCAATTCTAAAATAAATAGCTTGCTACTCTGGTCAAAAATTAATCTCATTTTGTCCCACCTATTTATGGCAGTAATGGATTTCAGGGAATCAAATAGAACAAAGTTCTCCTTTATTATAAATAGGCTGAGGGGGAGTCTGGTATGGAAGCCAATTTTTCATAACTATGAGGTGCCGGACAAGGCTCAAAGAATTTCCATATTTTACCCCGTTTTATTTAGAAATAAACTCCTTGCAAGTGAGAACTACAAAATATCATGAAACAACATATATATAGTCAATAAATATAAAATTAAAAGTGTTGTAAGCTGTCAATAAAGTCACGTCTCAGGCAAATAATTTGTAAGAGCTTTGTAATACTTTTTTACACCAAAAATAGACCTGTATTAAATACTTAAATTATTAGAGACCGTATTTCAAATATGTTGGTAGATTATAGAAAGATGTGTAGGAATATTTGTCTTTCTGATATGTTTCCTATGCTTGTCCCTATCTTTCAAATTAGGTATAATTAGATATCTTTAGTACTTAAACTCTTTAAAAAAAAACCAGTCTGGGGACTTCTCTGGCGGTCCAGTGGTTTGGGACTCGGCACTTTCACTACTGTGGGCCTGGGTTCGATCCCGGGTCAGCGAACTAAGATCCTGCAAGACACGGGGCATGGCCAAAAAAAAAGTCTGAATTCAGATTGCTGTCCAGAAAATAGTCCTTCCTCAGGCTTTGACTACTTGACATAATGTACTTCTGTACAAAATTCACTATTCATGCAGTATTGGCCTGAGGCATTAACAAAGGGGGAAGGAGTAATAAAGCTGGTGTCGGACTCCACTGGGTCCACACTGGGTACCATCGTTCAGAATGCTCTGAATGCTCAGAGGTGACTTGGAAAGGCAGTATTGTAAGAGGAATGACATCAGACCTTCTTCCTAAAGAAATAAGAAGGTAAAATCAACCACCATCCGTGGCATTGTCTTGTCTTCCCAGCCTGGAGGCCCATCTACCAAACACCTGGTCCAAAGGGACCTTCAGCCTCCTCCAGAGAAAGGTCCCTATTGTCAGTGGCATCAGTGCTTCTTAGAGCATCCCACGGAAATGCCCCAGGGACATAAAACCTACCTTACAAGTGGCCGCGCAAATGTCAAAGCTACTACATCCTAAGAGAGGGAGAACAGTGCATTATCAAATGGACTTTTTAAAACATTTTCTGTTGACTTTGTAAAAACCTACCTGGGCCACTCTGAAAATACACTGAAGGTCCACACCTAGCATTCCAGTCCAGATCAAGTACCGCAGTTTTCACGCAGCAGGTTTGCAAATGTTGAAAACAGGAGGTCAAGTGTAATGAAAATAAGGATGCTACCAAACTCTTCATTTTGCTTACTTTTGTACATTATCTTCCTGAAGGGGGAATGGGAGGGTTAACACTGTAAAGGATTTGACACCTACAAAAGAGAACCAGAATTGTCAAATAAGTGCAAATAATTTATAGTTACAAGCCGTTAAGTAGTTTGTAGCAATATCTGAATCATCCAGCAGATGTAACGTCAGGGGAAAGGGAAGGTGTGGAGTTTCTGTTTGAAGTGTCCCATAGTCATTGCAAGTTGGACAAAAGCAAAAGCTGTTAAAAACTAAATATGGTACCTTCAAAGAGGGCCAAAGATTTCCTTCAAATTATAGATGTTGTTGTTGAAAATGCCCTATTTGAAGCAGTAAAGGACAGTGGTTACGGGCCTGAGAGTTAGGGTCTGACTTTAGTTGAAATGTCCATTCTTACACAACACTCTTTGTGAACTTGGGCAGTGAGGCTGAACTCTGACGCTTCCAATTCTCCATCTGTTAAGTGGGAATATTTATCACTTAGGGTCCTTAAGAGGAATAACAGAGATAGTAAATATAAAACACTTGGAATACTCCTTGGCCCAAAGCAAGCAATAAATAAGCATTAGCTGTTATTGAGTTATATCAAGAGTTAAGAGTTATATCAAGAACTCTTGTTTGAAATGTGATGAAATTTGAAAAACAATAAAAGGTACAGGATTCGGTTGCTAAGGCAATGACATGAGAAGATTTCAAAACCATCTTTTTCTAGTAAATAAAGTTGTTCATGCAGAAGAACTGGAATGTTAAAAAGTTTCAGCATTTGAGGTAAATTAAGGACAAATATATTGATATTAAAATCTCAAGAAAAAGCCTGACAAAACAAATTATTGGTTTTTTTCCATTACATTCACTGAGTTTGAACTTCTGCTTTCATCATTAAAAATAAACTCATTTCCTTGCACAATACTTTTCTTTAACACAGGGACTTGAGAAAAATAAATGATTCAGGTTCCAGTTAAGCTCATAAGCAAATTTTACAAAGTAATTTCTAAATGAAAGCAAATTTCTTGTAAAAGAAATGCACAGGGCTTTTGATGGCGCAGTGGTTGAGAGTCCGCCTGCCGATGCAGGGAACACGGGCTCGTGCCCCGGTCCGGGAAGATCCCACATGCTGCGGAGCGGCTAGGCCGGTGAGCCATGGCCGCTGAGCCTGCGCGTCCCGAGCCTGTGCTCCGCAACGAAAAAAAAAAAAAGAAATGCATAATTGCTTTTAGAAGAGGAAATGTACTGTTATATTCAAGAGGGCACTACATGAGGGAGTATCAGTGTTTTCCAGATGCTTTAAAATGTTTTATTGGATTTCGAGTTAATGTTATACAGTAACAGTGATACTTACAAGAGAGGAAGTCTTTTTACCAGATTAAAGTTGAGTTGATTTTGAAACTCTGGCTGAATGTCCTGTCAGCATGGTGCAGGTGGAACTCAGAGATCCTTTCCATTACTCATTGACCTGCGGGCTTCAGGTAGCAGATCCACACGAGGTACCGATTTCAACTTCCCTCTGGTTTGACACAGCCTCTGAGGAGCCCTGAGAGAGGACAGCTCTGCCACATGCGACTAGTCATTTAAACCCCAGGCGTCCCTCTGTCACAATTTCCCCCACAAGCTCTATCATGCCACAGCTTAAATGTCTGAGTTGTGACTTCTGATCTCTGATCTTAAATTTGTCTTGACATCCTGATTTAGAGTCCCCTCGTTCCTGACCAGCTTCCTTTGCTGTATTTGTTATTTCCAAATCCCCATCTCGTGAATGAGGTTTAAATTCCTACAGTCACATGCATAACATGTATGATCTTTGTAGTAATAGAACTAGAAGTGAACCTATCAGTCACTTCTTCACTACTTTGGATCTAGACATTGTCTTCTGTATTTTGCTCTAGATGCATTTGTGTTCTGTCTGTGCACACATGTGTTAGGTTTGAAACTAAAGGTCTGAATTTCACCCTGCTTGTAAGCTAACCAAATAGCCAGCCCCAGTTTCCTACTAACAAAAGACAGGAGACGCCAGGGTCAGAGAAACAGACTGTGTATTACTCAGGACACGAAGGAAGCTTGACGTAGGCCAGGAACGCATGAGCCATGAGATTTGTCTTCTAACACGATGGATCCTGATCATTGCGTCTGTGACAGCTCCCCCTTGTAATCAACTGAAAATTAGCCACATGCCCAAACCATCCATCAGAGGGATCATTCGGTCTGGCGATCAATGTCTCCTAACCAGGATGCCACAGCACGTCAGGGGTGTGACACCCGATTTCCATCAATAAGAAAGCCTCTTTTTGCTGCAGCTAATGACACGTGCTAATATTAATAACAATTAAGTTAAAAGGTTAATAGATTTTCCAATGCCTCACATGAAAATTAAGTGTTCACTGGAACACGCAGGAACTTTGCTTTATTTTTATATGAGAATCCAAAGCGTGGCACTGTGAAAAAGGGAAACGGGGTGGTGCAGAGAATAAGGATTTTCTTTAGACAAACATGTTATAACAGTAATTGTATTGTAGTTATTGTAGACCTATACTGAGTTGATTTCAGTATTCAAAATTAATCTGTCCTAGAGTCTACAGAAATTAAAAATTCAGAAATGTCCTTTGAGGAAAAATGATTGAGAATTCAAGGATGGGGTTATGACGCCACCGCCACCTGTCAGGTTAATGCGCCAGAATCAAAGAGGTTCTTTTTAAAAATTACACGTGAGTCAAGATTACTAATTATTTTATTAGACTAGGTTTTATGTTTTAATAGAAGCATGTTTAAAGCTTTTGTCAGTTATTCCGTTATCTTTTGTAAAATATAGAATGATGTTGCTCATGACTGAAGAAAAAGAAAACAGTGAAAAACTATTAAAAAAAAAACAGACTTCTCTTGAGAAAAAGATACTTTGAGGAAAAAGTAGACCATTTTAAAATATATTTTTACATCTACATTGATCTTGTCCAAAAGCAAAGAATATCAAGTTATATTAGGCCATTTTTACACAGTCACATGGAAGCAAAACATAGAAAAATACCTGCCAAGTATAAAGAGTGTAAGTGGATAATCTAAGGAAATACTGGCTTCTATCCTTGTTATTATGTCAAATATAAGAATAAGTATATTTTATAAACTGTGAGGCTTTAAGAGATCATAAAACCAATCATTTTTGACCATGCCTCTGTACCTTACCCATTACCTTTTTAAAAGAAAGAATACGTGGTGGAGGTTTTTGAATAGAGATGCTAAATTTTAATACAAGATAAAGCAGTGTCCAAGAGCATCTTCCGGTCTAAGGGTGTTCAATGTCCCCCCGTTTTCCTGTTAGAACATCCAAGGCCGTTTGCTTCCCTATCAACACATAGACTCTTTGGGCACTCCACCCAATTTTAAGGGAGCAGAAACGCTGGCCTTTTCACTATTGTGGTCCCTCATCTCAACACTGCCGGCCTGATGTTTGGAGCCCAGTGTACGTTTGCTGAGTGATTGAGCATGACTGTAAATCAGGGGCTCCTTTCAAGTTTCCATAGAACTGTCTCTGCTTCACTTCAGTCAGTGAAAACCTGAAAAGCGACAGGGAAGCCAAGGGCATTAGCAGCGACGTAAGTAAACTGCATTCACGATGCCCCTTGAGAAGGTAAAACACACCTGTCTCCCCTTCCTCTGCATCCAGGTCAGCTCTAAGTATGGATGATTTGGCCTAAAATCACCACTGCATTGAGACCAAAAGCATTAAGATCGCTGGTGTTGCCTGAATTCATTTGCAGATTATGTGATTTTCTGATTTGCTGTGACAAAACCCACCTATAACCTACCATTGGCCACCTGCCCAAATAGAAATTAATCTTACTTCCTTTCCACACGTCTCAGAACTGTAGGAGCTGGGTTGTCAAAGGTGGCTGCCTTCTGTGTAGAGTGCCTTGTTCTCCTTATATTTTTACTTGGACTTAAGAGTTCACACAAATCTGCATGATTAAAAACCACCTTTTCAGATGTTCTGATACGGTGATGACTGTGGATGCCCAGTCTGAACTTGGAGCACGCCCATGAGAGCAGCTGCAAATAGACATGGCGGGCTAAGATTCTTTTTGTTTAATTCCAGCAAAAGTGTAGCCGTTTAGTGACTTAGACAGCTTAATGTCATCTGTGCTTTTCTACAAATATTCAGCTTGCCGTTTCTTTATTTCTTGTAACTAACAGATGATATCTGTGTTCAGGAATGACAGTACCATTTGTATAAGGGTAATGAGAAGTGGGATGTTCCTTGGTTCTTATTCTCTTAATTTCCTTCTTTTCTACTTTAATCATTCCTTCTGCCACCTTTGTAAGAAACATCATCAAGCCGTTGAATTATTATTTTAAAAAGTAGTAATGTAATCTTAGATGAAAATGTTTTGAAGAAATCAAAGTGTTTACTATCATTCACTTTTTTGAGATAAAATGCAGGGGGAAATGATGTTGCTTAAGATCACTCACTGCTGGTTATCAATGAATTCAGAATTAGAATATTTTTCTTTCTCATAACACTTTGTATGGTCATCTGTTCAGAATTTCAAAGGCATATTTAGCTGTTTCAGACTCTCTTGGCTTCCCACCCTTTCACATTTTTAATTCAATAAAAGGAGCAGAAGATTTGAGGGACAGTTGTCGTTATTCTGGGGGTAGGACTTTTCTCCACGATACTGTCAGTTTCAGGAAGCAGGAGCCATTCATTCTCAGCTTTGGAAACAAGTCCTAACATCCCGGGACAGGGACAGGTGCGGTGGGGAAGCTGCCAGCAATTTTAGGGAGATATATCAACTGAGGCAGGGGCCTTTCAGGAACTCCCCACATCTTTTCTAAAGAACGTCCTGATAACACGCAGGGGTAAGGAGTGGCCATACCACATTTTAGCAGAGGTAAATGAAGGTTTTCAGTACTCAGCTGGACTGGCATCCCCGGGAGCTGGGTATCTGTGCTGGGTCACGAGTGTCCATCCAAGTGTGAATCTGTAAAGGCCAGTTAGCTTAGGATAGGAGACAGAGCTGCAGAGGGTCCTCTCTCTGATGTAACGGTTGGTGGCTAAAGGTCTCCTGACACCCGGGCATCTTGTCTGACAATCCAACAAAACACTATGTATAATTTTAAAGAAATCCTCTCGCCCTCAGGAGGGTATTTATGGTAATGATACAAAGAAAAGGTATGTTAAAGTTGTTCTGAACTTTTAAGACACTCTCTTGCAAATAATCAATGTGGATAAAAAACCTGTACAGCTCAAAGCAAAATGGAAAAAAAAAATTGAGATTTTGTTTGGAATTTAGATTTCACAGAAGGGGTGGGGGGGTCCATAGTTTTCAATTCTTTCCATGTAAAGATGAGTCTACAGTAGACACATGGGTATGTGTGAGTGGCTGAGAAACATGACTCTCAACCTTTGACCTCATGCATCTTGCAGAACCCACACTGTGTGTCCTTCAGCTCGTGTGTACAAGGGATGTGAGTGTTCCAGTAGTCAAACATGCATCCAATTCTACAGCTGATTGAAATGCCTTTAATTTTGTGACCCGTGAGCTGAGAGCAAGTGGCCTACAGCATCCACTTTTGTTAAGAGAATCTGCAAACGTGCATTTTTCACAGGTTCTTATCTTTAGCTCATATGAGTTTGTGGCATGGTGTCTGCTTGCTGATCCTGGCTCTTCTCACACAGACGTACCCCGGAGGAGCTTTTCTGTGTTGTTACAATGCTGGTAGATGCTCTGTTCTTAACATTTCGTCATTAGTGATATGGCTTTGCCACTAGTTAAAAACAAGGTTGTAACTGTGCTTCAGGGGGTGGTTGTGATTTGGTGTTTACATTGTGTTTCAGGAGTTTGCTGCAAAGGCAGCGTATTGCACTGCACGACTGGCCCCAGTTTTTCATGTTCCCTAAACCTGTCCCTTTACTGTGCGGCTTTCCTCTCTCAGGAGAGGGCAGAGTGTATTTCTGCATCACATGACTCTACTGACCATCTGACTCGATCTGGTAGAAAGAGGGGGAGCTCCAACCAGCCAATTCCAGACCTTGGCGGTAGGATACCTAGGTCCCCATTGGCTCATAACCATGAGAACATCTCAGACTAGCCCAAGATGCTGGAAAGAGGGGAAGAGACATGGGCCTGAGCTGTCCCAGAGAGCCACCCATCCACCAGCTGAGCCACCCAACGAACCCAACCAAGATTAGCAGAGAAAAGAGGGTGCTTATTTTTGTGTAGCACTGAGACTTTGTGACTGTTTGTTCCCACTAGTTGCCCTGCGAGGCAGGTGACAGTGGACTTTTAGATCAGGGAGTCCAGCCTTGTGTCTCTCAGCTCCCCCTTCCTCAGCAGAGCAGCCGTCCTGCACGGCCCTCGCCTTCACTCAGTGGCGCTGGCTGGGGGTGACCGTAAGTGGGTGCCGGGACTCACAGAACAAAGACACACACAAAACAATGCAGATATATTTCTTCTGGGGCTTAACGGATGCTTGCAAAGCAGTGAATGATGGGTTCCCATCATCTGTAATAACTGCACCGAGGTAAACAAAACACAGCGAGGGGAGAGGGAATTTGCATATGTTGGGGAAACAATCCTTCCCATTTGCTACTCCTGGAGAAACTCACCGGGATTGAAAACTGCTCCCTATTCTGCCTGTCGGCATCGCAGTGAAATGCCACTTCTTTAATGAAGCGATTCCGACAGAGCCCAGCTCTGTTCTCTAGAGAAGCTCCTAGATGTGCCTTGAAGGTGATCATTTCTTACCCTGGCCCTTCCCCTGATTTCCTTGCTTTTTTTAAAGATTTTTTTTTTTGATGTGGACCATTTTTTTTAAGTCTGTATTGAATTTGTTACAATTTTGCTTCTGTTTTATGTTTTGGTTTTATTGGCCGAGAGGCATGTGGGATCTTAGCCTCCTGACCAGGGATTGAACCCACACCCCCTGCAGTGGAAGGCAAAGTCTTAACCACTGGACCGCCAGGGAAGTCCCTCCCCTGATTTCCTGTTGTATCTTTGCAGGTTCAGCACTCTGTAAACGATGATACAGATCAATGTCTCTTTTCAAAGCCTGGTGTAAGGGTTTAGAAAATTGTAGAATAAAAGTGGGGTGATTTCTAAGAGGTGTCTACTTAGATAAACGAATGGTGGCAGGCTGTGGCTTCTCCATTTTGCAACTGTGCTTTCATAGTTTCCTCCCTTTACGTGGAAATATAGGATGGCATCGCTGCTGGGATTCTACACGGGTTGTATATTCCTCTACTGTCAGCTTCAAAATTCCCAAGACTCTGGGCAACTAAACAAGAGTAGCTTGAGTTGACAAAACCTTTTGTCCATGTTTTCACAAAGTGAACAAAGGAAATATTCTCATGTCCTCTGTGCAGATCTTCTGACTCCTCTGGGCCAGATTGATCTATAAAGTTTATGAATGATTAATGAATATCTCAGTATCGTAGAACTTACTGTGTTCTTAGTACTGTCCTCATATGTTCGTCTTTCTTTCTAACTTTGCCTCTGAGAACCTTGCTTGGATAACTTTACACATCTGATTTTCTCCACCTTGTCTGACATAGAACTCAATAATATTTTTTAATTATCCGTAGGCATATTTCCCTGTTTTAACTTTGTTTAGGTATTACTGTAAATTAATTTTATTCCTTCAAAGTATTTCATGCTTAAGAATAATTTTTCAATAGTTCCTAGGTAAATTCTTTGGTGGAGCGAAACAAGGAAATGACTTTCTGGAAAAAAAACTAATAGTCCATTTCTTTTGGACTCTACCACTTTTAAAAGCAAATTGAGACCCTGGAAGCATTTGACAACATCAGGAAGGTGCAACACCTACTCTACAGTTTAGAAATAAAACTACTGATTTTGATCAAATTGTAAAGACAGTCTCTTCTTGAACATGGGGAAAAGTAGTGCTGTTACTCTGACAGTTGTTAATTTTCTTTTCATGGTCCAGCCAGTTACACTTTCAAATAATCCTGCAGGCTGCTATTTCCTGCCTGGGAAAGCCTGGATTCTGACTTAATTTTTTTGAAGGGCAGACAAATTATTCCCCAGATCAGCTAATGGTGGCAGAACATATTTGACAAGTAGCCACCTGATGGGATCAGAGGCTCCAAGCGTGTTTTCAAGTTAAACTTTAAAAACCTCTCTCAGCTGGAACTTTCCCTCCTGCTCAGAGCAGTCTGGCCAACACCGCTGGCCACAGGCAGCCCTCTTGACTCAAGTGAATTGAGCTTTTTAATTACTGAGGTAACCCAGCCTTCCAGCTTAATGACCAAGAAAAAGCATTCATTTTAGAGCCCTCAGTGGTAATCACTGAGCTTCCAGGAAAAGACAAGCGCCTCTGAAAAGATAATTCACCAAAGCATCTTCTGCCTTCTGCCACATAAAACATCATGCTTTCCTCTCAGAGATGGATGGCTGAGATGAAAAATTTGAAAAAAAAAAAAAGTGTCATGTTAAGATAACATCACTCAGAGCATGAAGTGGGATTCCTCTTTCTGTTCAAATCTGTTCAACTTACTACTGAAAATGTGATTTTTTTTATTTTAATTTTTTCTCCCTGCAAAGAGAAATGAAATGGCCTTCACTGAGAAAGAGTGATAAACAGATTTACCCATCATTATTGGCTATACATTATTGTCCTTTTCTTCTCATTTAAAGATGAAGAACTATTTTTACTAATGAAAATTCCATTTCTTTTCATTTAAATGAGTAAGTAGTTTCTCAGTATTAACTATGATATTCATTTAGCTGAGTTCCAAATAAAGAATTATAAAAGAAATAAGACATGATTGCAAGTGTAAGCAACCAATGATTAAAGACATCCTAGAGAAGTATGGCATCTTAAACAAATGCAAGTTTTCGAAGAATATACACTCCAGTAAAAAAAAAAAAAAAAAAAAAGCCAAAACCTTGAAAACGATTATAAGAAAGTTTACTTGGCGTTTTGGGTCCACATTGGGACTGCTCACAATTGCCGAGAGGCCCAGATCATTTGTTTTTGTAAGTCAGTATCCTTGCAGGTTACTGCTTTTCTGCTCTTGATATGCCAGGCTTGATAACACAGAGTTGTCTGCCACACACAATGCACACCCTCCTGAGCTTAACAAAACAGGGATTCCTGGCAGCAGTGGGTATAGTAAATGTTTCATCCAATTTACTCCCTCTTTTTTATTTGATTTATTGCCTGAGTGCATTATGTCCACATATTCTGAAGATGCTGCGTGTGTGACCCTAAGTCTGCTTGATGCTTATATATCAATTTCTTTTCACATTTTTAGTTTATCTTTAGTTTATAGTTTATAAATCTCTTTTGCACACATTACCTCGTCTTTCACCTATCCATCAATCCTGGAAGTTAAGGAGAACAAATATGATGCTTAAAATAATCAAGTAAATGATGCAGGAAGAGAAACACATTTATTTGGGTTCATGTAGTTGGTGGTTGAACTCTGGGGATGAGACATTCCAGCCCAAATTAACCCACTGACCACTGGGCATGCTCTACACCCTGACATGGAGCGGCCACATGTAATATCCAATACCTTCAATCCCAACATGGGCAGTCTGCTCTAGTGCAGGTGAGGGTTAGTAAGGACTTGATATCTTGCTTATTTCACAAAGCTGTGACAGGATTTGTGATCACACTGATCTCATCATGACCTCCAGGTCACTTAGACAGTCCCTACATTACATTTGCACTCCTTTGATGCTTTAAGCAATTTGTTCTGACAGAACGTGTTCACATGTAAGTCTGAACAGAACCTTGAGTCTATGGACCGTCAAGGGAAGGAAGCAGAGTGATCACAGCATCTTAGAGTGTGAGAGCTCTAGAGTCATCTGTCACATCAGTCTTCCAAAAAGAATGCATAAATAAACAACAGGGTCCTACTGTACAGCACAGGGAACTGTATTCAGTATCCTGTGGTAAACCATAATGGCAAAGAATATGAAAAAGAATATATATGCATATTACTGAATCACCTTGCTGTATACCAGAAACTAACACAGCATTGTAAATTAACTATACTTCATTAAAAATAAGTAAAAATAACACATAAATAATATATCATTGCGTGTTTCTTATGTCATACACAAGTAGGAAATGAACATTCATTATTGCATTAGTTTTCAAATATATATTTACTTATATATACAAAACGTATACATATACAATACATATATCTTTTTTTTAAGGAATTCTATTTTTCAAAAGAAATCTTATGCCAAACCCAATGTTCAAAAAACATAAAAACTGAGCAGCTCTGGTTAAAACAGAACTGAGGGGGGATGCTGAAGTGCTATCAGATTGTGGGGTTTTGCTCTTTCTAAAGTGGTTTGGATATTGGACCCTCCCCTGATTATATCAGAAATCAGAATCAGATAATCTCCATCTCTGAGTTGGGCCCACAATTCCTACCTCCAGTGCAGCTCCCAGGTGATTTTTACACACGAGACTCACGCCTCTGTTCCATAGTCTTTTCTTGGATAGTTCTGAGAAAGGAAAAAAAACGGCTGAAGAACACTAATACAAAACCAATCCATTTCATAAGTAAATAAGCTTTGATCCCCCAGAGAGATCGAATTGCTTGTCCACAATCACAGTGTTGGTTAGGGGCCCAGCTGTGATGAGAAGGGAGATTTCTTGCTTTGTGTTCAGTGCCGTCACCCTGACCCAGGTGAGAAGCACCTGGCTGTGATAGAGTAAGAAGCAGTGAGAGTCTTAGAAGTAAGTACAGGATGTCCTTGAGCTTTGCTGCATCAGACCTCATCGTCCTTGGAATGCACAACCTCAAAGAGGATGGATGGATTTGTAGACATTTCTGTTGGATAGAAAATTTTACAATCGCAACTTATGTTCCAAAAAAACTGGGAAGAGATTTCTCTGACAGTGAACATTTAATAGCCTCAGAATTCAATAACACATTAGGAAAAGAAGTCGTGTTTTATTTGAATATTTCAAACAATGGTAAAATCCTAGGAGATCTTTTCACCTGCAATATACTTTACTCAAGTCTTAAGTAATTTAAGAAAAATTGCACAACTACGTTTGCAAAAACTAAGTGGCAGAATTGGTGTTCCACCCCTGGATGTCAACTTTCAGGTCCTGACACGACCATGATTCAAGATTTTAACACGTCCATCTTAATAACCGCTAGAATGAGCAGGAAGAAAACAATGAATACGTAGTAGATTTAAGCAACTCAGTTAATGCACTTTATCTATTTGATGTATATAGACACTGCATTCAAACTGTAGAATACACTTTTCCATGGGCACCTGAAACATTTACCAGAATAGACCGCATGCTGGGCCGTAAAATAAGTCTGAGCATATTTCCAAGGGTTGAAATCCTGTGAAGTGTGTTCACTGACCCCAGCAGGATTCATCCAGAAATCACTAAGGGCAGGACAAACAAAAGTGCCTAAGTGTTTGGATATCAAACAAGACTGTGAAATAATCTGTGGATTAGATGGTACGTTCAGTGATAATATGAAAATATTTTGAACTGAATGATAGTGAAAAACAATATTTGGGTCCGTATTATCCAGAGGGAGAAGCTGGGCTGCAGAGGAGAAGCAGCAATGGCCTCGACCACTGGGCCCTTGTGCTCTTCATCTCCCAGGCCCCCTGAGGAGGGAGGTAACATTGGGTCTTTTGCTCCCCTGGTGGGAAGATTCCTGGTGGGAATCAGGGCTTCTAAACCTGCCGAGCCCAGAGTTGTAAAGTGCAGAAAGCATGAATTCCCAAAATGCGTCTCTAGGAGTTCTGGTACATGGGTCCACTCTAACCCTCACTTTCCTGTCTTGGATGTATGTTGTGCACGGAGCAGTAGCTCATGGGTCGCTGATTTAGGGCACGTCCTACTTCCATGTGCGTGCTGTGTGTCATCTTTGAGTGGGCTTCTCTGTGGTGCTTCCATGGACCTTCCATCACTGTCTCGTCAAGGAGACAGTAGACACCCTGTGAGCCGGAGCTGGGCCAGGACCTCAGTTATTCCCCCGGTTCCATATGCGATGACTCTGTTATGCAGGAATCCTCTCATTCCATTGCTGTCATTGAGCCTAAGAGTTTGACAGCACCTGCTAATGGAGCCTCGGCCTGGAGAGAAGTACCCCTAACCCTCCTCCTCTTCAGCATCATAAATGCAGTGGATACCAGGCTGCATTGGGATGGAATACATAGAGTGCTGGTCAACGGCGGCCCCCGAGTGTGCCCACGTGGTCGCGGGGACCTGGCAGATGTGATTAAGCTAACGGTCTAGAGACGGAAGATTATCCTGGATTACCCAGATGGGCCCTCAGGCAAACAGAAGGGTCCTCATAGCAGGAGGCAGAGAAGGCGGTGAGATGATAGTGGAGGTGCTAAGCCGAGGCTCTGGAGATGCCCAAAGGGGCCAGGAGCCCAGGATGCTGCCCTGGAAGCTGGGAAGTGGACCGCAGATGCTCCCCTAGACCCTCCAGAGGGAGCACAGACCTGGATGCTGTGGTTTCAGCCCAGTGAAACTGAATTCTGATTTCTGGTCTCAGAACTGTGGGGTAATAAAGTGTGCTGTTTCAAGCACCAGGTTTGCCGGAATCTGTGACTGCAGCGCCGGGAAGCTACGCACACAACACAGCCGCTGTAGCACACAAACCTCCCAGCCTTCTGGTTCCTTCATAACTGCTGCTTCTCTTATTGTGGGCAGTCATGGTCCCTACTGCTGGAAGAGCTGCTTCAGCAACGTGGTGGCATTATCCCCGGGTCCCTGCCACGGGTTAAGTCCTGCATCCTGGGAGATGCTCTTACCCTGAGAAATTCCCTCACCCAGCGTGACATGTGCCTCACCTGAACTCGTGCACGTGGAATCTGGCCCCATGCCTTTCTCAGCACGGCCGCAGGTGCGCACTGGCTGGTCACTGAACCCGCCCAGGGCCTCCGGCCAGTTTTGCTCCAGTTTAACTGTGGTCACAGGCCTGGGGGCAGATCTTGGAGGTGGTTGTAGAAAGGCCTCTGTCTTTTCCTCAAGCAAAAACATAACCGGAGGCCCCAGGGGGTGATCAGATTCCTGGACAGAAGGAGCCTGAGACCCTGAGTGACAGCAAGTAGCAGCGGGACCCAACCTCCCATGGGGACATTGAGTGTGTTAGAATAAAGCAAACCTTTATCATATTAAGCCTGAGATCAAGGTCTTTTTGCTGTCGTTTTGTTTTGTCTGTTTTGTTTTGTTTGTTGTATACACTAATAAAATCTCTAGCGTGAGGTACACCCTCAACTGAAGTTTGTTTAATGTATATATAAATAAATGAATACGAGAGTACGTGAGCCATGATTTATGTAAAGAAACCCTTAATTGCATTTTTGGTCTTCCTTAGAAAATAATCTGCAGGACTTATATTCACCCTCTGCTCACCTACGTTCATCATCATATATTCTCGAAATTGTAATTCTTTTCAGCACATATAAATGAGCATTTCCAAATTAAAGAGAAAGCATGGCCAACTCGACAGTGTGCTTTCAGGACAATGTTTGCCAAGCACTCAGCTTAAAAACAGTATGTAATTACACAGTGTTTTTATTATCTCACTAAAAATATTGTTCATCGTAGAGAATCCTGCATTTCCCGATTTCTGAAATTAAAGAACCTGGAGGCTGGTTTTAATGTGATAAGAAAAATCCATGTTCTTCAACATTCTTCTTTGTGTATAATTACCTGCAAAGCTGTAGTATGATCACTTTATCATATTTCTTTTCAACGTTCTGCTAAATCTATGGGGGTATGTGTGTGTGTGCACGCATGTGTGTATATATATACACATATATATATACACACATATATGATCTTATAAAACAATCATTGTTTGAGAGCTTTGTGATAAAAATACACCCATACTGCCAGTGGATCCTAATTCTATGCTGTGGCTTCTTGCCCACAAGGATTTCAGTTGATTTCTCACTGATGCATGAAAAGTTAGTGTTTGTCACAGTAAAGTGTTACTCTGACTTTGGTCAATTTATGCTGTAATGTGCTTGGAACTGCAACTGACTTAGATCTTTAACCATTTCCAAAGGACAGTAGTAAAGCTACGTTGTTATTTAAAAATTTAAGGAATTTTATGTCCAATTGAAATGTTTAGGGTAGTTATTTCTCATTTCTTAGAAAACTGCATTATTCATTAAGCAGATAAGCATTTCGTTCTTTTTCAGGTGATGATGTTTTAAGGCACATTAAAATATAAATCTGAACAGAAAGATATAGGAAAAAAAACAAAAATTAAAAGGTAGCCTATTATGGAATCTATAAATATACCCTTCTCAAGAATAGGCTGCACATAACACTTTAATTGTTACCACGTGCTTCCAGCAATGGGTTTTTGTCCCCCTTTGCAGTGATAAAATCTGTAAAGTCATGTGAATTAAAATACAAATTTCCAAAGTATGCTTTACAAGTGTTTTTGAAAATCAGTGTCATTTTTTATCACTTCATGACAACTAATTCGTATTGCCAACTCTCAGACTAATTTTCATATATTTCTTAGCATGTATTAATATCAGGCTATATGAGAGAGAGCAAAAATTCTCCTTTTTGGGTGAGGTTTAGATTTATTCCTGTTCTCCTAGGTCCTGCAGCTTGGACTGCTGTTTCAAGAGGGTCCGTTCTCATTTCTTTACTTCTGCTCAGATCATGCTACCTCTTCTCAACTGCTGCCTTTTTATAGTCCTCCTCAAACCGAGCCATTCTTTTCATTTAATATCTAGAAGAAGCTCAGTGTTAAACAACAGAATGATAAAATGAATGCAATGTTTGGTTACATAACAATAGAATTGGACAGTGTCACAAAAAATAACCTCTTTTTGGTTTTAGAATAATGTTAAAAACCATATTTGGTCCCATTTACCATTGCAACAAAAAGAATAAAATACCTAGGAATAAACCTACCAAACGAGACAAAAGACCTGTATGCAGAAAACTATAAAACCCTGATGAAAGAAATTGAAGATGATAAAAACAGATGGAGAGATAGACCATGTTCTTGGATTGGAAGAATCAACATTGTGAAAATGACTCTACTACCCAAAGCAATCTACAGATTCAATGCAATCCCTATCAAATTACCAATAGCATTGGTAATTTCACAGAACTAGAACAAAAAATTGCACAATTTATATGGAAATACAAAAGACTCCGAAGAGCCAAAGCAATCTTGAGAAAGAAAAACGGAGCTGGAGGAATCAGGCTCCCAGACTTCAGACTAGAATACAGAGCTACAGTAATCAAGACAATATGGTACTGGCACAAAAACAGAAACATAGATCAATGGGACAAGATAGAAAGCCCAGAGATAAACCCACACACATATGGTCACCTTATTTTTGATAAAGGAGGCAAGAATATAAAAAAGAAAAATATAAAATGGAGGCTCGTTCAGAAGTCAGCTGGTTGATACTGACTGTTTGAAAGTCTGGTCACTTCCCTGCCACACCCCCACAGTCTAATTCCCTCAATAACACTTGAAGCCCATTCAGGAAAAACCACAGACGTCAAGAGATGCCAGAGACCCTGCGGCATTTCTGGAACTTTGCGCCTTGTGCATCTGAGGGTTGAACATACTTTAGTATTGTGGCAAATATTGGAGTTTTGATCAGTCAAACTATGTTTGGTTTTTTTTTAACATCTTTATTGGAGTATAATTGTTTTACAATGGTGTGTTAGTTTCTGCTTTATAACAAAGTGAATCAGCTATACATATACATATATCCCCATATCTCCTCCCTCTTGCATCTCCCTCCCAACCTCCCTATCCCACCCCTCTAGGTGGTCTCAAAGCACCGAGCTGATCTCCCTGTGCTATGTGGCTGCTTCCCACTAGCTACCTATTTTACATTTGGTAGTGTATATATGTCCATGCCACTCTTTCACTTCGTCCCAGCTTACCCTTCCCCATCCCTGTGTCCTCAAGTACATTCTGTATGTCTGTGTCTTTCTTCCTGTCCTGCCCCTAGGTTCTTCAGAACTATTTTTCTTTTTTTTTAGATTCCATTTATACGTGTCAGCATATGGTAATTATTTTTCTCTTTCTGACTTACTTCATTCTGTATGACAGACTCTAAGTCCACTTCACTACAAATAACTTAATTTCATTTCTTTATGTGGCTGAGTAATATTCCATTGTATATATGTGCCACATCTTCTTTATCCATTCATCTGTCCACGGACACTTAGGTTGCTTCCATGTCCTGGGTATTGTAAATAGAGCTGCAATGAACATTGTGATACATGACTCTTTTTGAATTATGGTTTTCTCAGGGTATATGCCCAGTAGTGGGATTGCTGGGTCGTATGGTAGTTCTATTTTTAGTTTTTTAAGGAACCTCCGTACTGTTCTCCATAGTGGCTGTATCAATTTACATTCCCACCAACAGTGCAAGAGTGTTCCCTTTTCTCCATACCCTCTCCAGCATTTACTGTTTGTAGATTTTTTGATGATGGCCATTCTGTCTGGTGTGAGGTGATACCTCACTGTAGTTTCGATTTGCATTTCTCTAGTGATTAGTGATGTTGAGCATCCTTTCATGTATTTCTTTGCAATCTGTATGTCTGCTTTGGAGAAATGTCTGTTTAAGTCTTCTGCCCATTTTTGGATTGGGTTGTTTGTTTTTTTGATATTGAGGTGCATGACCTGCTTGTAAATTTTGAAGATTAATCCTTTGTCAGTTGCTTCATTTGCAAATATTTTCTCCCATTCTGAGTGTTGTCTTTTCTTCTTGTTAATGGTTTCCTTTGCTGTGCAAAAGCTTTTAAGTTTCATTAGGTCCCATTTGTTTATTTTTGCTTTTATTTCCATTTCTCTAGGAGGTGGGTCAAAAAGGATCTTGCTGTGATTTATGTCAAAAAGTGTTCTGCCTATGTTTTCCTCTAAGAGTTTTATAGTGTCTGGCCTTACATTTAGGTCTTTAATCGACTTTGAGTTTATTTTTGTGTATAGTGTTAGGGAGTGTTCTAATTTGATTCTTTTACATGTAGCTGTCCAGTTTTCCCAGCACCACTTATTGAAGAGGCTGTCTTTTCTCCATTTTATATTCTTGCCTCCTTTATCAAAGATAAGGTGACCATATGTGTGTGGGTTTATCTCTGGGCTTTCTATCCTGTTCCATTGATCTATATTTCTGTTTTTGTGCCAGTACCATACTGTCTTGATTACTGTAACTTTATAATATAGTTTGAAGTCCAGGAACCTGATTCCTCCAGCTCCGTTTTCCTTTCTCAAGATTGCTTTGGCTCTTCAGGGTCTTCTGTGATTCACAAATTGTGAAATGTTTTTTTCTAGTTCTGTGAAAATTGCCATTGGTAGTTTGATAGAGATTGCATTGAATCTGTAGTTTGCTTTGGGTAGTAGAGTCATTTTCATAGTGTTGATTCTTCCAATCCAAGAACATGGTATATCTCTCCATCTGTTTGTATCACATTTAATTTCTTTCATCAATGTCTTATAGTGTTCTGCATACAGGTCTTTTGTCTCTTTAGATAAGCTTACTCCTAGGTATTTTATTCTTTTTGTTGCAATGGGAAATGGGAGTGTTTCCTTAATTTCTCTTTCAGATTTTTAATCATTAGTGTATAGTAATGCAAGAGGTTTCTGTGCATTAATTTTGTATCCTGCTACTTTACCAAATGCATTGATTGGCTCTAGTAGTTTTCTGGTCACATCTTTAGGATTCTCTATGTATAGTATCATGTCATCTGCAAACAGTGACAGTTTTACTTCTTTTTTTCCTATTTGGATTCCCTTTATTTCTTTTGCTTCTCTGATTGCTGTGGCTTAAACTTCCAAAATTATTTTGAATAAGGGTGGTGAGAGTGGGCAACCTTGTCTTGTTCCTGATCTTAGAGGAAACAGTTTCAGTTTTTCACCATTGAGAACAATGTTAGCTGTGGGTTTATGATATATGGCCTTTATTATGTTGAGGTAGGTTCCCTCTGTGCCTACTTTCTGGAGAATTTTTATAATAAATGGGTGTTGAATATTGTCGAAAGCTTTTTCTGCATCTATTGAGATGATTTTATAGTTTTTCTCCTTCAGGTTGTTAATATGGTTTATCACATTGATTGATTTGCATATATTGAAGAATCCTTTCATTCCTGGGATAAACCCCTCTTGATCATGGTGTATTATCCTTTTACTGTGCTGTTGGATTCTGTTGCTAGTGTTTTGTTGAGAAGTTTTGCATGTTTGTTCATCAGTGATATTGGCCTGTGGTTTTCTTTGTGACATCTTTGTCTGGTTTTGGTATCAGGGTGATGGTGGCCTCATAGAATGACTTTGAGAGTGTTCCTCCCTCTGCTATATTTTGGAAGAGTTTGAGAAGGATAGGTGTTAGCTCTTCTCTAAATGTTTGATAGAATTCACCTGTGAAACCATCTGGTCCTAGGCTTTTGTTTGTTAGAAGATTTTTAATCACAGTCTCAATTTCAGTGCTTGTGATTGGTCTGTTTATATTTTCTATTTCTTCCTGGTTCAGTCTTGGAAAGTTCTGCTTTTCTAAGAATTTGTCCATTTCTTCCAGTTTGTATGTGTCCCTAGGTCTGAGCTGGGTCTCTTGTAGACAGCATATATACGGGTCTTGTTTTTGTATCCATTCATCCAGTCTATGTCTTTTGGTTGGAGCATTTAATCCATTTACATTTAAGGTAGTTATTGACATGTATGTTCATATTACCATTTTCTTTATTGTTTTGGGTTTGTTATTGTAGGTCTTTCCTTCTCTTGTGTTTCCTGCCTAGAGAAGTTCCTTTAGTATTTGTTGTAAAGCTGGTTTGGTGGTGCTGAATTCTCTTAGCTTTTGTGTGTCTGTAAAGGTTTTGATTTCTCTGTCAATCTGAATGAGATCCTTGCTGGGTAGAGTCATCTTGGTTGTAGCTCTTTCCCTTTCATCGCTTTAAATATGTCTTGCCACTCCCTTCTGGCTTGCAGAGTTTCTGGTGAAAGATCAGCTGTTAACCTGATGGGGATTCCCTTGTATGTTATTTGTTGCGTATCGCGTGCTGCTTTTAATATTTTTTCTTTGTATTTAAGTTTTGATAGTTTGATTAATATGTTTCTTGGCATGTTTCTCCTTGGATTTATCCTGTATGGGACTCTCTGTCCTTCCTGTACTTGACCGAATATTTCCTTTCCCATATTAAGGAAGTTTTCAACTATAATCTCTTCAAATATTTTCTCAGTCCCTTTCTTTTTCTCTTCTTCTTCTGGGACCCCTGTAATTCGAATGTTGGTGTGTTTAATGTTGTCCCAGCAGTCTCTGAGACTGTCCTCAAATCTTTTCATTCTTTTTTCTTTATTGTGGTCTGTGGTAGTTATTTCCACTATTTTATCTTCCAAGTCACTTAACCATTCTTCTGCCTCAGTTATTCTGCTATTGATTCCTTCTAGAGAATTTTTAATTTCATTTATTGTATTTTTCATCATTGTTTGCTCTTTAGTTCTTCTCCCTTCTGTTCTTAAAACCCATTTGTCCTCTGTAAAGAAACCTATTTTTCCCATAGAATCTATTTCTCCTCCCTTCCTTTTCCCTAATGATATAAGGTATATAAGCTTTTAACTTTGACCATTAGGAAGCTAGCTTCTTATTTGTTTGGCTCCTGTGTGTATATGAAATTTTTTTTCCTGTTTGTTAACTGTATATGGTCAGTTTAATTTACAGAACCCAGTTACTGAACTTAAGACAGGAGAAGAAACATTTTTCCTCCCCTGCAACATCATTACAGAGACAGATGTGGTTAATGATAAGCAATTTAGTTCAAATAAGTGGCAAGAAATTCAAAATTTTCCATAAATGTAGTTTAAATAACTGACCAACAATCTGGGGAAAAAAATAAATGGTTTCTTGACTTACTATACTTAAAAAGTTATAGATGAAATACAGAGTTCAATTTTGAAGAATAGTGCTTACAGTTACTAAAGTAAGATATAGATGAAAACTTCCATAATTTTTGAGAAAGGGCAGCCTTTCTAAATCGTTTGTACAATCATAGATACAGAAGAAAACTTGTGAGATTTGACAAGAAACTGTTACCAGGACAGCTTTAAATAAAATTAGACCATTCCTGACACGATGCATGGTGATCATCTTTCTCCTTCATCTAATTATGTATCAGAAAATATTCCCATGTTAATACTCAAACCCTAAAGCAGCACTTTCCAAGGAGTGTGACTGTGCCTCGATTCCTTTATCCTCTTCCCTTTTCTCAAACATGCATCTTTGTTCATAAGTAGTTCCAAATACATACATACAAAAATAAAAATAAAATACCTCTGGGTTAACAACAAATATGTTCACCCTTTCTCTTCCCCTTACCTCTAATTTAGAATCTTAGTTTCTTCCCTCAGTATTCTTGTGGGCATTTTGTTCTTTTGGATAAAGTTATCAGTAGATTTTACTTAAGAATACAGATGAGAAATAAGACAGCATGCCCACATAGGGCTTAATTCAAGAATTTAAACACATTTTAATTTAAGAAAACTCACTAATCATAGTTATTATGTTAAGAAACTAATGGGAAGAAAAGAACTAGATTATTTTTTTGAGAATAGATATGGCATTTATTTTACAAAATAATCCATTCACTAAAAATTGATAACATTACATTTGCAGAGAATCTTGCTGATGTTCTGGACTTCTCTCCCTTAAATTAGTTGCAGAATTAAACAAAATTCTTCAGAGAAATGATGAATTTTTGATATGATGGAGTGTTGGATATTACACCTTTTGATAAGATCCCAATCATGCAGTTGCAAAATGAGGCCAACTAGGTAGTTAAAATTTGGGGTGGGGCCAAAGAAGCCTGCCTCTGCTCTATGTTCAGGCTGTAAAGTCATCACTGCTTTGGGTATTTGTCTCAAAAGTTATAGTTCTGTAACAAAATACAAGTTTGAGGTCCAAGTCCTGATGTAAATGGAGCCTCCATGTGGGCAGATGATGCCTCTGTCCCGCGGGTTGTTTTCAACAGTTAGAACCGCGCCTGGAGCCTGGGATCCTGTTGGGATACACGTGGAACACATGGATGAGGGCGTGGTGAACTGCCAAGATCTGTGATGCCCACGCTCCAGTGTTAGTGTCTATGACTGTGGTCTCGGGAATTGCCAGGAATTCATAGGTAAAGTTCACAATGACTTAAGAGAGACTTTCCTGTAGGAAAGGGAAGGACGATTATTCTAGACGGTAGCTTAACATACTTATCTAGACAGGCTTTACCTCTAAAGCTCATGTTGGCCCAAGTCTTTTGTATGAGACTTGCTTCTCAAAGTAAGAGGCACACGGCTGCTCAGATGTGGTTCTCCCCTTCCTTTTAAGAATAATCTTGTATATGTTAGACTTTCAGAGAATAGGGACCTTAAAGAAACAATGACAGGGCTTCCCTGGTGGCACAGTGGTTGAGAATCTGCCTGCCAATGCAGGGGACACGGGTTTGAGCCCTGGTCTGGGAAGATCCCACATGCCGCGGAGCAACTAGGCCCGTGAGCCACAACTACTGAGCCTGTGCGTCTGGACCTTGTGCTCCACAACAAGAGAGGCCGCGACAGTGAGAGACCCGCGCACCACGATGAAGAGTGGCCCCAGCTCGCCACAACTAGAGAAAGCCCTCACACAGAAATGAAGACCCAACACAGCCAAAAATAAATAAATAATAAAAAAAGGAACAATGACAGTGGTTGCTGTCAAAGAGAGGTGGCGAATCTCTCCACATTTCTTTATATAATTGTTATTAAATATGCACCTGTCCTCTGAAATCCTGAAGACATTTCACCGACAGTGACCATAGCTTCTTATTTCAAATATTTAGTAAGAACTACAGAGTTAATAGGACAGCCCTATGGAGTCCATTGCTTTCCTCACTTTGTGTGCTTGTTTTTCAAGCAGAAAAGAGTCTTTGCTTTCTTAATAGAAGGTAACTTGTGAGTATAGGTATAAACTGTTGGTTTCTTTTCATTGGACAAATAAAATCACTGAGTACCATACTAACCTATATTAGGAGCTAGGACTTTAAATAATGAACTACAACTCATTTGAAAATATTCTTAAAAATTCACTAACTGCTTGCTTTCTAACAGACAGTTATGACCAGTAACGTTTGGATTTTTTTTAAGCGAGATATAATTTGCATATGGTAACATTCACCCTTCTTAGTTCATGGTTCCATGAGCTTTGGTAAATGTATTTTGTTGCTGAAGAGTATTCGTACTATTGTATGGATGTGCTAGGGAGCCGAACTCGCCTGGCAGACGTGAGAGTCTTCAGATTCCAAAGCAGTATCTTAAAACTATATTGAATTAAAGAAGACTTTTAGAAAACATCTGTTCTTCGTAAGAAGTCTGAATTAATTATTACTGCCTGGGTCGCTAAGCATCCCCCTTCAGACATGTAAATGGTGTCAGCGTCCTGTCCTAATGTCCTAAAAATGCCAGGATAGCACACTGTCCTGTGAGCCATTGAACATGCTGGCATCATTTGCACCTGGTAGGCTAACCTTGAGAACCACATGTGGATAAGGTTCAGGTTTGCGCATGGAATCTGTAGGTGCAGGAACAAAATATTGTAACTGAAGCTGATGGAACTCAGACTGACTGATAATGTGTATATTTAGAGCATTTAAGGCGAAGGGAATATCACCATAGATCAGGAGGAGAAGGATACTATAATGTCCCACATCCTCTATAATGCAGCTTTCAAGTTTGCTGGAGGCAGGATACGGTATTGACCTTCACTTACTATGCATTCTTGTAGAAAAGAATGGCAACGTTTCCTCCTCCCCCTCCCCCGGCCCCAGTTCTAAGGAATCTTCCTATACCAGGTTGGAATGTGCCAGTTTGGGGCAGACTCCAGGAAGACATATCTTTATTTTGGAGGAGGCTGAAATAACCAGGGAACTAAGACTCGGTTCCCAGGGGAATGCAAGTCCCAGGCTGGCTCAGAGAACATGCATCGTGGGAGAGTAATTGTGTAACAAATGCTTTTCCTCTCTGCGAATCTCAGGATCCTGTCCCTTTCTTTCACCTATAAAACCTGCAGAAAATACAAGGCATTTTTTTTTTATCATCCGTTCAAACTGTATGATAAATGTTCTGTGTCCCAGTGGCACTCTTCTAACTTCATGATTAATCAAATATTTAAGACAAATTTTTCAACTTGATTGGGGAGGTTAGCACATGAATGTGTCCAATGCACTTTGTCTTTCATCGTGTAATATTCACAATTTAAAACCCTGTGACATATATGGCACCCTGCTCATAGGAGTGATTAATAATCATGTATTGTCTGAGGCTCAGAATGCCAAATCACAAATTATAGTGACTTTGTCATGAAGCTACATTTTTCTCCTGTGATAAGCTTTTTTCTCTTGCAATAAGCCACTTGTCTGCACCTTAGAAGAACATATTTGTACGTATAGTTCTATATTTAAAATCAACTGTCCTTCTCAAGTATATGTGTGTTTGTGATTATGATGTTTTTACATTAAGACAAGTTTTTGTGTAAGAAATAAGTCTAGAATAGAAATGTGAAAAAGAAGACAAGTTGTGTATTATATATTCCAAGTCTATTTGCTTAAGTATGTTATAAGGATAATAACAGTAGGATAATAGCATTGTACCGTCGCATTCTTGTCAGCAATTCTGTGCCCCATGTGAAGACTTTAATGTTCTTTTTCATAAGCTAAAGACTCACTGAAAGTTATTTTTCAATATCCTCTCAATAAATAATAATAAAGTTATTTCTCAATATCTTCACTTATCCTCATAAAAAGTAGCCATTATCTAAACCAAGAAGGAGGAGAAAAACATTTTGCCTTGAAACCAAAATTCTGTTTCTGAGGTGACTAGAATCGGTCACACCCTCTAGAGAAGCTAAGAAGGTAGATTCCACTATAGAGTGAATGATTTTGGAAGGAAGGTTCTGCTCCGCTTTTTTGGGTTTTTTGTGAAGCAACTTCATTTTCTGACAGTGAATGCTGTCAGAACAATGGTATTGTTCTCCATATAAACGTGTCCACTTTGTGACATGGAGACTGAGTGGAAATAATGTAATATTTATTTAGATTAGTCGTTTCCACACTTGAGCACGCATCATGTATGGTAGTCATTGGGAGTGGGGGCTTGTTACAGCTGCAGGTCTGGGACATGGTCTGGTACTGCGTTTCTAACAACCCCGGGTCCAGGTCCATCCTTTGAGAACTACTGGTGGGGTCTCCGTCAGTCCTCTGAGCTGAACTCGCCTTTTGACCAGTTATCACGCTGTAGAGAAAGAATCTGCTCCTCCTCCCCCTCCTCCACTAGACGGGCACCCAAGGGAGGGCAAAGTGAGTGTCTGACTCACTGGTTTTAAACTGCATTGGTGGGATGCTTTCAAAAGACGCCAAAAGAATTTTGGAAGGGGATTATCTAGTGGACAGTGATTCTTGGGAATATCGCCTTAATGATGTTAAAGAATGTACTGATAACTAAAGCAGAACCACTCTTGTTTGTGAGACTGAAACTGTTCCAATGGAAAGCGGAGTTGCTTAGAAATGTTTAAAAATAGAAGCAAGACAATCAAAGGTTACGTTAGGCACAGCGCCTGCTGCAAACAGCACAGAAAGAAGGCAGCGACATCTGTTACATGCGATCCATGTAGATCGCAGTTTCATTGACTGAGGGATCTCAACGCTCTTTTCTTTTTTTTTTTTTTTTCCCTGGATCAAAATTGTCTGTTTCTCGTGCATTGAGGGCTCAATTAAATAATACATTAATATTAAAATCTAGTTTACATTAACATGCTATGAAAAACCAGCACACACATTCCTTAAGTAAACTATAAAGCATTTCATACCTCGGAAACATTTATTTTAATAGAAACAATTTATTGATGGAAAACTGCTGGAGTAGAACAATGTCATTCTGGACTTGGTAGATGACTGAGTTGATAGCCGTGGGATTTGAAGAGGAGGAAAATTGATAAAAGTCTCATGCACAGATATGATTAAATAATGAAGAGCACGAAATTTAGAAAAATAATGAGTCATCTCCCTGAGATTTGGGGGTCCACATGTACAAAAGGGATAGAATAAAACTCATCCTTCCCATGTGCTTTTGCCCTCCTCCCAGTCTCAGCGACCTTTTATCTCTGAAAGGAACATGGACCATTTTGCAGTGGTGAGAAGTAGATGGTGCTCATACGGGCAATTCCTCTACTTTGACCACAGAGCTTCAAAGTTGTGGGGAGGACATGGAAATAAAAGTAAAGCACCTCTGTTCATTTTGCTCAATGAAATCATTTAACCTCCCTTTTTTTTCCATTTTTATTGAGGTATAATTGGAAAATAAAGATTATATGTGGAAACCTCCTTATGCATTGACCTGACTGCCAGCAGCCTCCATGAGTCACCAAAGGAAGAGTCTTGCTCCCAACAGAAGGTGTTGGCTTTGTCTTCTTAGACCCCTCACATGGATCACAGTCACACTTGTACCCTAGAGATGCTGAATCCTTTTGTTTTTAACACCAGCAAGTTTCACACATCCCTCCTTCCCTGCTCATCACCCCATCTTTCCATTTATTTCTGCTCATCATTCTTTTCTTGACATTGACCATTGCAGAATATTATAACATATATTCCCAGTTCCATTCTCTCACATCCTTGCTTTACACTGCATGTGAATTAAGTTTCCAAAACTAAGTTCTCCTCTCTCCCTTAAAACTCTGCACCTACTCTTGTATGCTTAGGGTATCTCACAAGGGGCACATGATCTAATCCCAATAACCCTCTAGAGCATGTGCCCTGGGCTCCCATCTTTCATCTTCATGTGCTTTTTCACATGTCCTTCCTTCCATCTGGGATGACTTTCTTATCCCTTCATTTTCCTCCCACCCTTCAGTGTTCGTTGGGAATTAAAAGCCGTCTTATTATTCAGCTACATCTGAACAATGACTTATAGAGAAAGCATGAGTAAATATGAAAAAACATTACACATACCAAGAGTTTTAGAAAACTAAAGGTAACCATTCACTCTACTCTGTACTGTTCAAATGTAATCTCTTCCTTTGTTATAAATAGTATTTAAATGTGATGATACTTGTCATACATTAAATACATCATTATTATTCGTTTATTTATCATGGGCATTATCTTTTTTTTTTTTTTTGCGGTACACGGGCCTCTCACTGTTGTGGCCTCTCCCGTTGCGGAGCACAGGCTCCGGACGCGCAGGCTCAGCGGCCATGGCTCACGGGCCCAGCCGCTCCGCGGCATGTGGGATCCTTCCGGACCGGGGCACGAACCCGTGTCGCCTGCATCGGCAGGCGGACTCTCAACCAGTGTGCCACCAGGGAAGCCCATGGGCATTATCTTTGAGTCTGCATTTCTGTCTTGAGGGTCAGAAGCCAATTATTATTAAACAATTAAGAACAATTCATGGATTTAATGAAGAGATGATCCCGCATTGAAACGCTGCGGAATTCTACTCGCTGTTTTGGAAACTGTAGGGTGTTCTAGGCCAGTAGTGAGAGCTGCTGGGGCCGGCTGGAAAGAAGATGATTCTGTTATGGGACTCACCGAATCTGGTAGCATAAAGAGATTTCTTGTCACCCTTCATCTTGGGAAAGTAAATTCCATAGCACACTGCAGACTTGAGCTTATTATCTCCAAATACCATTTGAAAATAAGTGATCAGCACTGTGGAGTCATTAAATATACACAATTGGAAGACAGAGCTTATAATCTATGAGAAAGACTTGGAATATATCGCCTCATTATTTTATTTTATAGCCAAAGACATAACTTGCATTATGTTTCAGTGAACAATGGGCATCAAACCCTGACAAAATTACCTCATTTCTTTTTTATGCTTTCTCAATATAGGCAAATGCATTACAAACTCTAATTTATTCTGACCCAGAAATTGCTCTGTGGCATATTTCTGCAGGCCCTTGTGTGCACGAAACAGGAAGTCATTCATCATAGGATTATTTTTTCTTATTTTTCCAAATCATTGTTTATATTCCCCAAAGTTAACATAAAGTCAAATTAGTTTTCTCCTAGTCAACTTTCATTGTCGTATTTCCTGGAAGATGACTCTGTTACCCAGGGTAAGGGCCATTCTACCATATCTAAGAGTAAGAAAAACTGATAGACATATTAATAGTCAAATAAAAGACCGTGAAAACAGTTGCACCTGAGTCAGATGATCAGCTCCTGAGTATCTGAGTGTGTTCTGAGGAGCACGGTGTGTTACATCAGAGGTATTAGTGGGAAAGGAGATTTGTTGCCAGGAGCCAGCAAAGGCAGGGCTTCCAGTGCTGTTGGCTGCTTTCTTCACCGTTGGCCTCTATTCACTAGACCCTTAGCCCCCATGGAAGGACCTGACACCGTTAAGCACTCCTTAATACGGAAAAGCACAGACTTTTTCCTTCCTACATTCGTTGTTGTTCCTTCAGAATTCGTTATTGAGTGAGGAACCAGCCACAGAGAGGACATGCTGTAGGATTCTGCTTGCACGAAGTTCAGAGTGGAGGAGGCTAACCCACTGAGATGGAACCAGGATGGTGTCACCAGTGGGAGGGAGAGGGGTTCTGTGGACTGGAGGGACCTGAGGGACACTGTCGGGTGTGGGGGTTGTCTTGGGCCTTGATCACAAGTGGTTGTAAGGGTGTGTACATCGGCAGAAATTCACTGAGATGTGTGCCCTTTACTGTATGTTTGTTAGACTTGAGAAATTTTGTAAAGTTTTTAAATGGAAGCAAAAAAAAGACTGGTTTGAGAATAAACAGCTTATAAGCACCCTCACTTCCCCAACACACCCCTGCGGGAGGGTGACAGAGGCCGACTGCTACGAGCCTGAGGCACACGAAAGGCCATCTGTCAATCTTGTTCTTTTCTCTTGAATTACTCCAATCCTTCCTAAATCTTCTCTGTGGCCCAAAGGAAAAGGACACACACTTTCCCACTGTGGTTCCCAAATATATTCCTATGGAACATGGATTTCTGAGAGCCGGACTGAGGGTGTTTTGCTACTGAAATTGAATAATAGTAGCCTTTTTTCCCATTTTGCAGAAAATTGAATGGGTGATATTTTCTCCATTTGATATTTGTTCTTTTTGTGAAATTTCATTTGATCTCTGTTATTGACTATCACCTTTCTTTCACTGAGCTTTTACCGAAAACAAAATTGGTGAGCAAATAACAAATTTATGTTAGAGAAAAACATATAAACTCCGGTCATGTAGAGTTTGACAGCTCACTCCTTGTGGGTAAATGTGTTGGTCATACATTAATGGTTGCCATGATGTGATAAAATACATCAAAGCTTCACAGTGCTTTTTAAATGTATAAAGTTCTAACAGAACTTTAGGTTCCAGTTCTGGGCATCTGAACAGCTGGAGTACTTCTGCCCTGAAAAGAATAGAAATGGCTTCACCCCATAAATTTGGAGGAACAACCAAGTCAATTGCATACTCTAGACCGAAAGCAAGATAGTTGTATTTCATTCCTTCAACCAGAGAATTATTGTGGTGACTGAGCCCCCAGTGGTCTCCAGGCTACACCACTGGGGTCTCACCCTAAAACCTTCCACTGTAGCTCAGAGGAGGTGCGGGGACCAAGCCATGAGGGCAAAATGAGGCGGCTGAGCTGTTTGGGGTTTTTATGCTTTACTTTTACAAACTACCCTCTTGTATCATTCTAGAACAATTTCATACCAGTCTTGTATTATAGATCAGGGAAGGGATATCAAGATTAATTAAACAAACTGTGAAAGTTTTACATATATGTAGTTTGCGGCCAAAGCCAGGCCTCAAAACTAAAACCCCTCACCATGGCCCTAAGACATTTTATTATACCTGATTTGTATTTGGTTTGGCCTTTCTTTTTTCTTTTTTTTTCTCTTGTTTGTTTGTTTTGTTTTGTTTTTAATTAAATTTTATTTTTTTAGGGCAGTTTTAGGTTCACAGGAAAATGGAGAGGAATGTGCAGAGATTTCCCATACACCCCGTGTCCCCACACGAGCACAGCCTGCCCACCATCAACATCCCCACCAGATGGTCCATTTGTTACAACTGATGACCCTACGTGGACACATCATCATCACCCAGAGTCCATAGTTTACATCAGGGTTCATTCACTCTTAGTGTTGTACGTTCTGTGGGTTTGCACAAATGTAAAATGACATGTATCCATCATTACAGTGTCATACAGAGTAGTTTCACTGCCCTAAAAATCCTCTGTGCTCCACCCACTCATCCCTCCCTCCCCCCAGCCACTGATCTTTTTACTTCTCCACAGTTTTGCCTTTTCCAGAGTGTCTCATAGTTGGAATCATGAAGTATGTAGCCTTTTCATCCTGAAGATATTTAACCCATTCTTTAAATTAAAGAGAAAAATATTTATTGAAAATTTTCTCTGTTTAATGCCCTCTACATGACACTGAGCATATCATTTTGAATCAGGCTAAGAGATGCCTCCTGCCCTGAATTCTGGGACATTAAGTGGTTTACTTAGCCATATAAGTATTCAGTGATTTCACTAAAATAATTTCACCCTGAGAGATGCAATAGACGTGGTACTTTTGTCCTTCTTGTCTGACTCTAATAGACACGAGTGCCTTCATGTACTGCCATCCTAGAAATGAGTACACACAGGCATCAGAGCTCTTCAAGGACTGAAATGGTTAAAGTAGAGAGAAGCAGAGAGAGGAAAACAAAAAGGAAAATATCCACAGGGTAGAGGCCACTGCAACTGGTGAGGGGTTAACTGGCAGCTCCCAACGTGTCAGCCAGGCCTGGGGCTACTGGAGGGACAGAAATTTCATTATCTATTCCTAGATAAATGACATTTATCTATTCCTAGATAACACGCCAGAAAACAAAACAAAACAAAAAAGACAGGTAATTAAAAATCCAAAATATGCTGTTCGCAAAAGAAGCCTTGAGATTTTGAAAACAATTTTTAATTTTGGGTTGAGGTGAGTGAAAACTCAGATGAAAGGTCCATGTTAAGGTGACTTCAAAGTAGCTGTCTTCTCTTTTGAGGAGGAAAGTGGTTATCAAACCCCCTTATTGATACCATCAGTTGCCTGGCTCTTTGGTGCTATCAGATAATGTATCTGCTTTCTCTCCCTTCTGAGCCTGTGAGGCTGCTTCCCCCCTTTCATCTCCCGCACAGCCGCCTCCCCTGTCTCCTTTCACTATCTGAGCATAGGAAAAGGGAATTTACATAGTGATACCAAACAGCGTTGAAAGACAGGGATGGAGACTTCTTGTAACCCAGGTGCATGTTTAGTCATTGGAGATAGGGGTGCCATCCATGGGCCACGATGACACAGCTGCCATGCTGAACAGTCCAGGTTTTCATTTGCTGGAGTTGAAAGTTTGCATCAAATGTGGTAACTGCCACTCAGACATTTAAGTCAGATACCTAAGCTCTTGGTATTTTTTTTACTGTAAAGACTCATTAAATAAACATTTTAAAGTTAGTTTCCATTCTTTAGTGATTTCAGAATTCCGAGGAGCTACCTCTGCATCCTGGTGACCACAGTGAACCAAGGGGATAGCTTCTGAGAAGAGCTGGGATGTGGGGATGGAAGCATCACCCCAAGGTTTGCCCTGAACAAATGGGGATTCGGGAGAAGCTGCAGACACCCCTTCCTTGTCTGGTGACCTCGACCTTACTGCCGCAAAGGCCATCTGGGGTCTGGTGTGCAGAGCAGGGGCCAAGCATGTGTGCAGAATCAGGCCGCCTGGCTCAAACGTGGGCTCCGCCACCTGCCATCCAGCCACCTTGGTGGCCGGTTTAACTGTCCTAAGGGTTTTCTCAGTGGTAGGAATGAGCCTAAAATAGGCTCTCCCTTATAGCATTGTTTTCAGGCTTAAAAGAGCATCTAATTCAATCTAATCTGTCTAGCACCGCAGCCCACTTTAACATTCAAGAATGACAGGTATCGTTGCTTCATCCTGCAAATTCCCTGTGACTTAATGAGTTTCTCTCTTTTATGAGGGAACTAACTTCATCCACCCCGTTCATGCAACACTGTAAGGTCTTCAGGCGAGAAGGATGAGCGAAATACAGTAGCGCTCCTGCTCTAGAGGCTATAGCGTGCAGCCATCAATCTCCACTGTGATAGGAACTCAGGAAGATCTGGACCACCAACACCGTGTGTTCTGACTGGTCTTCTAAACCTAAGCTCTGCCTCCCTCACTGCTCCAGGCATGTATTTCCCCAGATCTTCATGGATGTTTCTCCAAGAAACCATAAAATTCACGAGACACAAAACTGAAGGGTGAGCTCTGAAGACCCATCCTGAAGAGCAGACAGGGTGTGTGCCCCACCGGTTTTCTGTGCGCTGGCCTGGCACAGTGACTGTGCCACAGACGTGCTCAGCATACCTCTGCCAATTCTCTTCTTTCAGCAAACTGACTCTTAAATGCCTTCATAAGGAATAGCTTGTACCATAAAATATGCCATTCAAAGTGCACGATTCAGTGATTTTTAGTAAATTTTCAGAGTTGATCAATCATTACCAGAATCCAGTTTTAGATCATTTCTATCACCCCAAATAATTTCCTCAAGCCTCACGCCCTCCCTCAGGCCCAGGCAACCACTGATGTGCTTTTTGTATAAATTTATCTGTTATCTAAGCTGCGTATGTTCTCTAAGAGGAATCATATAATATGTAGTCTTTTGTGCCTGGCTTCTTTTGTTGGCATAACTTTTTTCACATTTATCCATGTTATGGCTACATCAGTATTTCATTTCTTTTTAATACTTAATAGTATTATAAGAAAATACTACTTTTAAAAATTCATTCATCAGTTTATGGACATTTGGGTTATTTCCACTTTTTGGCTATCACAAATACTGCCGCTTTGAACACTGGCATACCTCTTTGTGTGAACACATATTTTTATTTATCTTGGGTACATACCTAGTGATGGAATTTCAGGGTTGTATACTGAGCTTCTGTTTAATTTTTAAGAAGCTGACAAACTGTTTTCCAAAGTGGCTGCACTATTTTATGATCCCATCATCAAAGAACAAGGGCTCCTTTGTCTCCACATTCTCACCAATAGTTGGTGCTCTCTGTCTGTTTAATGATGCCATTCTTGTGGGTGTATAACACTGCTTGTTATGGTTTTAGTGGTGACACTGAATTTCCACAGGCAGCCTTTTTATCTTGTTAAAATCTGAAGGTGAAGCAACCTTCAACCTCTCCCTTCACAAACCAGCTGCTCAGGATGACCCTGGGCCATGTAAACAGCCCCCATCTTAATCCTCTCCACCCTCCTCACTTATAGATGGAAATATCCTAAGGAAAATACTGTATCTTAGTCATCTTCTTCTTAAAACTTTTTATTTTGAAACTGTTTTAGACTTAAAAAAGAGGAAAATGTATACAGAAAATTGTACAGAGAATTCACATACATACTTCTCCTAATTTCCACTAGTGTTACCATCATACATAAACCTAGTACAGTTCTAAAGACTGAGAATTTAACATTGGTGTAATACTATCAACTTAACTCCAGTATTTATTTGGAATTGATCAGTTTTCTCCTTTGACTATTCTGTTTTCCAAACTAGGATCCCACTTTGCTTTGAGTTATCAAGTCTCCTCAGTCTATAACTATATTACTGTTTTCCAAAGTTGTTTTGCCTTGTCTGGTTCATCTGTGTTTCTATTTAGATTTTAGAATAAGCTTGCCAGTATATTCCTAAAGGCCCGCTGGCATTTCCATTGGGATTGTGTTGAATCTACGTGTTAAATTGGGGAGAATTGACATACCAACAATATCCAATGATGATCATGGCATATGTCTTCATTTATGAGTTCTATTTTGTTTTTTTTCAGCTGTATTTTGTAGGTTTTAGCATACAGATTCTGCACATATTCCGTTAGATTTATACCTAAGCATTTTATTTTGGGGTGCTATGATAAATAGGATCTTTTTACAGATTATTCATTTCTAGCATGGAGAAATACAATTGATTTTCTTCTACAGACATTGCATGACAGTATTCTGCAACATTGTGAAATTTATCTATACTTTCTAGAAGATTTTTTTAGATTCTTTGGTAATTTCTAGGTAGATAAGCATGCCTTCTATAAATAGAGACCAGATTTCCAACATGTAGGGTAGGAGAGTTAGTAGTGGTGAGAGAAGTCATCCTTGCCTCGTATTTAATTTGATGGACAATCATTCAGTATTTAATCATTAACTAATAATGCTAGTAGTATGTTTTTCATGCATGCCACTTACTGCATTAAGGAGGTTTCCTTCTAATTTATTGAGAATTTTTATTATGAATGAAGATTATCATTTTTGTCAAATATTTTTCCTGAATCTATTGTGATTTATCTCATTAATATGGTGAATTACTTTGACTCATATCCTGATATTAAACCAGCCTTAAACTCCTGGAATAAACATCACTTCCTACTAATATATCATCCTCTTCATACTTTGCTGGATTTAATTTAGCAATATTTGGTTGGGGATAGTTGTGTTTATATTCATGAGAGAAATTATTGGCTTATATTACCTTTGTCTAGTTCTCATAATAGGGTAATGTTGATCTTGTTTTCTATATTTGATTTCCTTTCTATATCTTAGAAGAGCTTATGTAGAATTGCTAGCAATTCTTTCTTAAATATTTGTTATACTTCACCATCTGACCTGAAGTTTTCCTTATTGGAAGATTTTTAACTACAAATTCAAGTCCTTTAATAGACATAGGACTGTCTTCGTGACCTATGTCTTCTTGAGTGAGTTTTGGTAGTTTTGTCTTTCAAGGAGTTGGTCAATTTCATCTAAACTGTTGACTCTTTAAGTGGTTTTGTTTTTTTCCCTTTATATCCATTAATGTCTGTGGGGTCTGTAGTTCTCATTAATTCTCAAGCTTTGACGGGTGCCACATTCCTGGATTGTGGATCCGTGGCCCTCTCAGTGCTCTTGCTGCCCTGCCGGCTTTGGTCTGAGCTCAGCGTACATTTTTCCTCTTCTGGGGGTTGACGGGATTTTTTCTTTTCCACTCTCACAACTGAAATAGGTTTTCATCAGTATCCTAAGGGTGGTAATAATTTTTTTCATTCTTTGGGAGTTTCTAGATAGATAACTGTGCCCAAGGATTATAAATTCTTTTCCAAAGAGGAGGTAGAGAAAAGTTCCTGGGTGGGTTTTCATGACCTTCCTGCAGTGGGTGGTGGTTTTCCTCCCCAAATCTATAGTGCAAGTCACCTTTCTCAGCTCTATTACAGTTTTTATGGAGATTCCCTGGTTTTGTTGTGTATGAAGAAGTGTGTAAGCTGATGCACATGAGGACAGAAGCTGCACTGGCAACACCAAGAAGCTCCACTGTCTCTAGTCCCTGCCCTGCCAGCTACCCCATGTGAACTCTTAGCTTGTCCAGAGAAGGCAGTTAGCTCATCTCCTCTCACTGTGCCCTCCAGGAACCATTTCTTCTTTGATTTTGGGCAAGTCGGTGGCTTCCCAACTTCAGTACTTGAATGCGATCAAGAAAAGCCACCAACTTGTTGTTTGGCACTTTTCCCTGTATGTTTCAGAGTGCCCAACTTTCCAGCTCTGCATGCCTGAGCAGAGACTGGAAACCATTTGTCAGCTTTTTGTCTCTCAAAATCTTCATTTCTTCACTGTAAAAAGATATGGAAAGGGTTTGTCATAGATAATTAAAAAGTAAAAATAGTATTAATTTCAGTATTAACAATGACAATTTTGTAACTACCCAATACATATTTAGCATTGCCTCTGGCTAGACACTGTGCAATGTGCTTTATATAATTGACATCTAAGTTTTAAAACAGCACAATGACAAGGGTAGCATTACTGTTGTTTTCTGTTTTTCCAATTTACAAAATTAAAGCCTAAAGTCTTAGTTTCACCAAGTCACAAAACCAAAATAAAACATATGGGACTGTAAATGTGTTAAGTATTACTTTTGTTCATTCAGGATGCATTCAGTGTGTTTACAGAGCTAGAGTGATAGAATGTGTATCAGCATACAAAATTACTTTGTTTAATATACACTACATTTTTCATGTATGTGGAATGCAGTGCAGAATAAGTTCGTACTATCATGATGAATCAATGGGCTTGTATCATAGGAGTACCAAATGCCTAATTAGAACAGTTTCTTAGATAAAGATTTCCAAGGAATGATAACCAAGAATACCTTATTTTGGGATACCAATATAATTCATTATTATACAAATAAAGGATATGTAGTTTCCCCAAGATAATAAGTATAATAACAGTGAGATACTAACTAAGAGATTATGGTAACATCCTGAATACTAGTTTCTAAAAATTGCATTATTTAACTAATGGAATCTAACTTTTCATTAGAAGAAACCCACTGAATAAATGTTACAACCTAACTCTTGGAACTAATAATTTAACAGAAAAGAAAAGAAAGTCTATATTTCATTATTTACAGTATTGAGAAAGTATAACTCTTGAAGTGTTGCAGTGACAATTATATTTTCCATAACTCAAATGTGCAAATAATTTATGAGAAAAGCCTAGAGACCAAACCCAGCTTATTCAAAACAAACAACTTAATTAGGGGCTAGTAATATTTTACTGTAATTGGCATATAAACACACCCCAGCAAATGTTGACTTTTATCAGTTTGATCACAAGATAAAATGAACTTGTAATTAATTAGGTTAGTTGCTGCTTAGCAAAACTGAAGAGATCTGATCTGCTTAGTTTTAAGGAGCAAACTGAGTTTCTTCAATAACTCAAAATAGACATTTACGTTTAGGACAAATTGTTTTCTTCTTTGTATTTTAGCTGTTCTGTTCCAATCCAAGAGAAGAAAATTTACAGGGGATGAAATATTATGAGGACAGTTCGAGAACATTGTTGCTATGTGGCCTATGGCAGACATGTTAGAACAAATTTCTAGAACTCCAGAGTTGGAGAACTCAAACTATTTGATTTTGAGATTTACTATGAAGCTAACGTCATCAAGGCAGCATGGTGATGTTGAAAGAATACACACATAGATCAGTGTTACAGAACGTAGTCTTATATGAGCTATTACTCATGGTCTTAAGGATTTGCCCAACTGATTTGAAAAGTTATGTCAAGACAAAAACCTGCACATTAATGTTTATTGAAGCTTTATTTATTATATCCCAAAATAGGAAGCAAACAAGTCAATAGATGAGTTGATTTTAAATTCTGTTATATCTACATAATAGATTGTTATCAGTGAGAAAAAGAAATGAGTCAGCAGGCCATGAAAAGAAAATAATGAATCCTAAGTGAGTATGTCTAAATGAAAAAAGCCAGTCTTTGAAAAGGCACATATCAATGTGTCCAATTATGTGACATTCTGAAACGTAAAAGTATAGTGATAGAAAAAAAATCAGTGTTTGCCAGGGTTTCGGGATGTGGGGGAAGGATTGACTAGGTGGAACACAAGGAAGAATTTTGGGTGGTGAAACGATTTTGCAGATGCTCCAATGATGAATTCAAGACACTGAGCAAAATTCACAGAATTTTAAAGCAGAATAAGTAAATTTTAATATATGCAAATTAAAATCATTTGGTAGGTGGGGATACCAAGATTGAATGTAGAATGTGACAAATAACTTTAATTGTATTACAAATGCTTGAAATGAGCTCTGACCTAGATAAATTTGGAAAACAGTGGCACTTGTAAGAATTAAGGCAAAAAGATCTATGCATAAACACTCCACTGTATTTGATAAAGTTAAGGATTAATTTAAGCGTAAGGATTGACAATTTTAAAATACTTCACGTTTATATTGGAACTGAACAGTGATGTAAATGGATGGCGGGCAGTGGGGGCCAGGTTTCTTGCTGTTGGAGTGGGAGGTTACAGATAAGAAAGGGGAAGAGGCTAGAACACCCCAAGAGGTGATGGATGAAAGTTATGGATGTCAGCATGTACTCTCCTTTAGCTTAGTGTAGATGCATGTATTTACATATCAAAAAGTTTAGGTAAATGTGTGTATGAGGGATCATATAACACGTGTGCCTCCTGCTCTGTCTGTTGAGCAGGCCTAGAGACAGGGACACACAATACCAATGAGCACACTTGGCTCCCAGATCTTCGTTTCTAACACCATTCTCCAAGGAAAGGAGCCAGGACTCGGAGAAGGAATGGCTGAAACTGGAAGGAAATACACGAGGTGATGACATTGGCACTTGACCACTGCAGTCATCTCCCCAAACATGTTATTCTAGTCTAACCATGAGGAAAACGTCAGACAGACTCCAACAGAGGGACATTCTACAAAACACCTGACCAGTATTCCTCAAAACTGTCAAGGGCATCAAAACACGGAAAATCCAAGAAATCGTCATGTGACTTATAAATGTTATGTGATATCCTGGGTGGGATCCTGGTACAGAAGAAGGCTATTAAGAATAAACTGAGGAGGGCTTCCTTGGTGACGCAGTGGTTGAGAGTCCACCTGCCGATGCAGGGGACATGGGTTCGTGCCCCGGTCCGGGAAGATCCCACATGCCGCGGAGCGGCTGGGCCCGTGAGCCATGGCCACTGAGCCTGCGCATCCGGAGCCTGTGTGCTGCAACGGGAGAGGCCACAACAGTTAGAGGCCCGCATACTGCACAAAAGAAAACAAAACAAAAAACCAAACAACAAAAAGAATAAACTGAGGAAATATGAATCAATCACTGACTTTACTTATTAATAATACATTAATTTCAGCTCATTAATTTTGACAAATGTACCATACTGGTATAAGATGTTAATAATAGAGGAAGCTGGGTGCAGGCCATGTGAGGACCCTCTGAACTACAGTCACTATAATTCTGTAAACCTAAAGCTATTCCAAAATAAAAAAGTTTATTTAAAAAGTCTTTAAATGAATGTAAAAGTAAAAACAATAGACGGGTGCTAGGAGTGACCACAACTATGGATATGTATTGGTTGGGGATTGAGGAGCATTAACAGAATCTTGAAGTTGTCTATATGGTTGTTATATAAAAGCTTATCCCTAGTCTCTCAGGTCATCCAAACCTTCAATGTGGTTTAGCCAAGATGCCTCATGCCTTAATCACACTGGAAAGTTTCCTTATGGTGTCTCCCCATCTTTCTCAACCTGAATTAACAGAACTTGTAAATGTGTGACAGTATTAAAAGTGTGACAGTGAGAGTGAGATTAACTTAAAAATATAACCCTAATTTTGTATTGCATTTTCCTTAAAGTTTTCAAATCATTTATGTAATTATTATTTTATTTGTTATACATAAATATATTTCGAGTTAATTATAATATTTATTGTTTATTTGGAATAGATAAGTTATCTAATTCACACAGATAATACTTGGCTGCTGCACTTGAGTGATGGGAGGAGCGAGTAGGAGAGAAAGAGGGGAGAAGGGCATCCTTTTGTAAGACTTAACCTGCTCCTGATACTATAGAAGAGTGTTGGGAAAAGTCACACACACACACGCCCTGTCTTAGCAAAACTGCACCAGTTGTCACAGATTTTCAGGGTAATCCCAGTGGTGAGTAATAATACCCATGGTACTATATCTGCTTCAGTCGACGGCCACGTAAGTCATTATCTTCCTCTTGAGGCAAGATACTTTCTAGTGTGAATCGCTGTTTACACCTCACGTGCTCTAGGGCGTAGACTTGACTTTCAAGGTATTGACGTATTTCCTAATCACTTAGGTTAAGTCGTGCAGCCAAGGCCTCCGATTTGAGGTCGGAGCTCTCAGTAGCACACTGGGCAAAACGTTTCCGTGAACTGATTTGTAAAGCTCATGTCTGATTAGAATTTCAGGCAGACGTTGAGTGTATTTCTGGACGATATCATGATATGGCCCAGAAGATTTTTAAAGTTGTGTGCCTGTGGACGTCTTGAGTTGCGTACACACTGTGACAGGAATGCGAGCTCCTCCGTAGCATCTAAGAAGAGGGTGTAGTGCACAGACACAGATGCCGTCTGTGAGCCAGTTTCTAAGTCACAGTGTGGGGCAAATTTCCTAAAGCCCAGACAGCTCACATTAGATTCTGCTGCAAGCAAGATATAAAGCTTGTTGATGCTAAGTCATAGAGATGTGGGGATTATTTATTTCAAGAACCAGAATTATTTACTACAGTGTAGTGCGCAGACACGTGTGGGGATTCGAAGGCGCTTGACTCAGCTGTGCCCCCGCTGACCTTCCCCGCGGCCTCCTTTTCGCTCAGGGTCTGTGGAGGAAGCCGTGTGGCTGGCTGTGCCTCTAAGCTGTTTGGACAACAGCTTCCATGATGCTCTAGCCCCCGTCTCTGCTTGAGCTCACAGCAGACACTTCCTTCTGGTGAGACAGCAGGTTAAGCCTCTTCACTTGGGCGGGAGCACCGTCAGCCTGGGGGCCTCTGGGAGACACGCAGCCCTGCCCGACTCTGCGGTTCACTCACTTTACTTCCTTTTGCTTCCCTCAGGCCGGGTGTGTACCAGTGGCCAGGCGTGCGCCAGTGGCCTTTCCACAGTGGGAACCTCATGTGCCTCTCCGGAGGCTCCGGGGGAGCCCACTGATCCACAGTTCTCAGTGAAGGGCCCCTGTGTGTCTGACTGTCCACTCTGGCTGTAGGCTCTGCACATCTGCGTCTATCTTGTGGGCACCACCAGATTCCCGGGGCATCTGGCCCCGGCGTTACAGAAATGAGCGAGACAGCGATTAACACGCCAAATTTAGATAGAACCAACCATTGGGAGTTAGAAAAAAAAAATCAGAAACCATCTATCTTCCAAAAGCACAAATGTTTATTTATTCAACTGTCTCAAGTTAGCAGATTAGTAGAAATACATGCATAATGTGTGTGCGTATCCTCATATAGATTCACACGCGCTTTGTTAGGTTGTATACTGGGAAGAGTTATCTCAGTTTTAAAAATGGAGAGCTGTAACAAACTATCAAATTCAGCAAAATGTGACTTAAGTGTCACTACAGACTATTGGTATTCCCCAAACTCATGCCTTGAATCCTAGCCCCCAGTGTGATGGTGGCAGGAGGTGGGGCCTTTGGGAGGTGACGAGGTCATGAGGGTGGAGCCTCCATGATGGGATCAGTGTCCTTATAAAAGAGACCCCAGAGAGCTCCTCGTCCCCTTTCTCCAGGTGAGGACACAGCGGGAGGATGCCGTCTGTGAGCCAGTTTCTGAGTCACAGTGTGGGGCAAATTCCCTAAAGCCCAGACAGCTCACATTGGATTCTGCCGCAAGCAAGATATAAAGCTTGTTGATGTTAAGTCATAGAGATGTGGGGATTATTTATTTCAAGAACCAGAATTATTTACTACAATGAATATAGAAATCAGAACTTTAAAAGGGAGAGTTCTATAATAATAAAAATTCTTAAAAGAATATTAGTCTGTAATTATCTCAGCATTTGGGTGTTAGGGGATGAAGAAACTGATCTCATGAGCCAGAGAGACAGAACCTCTCTTCATGCAGTGACAGACGTTTACTGAAATGCTCCTGCCAATGATAATCTGGGAGACTAGGTTCCTGCTGCTGTGACTGGTAGAGAGGAAATGATCAAAAGGATTGAAGTATTAGTGCCTGTGCTGCCTGCTGGACCTCCAGAGTAGACAGGCTTATCTGAACATAGAGAATAGAGTCCCGAACTCTGGGACCCCGGGTGATGGACACAATGGCCGAGGAAGGCCTTTCAATAATACTAGGGCTCATCAGGACCCAGCCCTGCACCCAGAGACACAGCAAGGGTTTGGCAATGCTCCTCCAGCCTGAATGTTAAAGGGCAGCAGCTGCAGGGAAGCAGAGCAAGTCCATACCTGCTTCTAGGCACAGATACCAGGTGCAGTCACTGGAACAGGAAGCTGACTGAGGCAGATACCTGCACAAATGTGAGGGGTCCTATTGCCGGAGGCCCCACAAGCCTAGAGTAATAGAACACTTTTGCCTACTTGAGACTTAAAATAACCCGGCCTTGAATCCCAGCCTTTCACGAGGAGGAAGTGATTCTCAGAAGTCTGTTCTTCCCAAGCTGGGCATAATTCCCAGTGCTGGCTTAGGATGTGGTCGTGGAGGATAAAGGAGAAGGAAGGGTCACCCAAAGGGGCCCAGAGGAAGGTGGACAAGGATATTCCTCCTAGAGAGCAGAGTCCAAGACTTCTCACCATGGACGGGGACACTGCCACTCTCTCTCCATGGGTTTCAGCATTGGCTGGCATGTGGGAAACAGCTCTCCTCTGCCATCTCTCCCCTCCCTGGACGGGAACTTCCATAGCGTTCCATCCCTTGTGCATCGCTGCTTGTTGGGCAGACACAGCTGTTCAGAGGGGTGGATCCTCCTTCCTCACCCCTCCCACTCAGGTCCCTTTGATAAAGGGTGGAAAAGGTGAATGAGGACTCCCCAGCCTCATTTGCAGCTGAATAACCACTCAGGTGACCCAGCCCAGAGCCATGAGGTGAGTGGAGTCTGATGGCAACTTCCTGGAAGCGTCTGATTTGATGCTAAGTGACAGATGTTATGGGCACCGTGCCTTCCAGCCCTTTCCTCCTGCTTTAAGCATGGACACAATGCTTGGAGCTTCAAAAGCTACTTGGAAAACACCCAGAAGAAGCAATGAGAGATTCAGATGTATTGAACCCATAAAAGAAGTCATTTATCCCAAAGTTGTAATGTGAAAACATTAAATATTATTTTTAGCCAATTTTTGTCAGATTTTCTCTTATATCCAGCCAAAAGCATGGCTATATGACACATGACACATGCTCAGATAGATATATGAAATACCTATCTATAGTCGATTGATCAATAGATACAGAGATGTATATTTTCCCATGATTCATTTCTCTTCGTGCATTCCTAAAACATAATCAGATAGTTTAAATTTGACAACAAATTTAAAGGCAAATTACACCAACCAAAAATTAACATAAAAATAAACACATAAAATAGAGTGAATATTTCCATTTACTAGCCAAAGTATCATTATTGTATGGCCATAGAGAAAGTATAGAAATAGAGAAAAAATTTTAATTAGTAGGTTAGAAACTATGAAATTCTTCATAAAGAAAAAAAAATAGATGTTCTTTATTTCAACTTTTTATAGAAAATGAGATTTTATTAATATTTTGTGTCCCAATATTTAAAATCCACACAATTGGCAAAAGAATTGTGTTTCCGTTTTTTTGATTTAATATCTGTGTTATTCTGGGTCAAACAGCTATATTCTTTACATACATTAAATTCACAAAGAAAGAAACTTTACACAAATCGTTTAATGTCTACACTTTCACATAACTGGTTCCATCTTTTTCAATGCTTAATAAATATTTGAATCATATATATACTGTCACAGGTCTCTTTTCCCTTGAATGTTGACATTCCCTCACAATGTTAATTTTGGAAATAATTACATCTTCATGATGGATTAATTAATTTAATGAGAGGAGTAAGTATTCAAACACCTTGCAAAATTAGACAAAAGAAGCTGTGGTTAGCAGAATTTGAAACACACATGCATGGTGAACCAATCAGAAAAGACTTACAAACTTTCAGACTGCTGAAAAGCATTTTATTTTCCCAAACCATAGTTTTTATCATATAATGAAACTAAAAATTAGTGTACCTGTTGAAAACTTGTAAATTCACATAAACTGAGTGTTCCCAAGGCTTTGTTCCAGGCAGCTCTCCTCTCTCCTCAATAAGAGGAGACATATCTGTAATGTTGGTCCCACTGGGACTACACTCCATGGAAGCCAGTTTCACTCAACACAAGAGGAGTAGCTGGGTATGGACTACAGTGCTGACCTGATTTGGGTGTATTTGCCTAAAATACCTGTGGGTGTTCTTTTAAAACAGTATTAAGAAAGAAATACTGAACCTATATTATGATTAAGAACTGTCTGTGGGTGAAAACATAATACACAAATCACTTACAATATAGTTTCACATCAATATGGTGGTTTCAACCTTAGATCTAAATGTTGCAAATTAATGTTGTTTTGATACTTTACAGAGTTTTCAGTTCTGTTTATATAGGATAACACATGTTTACCATTTTCAGTGCTCTTAAATCTGTAAGTTGGAATTCCCAGTTCTTAAATTTCATGTTGATTCTTCTTGGTGTCTCCACAACTATTGTAGCTACTCTAAGTTAATTAATTAAGAAAGAAAATTCCCGGGCTTCTCTGGTGGCGCAGTGGTTGAGAGTCCGCCTGCCGATGCAGGGGATGCGGGTTCGTTCCCTAGTCCAGGAGGATCCCACGTGCCGCGGAGCGGCTGGGCCCGTGAGCCATGGCCACTGAGCCTGCGCGCCTGGAGCCTGTGCTCCACAACGGGAGAAGCCACAACAGTGAGAGGCCCGCGTACTGCAAAAAAAAAAAAAAAAAAAGAAAGAAAGAAAGAAAATTCCCTTTTGAAAAAGCTAGTGTATTTCTCTGCTATCTAATTTTCCTCACTTTTATTTCTGTTGTCTAGGTATTTGTTTCCATTAGCATGGAAGCAGCATGAATAAATTTACATGTTGGAAAATTGCCATAATTCTCAAATCTAAGTCTCCTCTAGTACAGAATATTAAAAAAGCTGGTAGATTCCTTTCACAAAATTGCTGTGAACACATGTTACTATTGCTGGACTCACTGCTTTTAGCTATAAAGAATGTAACTTCTGAGCTGTTAGCAGGAAGGCTCTCCTGATGACTTACGACCCACATCTTCTATGACCGTTTCCTGCCTTCCACTGTCAGATTCCACCAGCAGCAGATTCCGACATCTCCATGAAAGTAGATGCCTTGCAGAGAGTTTGCACGTCTAACACGGTGGGCTGTGCCTGCACGGCGAGGAACATTTTGTTCTTGACTGTTGGCTCCAGCATTACTGGGTCCTCCGAATCTTAGAGGGAATGGGCAGGGGTAAGCGGTTTAAGTGCTACCCCTGTCCTTCCAAAATAGAACCAGACCTAATGGGGAGACATGGCATCCCGGGGGTGGGGGGGCGGGGGCGGGAATGGAGCTGATGATGATGAGGTAGTGGATGTGTTTTATGCTTTCACATCCTAAGAACCCTGCCTGCCTCCCCTCCTCAGGAACAGCTGCATCCTTGTGAGGTCACAGTCACGCATCTTCCCTCCAGTTCTCAGACATCTGCCTTAATTCCCCCTTTTGGCTATAGCTGGAGTTCATTTCAAGAGAGCAGCTAGTTGGAGTTGTGATTTTTCTTCTTTAAAGTCTCCAGGCTGGTCTGCATTAGAATCATCTGGAAGACTTAACACAGAGTTCTGGGTCTCATCCCCAGGATTTCTGACTCTGCAGGCTGGGGTGGAGACGTGGATTTGCGTTTCTAGCGGGTTCTAATGCTGCTGGTCCAGCACCACTGGCCCTCGTGCATTTACAAGTACCTTGATGAGGGAACCACCTAAAACATGCTCTAAAACAACTTTGGAATTCAATTTTTTTTTCTTACTGTATTTATAGTAGATGCATTCCTAATCACATTTTGCAATTTACGTTTAATATAAAACATGGGCTACAAACCCATTAAATCCATGAGAATGGTAACAATACAGGGAAACAGTCACTCTCATTGGCGGAGGGAATACACTGGTGCTTTTCAGGAAGAACGCTTCTCAAAATACAGTAAGAAGCTACAAAACTCTTTCTCTCTTGGACTTCCACTGCTGAGACTCTGTTTTGTTTAAGGAATAACCAGATTCATAAATAAAGATTTATGTCCAAGAATGTTGATTCCATTGATGTTTACAGAGCGAAAAATCAGAAACAATCTAAATGTCCAGCAGTGAGGAAATGGGCATATAAAGCGTGGTAAACTTTAAGAAGGAATCCACTGGGCTTCCATGGTGGTGCAGTGGCTAAGAATCAGCCTGCCAATGCAGGGGACACGGGTTTGAGCCCTGGTCCGGGAAGATCCCACATGCTGCAGAGCAACTAAGCACGTGCGCCACAACTACTGAGCCTGTGTGCCACAACTACTGAAGCCCGCACGCCTAGAGCCTGTGCTCTGCAACAAGAGAAGCCACTGCAATGAGAAGCCCGCACACCGCAACGAAGAGTAGCACCTGCTTGCCACAACTAGAGAAAGCCCGTGCACAGCAACAAAGACCCAACACAGCCAAAAATAAATAAATAAATAAATAAATTTTTAAAAAAAGAATCCACTGAAGCCTATGAATTTAAATGCAATTATAAAATGCTTTTCCATTAAAATGTTTATGAATGAAATACTGATTTTAAAAGGATGTCCATGTTCAACAACATAAATCACAAATTAAAAAATATGGTGAGTCTCAGGCTTCCCTGGTGGCACAGTTGTTGAGAGTCTGCCTGCTGATGCAGGGGATATGGGTTCATGTCCCGGTCCGGGAAGATCCCACATGCCGCGGGGCGGCTGGGCCCGTGAGCCATAGCTGCTGAGCCTATGCGTCTGGAGCCTGTGCTCCGCAATGGGAGAGGCCACAACAGTGAGAGGCCCGCGTACCGCAAAAAAAAAATATATATATATATATGGTGAGTCTCAAATTTTAGAATTGGGTTCCATTTTCTCACTTACCTTCTTTGAAGAGCAATGCCTTCAAGGGTTCTGAACAAAGAAAACCTCTTTTGTCTTCATGTATCCATGGGAGATATGCCCACATGTCCTCTGATGCCAGGGGGCTTCCTCTGGGCCTCTGTGTTCTTTCTCTTCTCCGCCGTGATGGCTTCGATATGAAGGAGGTACAGAAGGCATTCATCACAGGAAATAGAACTAGTGCTTTATTCAAGCACTAGTTTCAAATTTTTCAAAACATTTAAAAGATAAATACAATAAATCAGGTGTTCTTTTTCCTTTGCAAGTATTAAATACAGATGTACTGTATGCATATGAAATTTTTTATTGAAATGTCTTTCACCAGCCTGTCTCTTTAATTAAATAAAGCTTGTTTGGTATTAATCAAGGCACAAAGAATTTATACCCCAAATCCAGATTAATTAAAAACCTGGAGCTTGAAGAACAGACTGTGTATAAAGACAAAAATAAATCAATCCAAACATGATATTTATGAATATGGACTGTGGGCAAAGTATAAATAATTTAGATGGAGTAATATATGTCAGGTATATGATAGGATTATTTTATATTATAGAATGTATTTACATGTAAATTTGAACTCACGTTTTGAATTAAGTTTTCTATTTTTAAGTTATTGTTCATTAGAGTGATGGTAACTCTTCCTGGCTAATCCCCTCACAAATCCCAAAGCTTTTAGCTACCTGCTCAGATGCGCCAGGAAAGTGAGTCTCACTTGAAATCATCTCTCTTTGTGTGAGTTTGGTTTCATCTTATTCAACGTTACCCTTCTCTCCCCAAATGGAGCACAGTCTAGCACCCAGTCAGGAGCTGCTGGGGCACAGCTCACTCACAGAATGTGAATCTGTTAAACTCATTGGTATGTTCACCAAATTAAAACATGTATTAGTCTTTAGCTACTTTTTAAGTGGGAATGCAGTCAAAATATTTAAAACTTTAAAAAATGTGTGGCTACTGATTCATATATGGAAATTTCCTGTTCCTACACACACACACGTATTTATATCTGATCTGAATCTTATCTGATTCTCACTGAAGCTTTGCAAATGGGGAAGACCAAATTTGAACTCAAATAGGTATTCTAACTATAAATCTAAGATTTACTCTATTACAGCCATGTGTCACATGTTAATCTTCTATGGGAGAAGAAAAATAATTTTAATTCAGTTGATGGTCTCAGTTAGAATGGAGCAAGGCCCTTAACTATTTGGAATTGTTTCCCTTTGCAGAAATTCTGGCTGAGCATAAATCCTCAAGAAATGTAGGTCCTACTCATCCTCTTCTCTTCTTCCTTCTTTTTGTCTCACCTGCCCCCATTTTTCTTCTTATTTTTATGTTTCTGTCCTATTTCAGGAGGAGAATAATGAGACAATGAGAATGAATTGTACATTTTATCATTATACAAAATAATATAATATAACAATGAGTCCTGGATAAAGTGGTATTTCTGATCAGTTGGGAAAAAGGATGGCTCATTCAGGAAAGATTATGAGTATTCGTTTAGGCAAGATTGGGAGATCCTTGCCAAATACAGTTTCAAAACTAAATTCCATAGAGGGAAATTTAAAAGAACATTCTATAATGCTGTGTCTTAGAAATCCTTATTAAGCCAGATACCTTAGAACCAATGACTCAAAGATGTAACCTTCCAAATAATCACTTGCACACACACATTGACAGCACAAATACAGACAGACATACAAACACGCAGATACACAGACACCACACATGGGCATACACACAGACACACCCACATACGCACAGGTTACAGCAAACTTATAAAAACGTAGTGTTGGGAAGAGGTCCTGACACACATGAAGTGTTAGCTTCTATTATCATCATCATTTTTATTACTATTAAAAAGTAGATGAAAAAATTCTTTAAGTCATTTATTTATCACATACAAGTCAACTTAATACTTGTATTACTTTTCACCATTGGATATTGATGTCCTTAATGATCTCAATTTTTTTTTAATTAGATTGTTTTTTAAGTCAAAAGTCATAATAGTAAAATATAGGAAGAGACCCAATTCTTTCTAACCGTATTAAATTTAACAAAATTTGAGTTTTTGTAAAATTATATATAATTTGTTACAGCATCTTAATTATCAATTACTCATACTTCTTAAAAATTATGGATTTGACAGTGCGCATAATTCTCTATGTTTGAAATGGTATAAATAATAACTGCATGTCCAGATTTAAGTATAAAGCAATTACTGAAAATGCTAAAGGTTCTCAAAAGCTCAGAAACAACAGAAGGAGAACCAGTGAATCACCCAGGTAGTGATTAGTGAACATTTGTTATGCTCACACCAAAAAGACAGTTGGCAAACTGGGAGCTCTCCAGCCAAACAGTGGGTGAGGCTCAGGGGTGTGTTGTTATAATGCAGCGTATCTAGTGAGAAAGTGGTGACTTTATTCTTCACAGTGACTGGTTATTATGTTAGAATTTTCCTAAATGATAGGTTACTGGTTAGAAGTGACCTCATAGCAACTTCAGGAAGCAGTTTAAGTTTCGCTCACGATTCCAGAGGCAGAAAAAAGGAGTGAAGTTAGTCTTGCAAAATAAGCAGAATTAAGCTTTGCCTGTGTGACTGCACTGGTTTCGTCTGCTCGGGGAGTTGTCAGGGCTGGTCTCCATTTGTTTCAGATTTTTTAACAGGGGCATGCACATTCACACTGCAGAGCCATCCCCGAAATGATGAAATTGCTTTTCTCCTAAAAGTAATGGGAAACCCTGGAGAATCCACACTTTGAATTTATTCCTTGATCAATGACAAGTACTAAAGTTCATGAGGTTTGCAGCATTTATAAATGGAAGATGCACTTTAGCAGGAGAAGGAGGTGTCTATGCTTTCTTTAGTTTGTTAATGTATGGCAAACGAGGTGCATTCATTTGTAGAGATGAATCTGTAGAAGAATTTTGGGGCTTGTGCCAGTTATTCATTCCTAGTTTCTTTGAATTACTATGTTTCAGGCTCTTTTATGGACTACAGAGATCCAGTGATACATTTCCTACCATCCTGTAGTTTATCTTCTTGTGGGAAAGGCTCACCCCTGACCACCTCAAAACAAAACATAAACAATTGTCTACTGTCAGACAGTGATGACGGGGAGGAGGGAAATTAAGCAGAAGAATGGAAATAGTGATAGTGGTGAGTGAGAAGTCTGCTCTTTCAAATGAAGTATCTATGGAAGCCTTCCTGGAAGAGGTGGTCCTTCAAAATTAAGCCATGAAGTAAATACAGCAATAGTCTCAGATTCTCTTAGAGCTACCATCTTTAACTTTTCTGATTTTTCCCATAAATGCTTTCTTCACTTTCTTTATACTTTCTAACTAGTATTTCCTTTCCATGTTTCCTGCAAAATATGGATTTAAGAGAACTAATTTTAGCAAGTTGTCTATGTAGTCACCATAATCTAGCATGTGGTTTTACAGACTCTCGGGGCAGCAGCTTGTTTTTTTGTTTTTCACCGAAGAAAAACTATGCCATTAGCAGTGCAGGCACACAGGTACACAGCACACACATTCTCTCATGTCCCAGAGCCTTCGTTTCTGAAAAAGAATGAAATATTAGCTAAAGTAGTCCTTCCAACCAAAGGAACGGCAGAATCTAAAAAAATTATTTTTGAAAGAGTTCCATTTTGTAGAATTAAATTTGTAAAGCATTTGTAATGACTCAATCTGCTCTAATTTACGCTCTGCTGCTTCTTCGCCCAGGTCACGCCTGCCATTTCCTTAACGAACAGAACTTGTGATGCCATTTAGCACGTGTTCTGTTGAGCCAAGTGCCCGATTTCACCTTGACTTCAAGTGAACGACTACTTTGCCCTTAACTATGAAAGAAGACCGATAGGTGCCATGCCTGACTGTCTCTCCTTTTCTGTCTCAGTTGAGGAAATACTGAAATGTGAAGGAGAGTATGTTTGTATTTTCCAAGCACCAGAGCACCCCATGCACCACTGGTGGTCAGATAGCGATGCTAGTCCTCACAGCTGGGAAGACAGTGGACGCCAGTGTCTCTGCCCTTCTGTCCCAGATCGGCCTGCTCCAAACTCCAGTCAAAGGTGAGACACTAAAAACTGTTTCTCTCTCAAGACTGGATGGGGAATACTAAAAGTTTCCAGAAATTTTTGAAAAAGCTCTTATTTTGACTGCTCAACTTGCTTTATAAATCTCACTTCTCTTACGTCAGGAACCAGGTTGTTGACAGTAAAATCCTCTTGGTCCTAGCATAATTGATCAAGGAAAGTTCTGGACTTTCAGCGCACATTTGCAGATTGTATAGAATCGGGGTCTCCCACCTCAGTGACATTCGTTTCAACATCTGCGTGGACCAGCTGGTAACAGTTAGTTTGTTTCCTATCACTTTTGATTTTGAATTGAGCTTGTTAATAAGGATGGATGGACAGCAGGTGTGGCAGTTTCTGAACAGTTATGGGGATGTAATTGCTTCGGGCTATTGTTTGAAGCAGTTTCCGTTTGTACTTTGTTCTGGTTGCAGCTGTCAATAGCAGGCGAGCTAGGAATGCACAACTCTTCCGTTCAGGCTGCACTTGCGAATCTAAACTGATCCTGAAAGGCATCCGTATCTGGCGAGTTAAGCAAAACTGTTCATAGTGAAAGCACAGCTCATAAGAGCTGAACTGGTGAAAAAACAAAAATCTCAATCTTTTCAGGAGTTTTGAGGATGTACCTTCACATTCATAGGCCAACTGCTTACTGGTAAATTTTTAAATCTCAAATTTTCACTACTTTTTGCAGTAAATCAGACTAAAATATCATCTAGATTAATAATTCATTTTAGAACATCCCTCTTAAAACTTAAAACAATTGCTTTGTGTAATTCAACTAAGCAACCAAATCCGTGCAGGGTCCTGAGAGCCTTCAAGGTACAGAGTGGAGGAGGACTGCTTTGGAGGTGCCTGCACCTGGCTTTGAACTCCAGCCACCGCGTCACCTTTGTTTGTGACCTTGAACAACTCACTCAGCTCCTCTGAGTTGCTGTTTCCATATCTGTAAAAGTAAAGCAGGGATCAGCGTTTGTGATGCTGTTTTATGAGACAGTGCTTGTGATGTTAAGGCGTATTGAACACTTACCTGATGGCAGGTGAGCACGTGCATCTCTAGCATCTCACATGTCTTTCATTTAATCCTCACAAAATCCATGATTCAGAGGCTGTGCTTCTATTCCATCTTGTAGGTAAGGGTATAGAAGCAGGCTTATGGAGCCTTAGGGTCTTTCCTGCCGTAGAGGCGGGATGTGGGGGGACCTGCCTGCTCCAAGCTCAGCTGCTACGTTCAGTGTGGGCCATGGAACGCGGTGCTCTATTAAGGGTCTGTTTTATGAAACGCGTAAAGCAGCATTTACTACTTTCGTTGGAAATGGCAATTTCTAATCTCTATTTTTGCAGAATGTTGGTGTCAGTGAACTAGATGAATGTGTTTACCACCAGATTGTATAGCATTACCTTCAACCAGCTTGTAAAAAATGTAGATTAGTGAATTAAAACGTTTGTATACTTTTTACATTTTCATCCACATTTTTCCCCTTTGGTACCTTCTAGAAAATGCTGGAGAAAGGTAACAGATGATGGGGTAAACAAATCACTAATAAACCAGGATGACCTGAAAGTATTAGGAACAGATTGATATATTTAAGCCATAGCATGAACCTGTGGTTGTAATTTGACTTTATTTGAGCATAATTTACTCACGTTCCCCCCACAACCCCGTAATCAAGATGTTCTTGGGCTTTCCTGGTGGCGCAGTGGTTGAGAGTCCGCCTGCCGATGCAGGGGACACAGGTTCGTGCCCCGGTCCGGGAAGATCCCACAGGCCGCGGAGCGGCTGGGCCTGTGAGCCATGGCCACTGAGCCTGCGTGTCCAGAGCCTGTGCTCCGCAACAGGAGAGGCCACAACAGTGAGAGGCCCGCCTACCGGAAAACAAAACAAAAACAAAAATAAAAACAATTTAGGGCTTCCCTGGTGGCGCAGTGGTTAAGAATCCGCCTGCCAATTCAGGAGACATGGGTTCGAGCCCTGGTCCAGGAAGATCCCACATCCCGGTAGAGCAACTAAGCCCACACGCCACAACTACTGAGCCTGCGCTCTAGAGCCCGCGAGCCACAACTACTGAAGCCCATGCGCCTAGAGCCCGTGCTCCAAAACAAGAGAAGCCACCGCAATGAGAAGCCCACGCACTGCAATGAAGAGTAGCCCCTGCTCTCTGCAACTAGAGAAAGCCCGTGGGCAACAATGAAAACCCAACACAGCCAAAAATAAATAAAAATAAATAAATAAATAAAAATAAAAACAATTTAGGAGGTTGGGGAATCCCAGAGTAGAATGCAGACTGGGACAGAAGCTTCTGCACATGTATGTAAACATTGTATGAAACCATTTCACTGAAAGCATGGGGGGAAAGGTACCAACTTGAGTAATTTGTAAATGAGCAGAGTCTGAAAGGTGAGGGAGCTGTGCGTGGCTCTGTACTCCAGTGGACGAAGGTCCCACAGGATGCAGGTTAACAATCCTGAAACCACCATACATGGACCCTGGCCGTGAACAATTAAGTACGTGAGTGGCAGATGGTGGGTGAGGCCAAGTTCCTGACTGTTAGAGTGGAAGGTTGCAGACAAAGGGAAGATACTGAATGATCCATGTGGTACTGGATTAGAGTTGGAGACATCAATGAACTCATATATTACTTCATATAGATACAAATGGATACACAGAAAAATATCTACATATTTGTATACACAGAAATTAGAATACATGTTTTCTTGCTGTGTCAGCTGACAAGACCAGGAAGCAACAACAGCCCAGTAGAATTGAACACACCCAGAGCCCAGAGTTTGGTTTCTAAAACCACTCTGATCAAAGGATCCAGGGATCTTGGAGAAATGGCTGACCGTAGGAGTGGGGAAGGGAGTGCACACAAGGATCCCAGAGCATCTGGTAATACTAGAAAAAAGGAAATGCTCAAAAACAAAGTATAGAAACAATGAGAGCATGGCAAAGGGCACAGGAACCAACAGAAATCTCTCAATGGTCAAATCTGGAACAATTTGAACAGCACAATAAAGTAGTAGTTGATTATATACCAAAGTGTATAACAGATTTCCATGAGTCCATACTGATGTAAATTGAATATATAAATGGCAAAAATAGACAAGTCTTCTGTGCAAAGGAATTTTAAATCATGTAGCTATTCTATCTTCAAGGAGGTGTATTATTAACTCTTCTTAAGGGTGGGTTGCTTTTATTGACTTTTAAAGAGAAGAGAATGGAAAGGAGGAAAACACTTTAAGTGGAAAACCTGACAAACACGACCTCAGCCAGGTGATACAAGTCAGCACCAACAGTGATAAGTCATGTTGACAGCATTTACCCTTGATATTTTGTGATGAAAATGGTGATTTACCTCTGGTCCTTCTCCCAAAATCTTTATTCAGTCTAATCATGAGAAAGATATTAGAAAAACTCCATTTGAATGACAGTCTACCAAGTACCTGACCAGAGCTGTTCAAAACTGTCAAGGTCATCAAAAACCCCGAAAAGCTGGAAGTGTCTCAGCCAAGAGGAGCCTAAGGAGATTTGACCACTGAATGTAACAGGGTACCCTTTATGAGATCCTGGAACAGAAAAAGGACATTAGGGAAAAACTGAAATAGGAATAAAATATGGATGTTAGCAAAGAATAATAATGTATCAGCTTGGTTCCCTAGTTGTAATAAATGTACCAAAACGTAACATGTTTTCAATAACAGGACCTGAACCTGGAATACCTGGGAATTCTCCATGGTATCTTCAGATTCTGTCAGTGAACCTAAAACTATTCAGATATAAAATTTTATTTAAAAGTATGGACCATATAAGTTCTTAATAGACAGGGAACACCTCTGTGTAAATACACCTGAGACTGTGTCCTGTGAATTAATCTATATCAACACTAAAAGTTTTGCAGGACACTTAGGGATCGTTAAATTATGCATCACCAGAGGTGAACGACGTCTTATTTTTGGTTCCCCTGACAGAGCAGGGGTGTGAACAGTAGACCGCAGGCAGCGGGAACCGACCATTCATGATGTGTCTTCTGTTGTGCTTTGAATCTTGGGAAGATGCTCATTGTCTTTAAGGGGTGCAGCCCTAACACATGGGCACACAACAGAGGATGAATGGTATCAGCACTAACCTCAGAGCAGGATAGGTCTTCAGAACGACCCCCTCCCGATGCCAGTAAAGCACAGTCAATTACTTTTATAATTGTTCCCCCACTAATGTCGAGGTCCTAATGGAATCAAAACCATTACACTTCTCTTTCATCTGTTCTTACATCCGATGAAGACAGAGGGTAGAGGTATTTATTGGCTCTAAGAAACTCTCTTCAAATTAAAGGATCTTGATAATGAGATAAAAGATTCCCCTAAATCTAAATTGCTGTGGTTTGTTTTTGTCAATTTACAATTGATCAGAAGGGAGGAAGGTCTGGTTGTTCAAATCTTGTCTTCAAAGCACTGAGAAATCTTCCTGCCATTTCATATCATTGCTTTTTTGGCGGAATGGTGGAAATAAAGGGTCAGCTCCTTGAAAATCAAAACTGTTGGACATTCTCTGCTACCGAAGAGCAAAATAACAGCTGCCACTTCTGTAGACACAGGACTCAGTGATAAATATGTGCATTTAGTGGGTTGTATGTCTTGACTCCACTGATTCCATGTGCAATGGAGTTAACTGAAAAGGGACCATTTCAGGAGGGATTTAAAACTTGGCAAATTATGAACATATCTAGCTATATCTCAAGGTTTTAAAATATATGTTTCTTTTAGCTTGCATTCAGGGAAGTTTAATTGTATGCTTTGTCAGAATCTCAGTCAAAATGAAGTGCTATCATTTATAAATATCTTCAATCATACAAGAGTATTTAAGGTGATATTTCAGTTAATTTTGACTGGATCCACAGCTGATTCTGAATGCCTCTTGCAAACTCAAATGCAGATAGGAGAGGGGAAGATTGCTGTCATTCCAGATTCCTTCCTGTTTAAAAAAAAAAAAAAAAGCTAATTAAAGCAGTGGGTCAGATCTTGCAGTGTCAGATGTGCTGTTTCTTTCCTTGGGACAATAATGTGCTGCGGGCTGCTACATCAGTACAGTTCTGACAGCTGCCAGGAAAGGGCAGAAAAACCACACGCTGACAAGATTTCCACTTGCTGAGTCTTAGAAGGTCTGAGGCGTATAAGCATATTGCTGATGAGAGTGGGTCTGCTGCAGTAGAATCCAGTGCTCTTTGTTGTTATGCAGCTCAGTGCATGACCAATACTTTAAACATCCTGTGGATCTTAACTTTCTAACTGGGGGTGATAGGAAGGATGAGTGCATCCTGGAAGGAGGAACATGATTTGCATTCACGTTTTCTTGAGTAAAACATTTCCCACTGATCTTATATTGAATTTTTTTCCATTTTCAGTCTTGTTTTTGCACAATGTATAGATGCTAATGTCATTGTATACTGATACTATTTTTTGAGTAATGATACTATTCTACAAGACTTTTCCCCCCTTTGAGCTTCCTAATATATCTCAAGGGGTTTTGCATTGACCTTTAAGTTATTTGCTTTCATACTTTCAGAATTATAAGCAATAGAACCATCACAAAAGCTTAAAACACTTAGGAGAAATCTTACTTTCTCAGATGCCTATGAATTCTTATGGTATGATATTCCACTTGTTCAAAATGAATTTACTTAGACAATTACCAAGACCTTGTTTTAATTAACAAATTATTTTGCAGGTACTCATTTATTATATATTAAGGGTGATTTTTACACTTTGAATAAGACATGATTTGTCTGAACTGGTGCTAACAGTGGTGCAACCACAATCCATTTTATGACAGTCCTCGTATTGTTGGTGCATTTTGTGGGCACAGAGAGATTAGGCTTTGTGCTAGAATAAGTTAAGTCTGAGAAAACAACACAGCAAAATAGAAGACTGACTCCGCCCCCAGCACAACTGTGGGTTCTACCATCCTGACTGGGGAGCACTCTGGGCTATGTTCCCCCGGATCATTAATGACCAGTTTTCAACTCACTTTAATTTTCTCGGGCTGTTTCTCCATTTACTTATGTGCCTCATACCTCAATTTTTTTTTTTTTTTTTTTTTTTTTTTGCGTTATGCGGGCCTCTCACTGTTGTGGCCTCTCCCATTGCGGAGCACAGGCTCCGGACGCACAGGCTCAGCGGCCATGGCTCACGGGCCTAGCCGCTCTGCAGCATGTGGGATCTTCCCGGACGGGGGCACGAACCTGTGTCCCCTGCATCGGCAGGTGGACTCTCAACCACTGCACCCTCAGGGAAGCCCTAGCCTAGCATATTCTTTAAGTCCAATGTTTCCTTATTGATTTTCTGTCTGGATGACCTGTTTATTGATATAAGTGGGGTGTTAAAGTTCCCTACCATTATTGCCGTACTTTTCTCTTTAGTCTGTTTACTACTTGCTTTATATTTAGGTGATCCTATGTTGAGCGCATAAATATTGACAAATGTTATATCCTCTTGTTGGATTGACCCCTTTGTCATTATGTAATGACCTTCTTTGTCTCACTAGTCTTTTAGTCTATATTGTCTGGTAAAGCATAGCTACTCTAGTTTTCTTTTGGAATATTTTTTGCCATCGCTTTTTGTCTGTAGGTGCCCTTCCTAAAAGTAGGAGCTACTGGGGCTTCCCTGGTGGTGCAGTGGTTGGGGGTCCGCCTGCCGATGCGGGGGACATGGGTTCGTGCCCTGGTCCGGGAGGATCCCACATGCCGCGGAGCGGCTGGGCCCGTGGGCCATGGCCGCTGGACCTGTGCGTCCGGAGCCTGTGCTCCGCAATGGGAGAGGCCCACGTACCGCAAAAAAAAAAAAGTAGGAGCTACTTTTTATTTATTCTTATGCCCAGAATCTTGCAAAATAGCTGATTAATAAATGCATTAAATGGCAATCAGAGATTATCTTAACAATCTGGAAGGGACTGCATACATTGCTTACTTTACCTCATAGGTAAATTCATTTACTCTGCTTAATACAGTTTTGTTTGCAGATATGAATTTTTATGGATTTAGTATTTCAACACTGTAGATATTAACTCAATGCCTAATATTTTCAAATGACTTAATAACTAAAAGTATTTATGTAATTTGAACTGTTTTCAGAGTCCATGAGCCAGAACTAGTTATCTTTTAAAGTGCTGTCAAGAGTGGGTGGAGGATGTCAGGGGACACACCTGGTGTGCATTGTCATGGCCACACTGATGTCAAAGGTTTGGACAAACTGAGGTGTCCTAACTTTTATGACACACACACACACACAAACGTGCGCACATGACAGTCCATGCAGTTGGTCAACAAACTCTAAGCAAGATACCATAAAAAATAAATATATAATAGGAGTAAATTAATATATAGGATGTCATTAATATTCTAACAAATCCTTCCATAAAATAAACCACATTTGGAAAGTTTAAAATTATGAATGATTGTAAATAATGCAATTTCTGGACTTATCGTTTGGGTCCCTTTTCGTCTCAAACTTTCATTTACATTCCAGCCATTCATAAGGAAATGCCAAGCGCTCAGTACCAGTTGTGCAATGTGAATGCTCAGCTTTATCCTAATTTCTTCTATATTCCCTATTCTCTAGTCGTCCTGGAATATCCACTGTTAATGTGCTCCATAGAGACTCATCTCCGTGTACTTAAGGGTTTTTCTCTGCCTGAAGGTTTAGAATCCTGACCAGTTTCTCCCTTTCATTCAAATAGAGAAAGAGACTCTTCCAGAACATACCTCCTTCAAGTCCATCTTAAATAACACCACCTCTTTGAAAACGTAAATTCTGTATACAGTATATTCTTCCTTAGATCACTCATCTTCATTTGATTTTTCCAATCATTTCTTATTCTACTTGACCCTATAAAGTAAACTTTGGGGTGATACAGCACATGTTCAAAATGTAAAAAATACAGGAAGAAATGCAGCAAAACTCCTTACCATCCATGTTCTCTTAGCAGAATTTCTCTTTTCTAGATGGAACTGACGTTTTCAGTAGCAGTTATCTCCTATCCTTTCACATGCATTTTATGCATATCTAAGCAATAAATATATAAAACTTAATCTTTTCTTTTTACACAAATGGTAGCATGTTATGCATTCTTAACTTTGCTCTTCTTTAACTTAACAAGGAATATTAGAAAATATTCTATCAGTACCTAACTAGGTTATTCACACTTTTGTGTTTGTAAAGAGTTTTATCTACCACCTATCACTTCTTTTCTAGTCTCTTGATAACCAGCATTTGGGTCATTTCTGATAACTTTCTAGCTCAATACTGCAATGAAAAACTTTCTAAATAGATCACTGAATCCTAGAAGTAAAATTGCTGGCTCAAATTGTATTGGCATTTGCTGCTAATGTCTTTAGAAAATGTATTTTATTCAATTTGAATAAATCACATTTATGATGAAAATTCAAAAGAAGTAAGAAAGGCATAAAAACGTAATTCTGCTTCATAACCTATTCCAGCAACCACTCAGTTTTCCTCTCTAGAGATAATCAATATCATGTTATTATATCCTTTCAGAGAGATTATATATAGAGAGAGCAGAGTTTAATCTTATTTGGGCATATTTGCATTTTCTTCTATATTCCATGGAAATCAGAATGCTCTTACCAAGAAGTTGACTCACAAAAGAACACCAAGTTTCAGGGTAACCACTGAAAGATCCAAAAGATCTTCAGTCCAAAGATCTCTGATCAAAGTAATGATCCTATAATTTCCAGTTGTCATTGGAAGGAAACATAGTTTTGGAAGAAAGTCACTGCCATATTCCTGGCCAAAGATTTTTGATCTTATTCCGATTTGGAGTAAGTTGCCCTCTGCATTTCACCCATGGTAGTCATCAGAATTTCCTTCACCATCATCTTGGTTTTCTCTTTGCCTCCTTCCTGTATTTTCTGTGAACCTTGTATCTTTCTTTCTTGATTTATGCCCTTGTTTTGGTGAAGCACGTCCTCAGGTAGCTTTTGACAAAAAAATGTATGAGGAATAATATAATATGATAAGGTTTTGTTTTTAAAATAAAAAATAATGGTGCCTTTATTCCTCATTTGAGTAATAATTTGGGAATAGAATTCTAAGTCTAAAATTATCCTTCAGTGTATGAAATAATTTCAGTGTTTTCTAGCTTCTAATGTTGCTATTGAGAAATGTTAAGATGTTCTAATTACTATCTTTTAAATAAGACTAGAGGCGTCGTAGTGTGGGGTGTGTAGTCTTATCCATTGAATTGTTACTTGAGTGGGCCCTTTGGACTTAGAAAATGATTCTTCATTCCTGGGATTCTTTCTGGATTATTGATTCCCTCCCCCTTCTCTTAAATTTTTCTCAGAAACTTCCAATATCATTCATATGTTGGACTCTTAGGTTTGGGCCTTCAAGTTTCCTATCTTTGGTGCTATCCATGTTTTTCTACTTTCTAGAAGAGTTCATCTGTATTTTTCAGTTTTTCTATTGAGGTTTAATTATAACTGAGATATTTATCAAAAGCTTTTTTCAGCATGTTTTTTTATGAGAAGCACTGTCCTTGTCTCATGTATACAGTAACTTCTATTACTCTGGAAATCTTAATGATAATATATTTGAATGTTTTCCTCCTTGTGTAATCTCCGAGTTGTTTACTAGTTTTCTGATTTCTAAAACCTCTTATTTCATGTCATAGACTTTCCTCAGATATCAGTCTGTTGATTATCTGTTTATAAATGAAAACAATGTAATAAACTCTTTGGAAGTTCTGAGAAGATGGGATTTGTCAATATTGAGCTTGATCTCAAGATGATCTAGTGGCTAAAACGTTTGTTGTGGAGCATACAACCTTCTGTCTATATCTTTCTTTTTGCTTAGCTCAGGTGCTTCATAAAAGGGTCATCAAATCTCTTCCCAAAAGGTAGGGATCCATCTAACAGTGCTCTGTGAACCAAGTTTTGAAAGACTGCTTGGGGGCAGCCTCCAGTGGAGCGGAGTGAACCTACTTCTTTTGTTTGGAGAATGAGAGCCATGCCCTCAAGTGTATCTGATGTTTCCCAGTCCTGAGAACCCATTACCCTCCACCCAGGATAAACCTGCAGGCTTCTGAGTGAACTGGAGGAAGGACAGTCACCTGAGAGCCTGGAGATGAGGAAAACAATCTGGGGATTGAATTGCTTCTCAAGAAGATCCCATGCACTTACATTAGGGCTCTCCAGAGAAACAGAACAGGATGTGTGTAAATAGAAGTAGAGATTACTTACAAAGAATTGGCTCACCATATGGAAGCTGAGAAGTCCCAAGACATGCAGTAAGGAAATAGAGTCAGGGAGCCCATGGTTTAGTTCGTTCCTAAGGCCAGCAGCCTCAAGACCCAGAAAGGGCGGATGTTTTGGTTTGAGTCCCCAGGCAGGAGAGGAGCCCATGTCTCAGTTCAAAAAGACACCCGGGCAGGAGGAATCCCCTTACTCAGGGGACAGTCTTCTTGTTCAGACCTTCACCTTAGTGGAGTGGTACCACCCCCGTTATGGAGGGTGATCAACTTTACTCAGTCTACTGATTTGAATGTTCACTGCCTCCAGAGACACCCTCATAGACACATTTGGAGTCATGTTTGACCAAATGTTCTGGGACCTGGTGGCCAGCCAAGGTGACACATAAAATTAACCACCCTAGTTTACCTCTTTCGTTTAGTCCTTCATCCCCGATTCCAGCAGTATGGGTGCTGCTCCTGAGCTGCTCAGGGGAGTCTGCATTTAAATCGGGGTGGTTTTGTTTTCCTCACCATAGGCTTATAGGTGCCTCGTTGGGTCTGCTAAGTGAGTTTCTCTTTGTCCATCTAGTTTCCAGATTTAATATTGGCTTAAGGCTTTCTGCTCTTCTGTTCCCATCTTTGAAGATTTAGATTCTTATTTTAAATGGCTTTAGTATGCAAGATTTGGGAAGAGAATTTCTTAGATACAGTGAATCTGTTTCCACTGTCTTAACCCATTATTGTCCTTTACTTAATAAAATACAGTAAGTTGCTTATTCAAAGTACTAAGTATGTAAGTTGTAATAATATCTATGCTGAGTTTTCTCAGTAGATATTTGACTAATAGAATCTCATTTGTGTGCGTACATTCATTAACCCAAATACAATTGAATTTTGTGTACCCACATCCATATATAAATATTAATGTGTTTGAATGTATGGATGTATGTATAATATGGGATAATATCCCTTTATGTTTGTTGGTAGGCATTTTTGCCATCATTCCCTCGGAAGGCTGAAATGCTGTAAAAGTATGTTTGAGGAGTTATCAATTTTTAAAAAACCTATAAAGAAAGGATGTTAGGTCTTTTCAATTAGAATTGGTTAAGTCTTAGGCTGTACTATAATCCTTCAATTGTTAGGTGAATTATTGCACAGTTCTCTCAAATGTCTACTGAAATGTCTAATTTTATCTAAACAGACTATAAGCTATCTTGTTAGGCAAGAAAAGGTTTGTAGCCTAAGTATAGTAGCAGCAGCATGTCCTCTGAAATTGTGGGTTTGTGGTTGTTTGAAACATAACTGTGTTGCAGTGTTGGTCTTTGGTGAGCATTTTGTGCTTTTGGGCACTGTGGCCTAATAAAAGCCTTCTCTGTCTTCCTGTGGTTAAGCTTCTGTGGGCTGTAGGATCGTAAGATTAAAAATTCTGTGTAAGCACACATGGAATTCCCTGTACTTCTAGGTGTTAACTTACTAACTTCAGATTTCCTTTCCCCAAATCAGATTTAGATGCTTGCAAGGCTCGTTCTCATCTGCCTTAGTTTTGAGGGCCCTTGCTTGTGTTTCTTGTACAAAGTATTTCTGATGGTGACTCCTTTTTTGGAGTTAGTTGATTATAGACTCTTATTCTGAATCCCTTGACTACTGTCAAAACACATTTGTGTCAAGGTTTTAATCCCTGTCATAATTTGAGAAGCCTTGATTAGTTCACTTTGAAGACTTTCTTTTCATAATGAGAGCGTATCTTAGCATCTTGACCTTTCAGATCACTCATCTCGAGACTAATATATCAGAACTTTGTTTTAATGAATATACAGTTGGGATTACTTCCATTTATACTCAGAAACACTTCTGGTAACTTATTTTTCTTGTTAGTTTTTACATTCAGACGGTAAAAGATAATTACTTACAATTTTATTATTGATACATCAGGATTTATTTTGTAAATGTATAAAATGTAAGGCTTTATGTATTCGAGAATACAGACTAATTTATGAAGCATAATAGAGTTAATGCTCATGAACTCAACATACAATTTGAGAAGTAACATATCAGCAATCTCATGTAAGCTACGGTGTACTCCTCCGAAAACCCATCCTCCTGCCTGACTTAGAGGGGAAACCACTCTCCTGGATTCTGTTTCTTTCCTTTGTTCTTTAGTTTTATCAAAGTATGTATTCCTACACATCATATTGTTTAGTTTTGTACTTTTGACCTTATATAAATAGCATTATGCTATGTGTCTTGAATTTTTATTTTCCACTCCATGCCATCCTTGTGAGATTTAGCTCCTTTCTCTATATAGCTGTAGTTCATTTACTTCCACTGCTGTATATTATTCTATCATGTGAATATGCCATATTTTATTTATCCATTTCCCATTAATAGATGTTTCCACTGTGTACAGTCTCTGGCTGTTATCAACAGCATTGCTGCGAGCATTCCTGAGATTATTTTGCTGTGCTTGTGTGTGACCTTTCTCTGGGAGTGTGCTGCATTGCTAGGGAATATGTGTGCATGTTCAAGTTTGAAATGACTCCAAATTATTTTCCAGAGTGTTGTCAGCTTCTACACCAATAGCTTTTAAGAATTTCAGTTGGTTCTTTTTTCTCACCTATAGTGAGTATGGTCATACTTTACTATTCTTGCCAAATTAGTCATTGTAAAAAGTGTATTACTCTTATCTTATTTTGAACTTTCCATTATAAGAAAAGTTAAACATACTTTCATACATTGCTTCGTGTATTATTTTTTAAACATTTGGGTATTTTGCCTTCTATTTTTGGTCTTTCATACTGCTATATGTACATTCCTTATATCTTCTAGTTAGTATGTCTTTGAAAATGTATTTTCCCAGTTATTAATTAGCTCATGTTTTCACTTTTTTGTCTCTGTGGGTAAAGAGGGGATCTTTAATGTATTTTAATATTTCAATCTTCTGTATTATGGTTAGTGCATTTGGGGTGCTATTATAGAACTTTTTCTATTCTCAGTGGTCATGACCAATACTCTTTATACTCCTATGAAAGGGAAGTTTTGAATACTTTATATATCCTTTTAATCTCTGTGATGGTGGTTTTTGAAATAGTTTAAAATTGATACCCACTTGAATGCTCTAGCATGGATAACTACCTGTCCTGACACCAATTATAATATAGTCCACCCTTTATTGAGCCCAATAGCACCCTGTCATAGTCTTCGTGGACAAGTTCTGGTGTAGTCTGTTCTGTTTTCAGTTTTTCTCTTGTGCTATACCATCTTCATGGCTATAGATTCAAAGTGTTTTGATATGTTAGAAAATGTTTTCTCCAGCATCCACACTCTTCAGAAGTGTCTTTGCTGTTCATGAATATTTACCCTTCCACCTAAACTTTCATATGAGCTAGCTGAGTTCTTTGAAAGTTCATTTGAGATTTTCATGGAAATATATTGAATCTATAAATTAGAAAAATGACTGTCCTGTATTCTTATTAAAATATTATGTCTTTCCTTTAAGTCTACTTTAATATAATTCAATAAAATGTTGGCATAGTCTATGTGACAGTTTACTATATACTTTTGAGAATATTTCAGAGGTACATTGTTTTCTTTTGTAAATGGTATTGCTTTCTAAAAAATTCTTTCTGACATTTTATAAGAAAGTACTTTTATTCATATTGTATTCCGTTAATTTTACTAAATTGGAGTTTAATTATAATTTTTAGATTATTTTTGTGACTTTTAAATTCTTCCCTAATTTTTATATTATTTTACAATTTAGTGGAATTGTTCATGTTATTTGTAAAATTTCCCTTAAACCCAATTAGAAATGAGTTTAAAGATTTGGATTTTAAATGCATATTTTGCTTAACTTATCCTTTTATTAAATTGTGGTCAGAATTATTTCTGTTAGAGAAAAGCCAAACTGATTATATACATTCTTCTTCTGATGGACTTACTTGCTGTTAACACTCTACCCAAGACCTGTAGTTCATGTCTCTTCAGGGAATGGGTTATGATTTATGGGAAAACAACAGAAAACCTAATCTTCTATATGCTTCAAAACAAAAACATAGGAAATTCTGTATTAAAAGACATTAAGTCACGATGAGGAGAAAAGATCAATGACCATGAGCAGGCATTATATGAGCTTGCTATAACAAGCATATCTCAGTATTTTAAATGTTATCAAATGTTAAATATCTATTTAAAAATTAAAATTTACTTGAATTTAAATTTAACAAAAGGGAGACGAGAGGCAGGACAAAAGCAAATGGCAATTATGAGGCTATGACATCTTGGGATATCTATTTTTCCTTCTTGCCTATGAATTTAAACCCTTTACATGTTTGCAAAATGATTTTGGATTCTTTTTATTTCATATAGCATTACTTCATACATTTTCCCTTTTTCCATCAAATAACTTTTATTAAAATAATTTGTCACTTTCTAGATTTCAATCTTAAAAGCATACCATAAATTAAGTTCCAATTTTATTCATCTAGAATTTCCACTATTTAATTGATTTGATATTGAATATATTTATATAGAGAGTTTTTACTTCATTTCAGGTAATTCCAGAAATGTGATTTTATTTTGTGTACTGGCCAATTGTTTCTCAATCTTGTAATGAATGAGATGCACACCATTTATGAATAAGTGACTTGTCTTATACACTTTCTAGCATGTTTGCAGCCTTTTAAAAAGTCTAGAGTTGCATTTACTCATACTGAGATGCATTCACTTACTCTAGGATTTTCAACTTTGAGAATACAGTTATTCTGAATTTCACCCTCACTACACCTTCATACACATTTTATTTCTCTCCCTAAAATAAATGTTCTTACCCTGACTAACCTATAAGGTTGGGATGGTAGTTTCTAAGTTCCCTCTCTCCTTTGTATAGTTGTTGACGTCCTATAAGATCTAGACACCCTGGACCTTCCTTCCAGATGGATTCCTTCAAATTACAACAGTATATTTAAACTGTACTTAAAACTGCTTATCACATGCCAGACACTATTCTCAGGGCTTCTCAAATATTAACACAATTCTCATAGTGTCTCTATGATGTAGGTTTCATTATCATCTGTTTTATAAAGTAATGTATAAATTAAGGAACTTGAAGTACGGAGACAGAGGATGGAAGTTACATGCTCATCACTTCACAGGTTGTCTAGGGCACACCCAAAATATGGACCTGAGTCTCGTCTAAGTCTGGGTTCCTAACCAATAGACTCCCCCTTATAATAGCTAAGACTTATCAGTGTTCTTTCAACAGGCATTGTGCTAAGAGTTTTTCCTATTGATTGTGACTAGGAGTTAAGAGACTATTACACTCTGTTTTCCAAAACTTTTAGATGGAAGAAGTTGGATCCAGAGGGGCTATGAATCACTCTGAGGATGCTGGAGTCTGGATTAGAAGCCAGGGCTCTAACTCTGTGAAATGCATCTGTAAACTCTGCAGGACACTCCTTTTAATGCCTGGAATCATGGAGGAAACTGGCAGGGTGCTATTTTTCTTCTGATGCTGAGATGACTTTTGGTGGAACTCACAAAATAGATCACATTTTTGAGCACCTTCTTCTTCTGAAATGACCAAGATGCCCACAACACTGCTCTCACACCCCTGTTTATGGATTCCTCTCAGGTACAGACATGATCCACAGTGAGAGATCCAAAATGAGTCACTTTGTGTTGTTTGTCACATATTCCAAATGACCAAGTCTTGTCTTTCTGAATTAAAGCCTTCTAAGAGTGCTTGAGACATAGTAGATAATGGTTAATTTTTGCTGACAAGTAAGGTAAATGTTTTGTTACTGTCATTATTTTTAGTGTCAGCCCTAAGCAGGATTGTGGTATGAAACAGACTATCTAAAAATATAAATGCTGTAGATGGAATGTGCCCCCCCGCCCAACAAATTCAGATCTTGACTCCCAGTGCATGGATTGCATTAGGAGGTGGCGGATGCCAACACTGCTGCCGGTTTTCCGTATACGGGATGCTATGGACAGACTGTTTTGTGTCCCCCAAGGGGGAGCAGAATATACCACCCCAAAATGTGCTATCTTGGCATTCGGATTCTTTTGAGCCAAAAGCAGCTGAGACCCAGCAGACTCAGGAAAAGCTTTTTACCTCTCCTTTAACTGCCAAAAAGCACTTAGACCTGGGGCCTGTACCATGATGTAGAGCTGTTACCAGAGATAACTTTTTACATCAGCGAGACTTGTCTGCATGGCAGGGCAAATATATGTTTACCAAAATCTCTTGTCAGCTCTCATAAACTGTCTTCCTCCCCTTTGAAGCCCCAGGTGCCTGCCCCATTCTCATTAGCTCAGGATGGTATATAAGCCTCACTTTTTCTGGGAGTCCCATATTTTGCTGGGGTTTCTGTACATGTGGTACTTTTCTTTCCTGCTAATCTGTCTTATGTCCATCTAATTACTATTCCAGCCAAACAGCCCAGAAGGGGAGAAGGGACAGGTCTAGTGACCTGTGGAGGTCTCTCCACTGGACGGATGCTGCCGACGTGCGGGGCAGGGGCTGCAACTGAGAGAGCCTGGAACCTCTGAGAAGAGTCCGGAGAAGGTAAGAATTCTTACCACACCCTCTTCCAGGTCTCTGCCTGCAGGGGCTGCTGGAAGTAAGAATGGTGAGTCTTTTTTTTTTTTTTTCCCTAAATTTAGATTATTTGTGTGGACTAGTGCCTTGGGTATAGCGACTCTGGTAAAGATTTGTTATGAATACTCTTGTTTTCTATTGATCCCTTTCTTCCCAGAGAGGGTCATTGTTTTCCTTTATTGCTGTCCTTCGTGTCCTTTGTCATAGGAGGGTGAGCCATAGGGTAGAATGCAGGTCCCATACGCCTTTGTTCAAGTCAGCCTCAAACACTGGTGAGTTCACTGCTCTCCCCGGGCCCACGTCTCTTTACACAGACTTTGCTGTGGGTCCCTGTGTAAAAACCAGGGACCTTTCATCTTGTTCTATGTCCCGACAGCTTGGCTTTGTGACCAGTGAAAGATTCTCTGGTTTCCACCAGCCGGAAGGTGCAAAGTACCTGCCTGCATTTGGTGCCCAGTTAAATAGGCTGGGGTTCCTGACACAAAGTCACAAGCAGCAGTCTTTGTCCGACTGTGCCCACTCTCAAGGGAGTTTGTCACAAGGGGTCCCAGGCCCCAACAGGCCTTTGTCCTTCTCAACCTTTGTATTGTCAGAGTTGTAAAAGTCTCATTGCAGTAGCACCTGCCTGGTGTTGCAGGTTAGTGGGTCCGTGAATGGAGGTGTCTCGCTTTCTTGTGGGAAACCAGACACCATTTTCACTATACTGTCATTACCGTCTGTGATAGCGAAGGTCTCTTTGAGGCTCACCGTGGGAGTGAACTTCTGGGTCTTGTCAGGCTGCCTCTCTTGGGGCCCTTTGCGTGTCCATGTTTAAGCCATGAATCGGCTTATTGGTTTGAGCCACTATTGAGACAGACTAACATAAGATCCTATTCATCAGTGGCCAGACAATGAAGCCTTCGAATTGGAAAAACTTATATATTTGAAAAAAAATTAGAGTGCTCTTATCCTAAACAACTGTCTTATTGGTAGCTATGGAAAGACAAATTTAAAAAGGACTCAGGGACTTCCCTGGTGGCGCAGTGGTTAAGAATCTGCCTGCTAATGCAAGGGACACAGGTTCGAGCCCTGGTCCGGAAAGATCCCACATACTGTGGAGCAACTAAGCCCGTGCACCACAACTACTGAGCCTGCGCTCTAGAGCCCCTGAGCCACAACTACTGAGCCCACGTGCCACAACTACTGAAGCCTGCGTGCCTAGAGCCTGTGGTCTGCAACAAGAGAAGCCACCGCAATGGGAAGCCCGCACACCGCATCGAAGAGTAGCTCCCACTCGCCGCAACTAGAGAAAGCCCGTACTCAGCAATGAAGACCCAAAACAGCCAAAAACTGAAAAATTAATAAATAAATTTATTTAAAATGGACACAGAAGTATAACAGCCTTAGGGCTCCCTTAACAAAATGAAAAAACAGAGATTAGACTTGTGGACTTCAATTTTTGTTCCATCTGACATAAATTCTTAAAATTTGGCCCCAGCTCTTCAGAAAATTCCCTTAGCTCCCCAAGTTCCTCTACCTTGCCCAGAAAACACCCAGCTGCCTACTTTAACTTCCCTTTTCTCACAAGATTCATGGAGAGCACTCTGGCCTGTTCTCCAGTCTTGGGGTGTACAGGTTACTCATGTAAATGCTGAAAGCCAGGAGTGAATTGAGCAGAAGTAACAGGACAGGTGTAGAGCTCACACTGCTGTTCCTTACGATTCTTCCTACTTTCCAGGGCTCTGTAATCAGGCTTTTCCAGCTTCAGGTCTTCCTGTACAATGTCCTTTGCAGGTGTATCCTGGACGCCCACCACAAAGAATTCACATCCCATGGACAGCAGGTCTTTTAAATTATAAAACCCTTTTACCTCCACTGTCAGAAGTTCCTGGACATTCACAGCCCCACTCACAGGGAATCTTGATTAGCTGCTAAGGGATGTTCTTACATCCGTAATTATACTGTGTTAACAGACAAGCCAGACAGTTCCCTGAAAAAAAAACTTACAAAGGAAACAAATGATGAGAATTTCTCCCAGGCCCTCCTAAAGATGATGAGGAAATGGATCAGCTGTTTGTTGATGTTCAGGGGCTTATAGAGACAATTGATCAAAGATTGAACTGTATACCCAGAGGGGAGAAAAAGGAAAATATTTGAAGGCCTTTACAGACTTTTAAAAGCCATACTACAAACCCTGAAGCTCCAGACATAGAAATGTTTTATTTCCATTTTGTTTTGAAATCTTCTCCCTGATAAAGAGAAACAAATTGAAGATGATGTAGGTGGGTGGATAGGTGGATCAACATCTTGATATTCAGACTGCAACCTAATTCTTTAAGGAATTAAAAGCAACTGTTCTTAGCTCACAAATCTTGGCAAGTCCAGAAATGCAGCTCTAGAAAGAATTCAAAGTCCACCTGTCTTTACCATCCCCCAGATTTCACCTGTTAATCTCAAAGTGCTTGTATGTATTATAAAAGATCAGGATTTGGAAACAGGACTGTCCTCTTAAGTGTAAAGAAAGAAAAAAGGAAAAATTTAAATAGTTAACTACCCTGGACTTCTGATAATAGAGGAATATATGCCAAAACTCCTAGTAGAAAACTTTCATTTTTTTCTTTTCCTTGAAGATGTAAATCTTACCACGTCTGAAATATAAACACCTCAGAAGGTAACTAAAAAGCTGCCCACGCTCCTTTAAGACCAAAGAACAAAAAGAAAAAGACTTTACAATACAGACTGCTGTAGAAGCTCCCTTTCCAAATATAGTACAGCTAAAGATTTTCACTAATACTTGGGAAGAATATTAAGATCTGTGTTTGTCCTTGATAAGTCATCTTCACAAATATTAGTAAGAAACAATTTGCATTCATTTTTATAAACTAGTGAGTTCTACACTTTTGTACCTGATTCATGGCTAAAATTTTGTGACAGAAGCTACAGAGTCTCTGCTTGTGTCTACACGTTTATGTATGGCTACGGATGTATCTTATTGATATGTGATATTTTTCTATGTTCAGATGGTATTGCAAAAAAAAATTGTAAAATAGCTCTATTTAATTGGCATAATGAAAAAAGTGCTATGCAAATATTTCTAAATTCTCAGAAATATAATAGAAAATAGTGTAAATGCTTTCTAAGTTCACATGATCTGGATAATATTTGGTAAATGAAGTCTAGTTTATTATTGGTTTAATTTAAACAGACATGTCTTCAGAGTTATGAATGTTAAATATAATACAGACATACAACTTTATTCTACCTGGGTTTATTAGTCAAATAAGCTCATGTTGTTTTTTTTTGTTTTTGTTTTTTTTACAAAATTTGTCAGTGAGAAAAATAACGTAGACGATAGCTGAATGCCTCATGAAGTTTCGTGACTAATCTAAATGTGGTTAAGTGAATTAAATTGATATAAGTGGGATACAAGTTTACAAAAGAACATTTCAATACATACCATGTTTTATGGTATGTCTGCTCACATAGTTTATCAAATTTTTTGGTAATTTACATTCTTAAACTTTTCCTAAGTTATATGATGGAAATTCATCGACTATCTAGATCGTTCCTCAATTACTTAAACCTATGTTCAGTAGTTAATGGTTATCCATTTTGGAAAGATATTTGGATCTGTCAGTAAACCTGTCTTGGGCTACATTAAAATTGTACTATGTAAGCATATTCTTCTAGAAATTATGAACTATATTCATACATTTGCCAGTCTACATAATGTGGCCTGTAACAGTTCACTATTGCTGACTTAGTTTTAACTAGAAATTAAGGTTTTAAGAGTTAAGAATTCTAATATATATGATTAAACCCCCTAGAAATAAGGGAAAGAACTCTCTATGTGAAGACTGTAGGTTGCGTTCTTGACTAAGAAGAAAAGGTATGAGTTATAGAGATGTGTTGTTAAAGGAACAAGAAGTATAATGGCTGAAATTTTGTTTGTTTGTTTTTGTTATTTTTCCAGAGTGAGAAACACAAAGGATAAACTAAATGGATATAGAAAGTTAGGAGGGAGGGATTTCTCTTGTGTGGTCAAGCTAGCTAAAATCTAATGAGATTATTAGCGATCCTAAAAATAAGCTTTATCAATAGTGTACTTGTGTAAACAAACCTCATCTGCTAAAAGAACAAAATTTCCTTGGAATATTGCTTCATAAAACTGCTAACAAAAGATCAAGATGAACAAGAATTTCATGGGACTGAATGAGTTGATGAGGATGATTATAATTTTTATGACTTTTTTGTTTGAACCATTGTTGATTCTTTTGTTTTCTCAGGTTAAGTAAATCTCTTGTTACCAAGGTTTGACTGTAATGTCATATCTGAGAAAGACACGCATAGACTCTAGTATGCTCAACAGCTTTAAGGAACTAAGGTTGACCTTATGGAGCCAATAAAGCCCCTTGGAAAAATGGGAACCCCTTGCTTATAGGGCTCCTAGCAGCTTTACTAGATGATATGGCAGGTCACTTATTTGCAGGCCCAGGAACTTCAGGATATTTAAGGGACCACGAGAAGAGAGACATTTACCCAAATCTATAGGGTTGGCAGGTCCTTGGCTTGGCTTTCTAGCCTCAGAGGTTTTTACAAAGTCCAATCTGTGATTCCTTGTGAAAACGTCCAGCAAAGCAGACCCAAGAGCTTCTATGGTTAATTACTCTTCTTGCTGAACCTATGTAAATAACCAGACCAAGTTTATTGAACCTAGACTTAATTTGCAAACAAAGTAGTCTTATGTTTTATAGAACGATAGAGAAATATAGAAAGTTGATTATAGAGAAATTATTTCAGTATTATCTTTATGGACGTCAGATTCTAGTGCTATTAATTCTTCGTGGTTTTGTTTTCTATCTGTGAACTAACTGGATCCTGAATTCTCTCAGTTTCTCCAGTATTTGGCTACAGCTCTCCAAACTAACATTTCTGAGTTTCCCCAACCTTTTTGACTTGGAATCATGGAGAACTAAAACTGCCCTTTTCCTGAAACCCTGCAAACTGAACTTGATCTCAACTTCAGATAAATCACCACTTCAGCTCCTGTATGGACAGTTTTCTGTCTGTTGTTGTGTAGCCACTCAGAGGCTATCACAGATGTTCCAGCTGCAAACCAGGGAATCTGTCAGATTGCCACTGCCTGTCCTCACTCCATCTGAAGACGCTTCTAGCCCAACGTCTAGAACTTTTCTAGACTGACTGAATTCAGAACTAGAAAACTGGAATTATAGTCTACTGTCATTATTACTCGTTTTTTGATGGTTGTTTCCATAGAAATGCCTTTTTAAATACCCAGTTGCTTGCATAAAATAGGGCTATGTTTGGGAGCCCACCTGCATCACCACATTCCGTAATGAGTTTAACTAAACTGACTTCTTGTCAGGAGAAGGAGAATGAATGGTTCAATGAGATGGGGGATTCTACTAAATCAGCCTCTTGCCTTTAAATTTTGGGAATTTGCACAAGTGGGACCAAGAAGTAGCAGAACATGCCACCCCAAAATGTGCCATTTGGCATGGGGATTCTTTTGAGCTGAAGGCAATTGAGACCCAGCAGACTCAGGATGTTTTAGCTCTCCCTTAACTGTCCAGAAGAATTTGGATAGGGGGCCTGTATCAGAAGAGCTGTTACCAGAGAGAACTTGTATATCCGAAAGACATCTCCATGACAGGGCAAACGTTTGTTTATCAAACATCTGCTCTTCTTCTGAAAATTGTCATCTCGTCCTCTTTGAACCCCAGACCCCTACTCCCTCTCCATAGTTCAGGATGGTATAGAAGCCTCAACTGCCTAACTAGCCTGTGAGTCTCATCCATTTATGGAGCTCCCATATGTATGACATTTGCCTTTCTCCTGTTGATCTGTCTTATGCTAATTTAATTATTAGATCAGCTACGGAACCTAGAAGGGAAGAAGGGAAAATTTTACTGACCATGCACTCTCTAAAATTTATATGTTCAAATTCTTACCCCCAAAGATGATAGTATTAAGAGGTTGGGCCTTTGGGATGTGATTGGGTCAGGAGGGTGGAGCCCCCATAATGGGATAGTGTCCTTATAAGAGAAACCAAAGAAGCTCCCTCATCCCTTCCGCGATGTGAGACCCCAGTGACAAGGATGCCATCTATGAACCAGGCAGTGTGGTCTCACCAGACACCGAATCTGCTGATGCCTTGATCCTGGATTTCCAGCCTCCAGAACTGTGAGAATTAAATGTCTATTGTTTGTAAACCCCCACCCCCAATGCATGGAATTCTGTTATAGCAACCAGATTGGAATAAGACCCTGGGAAATTGAAGTCCAATAAGTAGAAATTAGATCATTATAATGCAACTGACATTAAGGGGTCCAGATCATACCTTTTCAGCCTATATTGTGTTGGTTAAAATAATTAAGATACCTAGGGAATTTCCTGGTGGTCCAGCTGTTAGGACTCGGCATTCTCACTGCCAAGGGCCTGAGTTCAATCGTTGGTCAAGGAACTAAGATCCCACAAGCTGTGTGGCATGGCCAAAAAAAAAAAAAGAAAAAGAAACTTAACTTTTCAGTCTTTGAGTCTGAAGTAGTCAAGTTGGTGTTGATAGAATTGCTACTATAACAGGTTATTAGATCTCAGTCCTGTATGAAGTTTGGGTGTGAAATTTTGTTTTGTGGAGGATTAAGATTGAATTACCATTTAAATCTTTAAAAAATTATCTGGTAGATATTTCCTACTTTCATATATTCAGATATGTGACTTTGTTAGTTATCCTGTTTCACTTTCCTTATTTGTGAAGTTGTGGCTATCTTTAAATGGGCTGGTAAAGAAAAAAACACAACTGCTCCTGATACACAGCAAGCACGCCGTCAGCCCTTGTCAATGCCGTTTGCCTGATTGTCCATCATCCCTGTAACATAAGGAAATGTATCTGTCCTCTTAGCTTATTAATACAGAATTGGCACTTAAGAACTAATGATTGGTAAAGTAATGAACATGACTGCAATTGAAGGAAAAAATATCAAATTTTGTTTCTGACCAACCTATCTTATTATTTGTTTTACAAAAGCAAATATTCTTTGGATCCTGTGCAATGACATAAGATGTGGTGCTCATTGGAGTACAATGGGGCTTTGTGTAGAAATATGCTTACATTGTTAAACTAATTAAACAAGGAAGATGTCAGCCACCTCATCTAATACCACGGCAGCTAGGTACGGAAGCCAGAATCTAAGCCGGGAAACCTCTCATCAGTCAAGGTCTCATTGTGTTTTTACTCCCCAAGGTTCCTCCAGTTTCCTAGGATTAGAGTTGGAATCGCCTGAGACCATGTAGATAGTTCAATAAACTGCTTAAAGAAAACAATCCTGCCCTTCTCTTACGATGTGCTTCCTGGCCTTCCTTTCTGCACGGATGTCGTCCCAATCAATACCGGCATCTCAGTAATTAAAGGCTCCCAGGTTTAGAGTTCAGGCCTTCCTGCAGGATCCCCTTACCTGCCAAACACTGCCTCACACATTTGCTTCAACTGTCCTTGACTTCTACAGCCATGATCAACAATTACACTGCTATTTTTTTAAATCCCCAATCTACTGCTCTGTCGGTGGACTATTTAAATGATCTTTGCTCATAGAGTCGTTACTGTAGCCCACCCTAATAATATTTGACAGTGCCATTTGGTTTGTATTTCTTAGTACTGAACTGACTTCCCTTCAACTCATCACAGATCTTTTCTGGATAAATAAACACATTCCCATTGAATTATGTTTACCTACCTGTTAGCTTTTTGACAAAGTGACTCTAGAAAATACCCTTCACAGTTTCAGAAGCTTCTGCTCGAACTCTGCCTTTCTGGTGATCAATATCTGCACTAAAAATGAAAAATTCAGTCAAGCATAGGCATGACTGCAAATATATGAATACGTGATATTACATATATCCCAAAGCAGTATAAAAATAAACTGCCTTACTTTCCATCTGGTGGAGAAAGCCAACTCTGTAGTTATATATATAGGTAGTAAGGAGAACTTCAATTTGTGAAGCCCTGTAAGAAGCTGAAAAATACTTGAGACGTATTTCCTCAGACCCCTCTACTCACTGAGGCTGGAAGCTTTGCTGTAAATTATGCAAAACAGCAGCAAGATGTGACTGAATCTTACAGAAGCCTGGATTCCATTTCTGTATAACTGTCCAAGAGTCCGTAAGCATGATAAATGCAGGAGAGGAAGTTAAGGAGCAAATGGAGAGAAATGGAACCAGAAAAGCAATGTGGTAATAAAAGGAAACGTGTAGTTTTAGTCAAGAGTGTCATGTGAGGATACAAAGGCCTCCAGTGTGGCTCAGTATCAGCATTGCCAGCAATTTCTCCACCTCCACGAACCACCATCACCCACAGACAACCACCACCATTCACCACCAACCATTACCACCATCACCCACTGTCACCTCCAACAATAGCTAACACCAGCCATCACCACCAACCACTCAATGCGCCCCACCACTGTTACCATTAACCACAGACAACTTCTACCCACCACCACCCACTACTAACCACTCACCACTACTACCATCACCCACAGACAACCACCACCATTCACCAACAATTACCACCATCACCCACCACCACCTCCAACAATAACCACCACCAACTAACCACCACTATCACCATCAACCACTGAAAACTACCAACCACCAACAACAACAACCACTGCTCATAACCCCTGCCACCAACCACCACAATCCACTACCAACAAGCAACAATCACTCACTGTTAACACCATCATCACTAACAACCACAACCAACAGCCACTATAACCCACCACCACCAGCTACCTCCAACCACCATCACATGGATGAGTTAATGGAAAATGGTTCTGATCAGAGAAGAGTCATGGGCAGTAGAAAGAAGAGGTCAGGCAGCTGAGGGACAGCCTAATTTTACCAACCTGAGATCAACCTCAATACTAACAAGGAGAACAAAGACCAAATGTGTAAGTTCATGCACAGAAATTCCTGAGGGAGGTATGGAGGTTATAGCTATACCTTGACAACAAAATATTAGAAACAGCATAATGGAAAATTTGTAATCATGGTGGAAAACTGCAAATTAAAAACAGAAGTTGTCTGTTTTTGCTGTGATACGCCCAAAAACAATAGGGTCAAAAGTATCTCTAAAGGTACCATAAGTTAAACTGCTTATATTCACAGACAAAGACTCTTAGGCTGGTTGATCCTCTGACCTTCACAAAGTCACACAAGCTGAAGTCCATACACAGACCCTGGTGGCTCTAGGCTGAAATCAAAAGTTTTTTCTCTACACAAACTGCCATGGCTTTATTTTTCAGCAGAAACTACCTGTATTCAACCAAGAGTTAAAACATCCTGCTCTGGGTGAATCTTTATAAATTTTCCACTTCCAGCTTCAACAATCTAAAAACTGCTCAGGTAATTGTACATAATAGTAAGGAGGAAAAAGGGGGAAAAAATCAATAAAAGATTATATAATTGTATTTCTTATCTTCCAGTGCTGAAGCTATCCATAGAAAATCTGTTTATCAGAAGACATCCACCTTGACAAGGTTAGTCTGCATTTGCGGTAGCGTAGTTTGTGATTTTTAGGCATTATTATAATGATGGTCTTCATTATGGAGTTGTAGCATGTACTTTTTAATTTGGTTGTCAAGGGAGACAGGGAGCGGTAATTAAGGCTAAAAGATGGAGAATGGAAGCCTTATTAAAGGATATATTGAAGATGGGAATTTGATCTGAGAATTAGATTATGATGGGCATTTTTCATGCAGCTGTGGCACTCCTGAGTGACAGAGGAACTGAGCCGGCAATTATAACGACAGGCATCTCCCCTAATCTTTACAATCTCAAGCTTGCAGACACATCCATTTAACTTAATTTTTATGAAGCCTGCACATTTATAGCCTCACCAAATTGGAAATTTGTTTGTTTATTGTCCACAGGAAATAATTTTAGGGGAGCAAATAGCAGTGAAAGCCATTATGCCTGTCTTGCTTGTTTTTTTAACTTGTAAAACTAATAATATGAAATTAACCTGAAGGCGGCTGCCTTTATGAAAGCTGATTGATCCTCAGCAGCCAGGCATTATTATGATTATCAGTGGGAAGGTCAAAGGGAGGCATGTAAAAGTCACAGCCGATTCGTGAGTTCCTACATTGAGCAAAGGATTTGAAAAAAAAAAAAATGAGGCTTGTGTGGTTCCATGTTATAAGTAAGAAATCAGTCTTCCTTGTATTGCTGAAACTGAAATTTTGGGGAATGGATTTTAAACAACTTTGGACATAGTTATTTCAAGATGTCTGTTCAGTAAAGATAGCAATAGTTCATTACCATGCATGCTGAAAACCTATTTTAAGAAGTACTTTGCTGCACAAAGATTAATTTACCACATCATATTTTTTTTCTCCCAGTAACACTAATATAAATAATTGTTGTACCTTAAATTGGCATTATATTTTGATAGCCTACTTTTTAATATACAAAGAACTGTTCAGCAGAACTGTTCAGAACATGGAGACATAGACAGAAAATAGGAGACTGCAGGAACAGCTCTCAATTCAAATCCCATTTATTGTTCTGAGGGAGTGTGGGAGCTGAAGATACTTCACCATAATAATAATGATGGGGCCATGATTGTTTTGTGAATATGTTTCAACAAGTAACAGAAATTTTTGTTTGTGATTTAGATATGGCAAAATCTGAAAACTCACCCTATTTAAAAATGTTCTTTTCATTCCCATCTGTTAATGTACTGTTATTTCCTCTTAGGGAAATATCATAAGCCTTATCAAAAAGGGCTTTCATGTATATATATCTAAAGTTGGGCAGGTCTCTGTGACAGTACCTAGTGGGTGTGCGATTTTCAAGAGCTCTCCTAGTAATGAAAGGGTGTTAATGTCATCATCCTACAAAACAGAAATCAATAGACTTCTATTTTATAGTACCTATAGCTAACAGAATAAGAAATAAATTATGTGATTAATATCAAAAGTTGAAAATACTAAAAAAGTGTAATATACCTATATTTGGGGGAAGAATTTGGGGAAATGAGAAGTAGGTGAATCCTCAGTACATAGGGATGTTGTTTATAATGTCTAATGTCGAACAGCATAAAATTATGATTTAGGGACAAGGTGATTTAAAATCAGAAACGATTCCAGGATTTGAGCATTTACCACTGAAGGCACAAAAACAGATGAAAGGATGCTTTAGAGAGAAAATTTTAATTTTATATGGTTTTTAATCATGTGCATATATTTATGTGATAGAGTATTTTAAATTATTTTGAATATATATTTTCAACATCTATATTTTAATTTATATGCAAGTGTGTATATATCTGGTACCATGCCATGATAAGCTTCTAAACACTATGTCCGTTGATTCAATTTATCTTTTGTGAGAGACTAGCTATTCTGAGAAAACTTTGCTACTGTCTTTTACTCTTTGTCATTTTTAGTATGATGATGAATAACTCATTAGTCCATTTTGCTTCATTTCCTGTGTACAAAACTCAGGTATCAGTACCTAAGGTATATGTGTGTTGGGTTTCAAATGAATTGTATACATTTAGGGATGACCGTGATTAAGTCCTGTGGGCAGAGCGGTACTGGAGAAAGGCTCCATCACCACTCGGGGTAGGCAGTCCTGCTGCATCACCTACTGTCTGCATCATCTATCGTCTGCATCACCAGATGGGAGCTGTGTAAATTACCCACAGAGGCAGGGAAGGCTACAGAAGAGGGTCCCTCTCCTCTCAGGCCTGCCTCCACAGCTTGCTTTCTTTGTAGGCATCCAGTAACCTCCGTCTGTGTCTGGGTTGAACTGGTATAACCCCAGAGGTTCTATGTCTGTTCAAGACCAGTGTTGTATGCACGTGGTACAAGGCTTAATTGATCGCTCTATGTGAACCATTGGTGGGGCAGTTCACCAAATCCAATGAAGGAAAATTGCTGAGACTGTAAAATGTGATGGGGAAAATTTGATGTTGGAAAGGTCATAATTTATGATGTCTTCTAATTGAATGTTTTTCACAAGCCCCTCCCTACTCAGGGTGCATCTGCAGAGGTAGCAAGCACTGAACAGAGGTTTAGGAGACAAACCTAAACTCTGCGAGTTCCAGCCTGTGACGCATCCCTGCCGGTCATGGTGCTTCTCACTCCTTCCCTACCTTACACTCCTTCTGCAGTTCATCCCACACACAGGTGTCAATATTAGCGTCCATGCTATGCCCAAGAAATACGGAAACAGTGACCAGCAAGACAGAAACATTTCCTAACCTCATGAAATTTGAAATCTGGGGGAAAAAAGATACAGAGCAAGATCTGGGTGAGTGGAGATCGTTTTCCTAGTTGAGAATATTTAACTTTATACATATTTAGTTCATCTCTTTTCAAAATATGAAGTGTAAACATCCAACAAAGATTCTAGTGATGGAACTTAATAAGTGAACTCTGAATATTGGATGAAGGAAAATATGAACAAAATTGGTCCAGAAAATATTGAAAAAGAATAATAAGAATGGTTTGATACATAAAATATGAAAACATACAATTAAAATACAATAATCAAAGTAGTGCATTGTTGGTGTAGGAATTAAAAAATGAGGAAAATACCAAAATGTAGATGAAAAGAGGAAGCTCCAGAAACAGAATCAAGGAAGAGAGGGAGGTGTTGGAATAACTAGATTGTATTTGTTAAAATTTATAATAATAACTTTATAGATAAAAGCAGACTTACATACATACACACATCTATAAAGAAATAGATGAATGAAAAGTGATGGAAAACAAATCCATAACATTAATATTTCAAAAAGGAATTTCTGACATTTAATAGAAACTATACAGCTGTGAATTAATAAACAATTTTGTGAAAACTGCAAATGCAGGTGAGTTAATAGTAATTTAAATTTCAAATTAGATTCAAAAACATTTAAGTGGTGGGGGACCTTCAAGATGGCGGAGGAGTAAGATATGGAGATCACCTTCCTCCCCACAAATACATCAAAAATACATCTACATGTGGAACAACTCCTACAGAACACCTACTGAACGCTGGCAGAAGACCTCAGACTTCCCAAAAGGCAAGAAACTCCCCACGTACCTGGGTAGAGCAAAAGAAAAAAGGAAAAACATAGACAAAAGAATAGGGATGGGACCTGCACCTCTGGGAGGGAGCTGTGAAGGAGGAAAGGTTTCCACACACTAGGAAGCCCCTTCACTGGTGGAGGTGGGGGGTGGACAGGAGCAAAGCTTCAGAGCCATGGAGGAGAGTGCAGCAACAGGGGTGCAGAGGGCAAAGCAGAGAGATTCCTGTACAGAGGATCCATACTGACCAGCACTCACCAGCCTGAGAGGCTTGTCTGTTCACCCGCCAGGGCGGGCGGGAGCTGGGAGCTGAGGCTCGGGCTTCGGAGGTCGGATCCCAGGGAGGGGACTGGGGTTGGCTGCGTGAACACAGCCTGAAGGGGACTAGTGTGCCACAGCTAGCCTGGAGGGAGTCTGGGGAAAAGTCTGGAACTGCCTAAGAGGCAAGAGACCATTGTTTCGGGATGCGCGAGGAGAGGGGATTCAGAGCACTGCCTAAATAAGCTCCAGAGACGGGCGTGAGCTGTGGCTATCAGCACGGACCCCGGAGACGGGCATGAGATGCTAAGGCTGCTGCTGTAGCCACCAAGAAGCCTGTGTGCAAGCACAGGTCGCTATCCACACCTCCCCTCCCAGGAGCCTGTGCAGACCGCCACTGCCAGAGTCCCGTGATCCAGGGAAAATTTCCCCGGGAGAACACATGGCATGCCTCAGGCTGTTGCAACATCATGCTGGCCTCTGCCGCCCCAGGCTTGCCCCGCATTCCTTACCCCTCCTTCCCCTCGGCCTAGGTGAGCCAGAGCCCCCTAATCAGCTGCTACTTTAACCCCTTCCTGTCTGGGTGGGGAACAGATGCCCTCAGGCGACCTTCATGCAGAGGCAGGGCCAAATCCAAAGCTGAACCCCAGGATCTGTGCGAATAAAGAAGAGAAAGGGAAATCTTTAACAGCAGTCTCAGGAGCAATGGATTAAATGTTCACCATCAACCTGATGTACCCTACATCTCTGGAATACCTGTATAGGCAACAAATCATCCCAAAATTGAGGCAATGGGCTTTGGGAGCAACTGTAACCCCAAGAAAGACTTGGGGTTTGCTTTCTGCATCTAATTTGTTTCTGGCTTTATGTTTATCTTACTTTAGCATTTAGAGCTTATTATCATTGGTAGATTTGTTTATTAATTTGGTTGCTCTCTTCCCTTTTTTAAATACATATATATTTTTATCCTTTTTCTCTTTTTGTGAGTGTGTACGTGTATGCTGCTTTGTGTGATTTTGTCTGTATAGCTTTGTTTTTGCCATTTGTCCTAGGGTTCTCTCTATCTGTTTTTTTGTTTGTTTGTTTTAGTATCGTTTTTAGCACTTGTTATCATTGGTTAATTTGTTTTTTGGTTTTGTTGCTCTCTTCACTTTCTTTTTAAATTACTTTTTAATTTTATTTTTTATTTTAATAAATTTATTTAATTTTATTATTTATTTTTTTCTTTCTTCTTTTTTTTTCTCCCTTTTCTTTGTAGCTGTGTGGCTAACAGGGTCTTGGTGCTCCAGCTGGGTATCAGGCCTGAGTCTCTGAGATGGGACAGCCAAGTTCAGGACATTGGTCCACCAGAGAACTCCTGGCCCCACGTAGTATCAAAAGGTGAAAATTCTCCCATGGATCTCCATCTCAACACTATCACCCAGCTCCACTCATGACCAGCAAAGTACAGTGCTGGACACCCTATGCCAAACAGATAGCAAGACAGGAACACAACCCTACCCATTAGCACAGAGGCTGCCTAAAATCATAATAAGGTCATAGACACCCCGAAACACTGGACGGGGTCCTGCCCACCAGAAAGACAAGATCCAGCCTCATCCACTAGAGCACAGGCACCAGTCCCCTCCACCAGGAAGCCTACACAACACACTGAGCCAACCTTACCCACTGAGAGCAGACACAAAAAACAATGGGAATTATGAACTTGCAGCCTGTGAAAAGGAGACCCCAATCACAGTAACTTAAGCAAATCAGAAGACAGAGAAATACACAGCAGATGAAGGAGCAAGGTAAAAACCCAGCAGACCAAAAAAAATGAAGGGGAAATAGGCAGCCTACCTGAAAAACAATTCAGAGTAATGATAATAAAGATGATCCAAAATCTTGGAAATAGAATGGAGAAAATACAAGAAACGTTTAACAAGGACCTAGAAGAACTAAAGAGCAAACAAACAATGATGAACAACACAATAAATGAATATAAAAATTCTCTAGAAGGAATCAATAGCAGAATAACTGAGGCAGAAGAAAGGATAAGTGACCTGGAATATAAAATAGTGGAAATAACTACCACAGACCAGAATAAAGTAAACAGAATGGAAAGAATTTAGGACAGTCTCAGAGACCTTGGGGACAACATTAAACACAACAACATTCAAATTATAGGGGCCCCAGAGGAAGAAAAGAAAAAGAAAGGGACTGAGAAAATATTTGAAGAGATTATAGTTGAAAACTTCCCTAATATGGGAAAGGAAATAGTCATTCAAGTCCAGGAAGGACAGAGAGTCCCATACAGGATAAATCCAAGGAGAAATACACCAAGACACATATAAATCAAACTATCAAAAGTTAAATACAAAGAAAAAATATTAAAAGCAGCAAGGGAAAAGCAACAAATAATATACAAGGAAATCCCCATATGGTTAACAGCTGATCTTTCAGCAGAAACACTGCAAGCCAGAAGGGAGTGGCAGGATATATTTAAGGTGTTGAAAGGGAAAAACCTACAACCAAGATTACCCAGCAAGGATCTCATTCAGATTCCAAGGAGAAATTAAAAGCTTTAGAGACAAGCAAAAGCTAAGAGAATTCAGCACCACTAAACCAGCTTTACAACAAATGCTAAAGGAATTTCTCTAGGCAGGAAACACAAGAGAAGGAAAAGACTTACAATAACAAACCCAAAACAATTAAGAAAATGGTACCAGGAACATACATATTGATAACTACCTTAAATGTAAATGGATTGAATGCTCCAACCAGAAGACATAGACTGGCTGAATGGATACAAAAACAAGACCTGTATATATGCTGTCTACAAGAGACCAACTTCAGACCTAGGGACACATACAGACTGAAAGTGACGGGATGGAGAAAGGTATTCATTGCAAATGGAAATCAAAAGAAAGCTGGAGTAGCAATTCTCATATCAGACAGAATAGACTTTAAAATAAAAATATTACAAGAGAAAAGAAGGACACTGTGTAATGATCAAGGGATCAATCCAAGAAGAAGACATAACAACTATAAATATTTAACCACCCAACATAGGAACACCTCAATACATAAGGCAAACACTAACAGCCATAAAAGGGGAAATCAACAGTAACACAACCATAGTAGCGGACTTTAATACCCCACTTTCACCAATGGAAAGATCATCCAAAATGAAAATAAATAAGGAAACACAAGCTTTAAATGATACATTAAAACCAGGTGGACTTAAGTGATGTTTATAGGACATTCCATCCAAAAAAAAACCAGAATACACTTTCTTCTCAACTGCTCATGGCACATTCCCAGGATAGATCATATCTTGGGTCACAAATCAAGCCTTGGTAAATTTAAGAAAATTGAAGTCGTATCAAGTATCTTTTCTGACCACAACATTATGAGACTAGATATCAATTATAGGAAAAAATCTATAAAAAATACAAACACATGGAGGCTAAACTATACAATACTAAATAACCAAGAGATCACTGAAGAAATCAAAGAAGAAATCAGAAATTACCTAGAAACAAATGACAATGAAAACACGACGAACCAAAACATACGGGATGCAGCAAAAGCAGTTCTAAGAGGGAAGTTTATAGCAATACAATCCTACCTCAAGACACAAAGAACATCTCAAATAAACAATGTAACCTTACACCTAAAGCAATTAGAGAAAGAACAAAATATCTGCAAAGTTAGCAGAAGGAAAGAAATCATAAAGTTCAGATCAGAAATAAATGAAAACGAGATGAAGGAAACAATAGCAAAGATCAATAAAACTAAAAGATGGTTCTTTGAGAAGATAAACAAAATTGACTCATCAAGTCAATTAGCCAGACTCATCAAGAAAAAAAGGGAGGAGACTCAAATCAACAGAATTAGAAATGAAAAAGGAGAAGTAACAACTGACACTGCAGAAATACAAAGGATCATGAGAGATTACTACAAGCAACTATATGCCAATAAAATGGACAACCTGGAAGAAATGGACAAATTCTTAGAAAAGCACAACCTTCCGAGACTGAACCAGGAAGAAATAGAAAATATAAACAGACCACTCACAAGCACTGAAACTGAAACTGTGATTAAGAATCTTGCAACAAACAAAAGCCCAGGACCAGATGGCTTCACAGGCGAATTCTATCAAATAGTTAGAGAAGAGCTAACACCTATCCTTCTCAAACTCTTCCAAAATATCACAGAGGGAGGAATACTCCCAAACTGATTCTACGAGGCCACCATCACCCTGATGCCAAAACCAGACAAAGATGTCACAAAGAAAGAAAACTACAGGCCAATATCACTGAGGAACATAGATGCAAAAATCCTCAATGAATACTAGCAACAGAATCTAACAGCACATTAAAAGGATCATACACCATGATCAAGTGGGGTTTATCTCAGGAATGCAAGGGTTCTTCAATATATGCAAATCAATCAATGTGATAAACCATATTAACATGTTGAAGGAGAAAAACCATATGATCATCTCAATAGATGCAGAAAAAACTTTTGACGGAATTTAACACCCATTTATGATAAAAACCCTCCAGAAAGTAGGCATAGAGGGAACTTACCTCAATATAATAAAGCCCATATGACAAACCCACAGCCAACATCGTTCTCAATGGTGAAAACCTGAAACCATTTCTACTAAGATCAGGAGCAAGACAAGGTTGTCCACTCTCACCACTATTATTCAACATAGTTTTGGAAGTTTTAGCCACAGCAGTCATAGAAGAAAAAGAAGTAAAAGGAATCCAAATCAGAAAAGAAGTAAAGCTGTCACTGTTTGCAGATGACATGATACTCTACATAGAAAATCCTAAAGATGCCACCAGAAAACTACTAGAGCTAATCAACGAATTTGGTAAAGTAGCAGGATACAAAATTAATGCACAGAAATCTCTTGCATTCCTATACACTAATGATGCAAGACCTGAAAGAGAAATTAAGTAAGCACTCCCATTTACCATTGCAGCAAAAAGAATAAAATACCTAGGAATAAACCTATCTAAGGAGACAGAAGACCTATATGCAGAAAACTCTAAGACACTGATGAAAGAAATTGAAGATGAGACAAACAGATGCAGAGATATACCATGTTCTTTGATTGGAAGAATTAACATTGTGAAAATGACTCTACTACCCAAAGCAATCTACAGGTTCAATGCAATCCCTGTCAAACTACAAACAGCATTTTTCACAGAACTAGAACAAAAAGTACATAATAATCTCAATAGATTTATAAAAAAGCACTTGAAATAATTATACAATTTCAAAATGTGTATATAAGAATTACTACACTAAAGGCATAAAAATACTTCATTGTAAGCCTTTTAATTCTATTTTAAGCCATTTAATTCCATCCATTCTGTGTTGTTCCTGAAATTTGGAATATTCTTTGCCTTCCTATATAGATGCTCAAAATCTTGTTACAGAAAATAATGTATAATAAAAGTCATTATATACTGGATTTTTTCAGGGATTTTCTTTATAAAAAATTCTTTAAGGATTTTCCTTTTGAGGATATGTTGACACGATGCATTAGATACTCCAAACATTTTCTAATCTTCATGGTTGTTAAATTAAAATTATACACATATGCAATTATAAAAGGTAAAATGTTGTATATGTGTGTATATTTGCATGTGAAAACACACACATATTATGTATAACTCACCATCTCCCAGCAGCTACTTGCTTATATAAAATATTAAATATGTTCTGTCATAACTGAGAAGAGAGCTCACAGGTAATAAGACAGTAAAATGTTTACTTAGAACAAGGCCAACAGTAGTAGAGAATGCACTTTGCCTGCTGTTATATTTTGCCCACAATATAAATCAGAGCTGCATTTCTAAAATTGACTTTGAGAACAATTCTCAAGTCAAAAATAAACATAATAAAAAACGCTTAAAGTGAGGAGAAATAGCGTGATCCAAGAGTTTAAAAGAATATTTACAAAGAAAAGAAAAGAAAAGAGACAGTATCCTCTTTTTCACTGGAAAATAACAATAAAGCACAGGGATGCTGTTCTAAGTAAGAGTCGGCAGTACCCAACCTGTTTGTCTGGAGTCTGTGGCGTTTTAGAAGTGATTCCTAAAGAACCTTCTCGCTACACGTGGACACGTGGCCAGGGCCCTTTCTCGTGCACTGGAGTTTTACAGAGGTCAGCTTTACAGTTCTGCTGGTTGGCTCATGATTACAGGCACACTTTTGCGAAGCAGGCTGTGAGAAAAAATGTTTTCCTGTGTGTATTATTCACTGCCCAGTGTTTCAAAAACAGAGGACAAATTGGGAATCTGACAGAGTAGACAGGGTCAAGATTTTAGTGAATGAAGGAGTTCATCCAAGTTATCATGCCTTCCAGATGCCTTCAACAACGTGCTTCTTCAGAGCAGTAATGGCAGAAAATATTTGCAAACGATCTATCTGATAAAGGGTTAATATCCAAAATATGCAGGGGGCTCCTACAACACAAGAGATTAAAAAATATATGTATTTTAAAATAGGCAAAGACTTAAAGGTTGAATAGATATTACTCCAAAGAAGACACACAGGTGGCCAACAGATATATGAAAATGTGCTTGACATCACTCATCATCAGGGAAATGCAAATCAAAACCACATTGAGGCATCACCTCACAGTCATCAGAATGGCTGTTTTCAAAAAGGCAAGAGATAACTAGTGTTGGTGAGGATATGGAGAAAAGGGAACCCTTAATCACTGTTGGTGGGAATGTAAATTGGTGCAGCCACTGTGGAAAACAATATGGAGGTTCCTCAAAAAATTAAAAATAGAACGGCAATGTGATCCTGCAATCCTACCTCTGGATATTTATCTGAAGAAAATTAAATCAGGATCTTGAGGAGACATCCGCACCCCTATGTTCATTGCAACAAGTATTCACAATAGCCAAGACGTGGAAACAATCTAAGTGTGCTGATGGATGAATGGATAGGAAAAAATGTGGTCTATACATACAGTGAAATATTATTTGGCCTTAAAAAAAGAAATACTGCCATTTGTGACAACATGGATGGACCTTGAGGACATTATGCTAAGTGGAATAAGTCAGACACAGAAGGGCAGTTACTACCTGATAAGATGTGTATGAGGGACCTAAACGTTAAATCCACAGATGCAGAGAGTGGGATGATGGTCATTAGGGTCTGGGGGTAGGGGGAAACAGGAGAGGTTGGTCACCGGGTACAGAGTGTCAGTTATGCAAGACGACAGAGCCCTAGAGATCTGCTCTACAGCATGGTGGCTATATTTAACGTCACTGTATTGTAAAGTTGAAAAATGCTGAAATGGTTGATCTTATGTTAAGTGTTTTTATCACTAATAATAATAATACAGACAAGGATGGGGGAAGCTTTTGGAGGTGATGGATAGTTCATGGCATAGATTGTGATGATATTTATTTCACGAGTGTGCACTTATCCCCAAACTCGCCAAGTTGCATACAGTTTATTACATGTCAATCATGACTCAATAATGTGGGTTTTTTTTGGAAAAACAAAAGCAGTGTGGGCTGAGGAGAAGCCTCCAGGTCAGGGCTACAAATGCCGAGTGTTTGCTAGCCACGCTGACATCCCTCAATTGTTTGGGGAAGGTAGTATTTCTGCTTCCCCATCTGAGGGAACTCCATTTTTTCCTCCATGTGCCTGGCTGCATAGCCTTTGCTATTCCCTGGACATTAAAGAGAACTTGGGAAAATCAACAATTATCATACTTCTTTGTTATTTTTCCTGCCTTACTATCAGAGCAAGACATTTTGGTTTTAACATTTTTGCCTTTAAAATACCACTGAATCACTCTTACTTAAGCAAGCATGAATTTTCCAAATGATTCTTAAAGGTTTGCCTAGACCAATAGAGAAGCAAAGGTAGGAGCAAACCAAGTTTGCTTGTGTGAATATTGACTACACGCAAAATGTAATTCATCATTTCATCCAGTCTCCTAGAGTGAACAACGGACGATTAATGGTTTATAATTTACATCTTCTACATTATATATAAAACTTTTAACTTGCATATTTCACTTTTACTCCAAGTTATTCTTATTTACATAACTTAAATATATATGCTACATTTAATGGGCAAACATTTGTCACAATTAGATTCCTGCAGCTTTTGACTTGTCTGTCTCATTGTTAATGCCAATATATATGTTACTATTTCAAAATAAATTATATTTGAAATTCAAATAAATGGGTAGATACTGTAATGGGGTTCTGTGTGATACTAACAGCATCCAGCAGACTTCAGGTTCACCTAATTAATCTGCTGTACAGTTTGCAGCAACTGAAAAAGAGAACATTGAGATAAGTGATTAGTCTTTTTGGTAATGGATGCAGGATTTTGGAAGAATCCACACATATGGCTGTTATCGATACAGAAATGGAGAAAAGATATTCTAAACTTAAAGCCAGGGCAATTCAATACTTGGCCTTGGAATTGATCCAAATGACAAGAATTCATAGGTTCATTCATTATGGTTAAAAATAAAATAAACTAAAGCTTGTTCAGTTGTGAAGGGTTAATAATGAAGATAAGGAAACATCAATCATGAGACCCAATTAATGAAAATGATCTTAAAGAACATCATGCCAGAATGACAATGGTTTAGTTAATATTAAAAGATTGATATCATACTAACAGCAGGGCATGATAAAACAAACTGCATATATGTAATTCTAGGATCAAGGCAGGTTGTGTGGACCTTAATGAAATAGGAGAAAATCACAAGAGGATTTTTTTTTTCGGCCATGTGACATGTGGGATCTTAGTTCCCCAACCAGAGATAGAACCCGAGCGCCCTGCATTGGAAGCACGGAGTCCTAACCACTGGCCCGCCAGGGAAGTCCCACAAGAGGATATTTATGTTTATATCTAGTTTGTGTTTAAGCAAAAACTATTAAGTATCCAAATCCTGATGACCTTCTCCATGGGAATCAACATTCCTATCCATGGAAAGCAGAGATCTTTTCCAATTATGACCTAACGCATCCTAAGAATTGAGAACTGGGAAAACCTATGTAATAGATTGAGTTTATCTGTATATTTTCACGTTCAGAATAATGATTTGTATTAGACTGTTGCTTAATTACCTCCCATTAGGGGAAATGTTTCTCACCTCTAGAAATTATAAAGCTGCTGGGAAATTCTTCGTGAGTCACCTTATAGAAATGGAAAATTTATTCACTGGAGTATGTCTAAATTTGTCTCCATGTAAGTCTAGATAGTAGGGACGTTGTAAAAATGGGCTTTGCAGGCAAGGTAAATTCAAATCCTGGCCTTTTTCATTTAGTATCTGGATAACTCTGGACCATTAACTCAACCCCCCAAACCTTAGTGCAGTGGAGAGCAACCAGAAGTCGCATTTCCAAGCCAAAGACACAAAGCCCATATCTCAATTTTCTTTATTACAGTAAAATGAAAAAAGTGATTTGTGCATCTATATGAAAACTATAACTTTGTACATAGAGTATAATAATCTTCTAGGTTACTCATTTTCAAAATCAATGACAGCATCTAAATATATAGAAGACAACTAATAGAATTTTTCTATATAATTCAGTCATTTAATAATTAAAATTTGTGTGAATTTGTTCAAATTTTTGATCATCTTAAGCAGAGTCTGTTAATTAAGCTATTAAGACATTTTTCACCTACTGAAATGATTAAACTTTGTATTTTTTCATGATATCATTAGACATCCTTAACAAGTTTTATTCTCTTTGACGGAATAGGTATATAAACTAGCTTAGCTACTGTCATTGACTACATGTCTTAAGGGGAAAACTTCTTTCTTCATTATACTTCTTATTTCCTATGCATAGCACTTCTTTTTTATTTTAGATTATAAAATTACAAAAATTCTGTCACAATCTCTAAAGAAAATATGGATTTTCAGACTGTATCAAATTGCCTTAGACTTGGTATGTTTATCTATATCTGGTACCTATCATCTACCTGTCTACTGTCTATCTATCTAGTTTTTTAATACAAAACTGGAGATACAGACAGTTTTGTCTTGGTTGAAAGAGTGGATCGTCAACTGAGTTTGTAAAGAGAAAAAAAAGCCAGTCCTCTGTGGAATATAAGGAAAATAAGGAATATTAATAAATACATGTTTTTTGAAAAATGACAGTAAGGTTAAATTTTATTTTTTATTATGTTTAGAAATGTGTACACGCCATGGAATTTAACGTGCTTGTTTGACACAAGGCGTGGATGCCGCTTGGGTCTCTGGATGTTTAGATGATCTTACCCTCACATCCTGGGGGCTTCTCCGTTGCTGCAGGTGAGTGAACAGTTTAGTTTACATCCCTGGAATCCTGGGCCAACGGTGAACTTTTATCTCTGCCTGTGAATCACTATCTCTTCTAGTCTCAGGGCAGCAGCAATAACATTTACCTTTCCAAACAGAATACAATAGGGAAAAGGGAGCAGAGAATTTGGAGGCGTACTTTCAGGATTCACATCTTTGAATTTGCTGCTAATGGACTATGAGCTCCAGCCATTGAACTTGACTTCCTGACCTAACCAGCTCTTGGGGTAAAGAGGGATAAAACAATACCTCTTAGAATTGCTTTAGAAATTTAATGAGCTAAGGAATAATAAGGCACCTGGTATATTTTAAACTATTTATTGTTTTCCTTTTGTAAACAACTGGTATAAATCATGCTCTTAATTATCGACAGCATCTCTGTTATTTTTATTCAGCTGCATCTTCCATAAAACACCGGAGGAGCAGTTTGCAGCAGTGCTTTCTTCATCCTCCTTCCTTATCGAGAAGGAGGATACACTTATCGCTTCCCAGAGGAACACATTTAGTATTATTATTAATAGTATTTATTATTTACATATTCATTTATTACACACATGTAATTTTTATTGTTTTCTGAATTTAAGGAAATGGTACCAAGCTCTATGCATTATAGTTAAAATGATGTTAAGATCTCTCCATGTTTATACTTTTGTATCTGGCTACACAGGAAGATCTTACTAAGCTTTTCTTTGTAATTTGTGGCCCAATAGCTGGTCCTAAGTGTAAGGCACTGTTTGGGGGGATATTTTCTCTGTGATATTCTTTTATTCAATAACAGTTTCTGAAGTTTACAACTTCAGTCAACAAACAGAGGTAAACTCAACTCTGAGCCTCAGGTGTGTGCCAGAGCTATGTGTGTGTCGGAATTGTAAGGTGGATACACATCTACCTGTCTTCCAGGTGCTGGGGAATGTGTATATGTGTGTAGATTTGCAAATCCTTTTGTCATTATCCATGGGATGTTGCCACATTTTCCCCTATTTCTACCCTCCTCTCAGCTCACAGGTGGGTGGAGACTGTGCTCATACAATCGTTCGCCTCCCCAGCGTCTCGGCCATCACCTCCTAAACTAAGGCCTGTGGATACAGACACCGTCCCAGTGAAAAATATTGTAAGCATCACTGACATCTGAGAATGTTGTGACCAGCGTTCTGTAAGGTTTGCCTGGGGACATTCCCAGGACACACCATCCTGGCTTCCAGATCAAGGTGGTTTATGCTTCTATTGATAGAAGTACACACAATTCAGTGAGGGGACTGGACTGGGCAGGAAGCCGTCTGAATCGGTAGTGTTGTGGCTTTTGTTTTTTAAATTACTACTGTTCAAAATATGGCAGAGGCCTGAAATAAGATGATAGTCATTTAGTGTTACCTTGCTTTTCTTTCCCCCTCAATGCTGATTTTGCTTGTTTGTTTGTTATCTGCTCAAATCAGGACCTCTATCCTGCTGCTCTCCTTCTTACCCAGGTTACCCCAGTGACTCTCTCCTCATCAATATCAAGTTTACTTATGTCATGGCTCCAGTTTTATTTTAAGTAACAGTTTTTATCAGTGGTCTTCATAATTAGAATTATTTCCTTCTAAGACCTGAATGTTTGCAGCTAATTGAACCCAGGGGGTGACTTATTTTGGTGGCCTGAAATAGTTTAGTTCTGCCTGCCTTCATCCAAAAAATACTGAATCTCTTGGACAGCTGCTTCTTTCTTTATCCCATGAGCTGATGTTGAAAGGGCTTTTCTTGTTTTACACTAAGTGGAGTATGTGCTGAATATAATTTCCCCACCAGCAAAGAAAATATATTTTCAAACATGATCTCTGCATGATATTAGAAATCATCAACCCGTGTCACCACATCTTAGGGCCAGGACTTTCTAATAACTCTCAATATCACATGGCTTCCTCTTCCATACCACGTTCCTAATATCCTGAAAGTCTTAATTAGTGGACCTATCACCAAATTTTTAAAAAGTCAACGAATGCGTTATTGATCTACATCTGTATTTAATGATATAATGTGATGATGAATTATATCTCTTGAAATGGAAATTGAATTTCTCCAGAAGCAGAATTGAGAGACCTTGATGTGGGAATTCTGTAGAATTGCAGATACTTATCTCTCTTAAATGTGAACCCTAAACTTCTTCTTTAATAGCAAGAAATCCTGCCTTAATTCAGGTGCTCTAGAGGCCAAGAGAAGTGCCTCCCTTAACTAACCTTGTCTAATTATCTTTACTATCCTTATCTTCCTACTGTCTGTTATGAAATACAACTATCCAGTCCCATGGTTGCTTAATTAAATTCAGCTCATTTCAAAATTACAATTATTTTGACAATGATACTTCAACTTACAATAATTGAATGTTGAGGTCAAGTGAATAATATCTTAAAGCCCTTCTAATTGAGGATTATTGCATAAAATAATTCACATGGGAACTCCATGAATCTGGGAACACTAAAACTAGTCAATTTTATAGGAAATGGGATCCTGGAAAAATAATTATAGTAAACGAGTATCTTTATGATTTATTGGGTTCTGAATCTGCCCAGAGCATCTATGAGAATATTTTCAATTTTGTTTGTTTTATAAATGAACTTCAGTGTTTGTCTTGAACTGACTTTTGAATGCCAACTGGGAAGCACCAAATTTATACTTAAAAGAATATGAAGCAGGGCCGAGAGTATAAATTATATTTAAACCAGTTAAATGTAAAATCCACATCCACTTTCTGAACATGTGTGTTAGGAACTTCTTACCAAAAACTTTTTTAAAAAGCTTTTCACTTGGAGTTGTCTAAATCCAGCCACTCCTCACACTGTTTGTTCATTTATTCCCTCTGCTACACACTGTTTTAAAGAAATGATTGAAATGGGAAAGTAATACACACACTTAAAATATTGGGAATATACAAAGACTGTGATCAGCCAGACATTCCGTAGTTTGAATTAAGTGTTTCTATGAGCAGCAAAGTGAAGAGATTATCTCTTTTTCCTCCATATCTCCTTCTTTCTTTTATTTTTATTTGTTTCCTTCTGTTTCTGTTTTTTCTCTCTCCCATTCTTTAACTCTCTTATCAGTCCTTGGCCCTGAACCAGCACCTTTGCTTTAGCTCATGCCTTTTTCTGCTATTCACTTTGATATGATGTGTTTGTTCTGAGGGAAATTATAAGCATCAGAACTGACCTACTTTGGAACTCATATCAACATGAGGTAACCAATAAAGCGATTTGGCATGAAAAGAGTAGTGATTTGCAGAGAACAACATTTATGGTGGTTTTAGCTGATTATAATGTGGGGAGTTATTTAATAATTACTCTTTGATTATAGCAATTTCCTTTTAGCAAAAATCAGAAATGTGGAGGACTTACACTTCTGGCCAAGGTAGAGTAACAGGGACTGGATTTATGGTCTTGCCTAAAACAATAAATACATGAAACCAGGAAAAGTATATATGCGTGTGTGTGTGTGTGTTCAAGATACTGTATTAGGCAATAAAGGAGAATAATGCCTAAGAGACAGGAAATAAACAAAGGAGCCCTATGATTTTCCAAGATTACAACCTTCAGAGAATTTTCTGGCTGGTGCCCAGGCCGTGGGGTCTCAGGCAAAGACCAGCAGATTCCCTGTGGTGAGGAGATGAGCTAAGATTCAGGGGAAACCAGAGCAGCTAAAGTTCATAGGACAGAGCATTGGAGAGAGAGGTGCACGGGGAGAGCTCTGGACGTCAGCAGAAGACCCACCGAGTATTTGGTAAAGTACTGGTTACCACACACATTTGAGGAAAGTACCCAAGACTGTGAAAAGGACCATCTGGGATGATTAGGGAGAACCGTGCTGACACTGGACTTTGAAAATGACAGTGGTTCCCGCCAGGGAGACAGGATAACCTATAATTTATGGGGAGTTGTGTAGGGTAGTGAGGCAGAGTCTTGCTTCCATTGTGGGGAATGATCAGACTAGACTAGTTATATGCTCTGGTCTTGCCTGAAAATTTTTAAGGCAAGAGTCAAAGGAATCAACCTCTTTCCAAGTAAGTTAACCATGTCCTGGAACAAAGTACAAAAATATAAAAAATCAAAATTATTCATCACCCAACAAGAGAAACACACTACGTCTGGCAGTCAATCAAAGATAACTAGGCATACCAAAAAAAAAAAAAGGCAGAATAAGGCCCATGATTAGCATAAACATCAATCAGCCAAAACTGAACTAGAACAGACATAGGAGTTAAAATTAACAAAGACATTGAAGCAAATATTATAACTGCATTTCATGTATACAAAAGTTAGAGATACGGAAGACAAGAATAAAATGATTCAAACTGAAAAAAATTAGTCAAAATGGAAAAAAAAATCTCAAACTAGAAAATTTCTAGAAGATAACGTTTAAAGATTTTTTTAACCTGCTATCAAAAGCATGCTCCATAAAAAAATTTTTTTATCTGTAAATTAGACATAATCAAAATTAAGAAGTATTCTTTGGGAAAAAAAACTGTTCGGAGAAAAAAGATACAAGACCTGGAAATAACTTTGCAAAGAATACAACTAATAGAGAATTTTTTTCCAGGATGTATAAAGATATATAAAGAACACTCAAACCTCAATAATAAGAAAACAGACATTACAATTAATAACATGCAAAAGATTTTAACAGAAACTTAGTCAAAGACAGAGATGTCAAATATACATGAAAAAACTGCTCAATTGACTAGTCATTCAGAAAATGCAAACTAAAACCATAATGTACATGCTGTTAGAATGGCTAAAATTTAAAAAGTCTGACCAGAACAGATGTTGGTGTGGATATGGAGAAACTGGTGCTCTTATGCATTACTGGTGAGGATGCAATATTGTCCAAACACTTTGAAAAATGATTTTGCAATTTCTTTAAAGTTTAAACGTATACTTACCATATGCTCTAAGCTGTATGTCCTTACAATGAACATGATGTCCACAGAAGCTTTGTTTGTAAGAGTGGGAAACTGAAAATGACCCAAAGGCTTATTATCAGGTGAAAAGAATAAACAAAATCTGGCATATCCCTCCAATGACCCTGAGTGAAAGAATTCAGAAAAGTAAGCATGCATACTCTATGTTCCCATTTATGGAAATCTCCTGAAAAAGTAAATTCATCTACAGTGAGGAGAACAGACAGTGCTTACCCGAGGATGGGCCATAAGCGGCATGGGAGTGATGGGTCTCAAAGGAACACAAAGAAACTCTGGGTGTTTCTGTACATTCACTCTCTGGATTGAGGTGATTATTTCACATGTGTACTTGTATCACAGATTAACAAACTGTGCACCTTACGTACATGCAGTTTATTGTATGCAAATTATACCTCAATAAAAATAAATTATTTAAATGTGTAGATGGCAGGTATGAACTTTTATAACTTGAATTTGCTCTGAATCAGGACAATGGGGCTATGACTTCCTTATGTGGAAGGAACTACACTATCAGAGATAGGTGTTTTGAAAGGTCTCCAAAAATGTTGGGTTTTGAGGCATTTTGTCCTTTCTTTGCCCAGAACCATTCGGATGGCCATTTATTCACACTAAGGATTGGTTATCTTTAAATTGTGAACTAAAAAGTCTTAGTTTATACCTGCATCATCCCCCACCCACTACAACCCCCAAATCCACTGAACCTGTTTCACCCGTCAGAAGCTTCACTGCATTTAGTACATAAACATTTAATAGGGACTAAGGAAGTGGGGAATCCATTTCTTATTTTACCCTATTGAAAAACCATCTCTAAATAGCAATGCTCGGTCCACCACTTGACAAATCAGTGTAACGGAGGGATAATGATATTTCTAGATGACAGATCAGTTTAAAAAAAAATAAAAGCTCTAAATTGCCCTTTAATCAGAGTAATAGTCAAGGAGAAGTCGTATCTAGGCAACCATGCTGAGATGGCTGAAAAAGACAAGAAGGCTTCCTCAAACCCTGGTGAGAAAAATCAGTCCACTCTCCCCTGTGTAGAAAAAGTGTGTTACATTTAATTATGTGGGATTTGGGGGGGTGAATATAAATGATGGGAATTGCCTTTTTAAGAGTCCTGTGGCCGCTCTTTATGCTGGAATGGTGGCAGAAGTCATAATAGGGACTTTTTCTAGCCTACTAAGGGCCCCAGGAAACTGCCTACTAAGAGTTCTGGGGAGGATTTTACTGATGGTATTTTCTTTGTAAATAAGAATATTCTGACGGCTTTGTGCATTAGAAGGTGCCCATGTGATTGCAGGCAGACTAAAAGGTTATATGCTTAGAGTGAGGTAGTGAAGTGAAAGGTGCAATAAATAGATGTAAACGGATGTAACGAATTTTGTGATTTTTTAGATTTGGAAATTGAAAATTTCAAGTGGAAAATGACAACTTGAGTCATAAATACATACTTAGGTTGAAGTGGTCATGGAATATCCAAGAGAAGATTTTGCAAAGACAAATACTCTTATGGATCTGGAGCTCAAGAAGTCGAGGGCTGGAGCCTGATGTTGGTGAATTTCATAGGAATTCCTGCTGTGATTAAAGCACTGGTTTAATAGTAAAGTCAGTAGTAACTGTGGATAGTTTTCTATAATCAGCTGCAAAAACTGCAACTATGACCCACAGAGGGTCTCCATGTCACAAAATGTGTCACACACACCCCCAATTCATAGGTTGAAACATAACCCCCACTGTGAAAGTATTTGGAGATGGGTCTTTGGGGGATGATTACGGTTCAGTTAGGTCATGAGAGTGCGGCCCCATGATGAAGTTAATGCCCTTATAAAAAGAGGAGGAGACAGGGTGTGTGTGTGTTTGTGTATGTGTGTGTGTGTGTGTGTGTGTGTGCACGCGCACGTGCGCACAAACCAAGGAAGATCATGGGAGGACACACCCCAGAAGAGCTCTCACCAAGAACCTGACCCTGCTGGCACCTTGATCTTGGACATCCAGGCTTCAGAACTGTGAGGAATAATTCTGCTGTTGATGGTGCCCAGTCTTTGGTGTTCTGTGAGAGTAACCTGAATTGACTAAAGCAAGAGTCTATTTTTCTCTGAGCCTTACTCAAATTTGCATTGTGACTCATTTTACCAGTGGTTAGAAACAAATAGTGTAACAATTTGTCTCATACAAGTAGACATCAGAAATGTGCTAGGGGATGCAAAAGCTTTTATTTTAATGGAATTTTTATCTCATTCTCTGGAACACCTGTTTATTATCAAGGCATCTAAGAAAGCTGCCACTTTTAGCCTTCTAGGTAATGTCAGCATGATGTTATCAACATGGAAGATCACCAATATGCCCCTCGGACTTGTAGACTCATTGAAGTCCCTTTGGAATTAATTATGACACAGAGCCAGAGGTCTGATGTAGCACCTTAGGGTTCCAGGCTTGTTGGAATAGGAAAAACAAAACAAAAGTATTGGCAGGATAAACAGCTGCTTACAACATGTCAGGGCTTCAATAAATAAAGTAAAATTGGAACATCAGATGCAATTGAAGTAGCAAGTTGATTCATCTGTTTTATAAAACGCACCAAGTTGGTTAGTTAAATGTGGATGCAATAAAAATCACAGATCTGCTTCTTTTAAAACTTTTTTGATAACATTGGTCAGTTTCTCTGGGACTATATTATTGTTTATTTAAAATTAATTAATTACTTTTTATTTTAGAAAGACTGGGGTTTTCACTTTTAGTTTGCTGTCAAACTATTTTTGTTTAACAGGTCAGTAAGATTAATACAGCAGCTCTTTCATTTACTGATATTCAAAATCTCTCCAAAATGGGAAATATTCAGCCATGGGTCAAGGAATCTACTGGGTCTAAATGAGAAAGATCTAAGACCAAAGTCTACTTACGGTTTGCAATCCATAATCTGACACCCTGACTGTATACGTTCTGACAGTTATTCTTTCCCGGGCGTTAGTTTTGTTTCAAGTCTGTGTGCAACAATACCTGAAATGCTGAATATTTCTCTTTAATGATTGCATATTTTGTTTTTTTGATATATTGTGTTTTAAGTGGCTATAAATTATTGTGTGTTTAATATGCAATAACCCAGGTAAATGGACATAGACATGAAGGCCTGAATTTTAATGGTGTTAACTGCAGTGTCCCTCCCCAAATAAGCACTGTCTCTCTTTAATTTAGTGGGGTTTGACATGTGATGTGACTTAAGTCGGGAAATTGGATGAATGACCATTTCTCCAGCCAGGCCTCTATCAGACTGATGTTTTGAGCTGTAAAAATCAAGTAGGGCTTTAATGAGATACCCACCTCTTCTGGAGTATGGCTGTGTCTAACCGTTCATGCCCACCCTCTTCCCTGGATCATAAACATGCTCACCTACACTCTGATAATTAAATACAACCCATGATTTTGCTATTTCCTGTTAAGTCAACAAATCCATTTTAACTGGAGTGTTTCTCACTTGTATCTTCTACTTTTGTCAAATAGCAATTATTTTTCAAGGATAATGCAACCCCCTTCAACAAATATTTACTTATCAAGGTTTTCCTAAGAGATGTATTACATTTGGGACCCTTTTGGGAAGAAGGGACGGATTTGCATATCACAAATGATCAATTATTTCTAAGTCTTTGGGTAACTTTCTGCATTTTAGAGCAAATAATTTGGAATATCATTGCAAAAAATTTGACAGTGGGTACCACTGATTACAGATTCCATGGAGTCAACTGAGCCAGCATTTTAGAACTTGCAGAAATCTGAGTTATCAGATTTAATCTGGAATCTCCTGAAACTCCATCTCTGTAAACAATTTCAGCCTAATCTAAACTCTCCTCTCCCTCCTAAGGTCACAGGATCATAGGATCCATTACTATACACAGTCTTCAGGAACTCACCAGTATGAATTCAAAATATTTTGTACTTTTCAGTGTATATCAATTTCAACGGAGCAGAGTGGGTAGAAGCCGTGGAGAGGGTTTTAGGACATGTCGGTATCTCTTCCACAAAATGTGGACGTGAGAGGAAACAGAACAGTGGGGGAGCAGCCGGAATGCAACGTGGGCTCTAAGGGTTGGTGCTTTTATTTGGTTTTCATTTTTAAGATAAGAAGCTTCAGTTTATCTTAATGCTGAAAGGAAGGGTTGTTTACAGAGGGAGAGAATGAAATTAAAGGGATAAGAGGGAATAATGGCATGGTAATGGAATGGATCCAGAGAAAATACTCAGGAGTTTGACTAAGATAAAAGAAGAGGAAGAAGAGGGGGTATAGAAGTACATCTGGGCATGGACATGGGGAGCGTTAGGCTGGTGGTATTGAGTGGATTATTTATACCAATTTATATCCATTCACTAATTGAGGAATATTTATCGAGTCCTATTTTCTGACCGATACTACAGTGAGCATTGGGGATACAGTGTGAAAAAGATGAGATATTTGTTTCTCTAGAGTTTACATTGTATCTTTAAAAAAAACCCTTAGAGTAACTGGGATAGAGAGGAAGACATTTGGGTCTTCCTGGTGAAATTTTTCATGAATTAGGATCAGCATCCAAAAGAGTGAAAGAAGGGCTTCCCTGGTGGCGCAGTGGTTGAGAGTCCGCCTGCCGATGCAGGGGATGCGGATTCGTGCCCCGGTCCGGGAGGCTCCCGCATGCCGTGGAGTGGCTGGGCCCGTGAGCCATGGCCGCTGAGCCTGCGCGTCCGGAGCCTGTGCTCCGCAACGGGAGAGGCCACAGCAGTGAGAGGCCCGCGTACCGCAAAAAGAATAACAAAAACAAAAACTGAGCCTGGCATTCTTGTGGAATTTCCTCTCTAAGCATTTACCAAGTCCTAAGCAGCTGAGGGATGAATGACTAAGGAATGAAAAGCAAAATGGAAGCTACGAAGCTGGACACTAACCAGAGAAGAGTAGGGATTCTGGTGAGAACCAGGAGTTTCCCATGGACTCCTGCAAAGGGCTAGACCTGGAGAGTAGAGAGTGATGCTGAAAACAGGCAAGCCCTCGCTAAGCCACTTCTATCTCTGAGTGCATCAAGGTGAGCTTCTGCCCTGGTAACCCTGGACTGGAATAAAATCAAATACGGTCTGGAGAAAGACAACATCGTGTAGAGCAGCTACTTCTTTTCACGTCCAACCTTCAACAAAAATCACTCGACATCCTCCTCCTGTGGAGGAGACCCACAGGTAAAACAGGTAGTAGCTATCTATCTCAAATTCTTAACTATGATGAATATGTTTAAGAAATTTCATAACAAGATAGAAAATTTCTTCAGAGAACTAGAATTTATGAAATAGAACCAAAAGGAAATTATAGATCTGTAATAACTATTATTATTTCTATTATAAAATAATGATAATAATTTAGTTGATGTGTTTAATAGTATATTTGAAACAGTAGAAGAGAGTATTAGTAAACTGAATTATAGGTCAGGAGAAAATACACAAAATAAAGCCCAAAGAGAAACAGAATGGGAAATACAGAAAAAAATGTTACAAGATTTATATGGGCCTTGGTGAAAAGGTATAGCATACATTTAATCTGATTCCCAGGATGATAAAGACAGAAGAGAGAGAGAGAGAGAAAGGCAGAAGCAATATATGAAGAAAGGCTGTTCAAAAAATTTCCAAATCTGACAAAAGATATTAATTCACAGTTTCAAGAAATCACAGATTCATCCTCAAGCCTAATAAATACAATAATAATCACACCTTGAGACACAATGGTTAAATTTCACAAAACAAAGATAGAGAGGAGAAAACAATCTTAAAATCATGCAGGGATATTACCTTTAAAATCATCCAGAGCTGTTACCAAAGATTATTTTAAAGGGGCTAAAGCAGAAACAATGGGATGGCTTCTTTACACTGCAAAAAACAAAAACTGTGAAAATATAATTCTATACTCAGAGAAAATAGACTTTAAAGAATAAAGACCAAATATAGATGTTTTCAGGCAAAGAAAATCTGAACTAATTGACATAGTTCTTTGGCAGAAACAAAGTGATTCCAGAATCTTGGTACTGCAGGAAGAAGTGAAAAGCCAGGAAGGTTAGCATGCACTTAATAATAAATAGATGTTAATTATCTAAAACGAGAGTCATGTTAGTATATGGTGTTCAAAATAAGATTTGTGTCCCTTTTGCTGAGGAAGGGAGAGTGGGACGTGGACCCCACAGCCCAGGCCAGGCTCCTGTTCTGACACTGAAGCATTGTTCATGCTTCGGTGTGTTTAGGATGAGTCTTCCTCAGAACCATCACTGACTTTTATCTTTTAATACACAAACTTGACTAAATAGTTGAAGGAAATGCAAAGGACTTGGAAGCCGTGGTGAGATACCTAAACTCACAAGCTTACCTTCTGTCTTGCATTTTGGACTGTCTGCCTTTTCTACCCTTAAAGATGAAATTTAACTTTTGAGCCAAAGGCTTATACTCTGATCCCAAGTCTTGGTGATGTTCTTTATTTCTAGTCCCTGAGCTGCCTTAGCACCAGTCAAGACATTGACAACAGTCACAAATTACTCTTTTTTGGACAAAGTGTCTTTCCTGATACCCTCTTTCAGCAGTTTGAAAGGGATAAGACTGGTATAAAGGCCCTAAGCTAGAACATTGTATGTAAGTGATGACCTCTCATTTCATTCTTTTCTTTTGGGAGTCACAGTACATTTTGTCTTAAGATCTGTTTCTATGTGCAAAAAAAAAAGAATTTCAAAATGATGGCCACTTCTAGTTACAGACAAAATGTAGTAAGAGTTTTCCACTCTGTTCTTCCAAGTGATTACAGTTAAAAACCTTGGACAATACATAAAAAGCAAGTATCAAAAACCTCTTAAAGATGGATAAAAGAAAAGTCAGGCTGGCTAAGGATGTGGAGATGTGAGAAAGGACACAGTGGTGAGCTCCTTTTTTCTTTATCCCCTGTATATGGGAAGCACTACCTCCTACGTATCCCATCCTGGAGAAGCTCTTGACCCCGAAATGGAATGGGTGAAGATGAGAAAAGGTCTAAGGAAGAACCCACTTTGTCCAGCCAAAGAGGCTGGAGGAGTGTCCCAGCAGGACAGAGTCTTCCACAAGAACCAGTGAACCCCCACTGGGCACCAGCAAATGACCACCCTCACTCCCTGCCTCAGGGGGCTCTGTGTCTGGTGGGTAACTGAGTGGAGCCCCAAAGGTGTGAGCACTGACTACGGTGACAAGAACCAGTCAGACCGCAGATCAGCTGTGGTGTAGCATTCCAACAGCATGACCAGAGAGAATTGCAAAGGCTTTGCAAATTGAATTTTAATTCACGATCCACAAAGTAGCCAGGACCTATGTGCTAGACCTAGGTAGGATGGCTACCTGCTAAAGTAGAAGATTTAAATAGGAACCAAAGTGTCACAGGACAATACCCAATATGTCCAGGACACAAGTGAAAATTAGTTGCACACCAAGAAACAGAATATTTCAACTCTGATGAGCTCTGACAAAGAACAGACACTAACAATGAGATAAACATGCTCTAATTATCTGACAGGATCTTTTGTCTTCAAGTAGTTACTTGGTGACTTAAAAAACAAAACAAAACAAAACCCCCCAAAAAAACCCTGAATAAAATGCCTGCTCTTTTGCTATGGAAATAGTAACCGGCACATTTAAACAACCCTTGTAGACTCTTAATTGGATGTTATATAAATAAACTGACAGGCTCTTGGAAAGTGGATCCATGTTTAAAAGATGAAACCTAGAAAGGTGAGTTATTCCACAAATACGCCAGCTAGATCCCTTCTAGGGAGATTCAATCAGAATCCCTGCCTTCTAGGAACTTAAAATCGGTCCGTAGAGATGAGATACATCTGTGGGTGACACAGTGTAGTCAAACCCTAGATTATTTATGCCCAAATACACATCATTGGGCATGAATGAGTGGCCAGGAGAAATCTATTCTCATCTTCTTTTGAAAGTTCATGTGAGAGAATGGTGGGAAGCCTGGTGGATTGAGGTGGACACGTGAAGAATTTTTTATGTTTGTAACTTCAAATACACACAGATATATCTCTCATATCTCTGCAGGTGTCAGAGGGAAGACGGTTAGTGAGGAAACGCGCCATCCAGTTACATGATGCACACTACCCCCAAAACAGAGTATGCTTGCCTGTCATTGTTTGGAAAAATTTTGTGCATGGTCACTTACTAAAAGCTATTTATGTAGTGCAGAACAGTTTTTAAAAAATAGAAAATAAATATTTAAAATCACAGGCACAGTTAATCTGTTGATGTCTTTTCTTCCCATTTTTTTTTTCCTAGTAATTTTTCTGTCCTATGTTATATTATCTTGATGTAACTTAACCAGATACCTGGGAGTTATTTTTTATTCTTTGAGAGGAAATATCAGAGTAGAGTAGAAATGAGGTATACATTGTATGTTTGAATTTAATAATGAAGAGTCCTACAACCAGAGGTGATGCAGTTTCTCCACCACTGCACCATTGCCCAAATCCACAGAGGCCAACGTGAGGGTTCAGATTATGAAGCCGAATCCAAGACAAGCACTCAGGCTTGGAAATGGATGTGTCCGTGCAGAACAAGAGAGTCAGAGACTGTGCAGCTGGACAGACTTCCTTCTCAGTCACATCAGGGCAAAGAGGAGGTGTTAAGAATCTTCACCAAATCCTCAACTAGAAGGAATGAGCGTCCATCACTTGGGAAAACTTTCAGTTTCTTAAAAGGTTTAATATAGACCTGCTCTATGAGCTGACAATTTAATCCCTGGATATTTATCTCAGAGAAATAAACACATAAGTACACACACACATACACACAACACACACAAATTCAAAAGTTTATAATAACTTTACTCAAAATAATCAGAACATCTGGAAACAACCCAAATGTCCATTGAGAGGGAGCATGAATGAACCAATTGTAGCTTATTCACTTCTCAGCAGGATATCTGAAGGAGCTACCAACAAACACAACCACATGGATGGATTTCAAAATAACACTTTGCTGAGTTAAAGAAGTCAGATACAGAAGAGCATGTATGTCTAATTCCTCTTCCATGAAGCTCAAGAACAGAAAAAATGAATCTGAGATGACAGAAATCAGAAGGATTGCCTGTGGGAAGCTGGGGACCAGTGAAAGGGGCACAAAGGAAATTGTATAAAGGGAATCTCTGTATCTTCATTAGGATGGTCTGACAAGGGTGAATGCATTTTTCAAACTCATTTAATTGTATACTTAAGATCTGTGTGTTTCATTGTGTGCATATTTTACCTAAAAATGTCTGTGTTGAGAAAAACACAGAAAGGCTGAGGAAATATGCCAGATTAAAGTCTATCCATCCATCCATCCATCCATCCATCCATCCACCATCTACTTATCTATCCATCTATCATCTATATATTGATCAGTTGATCAGTCAGTACATCTATCAAGCATCTGTAGATCAATCAATTGACCCATTCATCCATCCATCCATCCTTATCTATCTATCTATCTATCATCTATCTTCATCACTGAGACCCCATCAAAAAGCACTGAATATTGATTGCTATTATTACTATTATACATTTCAAGGATTTCAGTGGTTAGCACAGTTGATCATCTTTCCACCACTGCAAGCTTATGAGGTGGGTGTCCTTTCAAAGTTTGGGACAATCATTCTCACCACTTCTTGGGATTTTCATAAAGTTCCTAATTAAAGAGTGTTTTGAGTATTGGTAAACAGCTGGACCAACAGATCCTTTCCCAGAGGCAGATACCCTAAACCCTCACCGCACAGTCCTGGGCACTTTTTCTCCCAACGGAGCTGAGGACTTTGCTGCTGTGAGCTGGAATTGATGCTCTGATTACCTGTGCCACACACTGAAGCCTCCTCAGGAAGATGCCTATCAACACCTTTTCTGGTGGTTTTCTCTTTCTGATGTATGAGAACAGCATTAGCCTTCACTAACCTTTTTAACATCAGATTAGTCATTTTCTCCAACACTCTCTAATAGCATCCAGGACATCTCTATGTTATAGCATTAATGCACTGCCTTTTAATTACTTCAGATACCTGATATGTCTTTAGTGAGGCAGGAGAATACACATTGTTGGCAGAGTAACAGGAACCCTATTGTGCTAGCTATTCTATCTGAGTCACTGAATAATCTCGAGATAAGTCTGTGCTTCCCAGACATTTTGAAGACTAGTCATCTTTAAGGGATACAATATAAATTTTTCACCTGTTACTGTAATTCACCAGAGCCACTTATCATTCTGCTGGCCAGATAAATGAATTAAATACTTTATATAAAAAATTCACGGTTGTATCTAAATCATTAGAAGTTCTCAATAGTCACTTTATGATTTTTGACAAATGATTTTGTCAACGCTTACCATTTGCCAGACATATTTTAGGTGCTGAGAATACTGTAGTTAAAAAAATAAAAGAAAGAAATATATACCCTCAAAGAAATGTAATTTTAGTTGAGTTTGGTGAATAATCAATAGGTAGACGATCAGTATATAACATGTCAGGGAAATAATCAGTTAGAGGGAAATAAAGCACAATATGGACCATATCGGAAGGCAGAAGTGGCCCCTTAATGTGTATGTCAGCAGGTTATCTAAGGTGATGCCTAAAGCTCAGCCTTACAAGGTGTATGGGGCTCACGGTGTGGGTATCTGAGAGACAGGAGGAGTAGCTAACCATCGTGAAGGCCATTAATTCAGGTACAGAGATGAGGCTGGTGTTGGGCTAAAATGAAAGAGTGAGAAATGGCAGATGAGAGCAAGGAGGTGGTGGGGTGTCTACGTCGTGTAGGTGCTTGTAGACTGTGATGAAGAATATGTATTTTATTCTGAGCTATAAAGCCATTGCCCAGTGCGGAGCAGAAGAGTAACACTGAAGGACTTCTGTGTGTAAGGATCTCTCCCATTGCTGCACAGAGAGCGGACACCGTGGTCATCAGGTGATGTTACCACATTCCAGGTGGGATGTGATGATGGCTTGGATTAGAATCAGGCGTTAACAGTTCAGGGCGTCGTCTGTTTTAAAGGAGATATACACTCTATTTGCTGACGTCTTCTGGTTTGCATATGGAAACAAAAAAGAAAATCGCTAGAATTCTCAAAGCATCTGGACTGCAGAACTGAATGGACGGTGTTGCCGTTTGCTGAGACAGGGAGCAGAGCAGAAGTGCCAGACTGGGGCAGAGTGTTGACAAGGATGCCTACTTTCAACAAGGGGCCAAAGATGCAAATTGGCCTTGTGGTCTATGAGCAAGTGGGCATTGGATGCAAAGCACACAAAGAAGCTCTGGACCAGAAACTGTATCTGGGACACACCTTTGGCTACGGTCTGTGTCTGCAACACTCCTGCCTCCCTTTCCTGACTGTGTGTGGGTCTTGTCTTCAGAAAATAGATTCTATTATTTTTTGTTTGTTTGTTTCCCACTTGCAGACATTTCTCACGTTCAGTGCCCTGCTCTTGGGAGCGCTTCTGGAATGCTCGAATGAGCAGTGACGGAAACCGTGATGATCCAGCACCATCTGGGGAAGGAAAGGGGGTGTCAGACCCTGTTGGAATGTGACAGTTGCACCGAAGTGGCTGTGCTCTCAGAGTCAGAGGGAGCTCTGTGAACCCGACAAAATACAGACACCTTATCCCATGGGGCTGACTCTACAGGCCCCCATCCCCCATTCCCGAAGCCAGGGAGAATCTGAAGCCCCAAGTCTACCCTTCTTTTAAAAAAATGTATATTAACCACCAGACAACGCCACTGCCCTCAAGAATGAAATGCACTGATTTTGACTTACCAACTGTCCTCAGCAGGATCATGTGTCTTCACCAACAACTGCAATTGGTGAATTCTCAAGAGCCCTGATACTTCTCTTCAGGGACGTCTACACAGCATGACTGTCTCCTCCATCCTCCCCTTGTTCTCCTTACATGTAGTACATGCCCACAAATGACTATGGAAATACTATGCTGTCGATAATCCGTACCAGGATCTGAAGAAATCACAGTGCTAAACAAATGCATGAAAAGTGAGAGAAAGAGACTGTGGTGTTAGAATATCTCTACTGAACTGATTTTCGTGTTCTTTAATGATAAAAGTCAGTTTCTTCTATGGAAACATTAAATCCAACAAAGAATCTCTTGGTGACAGCTTAGAGGAGGCTGAGGTTTGGTTAAAAAGTGTAAGTTGGCCCCTCCAGTCCCTTGCCCTGCGGACTTTGTGTTGCACAGCTGTTCTCCAACTTCTAATTATTGGTAGGGGTCTCACCACACAGTGCGAGTGTGTGTGTGTGTGTGTGTGCATATGTGCACGAGCATGTGCTTAGGGCCATTCATGACAGATTACAGGAAATTACTTTAGTTGAAGCAATATTTAATCCAAAGACAAAAGGAAGAAATATATATGTATGGGATTTTATTTTATTTCAGGAATATTTTTTTAAATAACATATTGTATTTTCTTTACTGAATACAAGCTATCATTGTGCAAATTATTCTGCAACTTGTTTATTAACAAAAATTTAGAACATTTGGAAGAGCACAAAGAAGAAAATGAAAACCATTAGTCCCAACAATTACAAATAAATTACGTTATCATGCTGGCATGTAGCTTTCAGCAATCTTCTGGACATATTGCATATTTAAATAACATAGGGGTTAACTATATGTTATGTGTCATAACCCATTTTTATCATTTAAAGTATTTGTTAAAAGAATCGATGTCATTAAACAGTATTTTACAAATTTATGCATGCTATTAATATTACTATCAGTTAAGAATTTAGTGGCTTAAGATAATCAGAGTGAACTTCATGTAAGTGGAAGTTCAACTGATGGGTGTGGGGGCATCTCTGCTCCACACAAACATCAGGGATCCAGGTTTGATCCAGATGTTCCACCTTCAACAACTACCCTCTCCAATTGCACTGGGTGTGGACGTTCTGCCAGAAAATGGTGTGATGAAAGCATTATGGCCCAGGTATGGAAGCGCTGGAATCATCTGTCCACCTTCCATGAGAAGGGCCACCCTAACTGCAAAGGATCCTGGGAGGTGAAGTCCTGCAGATAAGGTGGCAACATCTTCCGTCTGATCTCAGCTGCTGGGCCCAGCCCATAAGGGCTCCCTTAGAACCTTTCTCAGCTTCATCTCTGCTGTGTGTGGTCTCAAGGCAACCACCTCTCCTGACCCCACAAGGTCCCCGATTTTCAGTCTGCCTCTTCCCTACCCTTTTGATCCAAAGCTGCTGATTCATGTCTAAATTAATTTCATTTTTTCTGATACCAACTAGCACTCACGAATAAAGTCCTGTTTTCCAAGTTCTTCCCTGAGAGTTTGGGGACTGGCCAGCTCTGGTTGTACAGGTTCGCTGAATGCTTTTGCTACCAGGCAGCATGGATCCTAAGTCGTGCCTTAAACCTCAGCTTAAACCAATGCCATGTTTCTTAGGGTTCTTTGATGGCAGTCCTGGCTTCAAGTACCAATTTTTATACAAATTAAAATAATTCTAGCTGCTGTAGCAAATAAACCCTGAAATGTCAGTGACTTCACATTAATTAATAAAATCCTGGTGATGGTTTTGGGTGAGAGGTGTTTGCTCCATGGAGCCACTCAGAAGCCAGGTTGATGTTCCCTGCTGCTCACCCTGGTCAATGACACTCAGCCCATGGGGTAGAGGGAAGAGAAGACACTGGGGTCCAGTGGGCCTGACCTACAATGTGTGTGTCCCTTTGTCCATCACCTGTGAGCACCTCCCACCCCAGTCATACAGCCATGCCCCACGGAAGGCCTGGAAAGCAGCCCTACCTGCACACCCATGATTCCCAGAATGGAGTAGGGAAGAGTTTGGGTGGACAGCTGGTCACTCCTTCTACAGTCCAAGTTTATAGATAATTATTTGGAGCTAAGATGGCATCGATTTATAAGTTTTATCTTAGATCAACTATTTCCTGATGAATTAATACTGACATCTTTATATCCTCCCTGAACTTTCTCTAAGTCACAGTATGAAATGTGATTTCTACAATGTTTCATAGGAGATTCGTCCAGAACAGCCTGTGCTGGTGTATGGGTTTCAAGCTTCACCCACAGACCTTATCTCTTCCTGAGTTTCCATGACTTGCGTTTTTACTAACTTCTGTGTCAATTACTTTTTACAAATCTTAAGTCATGCAGGTCATATATTGATCTCCATTTAGCTGAATACTACATATAAAATGAAGTTATTTTTATCTTATCCAATTATGACCTTTCCAACAAATATCTCTAATTTATAGAGGCTTATTTTGTACTGATATAGATGTCAGATTCCAATAATAAATGCAGGCAGGTAATAATAACTATATCCAAGCTTATAACTCCAGTTCACCATTTTATACCCAGGATCCCAAAATGATAAAACCAGCCTGATGTGAGAAATACTTTAGAAAGTATTTACAACAAAAACTTAATATAGAGTCTAAAGAAAGACATGTATAAGAAATGAGCATTTTATAAAGAATATTTTGACAAAGAATATAATAACATTTTAATAATCTAAATTATTTTTGGAAGACCTTCAAGATGGCGGAGGAGTAAGATGTGGAGATCACCTTCCTCCCCACAAATACATCAGAAATACATCTACATGTGGAACAACTCCTACAAAACACCTACTGAACGCTGGCAGAAGACCTCAGACTTCCCAAAAGATATATATATATTTCTTCTTTTTCTCTTTTTGTGAGTGTGTGCAAGAGGGAGGAGATATGGGGATATATGTACATATATAGCTGATTCACTTTGCTATAAAGCAGAAACTAACACACCATTGAAAAGCAATTATACTCCAATAAAGATGTTAAATAAATTTGGTGTTGTGTACATTTTAAGATGATTATATTTATAGAGAAATGATGTACACTAGTAGCATTTGATGTTCAACTTACAGCAACAATTTCTATATTTATTTATAGAAGAATAAAAGTATATATATACTTTTTATTTTTATACTTTTCTATCTGCATATTTGTCTATGTTTATACATATATGTTATGTATAAAATGTTTATTTGGACATTTTACCAAAATAAAAGAATATTTTGTCTTTAAAGGGTTTATATATGTAAGATTATTAATGTATGAAAATTTTTTTATAAAAGGATTTTATATGTATAACACTGTATATACAAAGATCATTAATATATATAAATAAAATTTTATTATTATTTTTCCAGATTTTAAAAAAGCATAGTTATTTTAGGAAATACACAAAACATAAAAATATATAATAAAATATACTACAAATAAAAGAGTAATAATAAATACTAAAATCACCTATAATCTCTACATACTCTATGTCTCAATCCTTGATTTTTCTTGAAAAATACATTTACAAACTCTGACCTTTATTATTATTATTATAATAAAAATTCTCATTATTGTAATTTGTGAAGAGGCAGGCAGTCACACACCTGCTAAATCTTCACCCACTGTGCTATCCTGAGTGTCATTGTTGAAAATGGTTATAAAGTTAGACAACTACATCCTCCTGCTATTTTTGGTACTAAACCAACATGTACCATATCTGAGGTGATAAATCATGCATCTTTTCATTTAGTGTTTTAGCCGATAGAAGCGGGGTTTGAGAACGCAAATCCTGACCAGCTACACACCTACATGTGTTCATCTGTCCAGCATCTAACCTCAGGCAAAAATGCTTCTGAGACGTTAGGAAAGGAAAGAAAGGTTTCGGGGACCTTTGACCAGTAGCAGTGATCAGAACCTGAAAGGCATGACTTTTCAAGGACAAGTTCTGCCAGCTCAATGGGTTTCTTCATTTTTTTTCTTCTCTTATTAGCTATGTGCATGGCAGTTCCAAAATCTGACTCACCACGTTAGAATCACCTGAAAGTTAAAGCCACCGTCTCCAGAGTGTTAACACCACCTACATGGCACAGAGATGCACCATCCAGTGAAAGCCTAGATGAAAACGTAAGTAATTAGAAAATAATAAACCTGATGCTTATTACTTTAAAAGTAAGCTATTTTTAGAGCAGTTCAAGGTTCACAGTAAAATTGAGGGGAAGGTGCAGAGATTTCCCATGTATCCCCTGGCCCCCCACTGCCTCCCCACCATCAACATCGCCAGCAGATGAGATGTTTGTTACAATTGATGGAGCTACACTGATACATCATCCTCACCCAGAGTCCACAGTTGACATTAGGGCTCACTCTTAGTGTTGTACATTCTATGGGTTTGGAGAGAGGTATCATGAAACATATCCACCATTATATTTCACAGTTCTAACAGGTTTTTTTTGAATATTTTGGATAATAGTTCTTTATCAGATGTGTCTTTTGCAAATATTTTCTCCGAGTCTATGGCTTGTCTTCTCTTTCTCTTGAAAGTGTATTTCACAGAGCAGAAGGTTTTAATTTTAATGAAGTTCAGCTTATCAATTGTGTGGATCATGGATCCACGTGGATCATGTCTTTGGTGTTGTATCTAAAATGTCATTGCCAAACCCAAGGTCATTGAGGTTTTCTCTTGTGTTACCTTCTAGGAATTTTACAGTTTTGTGTTTTACATTTATGTCTACGATACATTTTGAGTTAATTTTTGTGATGGGTGTAAGGTCTGCATGTAGTTTCATTTTTTTGTTAGTTTGGGTTTTTTTGCATCATCCAGTTGTCCCAGCACCATTTGTTGGAGAGATTGTGTGTTCTCCATTATATTATCAGTTGATTATGTTTATGTGGGTCTATTTTGGGGGCCTCTATTCCATTCTAATATTATGTTTGTCTATTCTTTTGCCAGTTCCTTACTTTCTTGATTACTAAAGCTTTATAGTAAGTCATGAGTGCTTATTACTTTTTAATAGTAGTATAATTCTGCAATGAGGAGTTGTAAAGCCCTGAAATATTTTTTTCAATAATTTAAACTGTTCACTTATTGTTCTAATATTTGTGTTCTCCCTGAGAAAGCTAAAATACTGCCCTGTCTCTCCTCTGTCTCTCCACGGATGCCAGGAGTAGGATTAAATACATGTTATAACCTAATCAGTGGCGAACTGGTCACTAACAGGACTTATAGGAAACGTGATGTGACCCAGGTTCATAAAAGTCTGTGCATTAAGTTCTTACAAAGGCCATGATGTTTGCTTTCCTTGATGGAATGATGGACACTGAAACGTGAAATGGAATTTTATTTCTCAGCAGTGTGAGGAGCTGTGAGTGGACAGGGCTTGAATAAAATACAAAAGTACAAGTTAAGCTGTGTGCTTAGCACAAGGCCAGACATTTTGAGGAAATTCAAAGGAGATGCTTCTCAAACCCAAATTTCCTCATATTTACATATGCACTGTAAATTTACATATTTGACAGGCACTGTGTTATCATGTAACCCTATACGGTATTTCAGGTAAATGACAGGAGGAGTCGATTTTCAACTCTTCTTTTTTTTTAAAAAAGAACGGAAGTAGTTTCTCTTATCAGTAGGTGAGACCAAAAATTAATAGTCCTTTCCTTTTAGAAAAGATGTATTCACCTGCTACCATTTCTGAACTTCTAAAACATAAAGTGACAAATACAAGTCTCATAAAATATCCTGGTTCTGACGCACAAGACAGCAGAGCTCGATAACAAATACTGAACGGGAACTGCGGCCCCAGAACCACCCAGCCAGAAATGAAACCTGCCAAAACACTCTTTAAAAAGGAAGGTAAAGAAATGCTTTTCAGAAAGGATCTTTTAACAGTCAAAGGCCATTCTGTCATCCTGCAGAAATGCAAGGAAGACAGGGTGTATTCTCACACTTGGCTATACCATATCCTGCCCAGATCATGCCTGAACTGTTGTTTTTTTCCAGGATGACTTTTTCCCACTTATTTTTAAAGGGAATCATATTTTAAATACAAATATGATTAGTGTAAAACGGTAATTGAGGTGAGACCATCTTACAAATTCATTCTCATGGTCTCAAAAAGCCAGAAAAAAAAAAAAAAAAACTATGTCTTTTAGGGGAAGGGCACTTCTCTTTCCAATGCATTCTTCCAGTTCTTTTTTTCTGTCAGAAATGTCTCCCTTCTTCTTTGGAAGAAAAATAAATGCTAATTTGTATACCAACACATAGTACTCAGTCAGAGGCCTTTCCTCCCAAGCACATTAGCCTATTGTGCATCTGAATGACGCTATGGACCCACTAGTGACTTGTGGTGACCATTCATATAAAGCTGGTGCTTCACACCAAGCCCTTCAGGGCACCTACTTCATCAGGAATCTGTTTTGTGTGCAGATTTCTGGGCAGAGAATAAAAACTTTCTTTATCATCAAAAACACCTTTTGAGGTTTTCCACTTGCTTCCTAAAAGCAAACGTTTCTTCCCCTGCCTTTATGCATCTTCCCTTTCCTAAGACACTATTTATTTACAACCTTTATTCTGGAGGCTCCCGCACACTTCAATGGCCCCAGAATATTAACTAGTTAAGGTCTGTTTCATCATTAACTTTTTCAAGGTTGCAGAAATTTCAGGTACAGGGACCACCTGATCGACATATGCTGTGTGTGGAATGTCCCTTTATTTCAATTCCTTGTCAGGAACATTTCTGGAAGCCAAGTTGAAAAATTTTAAAACAGCTCTAGACTTCAATACCTTCAGATAAGGATTCCACTGCTTCCGTTCCAGCCACAGGGAAAGGTTTTCCTGGACCCCATCCGAGGCAAGGACATCTCTGTGCAGCTTTGTCAGGTGGTCTGTTTCCCATCAACCACAAGGGCCAGGCCCTGCTGTGCCCTCACTCCCCCTGGGGAGGACACACCGTGCATCACGCCACTTCCAGATGCCTTTCAGCTCTACCTTTTATCTGTGATGTGAAATGGAAGTATTTGAGATTAATCCAAGTGAAACGGATCTCAGGGAGGTGAAGTCGTGGGGTTCTCTCACCTCCCTTCACAATCGTGTCTAATTGTTCTGCTCTAGCATGAAGGATAAGCACCTAGGCCCTCATCTGGGGTTGTACCTGGTCTCTCTGTGGGCTGTGGGTGCAGGTTTAGCTCTTGACTTTATCCTCCATGTGACGTACAGACTCTCTTCTCTCAGCCCTGAGAGGCTGGCAGGGGACCCTCTCCAGGACCTTCCCTGGCACAGCGGAGGCATCATTGTTGTGCTTTTTAAAGTGCATTTGATACTGTTTAGTTATTAGTGACACTTCAGGTCATCGGCATTGTCATGGACAGAAGCCCTTTGACTCCCTCTCTGTTCCCTCAGGTCATTTCCTTCCTACTGGCCCCCGCTGAAAATCACTGCTGGTGCGACATTTGCAGAGCTTCTCTTCCCGCTTTCTCCCTGTGCACTCTCATTTCATAGTGGAACACACATCAGCCCACCCACAGGCACCCTTGTCTCTTAGGGTCTAGTCCTGAGATTTCAGACTCTTGGCTCTTCAGAGAAGAGAAGTTATTTGATGGAGTTGCTCCATAATATGTTTCACGACATTGTACTCTATGAAAAAGTTGCAGTTACTCTTGAAAGTAAGAAGTAAGTGCCCTAACCTACGTAAGGCATACAATCTTCCCTTAAAGGATGAGCTTTGCGTGGAAAACAGCAACAGCTATTGCCGGACATACAAGGATCTGTGAGTCAATCCATGCGAAGAGGACCCAGGCTCAGGGGAGGCAAGTTTACGCAACGACAAGCCAAGCTATACAATGACCACAAATCTTAATATGTTGACCAGCTGTTTAACTGTGATTAAGGACAGATTAATAAAACCATGGCCAGATCTTACCCGATACAAGGTTCTTGGCTTTATTTTCTCTCCTTTCACATATTCAGTGGGGGTCTGCAGCTTGGAGGTGCTGCCAGCCTCTGGGCAGCGTTTCTCCCCACTCTCTGCCTCCAGATAAAACTTACAGCTTTTGAGAACAATCACGTAGTAAGGAGTGGGAGAAAACTAATCAGAGAAGCCTGTCCCAGCTAATATCTTCATACAGTACTTACGTTCATCAGCTCATTCTTCTCATCAATCAATTAGTCTAGGAACAATGGCACACCCAGTAGGTGTAGTGTAATTGCAAAGGGAGGGAAAATAATTAGGGAAACATTCCATGATTAAGGATTTTGCATCTCTCCAGGATAAATAGACTAATACAATGGAAATGATAGCAGGAAAATGAAAATGTCTCATTTAAGTTTGCACTTCTCTGATTACTGGTGTTAATGTGAGGTTCAGTGAATATGAGTTGGAGGAAGGGAGATTCATAAGGGTTGGAAAAGCTCACATGTAGAAAGCAAACTGAAGAAAAAATTTAATCTTGCACAATTTGGAGATGAAGACCTTGAAGGCTAGTGAAGTGGTTACGGGCAGACCTGGACCCTAACCCAGGTCCCTCATCTTAATCAAGTTCTTCTAACCTGTAAACAGCAGAAAACTTGGCTTAGAAAAGTGAGATCTGAGCTAAGAGTTGATCATGGGAAGGATTCGAAGTAGATGATTATAAAAAATCATTAAAAAGCAAAAGCAGGCACTGAGAGTGAGTAGTGATGGAGTCTGGTTTGTGGGTCATGCAGCCACCAAGGGGATGAGGAACCTGCAGACTTTGGATCCAAAAGTTGGCTCTACCAAGTCCAAAACCACCCCCAGACTTCAATGCCTTCCCCCAGACAACCTGCTTCTTCGGGAATCACACATGGACCGCATATCGGGTTGGTTCTGCGGCTCTGCCCCAGGCTGCCACTCTGTCCTGGACCTTCTCATTCTAGAAGCCAGGTGGAGGCATCCTTCATCTAGAACACGTTATACTCACGGCTAAGGGCAAAAGCAAAACAGTCAAGATAAACCAACCAATATTTTGAGCGCCTGTTCAGGAGTGGCGAATGCCACACAGACTCACAACAGTCACACCACCAGCCTGACAGTGGGGCGAGGTGGGACATTCCATGTCCAGCGAAGTGACAAGACAGTCCTGGGGTGTGGGATCCTCTCACAGGGACGGGAGCAAACAGGTACGTCAACAAAAGCCCCTGTAGCTTGAAATACATCAAACACTCATCGTCTGATTTTACTTTTAACTGATGCCTTCCCTGATTAGAGCAATAAAATAAAGTACCAGAAGCAGCTATTTTATTGTGCACTTTTTGTCCATCTGCAATTCCAGGCCCCAGCAGTCGGTAAGAAAACATGCAATTGAACATTGTTCTATAACTTTGTTTCTAAACCTGCATTATCTGCTGAAAATTTTTCCTAGTGAATTTCTGTCACATTATTGGCAATTTTGAAATAAAATTCTCAAAAGATAACTTCACTTTTACACTGTCGACTTGATTTTTCTGCCCCCCCCACCCCAAAATAAAACATACATGTGATGTCCATTTTTTCTACCGCTCTGCCCTACATGGAGGTCGTTGAACACTGAGCTGTGTCTTTCCGACCGTCCAATTTAAGATCTAACAGAGTTAAACACAGTTTAAACAGGGATTGCCTCAAGCATGACTGGATTCACAATTAGAGTGGAAAAATCTAAAGACCAAGTTTATAAAAAATTTTTGGAGCAATTGATAACAAGAAAACTAAAAGGTCTTTGACAAGAGGCTGGCATTTTTCTCAGGGTTTCATTTTCACAAATGCTTTCACATATGTCAAGAGATTCAGAGACTTGACAACCACTACTCTTTTGGTAACCTAGGAAACATAGTCAACAATAGTCTTTTTGGGCAATTGTGGAAAATAAATTTGTATTAAAAAATAAATACTTCTGTTTCTCTTGTCTAAGCAATTATACCAATTAGATTGAAAAATCCAGGCATTTTCAATTAGCATTTACTATCAAATGTGTATCTGCAGATATAACAGAAGGTAAATACTGATTTGTGAAACCAGAATAAATTGCATGATAACACTCCACAAGCATGGAGTTAGCACAATATGTTAGCATTAGTATCTAACTCTTACTATTTTGAATTGAAACAATCATTGTAAATTATGTGTTAGTAAAAATGTAAGGGAAACATTTGGAAATGAAATATGTCAAGTTGGGCTCAAAGCAATTAGAAAGCAAAAAAAAAAAAAAGATTTTCTTTCAACTAAGAAGTCTGCAGGAGATCATAAAACACGCTAACTTCCTATCAGCAGTTACTCGTGAAGTGTGCTTTTCAGGTCTGCACACCTAGTCTACACCCACGCATTATGATGATTTGAAGAACAGATTGTTCGTGGATTTGCTACTGGCTTGTATACACAGCGTTCACAACTAAGGGCTAGGCGGTTGCTGCCCAGTCCTAGACTTAGGGGAAGCCTAAATTCAGACAGTCTCAAAGCACAAGGTTTATTTCTCACTTACTCTGCATGTCTGTCACAGATGCTCCCTGGAACAGAGAAGAAAGAGGAAACAAGAAAAATTGTGCACTGGCTCTTAAATTTTCCTGGATGAGACAAGTCACATGACTACACCTGGCTATCAGACCACAGAACCAGCCGTATTTGGACTTTCCTTAAAGGACATAAAAATATGATAATCAGTAGAATAATCGGGATGACAGTGTGTTTGTGTAAATGTATATGAGGGCAGGGCCGCTCTATCACAATCATCGCTATTTGCAGTTATGTGAACGGTGCCTGACATAAGCGATAGCACTTCAATTTTTTGTAGAATAAAGGACAAGAAAAGATTAGGTGGAACGAGTATTCTTATATTAATAGCCTCTAGATGCTTGTTTTCTTTTGTTTGTTGTTTTTTTTTTTTTTTGCGGTACGCGGGCCTCTCACCGCTGCGGCCTCTCCCGCTGCGGAGCACAGGCTCTGGACGCGCAGGCTCAGTGGCCATGGCTCACGGGCCCAGCCACTCCACGGCATGTGGGGTCTTCCCGGACCGGGGCACGAACCCACGTCCCCTGCATCGGCAGGTGGACTCCCAACCACTGCGCCACCAGGGAAGCCCCTGCTTGTTTTTCTTTTAAACTAATTTAATTTATTTTATTTTTGGCTTTGTTGGGTCTTCGTTGCGGTACACGGGCTTCTCACTGCAGTGGCATCTCTTGTTGTGGAACACGGGCTCTAGGCCCACAGCCTTCAGTAGTTGTGGCTCATGGGCTCTAGAGTGCAGGCTCAGTAGTTGTGGCACATGGGCTTAGTTGCCCTGCGGCATGTGGGATCTTCCTGGACCAGGGCTAGAACCAGTGTCCCCTGCATTGGCAGGCAGATTCTTAACCACTGAGACTCCAGGGAAGCCCCTAGATGCTTGTTTTTACACTCTCTTGAAAAACAGAAAAAGAAACCATAACTTCTGGCATGGACACCCTTCCAGGGCCCATGAGGCTGCCCTACCAATTTTCCAAAGTTCACTTGAAAACTTGGCTTTTCTGATTGACATACACCTCCAAGACCTCTTTTCCACTTCATAACCCACCCCAGACTTTCTGGTTTATTTTTTTTCTTTCGCCAGTGTCATTTTTAGGAGGTGTGAAATAAACTGAGTACAAATTACAAATTTCTATCTGGGGAAGAAAGGAGAGGGTTATATGTTGAATATTTGAGGAGATAAAGACCATTCGGAAAAAAAAAAAAAAAAAGACCATTCGGAGGAATCAAATCAGCATTTGAATCTTCTGATTCCTTAGCAGTCAGAAGAATTGTGCAAATTATCTTCAGATAAGATTAAAATATGATATGAAAATATGCATATTAGTGGGTATATATGGATGAATTACTTGTACAAAATTATAAAATGATTTAAATTTGGGGGCTTCCCTGGTGGCGCGGTGGTTGGGAGTCCGCCTGCCGATGCACGGGACACAGGTTCGTGCCCCGGTCTGGGAAGATCCCATATGCCGTGGAGCGGCTGGACCCGTGAGCCATGGCTGCTGAGCCTGCGCGTCCGGAGCCTGTGCTCCGCAACGGGAGAGGCCACAACAGTGAGAGACCTGCGTACCGCAAAAAAAAAAAATTAAATTTGGTCTTTAGTTTTAATTTGCAAATTGTTTTAATACAAGATCGTCAGGACATAAACAAGCAACGCTTATTAGGTTGTTTTTTTTTTAAACATCTTTATTGGAGTATAATTTCTGTACATTGCTGTGTTGGTTTCTACTGTATAACAAAGTGAATCAGTTATACTTATACATATATACCCATATCTCTTCCCTCTTGCATTTCCCTCCCACCCTCCCTACCCCACCCCTCTAGGTAGTCACAAAGCACCGAGCTGATCTCCCTGTGCTATGCGGCTGCTTCCCACTAGCTGGCTATTTTACATTTGGTAGTGTATATATGCCCATGCCACTCTCTCACTTCGTCCCAGCTTACCCTTCCCCCTCCCCGTGTCCTCAAGTCCATTCTCTACATCTGCGCCTTTATTCCTGTCCTGCCCCTAGGTTCTTTAGAACCATATACTTCTTTTTAGATTCCATATATATGTATTGGCATACGGTATTTATTAAAATTATGCAATGAGTTTCTTGCAGACACAAATATATTATTTCGAAGGGGATAGTTAGTTTTTTCCCTATTTTTTAAATTTAAAACTACATAGTTATTCATAATAACTATTGTGTGCTCTCAATATGTCACCATTTCTTTTGTAAATCCCCACATCATTAAAAACCCCTCCAGGTTAGACTTCCCAATGAGAGTGTATTTGCGTATCTCCCAATGTGACAAAAAGTTACTTTTTAGGAACCCAGGAAATGAGAATTTGGCAGTCATAAGTTATTCTCCTTTTTCTTGTGTGTACCAATTTCTTTCTTGTATAACAACACAAGAGAAAAGACATTTAAAACCTAATATGGAGATGGGCTCTGGGCTCCAGGAGGGTGGCTGATCAGCTCTTGCCCAGGTCATGTCCGGGCCATGACTGGTCACTGCTGGGACACACTGGGTTCAGACGGAGAGCACAGCGGTTGTGACAGCACCCCTGACCCAGGACGCATGCCAGCCGTGTAGCTGACAGGGTCTTGGTGCTCTGGTCAGGTTTCAGGCCTGAGCCTCGGAGGTGGGAGAGCCTAGTTCAGAACGTTGGACCACATGAGAGACCTCCTGGACCCACATAATATCAATCGGCGAGAGCTCTCCCAGAGACCGCCATCTCGATGCTAAGACCCAGCTCCACCCAAAGATCAGCAAGTTACAGTGCTGGGTGCCCCATGCCAAACAACAAGCAAGACAGGAAAACAACCCCACCCGCTGGCAGGTTCAAGTGGATCAACCAGTGTGGGAAGGGCACACTTATATTGCTCATCCCCTCTGGTGAAAACCAGCCCCTGGAAATCACAGGACATTTCGTGTGGTGCAACTAGGTAATAAAATGAAGGCAGGGGAGTAATGAAGGAAAGTAAAATAATTGGTGATTTGGTGGAGTAGTTCCAGGTGTAATTTTTTGGACATTTGCCTAAAAGTTGTTGTACAATCTTTTCAGTATTTTAAAAAATGTGTTTAGGAGAGATGCTGAAGGTGGATCCTTTCCCTCTAGGAGAATGCACTGTTAGCATTCTCCTAACCTCCAAAGCGTCTTACTAGTCTCAGAAGCTGTAACGATTTAATTTTCCACAGTGCATATTTGAATTTGTAAAGAGATTCCATTCAAAATTGCATGTTGTCACCAACAAAGTAAATATATAGTTGTTTTCTCTGGACTGTAAGCTAAGGAAATTAGCTGCTAAAATTCTCTCAATTTAATTAAGCAGCAGTGTCAGTACTTTCTGAAACCCTCCATGGGGAAAATGACAGCAATTCAGAGCAAGTGCAATGGACTTAGATTCTAAACTAATAATGGTGTCTGGCGACCTCATCATTTGCTCTTTTATTTTTTCAGCATTATGGGGGAAAAGGAAAGGTTTGAGTTAAAATTAAAAAGAAGTAAAAGAAAATGTGAAAGGCTTTAATCATTTATCAATCGTTTCTTCCATCTGCTCTCCTCTTCACGGAAATAAGTGATTATAATTGATATTTTTCTATGTTGAGTCTTCTTAACTAGAAAGTCCAGTGCCCACATGGGTTTATAACAGTATTATTACCATCAGTCCAAAGTGTGAGCTTCACTGATAAGGACATGTGTCTGGATTTCTAACAAGTAATGATGCCTTTTGATCAACAGTTTAAAAATCTTCAGGTATTTCCTTTTACTTAGTAACATAGGGTGACTGAAATAGCTACATTATTTGGATTACAATTTTAAAATATGTTTAGAAAATGTGCACACAGTGGGTGTATCTGAAATTCCATAAGTTACAAAATGTGTGTGTGTATGTGCTTTTTGAAAAAATAGCTTACAACCAATTTTTAAACATCAACACAACCCATTAAAGATGATGCTATTTTAAGTTGATTTTCTCTTTTTGCTTTTCCAGTATTTTTACATCTCTAATTATGCATCAGTTTTGGTTTCTCTAAAGAAGCATTTTGCTCTGAGCTGGATTTATTAGTCAAATTTTATCTGTAGGAGTCTACTTTTTACATTTACTTACCTCATAGCTCCCTGGGGACTTCTATCATTGTCAGCATCATGGAACAAACATCAGTTGGGGACCAGACTTATCTCTCTCTCCCTCCCTTCCATCCTTCCTTCCTTTCTTCCTTTCCTTAATTCCTCCTCCTTCCCTCCTGCATTCTCCTCTCCCTCCCTCCCCCCTCCCACTTTTATTTTTTCTCTCTCTTTTCTTCTGTGCTACCCACAGCATCACTATAGGAACAAAAAGGAGACAGCTGTGCTCTGGATCACTCTACTCTGAAGGATCAACTACCTGCCTCATTATCATCTAAGACAGAGTAGAGAAGCCTTGTTATAGAGCCATGACAGAGTCCATTTGTGATTCCAGGAAGTTCTGAGATAGCTTATAGAACTTCTCAAACAAAATCATCTTTCAAGAGAAAACAACAAACCTGAAAGTGGAAAGGGAGAGTATTAATATTCTAATTCATGAATGAAAAGGGGGGTCAAGAAGAAATAGAAAATCTGAACAGAGCAGTAAGGAGTAAGCAGATTGAGTCAGTAATCAAAAATATCCCAAGAAAGAGAAGCTCAAGACCAGATGGCTTCATTGGTGAATTCCAACAAACATTTAGTCGTTTAAAGAAGGATTAATACTAATTATAAAAATACAAAAAAAAAAGAGTATGTGCACAACTTAGTCTACAACATTAATAGTTAATCATACCAAAGATTTGAATGTAACCTAAAAGACTAGTAATAGGAATTTGGTTAAAGTATAGCCTTTCCATAATAAAAAATAAAAGAATGTATTTATCAAGTGGGAAAGATGCTGAGGAAAAAGTATTTACTTAAAAAAAAGATGCAAAGTAGCTTCACATTATTATCTCATTAAAAACATATAGATTATGCAAACATTTAAACATATATAACTATAATGCATAAAAAGGCCAGCCTAGCATACACTGTTGTCATTGATTATTTCTGGGTGTAATGTTAAGACTATGAATGGTTTTTAGTCCTTATTTTCTTTGTCTGTATTTTCTACAGTGAACATGTGTTAACTGTCTGATAAAAAAGAGTAAAATAACTCCAAGAATTAAAAAAGAACAGTTCTTCTCAAACTCTTCCAAAAACTAGAAGAGGAAGGAACACTCCCAAACTCACTTTACAAGGCGGGTGTTACCCTTATCTCAGACAAGGACACTATAAGAAATGTAAATTGTAGGTCAATAGCTCTGAGGAACATAGATGCAAACATTCTCAGCAAAATACTGGAATACCGAATTCCACAGCACGTTTAAAGGGACCATACCACATGATCAAGTGGGATTCATCCCTGGGATGCAAGCATGGTTCAACATATGAAAATCAATAAGTATGATTCACTACATTAAGAGAAGGATGAAAATCATATGAGCATCTCAATAGATGCAGAGAGAACTTAAGAAAATTACCCAGAGCTGAAGGAGACATGCACGAATGCTGAAATTGAAGAGAACACTAAGCATTATGCAACATACAAAGGAGGGAACCCTTACCCAATGGGAAATTGTCATTTATGGTGCCAGATCTTCACCTTTACCAGCGTCTATGACATTTTCCATTTGACTTTGCAATTTCTCCCGCTAAAGGGGTTAAATATATTTCCCGGCTCCTTACCTTTAGATGCGGCTGTGTGACTTACTTTGGCCAATGTGGTATGTGCGGTGTGCGTGATGTGGTGTGTGGTGTGTGGTGTGGTGTGTGTCTGTGTGTGTGTGTGTGTGTGTGTGTGTGGTAAGAGTGGCATGTCTTACTGCTTGAAAAATGCTTGCACGACTGGACTTTCTATTTTGTGCCCCTCCCAGTAACATCACAAGAACATCTGTGGGGAAGTTCATTAATCCTGGGAGGACAGAAGGCACATGAAGCAAAGCACAGCCTAGACGCGCTTTCCCTCAACTCACCTCCAGAACAACAAGAATAATGATTATTGTTTTCAACAACTAAGTTTTGGGTAGATTAGTTGCAGAATATTTTTGTGGTAATAGAAAATTGAAATCCCTAGACTCGATCATTATGAATTTAATGAATACTAAATTTAAAGTGTCCTAAAGGATTCTAGGGGTGAAGAGATAGAAAGAACTTTAAAAGATATTTTTACAAACAAAAAGGAATAAGATTTTTCATTAGTAAGAATAAATGCTAGACTACAGAGGAATGTGACCTTCAAATATGTGAGAGCAAATTGTTTTTCTCCTAGAAATTTATATGAAGCAAATCTATCAATCAAGTTCACAAGATAAACCCATATTCAGTGATGTAAGGGCTCAAAATATAAACTCACATGTTTCCTTTCTGGAAAAAAACCTAAAAACAAAAAATACTTGATTTATTCCTGCAAGGGGAAAAAAATCAATAAAAAGAAAAATGTGACATATCAAAAACTATAGAAATAACTTAGGATTCCAATGAAAGACAACTTTAGTATGAGAGATAGTGTGAAGGTCTGAAAAGCAATTGATCTAAATAAGAAGAGAGTGTCAATGTCCTCTAAAAAGAATGGCTTTGAAAATAGAAATAGAATAAAAATTTAAAAATGGGTAGAAGATCTGAACAGTCTTTTTTTCCAAAGAAGACATACAGGTGGCCCACAGGCACATGAAAAGATGCCCAAGATCACTAATAATCAGGGAAATGCAAATCAAAACTACAATGAGATATCACCTCACACCTGTCAGAATGGCCATCATCCAAAAGATAAGAAATAACAAGTGTTGGTGAGGATGTGGAGAAAAGGGAACCCTTGTGCACTGTTCGTGGGAATGTAAGTTGGTGCAGTCACTATGGAAAAAAGTATGGAAGTCCCTCAAAAAATTAAAAAGTAGAACTACCCTCTGATCCAGCAATTCCACTCCTGGGTATTTATCTAAAGAAAATGAAAACACTACCTCGAAAAGATCTTTACCCCTATGTTCATTACAGCATTATTTACAATAACCAAGACAGGAAAGCAACCTGTGTCCATCAATGGATGAACGGATAGAGAGAGTGTGCCATGTATAATGGAATACTCTTCAGCCACAAAAAGAAGAAAATCCTGCCATTTGTGACAACACAGCTGGACCTTGAGGGCATTATGCTGAGTGAAATAAGACCGGGAAAGGCAAATACCATACTAGCTGAACACAAACTAAAGGAACAGATGCTTCCTTGTCATGTGGCCACACATGACAAGGAATTCAGTCTTTTACAGAATAGATTGTAAAAGTCACTACACAAAGAGAAGGCTTTAACAGTCAAGAGCAGCAACCTCTGAGGATAGAGGAGAATATGATTTCCAGAATTAGCACATTATAAAATTCAACAGTCCAGTTATTAACAACATCACAAAACATTAAAAAAAAGAGAAAGCATGGCCCATTCAAAGGTGAAAAATAAATCAACAGAAGTCATCTATGAAGAAGCAAAATACTGGATTTATTATTCAAAACTTTAAATCAACCGTCTTAGGGAATTCCCTGGCAGCCAGTGGTTAGGACTCAGCGCTCTCACTGCTGAGGGCCCAGGTTCGATCCCTGGTCGGGGATCTAAGATCCTCCATGCAGTGCAGCATGGTCAAGTTAAAAAAAAAAAAGCAACTGCCTTAAATATGTGCAAAATGCTGAAGGAAACCATGGTCAAAGGCTAAAGGAAAACAAGAGAAAACATGTATCAACAATATAAGAATGTCATAAACAGAAATTATAAAAAGGAAGCAATTACAATTCTTGTATCTTAGATTGGGTGATGGTGGAAGTAGTGTCTTGACAATGTCGAGAGAACGAGGGTTAGTTAAGCAAAGTATGGTTTGGGCGCAGAGGAATCAGCGTGTGCAAGGGTGCTGGGGTAGAAGGGACTGGGGGTTTTGAGTAACTCATGGGGTGAAACGGGACTCGCCCTCAGTGACAGTGATGTGATGACCTGGAACAAACCTCCAAGTCATGTGAGAACTTTGACGTTTGTACAAAGAGCCATAGGAAGACATTGAAAAGTTCTACCCACTGGATAACAGCCATGCTTTGTCGTAAAAGGGCTTGATGTCTTCATTGTGGCGTGTTATTTTCAGGAGTGGAGATTCGAACACCAGTGAGCACGTTCAGTGAGGGGCCTGAGAAGATCTGAACAGCACTGGGAAATATTTAGAAGTTAAAGTTGACTGGACTTAGCAGACATTTGTTCATTAGGGTCATAAGAAGCTGCTGTCAAGGTGTCTGTCACATTAGAAATACCTCTGCACTGCTACCATTATTCATGATGTTGTTATTACTTATTATGATGATGATTATTACATTACTAACACTCCTTATCATCATTTCCTGGTATTAGCTTCCGTTTTCCCATACAAGGTTCAATGCTAATTGCTCTGTGATGTTATTTTCCTTAATCGTTAGAATTCTTGGTTTCAGCACAAGATGCTGTTTTTAGTTCTAAAAATCATGAGTTTGAGACGCCTGTGAAATAATTGCTCTACTTTTATGAAGCTCAGCAGAGATTTCTGACCTAGAGATTAAACGCACATAGATTATGATTCATATGGTAGGTGTCTCTCTGCCCTTTGAGGTCTGGATATAATTCCTCTGAGCCATTCTTCAATTTCATAGCTTCTGAGGAAGAGAAAATCTATCTCAAGAGTCTATGAACTCATCCCCCACACTAAACTCAGCTGTCCAGTGTGGTTTTATCATAGAACTTGCTTTCTAGCAGGCACATGAAAAAGATTTGGGAGAAAGGAGAACGTGGAAGTTTAGTTATGTTTACATAAGAAAAGATGCATTTGTATATTACAGATATACTCAAAGTAATAAGCAATCTGAAAAGGGGAACCAGTGTCTAAAATAGTCCGTTTACATGGATCAGCATATATATTTTATTTCTCCCAAATTTACTGAGCTTCCTCATCCTTGCCAAAGAAGGGGACACTGTTACGTTGTCATCATTGTAAAGACAGAGGCAAACGAGAGCACTTAGATGAAGACAATGCTAATATAAAAACTAAATTACAGGGCTTCCCTGGTGGTGCAGTGGTTGAGAGTCTGTCTGCCTGCCGATGCAGGGGACACGGGTTCGTGCCCCAGTCCGGGAAGATCCCACATGCCGCGGAGCGGCTGGGCCCGTGAGCCACGGCCGCTGAGCCTGCGTGTCCGGAGCCTGTGCTCCGCGGCGGGAGAGACCACAACAGTGAGAGGCCCTAGTACCGAAAAAAAAAAAAAAACAACTAAATTATAAGGAAAGAATTCGTGGAGACTTAGAGGGAACACTTTGTGAAGAAACAATATAAATTATTTTTGAAAGAATAAAACATTTTCCTACAGGCAGTCTTTGGTATTTCAACTTCACATGAACTTGACTAAGATGTCACAGAAACTAATTTGAAGTTTTGAAAGATTAATATGTTTTAAGTGCAATGAGGGTGTTTAGTAATATTTTAGGATTTCAGAAGCTTTAAAGCATCAGGGATTCTTATTCTTGAAAAATGCTGTTTATTTAAATTATTTTCTAAGTCATCTGTATGGCTATTTAGAAGAATGTAAGGTATTTTATTCAAAGGAGTCAGTCCTCACGGTGTGTGTTTTTCTGGGCATTGGTGGCGGGGGGACAGTTTGCAACAATAATTGTTTTGAATTTCCAAGTATTTAGCTTCTGCATGACCCCAAATCATGCAAATGTATATTTTTTTAATTTTTGAGAGCTTTTAAATTAATAACCCATGAGACGCCATCAATAATACCATGTGAACGAGGTATTTTTGTAGATAATAAGAACATGAGTGGATTAACCTTTAAGTCTATCAGGCTCTCCTAATGATTAAGTGAAGATTAAACAGATTGGGGGAAATATTGCTTTTTATGTTAAAATGTCGCATGAGATTGACCTGGCAGTATATTTCATTCGAGCAGAGAGTCTGTACGTGCTGATTTACGTATACATGAGACCAGTTTGCTTCCGTTCTCCTTTCAACTCTTCCAGTGTCCCAAAGAAGGTGGGAGAGAATAGAGGTGGTATTTATAAAGCAAATCATAAGGTCAGTAGACCAGGCAAAGAAGTGAACAGTCTTGGCACTGACAGTAAAAGCAGGATGTAAGGCAAAATCAGCAACATCAAATATCTAAAGAGTGCCAAGCCTGGGTAAGACCTGATTCTCACTTTCCATGCACTGCAAAAAAACTGTTTTTAAGGAGGATTTCAATTAGATGTAGTTAAAATATTGTTTCCTAGTAATAAACGAGAAACCGTCTTTTAAAAAGGTTTTTATTATTTCATAATAATAATTCAATTACACAAGTGGTTACGCTTTGCTTTACAAGCTCTAATAGCTTAAAGGTGTTTCTGATGATTTAATTATTGATCAGAATTTAATATTGACCAGAGTTAATAACCCCATTATTGGACACTCGATTTTAAACAAGACACATGAGCATGTTTATAAATATACTTATCGCTTGAATGATAAACATATGTGTGTAAATATATATATTTACCTCTTGAATGGATATAAGTAGATGGGTGTGTGACTAGCTCCTGAGAGTTTCCCATTAGCTGCTTTTATGTAATCATTTTATTATTCATCTTTGTGGGTTTTTTATTTTTTGTGCTCTTAGTAAATGTAAATGGTAATCTAATTGTAATTTATAGCATTCATAGCTATAAATATCAGCTGCTACAGGCTCTTAACTCTAATTCCCAAACTCAACTGTCTTTGACAACTGAAAATTTTGTTGTAACTCTCTGTGAACACTAATGGGCTGAACTAAATGAGGCTGTTTATGAAAGTCTTGCTGTACCCACTGAGTGCCAATATCTGCATGTTTCCCTGCGGGGATATTAATGTGCTTGATTCTACGTTGCTCACTCAGACCTTTCTGAGACCTTACTTGCTGTCTGTTTCAGGCAGTGTATCATCATTCTAAAACCCCCTACAATTCTGGGCTTTGGACGTCATCTGACTCACAGGGTTTCATAGAAGGAATTCTGGATATGAATCAGGTTCTCCACCAGTACAAATGGTCCTGTTTAATAATTGAAGAAAGAGAATAAATGATTATTCCCAAATTAGTTTTAAAAGGAAGAAAAATAATGATCACAAGTGAAAGGATAAATAAAAAATCTACCATTCTACCTGAACACTTCAACACTCCATTCTCAGGCATCAAAGTAATTGTAGATGAAAACTCATCCAGGATTTAGAGCAACAATATCTACCAACTTGACCTAATTGACATTTATAAAACACCCAGCCCTGGAACAGCAGAATGCACATTATTTTCATGAACACATGGATTATTCACCAAGTTAGGCCATATTCTGAGCTACAGAACAGCCACGTCAAATTTAAAATAATTGAAATCATTCAAAGTAATTTTTCTGGCAAAAAAAAAAAAAAAGAAATGAAACAGTAAGTATCTGAATAGTCCATAAATATTTGGAAATTTAAAAATATAATTCTCAATAACTCATGAGTCAAAGACGAAGAGACAAAGAAAACTAAAAATTATATATTTTGCATTGGATAAAAATAAACACACACACACACATCACAAAAAAAGTCTAGGATGTCTGCCACCTTCAATCCTAATCCATATTGTGCTTGAAGTCCTAGTCAGGGCAATAAGGCAAGAAAAGATATAAAAGTCAAACAGTATTTTCAAACAGCATAATTAACTACACAGTACTTACCAAAGAATCTACAAAATCTTGTAGAACTAACAAGTAATTTTATCAAGTTTTAGGATACAAGGTCAATATACACAAAAACCAATATCTTTTCTGTATATGAACAATAGACAATTAGAAAAAAATAAAATAAAAACACAGTACCATTTTTGATAGCACCAAAACCCCTGAAACTTAGGTAATAATACACTTGCACATGACCTCTATGTTGAGAACTGACTGAATACATGGAAAGAGATGCCATGTTTATGGATCAGAGGACTGAACATTGTTAAGACAGTAATTCTTCCCAGATTGATTTATTTGTTCAAACTAATACCAGTCAAAATCTCAGCAGGACTGTTGAGTAGATGTTGAGAAGCTGATGCTAAAATTTATATGGGGGAAAAAATCAAAGGAATTAGAATAGTCATAAGAATTTTTAAAAATAAAAAGAGATGTGTAGAACATTTGGTGCCTTATTTTGAGTCACTCTTTAAGCCACAGTTATCAAGAGACTGGGATATTGTGATACTGACAACAGCAGAGGCACAAAAATCAATTTTTCAAAAACGGCCATATGTATGTGCTTATATATTCAATTTATTTACAACGAAGATACATTAGCGATTTAATTAAGAAAAGATATTCTTTTCAGAAAACAGTGTGAGAGAACTGAACAACCATATGCAAAAAGACCCCCCGCTTTTTAACACGTAACTTCCATGACATTAAAACAATCACAAAATACTAATAAACTTTTAAAACTTTGAGACGAAACCATAAGAGAAAACTTTTGTGACCTTGGGTTTGGCAAAAATTTCTATTACATGACACAGAAGGCATGACCCATATCTGAAAAACATTAATAGGTTAATGGAGGAAATCAGTGTAAAGAGTTAATTTGAAATAGTGGGGTATTTATTTAATAGGTGTTTATTGAGCGTTTCCTGTATACCTGGCAGTGTTATAGGCATGAAACCTGTTTTCGTCAAAATTAAAATCTTGTCCTCTTCAAACGTGAATTACTCATATGAAGAGTTAACCATAGGAAAACATGCAATTAACCATACAAACAACTACGAACTGGGAGAGAATATTTGCGAAATGCATATCTGAAGAAGGACTCGGGTAGGGGATACAGGAGAATCTCTCAAAACACAATGAAAAGGAAATGGACCACCCAATAACAAAAGGGCAAGTAATTTGAACAGACCCTACAGCAAAGAAGAGAAGCAGATGGCAAATAAGCATCTGAAAAGCTGCTGTTCATCTTTGCTAGTCAGTAGCGAGATGCAAATAAAACCACAAAGTGATACCACCGCATACCTAGGAACAAACCTGGCAGTACTGAGTGCAAGTGCCCCCAAAGATGTGGAACGAAATGATACTGGCAGGAATGAAAAATAGCATGGCTAGAGTGGACAACAGTCAGCAAATTTCTTTTCAAGGTACATCTATACTTCCATGACTCAGCAATGTCACTCACCATAAGCTTTACTGTTATTTAATGATATTGAATAAATATTACATCCTCCAAAGAAGTTTCTCTGACCATAGCATCTATTAGCTCTTATTCTCCAACCCTCTTGTTCTGTGTGTCTTTTTGTATATTTATTTAGTTCGTTAATTTTTGTTTGTCTTCATAATACCTCTCACTGTGTTCTTGTCAGTTCATTTAATAGTTTGCCTGTTTACTCTCGTCTTAGTTCAGGCTGCTGTAAGGAAATACCATAGACCGGGAGGCTTATAAACAGAAGAAATTTATTTCTTACAGTCTGGAGGCTGGAAGTCCAAGGTCAAGGTGCCAACATAATCCGGTTCTGGTGAGAGCCTGCTTCCAGGCTTACAGACGGCTGACTTCTCATCATATTCACACGTGGCAGAGTTGGGGAGAGGGAGCCGGAGCCAGCTCTCAGGGGTCTCTTTGTAAGGGAACGAACTCCATTCATGGGGGCTCTACCCTCATGGCCTCATCACCTTCCACAAGCCCCACCTCCTGACACCATCACCTTAGGGGTTAGGTTTCAACATAAATTTTGGAAGAACACATTCAGTTGGTAACAGCTCTCTATGCCCTACCTCAGCCACCTTACCCTAATTAGAAAGCAAGTTTCAAAGGTGCAGGTTTTTGTCTGCCCAGCTTCATGTCTAGAACACTCCTAGCATAGAGGAAAAGCTCAACAAACATTTATTATATGAATAAATAAACCACTATTCCACACCAAGTCTAACACTGACTTCCCCCATTCAGAAACGCACAGGGTCCATGAGCCTTCCACACTGTGTGCTGTCCAAAGGTGGGTCACCAGGTGGAATTGCACCTTCACCCTGGCTTCATGTGCAGAGTGTGATCAAAAGAGAGATTAGACGAAACCAGAATAAGTGCAACACAAAGGAAAAGCACAGGGATCATTCACCTCCTCTGCAAGCCAACAGAGAACACATTCGTTTTATTTTATTTCAAACAAATCCACAGAAAGAAGTGAGCGGCATTGCATAATGCCCAATTGCTGACTCCATTCTAGATCCTTAGGGTTTCTTCCAAAGGTTACTCTTCATGGGTGAAGTCATGTGTGCAGACAGTTTGGTTGCCCGGGAAGGGACTGCTGCTGGTGACGTCTGCTGGCCCCAATGACTGTCCTACACTTCATTCAGAGCTGGTACAAGCATTTGCCCCTGAACTGAATAAGGCAGGATTTTACTTGTTACCTTCATGTTCTTTTTCTGCAAACAAACAGATCCTGCCCCAGCAAGGATGGAGACTTTGAAGGTCATTTGGTCTCACAATGATGTGCTGCTTTGGGAACCAAATCAATGGCTTGTGCTTTGTTGGCTGTGGCAGGTGTCCGCGGTTCCCATCCCGCCCTGGGGAGGTTAGCGATGTGCCCTGTGCTTTTGTAATTTGCTTCACTTTTCTCAGGACACAAGTGTGTCATTTAGCAAGTTATTATTCTTGCAGCCACTGGATGGCAAAAGACTGGAAGGGCTAATGCGGTTCCCCAAGGTTCCCGATTAAAACTCCAAAAGGAACTTTCTTATCAAGAATATTTGGCTAAATACTTTGAAACCCATTTGTTTACTTTAGAATGTATTATCACACAACTAAAACCATATCATCACTCCTCACCATAGAATATGTAAAACCCTGCCAGCCTTTTTCTTTTCTTTTTTTAAAATCTTTATTGCAGTATAATTGCCTCACAATACTGTGTTAGTTTCTGTTGTACACCAAAGTGAATCAGACATATGCATACACATGTCCCCATATCCCCTCCCTCTTGAGCCTTCCTCCCACCCTCCCTATCCCACCCCTATAGGTCATCGCAGAGCACCAAGCTGATCTCCCTGTGCTATGCGGCTGCTTCCCACTAGCTATCTATTTTACGTTTGGTAGTGTATATATGTCCATGCCACTCTCTCACTTTGCCCCAGCTTACCCTTCCCCCTCCCTGTGTCCTCCAGTCTATTCTCTACATCTGCATCTTTATTCTTGTCCTGCCACTAGGTTCATCAGTACCATTTTTTTTTTTAGATTCCATATGCGTTAGCATACGGTATTTGTTTTTCTCTTTCTGACTTACTTCACTCTGTATGACAGTCTGTAGGTCCATCCTCCTCACTACAAATAACTCAATTCGTTCCTTTTTATGGCTGAGTAATATTCCATTGTATATATGTGCCACAGCCTCTTTATCCATTCATCTGTCAATGGACACTTATGTGGCTTCCATGACCTGGCTATTGTAAATAGTGCTGCAATGAACGTTGGGGTGCATGTTTCTCTTTGAATTATGCTCTTCTCAAGGTATATGCCTTTTTCTTACTATTTGCGAATAGTTATTTGGTGATTTGAATTTCAACATATGTAGGCAATGGAACAGTCATCTGGGAAGTTATGTAGCATTGGAAAAGTATGCAGTATTGTAATGTAAATATACTCATTACAGTCAGTGCCTTAAAGGATTTCAGCTATAAAAGCTTTTAATTCCCCCTACTGCCCCGCATTTTTGTATCAGATAAAGGATTCATCTCTATATAGGAATATTAATACATTTAACAAAGACAAGAAAATCTGGAGAATCGAGAGGCATTTGCTAGGTTGCAGTAAAGTGCAATATGGGGAAAGCAATGAGAGAGGTCTCAGCGGGAGATGGAGCCCAGCCGGGAGGTCCCAACAGCCCTCTTCTGAGTCATCAGCAGATGTTTGTGATAAGGTACGGCCACCATCCAGAGTTCTTGAAGTCATAGGGAGGACTGATGAGACTGCTCAGTTTTGCAATTGAAAGAAAAGTTTTATCTTCATCATCATTAACTGGTCAGCTTAAAATTCCAGTAGTTGGGAGGGAATTGAGATAAACTGTCAAGTAATCAATTTGCAATCATCTGGAAGAGAATAGGTCGTGGAGAACAGTCAGCTACGCTTCGTGAGGACAAACTACACCAAGTCAGTTTAATTTCTTCCCATGATGGAAGGACAGGACTCTGGACAGAGGAGAGACAGGAGCTTGAGGAAGACTTTTCACTGCACTACACAGAAAACCTTCCCAATGCAGGAGGAGATTGTGTCTGGGTAATTCTGAGGAAGGGCGTCTCTGGGGAGGGGCTGAGCCCACGGGTGATTCTCTGAAAGACATTATCCTGAGTGCATGAAGTCCAACCTTCCAACAGTCCCCAGCACTCAAGAGACACAAATAAGCAGATTAAGTCATTGACTTAAAATTTAATTATGAAAAAACATAGCCAAAAATATTAAAAAGAATTTCCTTTCCAATTTATAAAATTATATTGCATTATCTGTATAAGTATGTAGTTTCAAGTTCTCATCATTTTCCTGAATCTCTAGAAAATGTTGCATGTCTTGCTTCAGATGAGGTAGCACTTAATAAAATATTAATAAAAGTACACGTCATGTCATTATTATTTAATGTTACTAAGTTTTGGGTTTTTTTTTTTTTGAAATTTGTCTCGGTCTACATTGAATTAGTATCATTTTTGCAAAACACCGAAGAAAGAGTCTTAAATAGTATTGTGAGAGATTTACCTACAGACCTTCCAAATACTTAAGTCTGCAAACAGGAACAGATTTTAAACCTTTCAGTAAAGTCCCTGAATCACATTGTCATTTCAACTGTGTCATGCATCTTGTAGCAACTGCATCATTTATGTTTCAGGTCATGCTTGTATTGAAGTGCTCTAAAATTTAATAAAATAAATCATCAGACCATTTTAAAAGGCTACAGAAAATCCACACGAGACAAAATGGAAAACTGAATCATCCATGATAATTAAAAGAATGCAAATGAAAGTAAACCTGGGCCAGATGTTTGTACTTGTAGGATCAGTGTTTTAAATCATAACACACAAAGGTTGCAGGTTAAGGGGGCACTGAATTACTCATAAAAGATTGAGAGCAGTCTGAATCCTTTTGTAAAGGAATATCTGGTATTATGGGAACCATAAAGATACATATTGATATATGGTAGATGTGTTAATCCCTCTCCTGAGAATTTATCTTAAAGAAATAATATCACAGAAGTAAAAATGTGTGCTTATATTTATTTATAAAACCAGTAAACTGGGCAAGGTCGGATGTACACTGTGAAGGAAAATGGTGAGTCACTTCTGTCAACTCAGTGGAATATTCTGTAAGCACAAAATTAAACATTATGAAGACTGAAGTAAAGTAATAATTTTTAAAATGGGTAGAAATCAGATTGTGAAATGGTGTAGAATAGTGAAAGCAACTCTAGGAGTTAGAAAACCTGGAATACAGCACTTCAACTGCCTCCAATATACTGTGCACTTTCTTTTTTTAAAAATTTTATTTTATATTAGAGTATAGTTGATTTACAATGTTGTGTTAGTTTCAGGTGTATGGCAAAGTGATTCAGTTATATATATACATATATCCACTCTTTTTCAGATTCTTTTCCCATATAGGTTATCACAGAATATTGAGTAGAGTTCCCCGTGCTATACAGCAGCTTGTTGTTGATTATCTGTTTTGTAAATAGTAGTGTGTATATGTTAATCCCAAATTCCTAATTTATCCCCCCCCCGCCCCACCTTTCCCCTTTGGTAACCATAATAAGTTCATTCTTTCTTTCTAAGTTCATGTTTCTGTTTTATAAATAAGTTCATTTTTTTAGAATCCACATATAAGTGATATCATATGATATTTGTCTTTCTCTGTCTGACTTATTTCATGCAGTATGATAATCTCCAGGTCCGTCCATGTTGCTGCAAATGGCATTATTTCGTTCTCTTTTATGGATAATATTCCATTGTACTGTGTACTTTCAAAGACCCTCTCCTCCATCAGACTCTAGTCAGCCTCCTCTGAGCCCTCTTTTTAGCCAGGCCTCAGTCTTGGGCCCTGTCCAGTTTTAGCAAGAATCCTGCCAAGTCAATTTAGGGAGAATTCCACCCCTCCACCCCAATATCTGATCAGGGTCCTCACCCCCCACCCTTGGCCTGCGTCTAGCTAGAATCCTGCTAGTCCAGTTTAGTAAGAATCCTGTTAGTAATTTTCCACCCACAGACCCTGCTCTCTGCCCCCTGGCTATAAATCCCCAGCTGTCTTTGCTGTATTCAGAATGGGGCTCAATTCTACACTGAAAACTCTTTCCCCATTGCAAGAGCACTGAATAAATTCTGCCTTTCCAATCTTTAACTGGAGTCCAGCTCTATTCCTCTTTTAAGGAACCTCCAAGAACCTCGTCAACCTCCTTGTAAAATGAGGTAGTTCAAACCGTCCTTACCTTCCATGCCTGGCTTCCGGGCCTTTGGCAACATAATTCCTGTCTTCAAATCTCATCTCTGAGGGGCGAGGTGAGTCCAGGCATCTGGAGAGATTAGACTTGGAGAAGATGATACGTCCCGATCACAGACCAAAGTAGCAAAGCCACCTAGGTGATTTGCTAATTTACAATGTGGAATGTAACAGTCTATGGACTACACGTTAACGTGTACACCCTCTCTTTGGAGAAAAACTACATGTTGAGTCAAATTCCTGGATGGTTTTTTCTGCAGCAGATATCACAACAAAGGGGGTTAATTATGTGGTTTGAAATGTTAATAGCATGAGACTCTGTTGGGCTGCTGTGTCCTCCATGCTGGCACTGGCTAGATATGGACCATACAAGCCCATAGTTTCCTTGAAAGGCTGGAACCCAGGCAACTTGAATGCACACAGCTTAACATCCTTTAATTCTTATTGACACATTCTTTCTTTTCATATGCTAATCCTCTTAATCAGATTATGGTCAATTGAGTTTTGCTGAGGGCATGCTTTATTCTAAAGGTGACTTTGCACATTGCTGCTGCCAATCTGTTTCAGAATGTGGGGCTTCTTGGCAGGATGGGAGTTTGTGTAGTTCTTGCTATGTATTGCAATACTGTCTCTCCAGCTTGCTTTATCTTGTCGACATTTGGAAAAGGAAACTTGTGCTTGAATCTCAGCTTTACCACATACTGTGATTCAGACATGCCTCACTGACACGGTGGAGATCAAATAAGATTGTTTATTTGAAAAAGTTTTGCAAACTGTAAAGGACTGTGAGGCGTATGCTGTTTTAACCCGCTGATTCTGTGCTTATACCATCTGAGAAGGTGTGGCGGTCCCATCCAGTACCAGAAACAAAGTCTTATTTACACCGGATTGAGGGTGACAAGTCCTGAGGAGGGGGCAGAACCTTCCTTGACTTTCCCCACTGAGTCATCTATTAATTAAAGTCCCTCCAGCATAGGAGTCAGATTTTCTTTCCTTCTCTCTCTGTTTTCCTCTCTCCCCAAGTCAGCCCCATATTTTTTCTTCTGCTTAATTCGCAGTGTCCCAGGGTTTTGGGGGGCAGGTGGGTCAGAGCCCAATGTTCTATGCATTCCAAGAAATTTAGGAGCTTAAGAATGGAATTAATAAGGCAAACATGTCTTTTTGCTCACTAAGTATTGAGCAGACATAACATCACTTGAAAAATGTTGCATGTTTCATTTCATTCCATCTTATCTCCCCTAAAGGGGAAGTTTGCAGGATGCCGCTCCCAACTGTGGCTCCCACTTACAGCCAAGATGCCCTGGCCTCACCCAAGGAACTGGTCTAAGTGGTTACTGGCTGTTTGCCTAAACTAGGAAGGTGCTTCTTTTATGGATATTAAGAAAGAAATGTCTTCAGCCACATATGAATTTAAAAATACATATTAGTGTAAGGTGGGATCTTAACAAACGGCACCGCGAAACAGAGGAAAGCTTCAAGTGAGCTTCATTAGGGAGCGCTCCCGGGCGAGGTTCACTGGTCCGAGAGAAAGGGGCCCGAGAAGTCGCACCTGGGCGAGGGTTGGGCAAGACTTTATAGGGGAAGAAGGGAAAGGGGTGTGGTGAATCTGGGAGGGCGCAGGGTATTCCTTATTTGGTGGTCTTTTCGGGTATCCTGGGGGACCGTTAGTCCCGCCCCTCGAAAGGCGGGAAGGCTGGGCTGGGTTCAAAGTCCCCAGGTCAGTTCCTGGAACTGGGTGGTCCGGAGAATTTCGGTCTGATGCAACCTGTGAATCTGATTGTGTTCCCCTGCCTCGGGCCAGTTGGCCTTACAATTAGTATTTTTAATTCAATTACAAGTGATACCATTGGGACAGAATATACAACCGGCTACGAGACAACCAACGCTTTCCTGGGGAGGAGCGGGGCACAGTATTCCCTGTTAGGGTGAATCATGACCTCAAAGATATCAGGTCCTGAGCCCTGAAACCTGGGGATGTTCTCTTACATGGCAATGGGGACTGTGCAGAAAGGATTAAAGATCTTGCCCTGGTAGGTCCTGCATGTGATCAGAAGAGACTCTCCTACAGAAAGGAAAGGCAGTATTGGTGGTGACGGTGGAAGGTGCTGTGTTGTGGGATCTGGAGACGGAGCAAGCCAAGAGTGCTGGAGACGGTAAGCAAACCGATGCACCCTGCAGCCTTTGGAGGGAAGTCCCTGCGAACGTGTGGATTCCAGCCCAGGGAAATTGATTTCAGACTTCTGGCCTCTGAACTGTAAGAGGATACATTTCTGTTGGTTTTAGCCACCACGTTTGTGGCTACAAACAGCCCCAGGAAATGAGTCCACCTGCCCATGCCTGACTCTCTGAGCTAGGCTGCTGCTCGGATGCCAGCACGCACCCTTCCTCCCACTCAGGCTGTTCCTCCCCCCGCTGGGCCTCCAGTCTTCCGCCTTCCTGCCTCAGATTCTGAGATGCTACCGCTGGTTATCAGATTCCATCACCAGCACAGTCTCTGCTCCCCTCTGCTCCCAGCACACAGGTATTCCTCATCTGTCCTACCTAACAGCTTAGGTCTGAATTATTCAGTAAACAAATTGAAAGGATGAGAAACATCTTTTAAATTCAACTTGTAATTTTCTTTTATAATTGAATAATATCTCTAAAGATAAATATATTTATATATGCATTTTATGACTATTTGAAAAATTTTATAATAAAGCAAATTTAAGTTAATGACACAAGGGTAAATGGTTTTTAAAATTATAAAGTATCTGTATGTTTTTCAAATTTGAGAGAGATTTGTTCAGGAGAATGATGAATTTTTCTTCTTTGTCTTTACTTTCTGAGTCACCTTCAGAGGTTGCTCTGAGACCCCCCTCAAAACTCTCGTGTTGAATCCTGACCCCCAAGGTAATGGTGGCAGGAGGTGGGGCCGTTGGGAGGTGATGAGGTCATGAGGGTGGAGCCCCTATGATGGGATCAGTGTCCAAATAAAAGAGACCCCAGAGAGCTCCCTCGCCCTTTCCTCCAGGTGAGGACAGAGCGAGAAGACGCCGTCTATGAACCGGGAAGCGGGTCCTCGCCAGACACTGAATCTGCCGGCCCCTTGATCTTGGACCTCCAGCCTCCAGGACTGTGAGAAATAAAGGTCTGTCCTTTATAAGCCCCCCAGCCTGTAGTAGTTTGTTATAGCAGCCTGGATTGACTAAGACAAAGTATTTCCTAAGATTGAGAACCAGGCATCAAAGATTGCTTTATTAGACCAAATGTGCGGTTGAAAGGCTAACCTGGGCTCTTCTGGAGGTATATGTATGTGTCTGTGTGTGCGTGGGGTATTGCATATTTATATTAAAATTTTAAAACATACCTTAGAGGTTGCTGCAAAAGAGGAGGAGAAGGAAAAGAAGGAGAAGACCATCAGAATTACTGAGAACGTCTCGGCCTGGTGATGGTAAATTCGTTACCTGAGCTTTTCTTTCTTCTGGAGTTTCTCTAGGATTTAATATGCAGCATGGCACAGTGCTTGTCCCTGAGTCTCAGAGACGGATATTTAATTTGGTAATAATGTGCACGTTCTCCTCCACCCTGCCAATATTTCATTCCAAGGGAAGGGTTTCCTCCTGAGGTGCTCTTGGCTACAAATGAGTGAGACAATGAAATATTCCGGTCAGGCTCAGCCCACAGAATAAAAGAAGGCAATCAACTATACAGGCAGACGGAGCAGTGCCAGGGTGAAAAGCCTGTTGCCTGATTGTAGCCCAAGGGATGCTAAATTACCCATCAACCCGCTCAGCCCGGTTGATAGACACCAGAAAACCATATGTGAAGAAAAACAGCTGCCGGGGAGGAAAATGTTTCTGGCTAGAATGTACTGTGGATTCAACCAGCATTTGTACTCCTTCCTTATATTTGATCTCTTCCTGTGAGTTAATTTACAAACAGATAATCAGGGGTGTGTTTTCTTATCTCCAACGTTAACATATGGAAATAACTTGGAATACTGCGGCACAGCTTTGAAATACTAACCAAGGTGCCTTTACCATTTAGCCTCCGTGATTGGGAACATTTTGTGCTGAATGACTGAAGCCAAACTAGAATAATACTTTCAACAGCGTGTATCAGGCTAACTGGAATAGTTCATGATCATAGTGACTTTTGCAGAAATTTATAATAGAATAGTATGAGTTATTGGCATGCCTTGTAATATTCTTCTTTTGCAAAGTGTAGCTCATTGGGTCTCATATATGCCCTAGTTTTAATGGGGGTTCACACATTTTGGAAAATTTTCAAATAGATTTGACAAAGTCATCATAAAAAGGCACTCTGCCCTCCGAGTTCTCTGAAATTCTCTCCTGTTCTCTCTTAAATTATATTTTCACTTTAGGATAAGTGTTCAACAAAACTTCATAAGAAGTTTCACATAGAACATGATGCTTTTATCTATATTTTCATTCAAGCATGAATCAGAAAATCCCTAATATTATCTCATTTTTCAGTCCCAAAATGCATTTGTAAGAGGTGTGTCAGATACTGCAGAGAGTGAGCGTGGCAATCTAGAGAAGTGGTGAAAATCACTCGGTTTAGAGCAGGACTTTCAGGCTTCCTTCACTCTTTGATTTGCAGTGGAGGAGCTGTGTAACCTTGGGGGGAGTTACTTAACCTCTCTGAGCCTCATGTCTAACATGAGATTAAGAATCTCATGATTCATTACCATCCCACTTTGTATTATTCTTAACAGTAACCCCAAATCCGTGTACTACTGGATGTATTGACCCTGAAGATCTTGAAATTTAATTAAACAGGCAAAAATATTAAAAATTGAATCTTTCGAAAGAGTTGCCAAAAGGAATGTTTCATTAACTCTCCAGTGGATGGTTCACCCATTACAGTCAGAGATCTTGTTGCAGAGAACACTTTGTTTTTGTTTATTTATTTTTGCACTCCGTCTACCACAGCAGCCGCACATCCCAGACTTAGTCATCCCTGGCAGAGCTTTGGAAAGCAGCCTCAGGAAGGTGGTCAGATGCAATGTGAATTCGAGTGGAGCTGGCGTGTATTCCGTGGCTCTCACTGCCTTGCCCTAGGAGCCCTTAGCAAATGGCTTAGTTTTTAGAGCCCAAGTTTATTTGACTGAAGATTAAGGATAATAATACCTCTCCTGGCTATTGCGAGGGTAACTGCACAACAGATCCAGTGTACTGTGCGTGTAGCTGCCATGGATTCACTCCGAAGCCATCAGCATTGTCTGCCTTTTGTTGTTAGAGAGATGTCTGTGCGGAAAAACACTACATACGAGAGAAATAACACAGAAGCATTCGATATAAAAGCTTTCTACCTTACTAAAATTATATTAAAGGAGCTGGTATAACCTATACAAAAGAGGGGGATTAGTGCATAGAAGACCACCATACTCTACCATAATTCCACCATAACCTACCCCATGATGAGCTCCTGGGAAAGTATGATGGGGTTTCTAAATAGTTGCAAAAATATTTAGATTTATTTTATTTTATTCATTTGCAGGGTAAGAGGTATATATCAAATTATGTTCCTAGAATATCAACATAGCTTTTAAAATTAACAACTGAAACAAGCAAAACACAGGATGAAAAAATTGTAAGATTTTGGTGAATTATAACTCAAATAAACGGAAACACCAAGAAGGGGCGTATTTACTGCAAGTTATTTTGTTGATTAAACTATTCCCATTTTGGAGTAGAGAACTATTTTACCAGGTCCTAAAAACCAACCATCTCTTTCTGTACCCTTAGGGTGCACTTTCTATAGTATTAGCCCCCCCCCGCCCCCGATCAGTACTTGGATTGAAATGTTTGACATGAAAGATGGCCATTTTACCAGACTAGCACCAAATGAACTAAGATTGCAGGCTATAATGCCTTTAAAACAAAATTGCAGTGTAAGCCACACAATTTGTAGCATTCACTGTTAGGAGGAGAAAATAACTTGTTAGCTTGTGCAGAGACTGGCAATTTGACACAATGCAAATATTTTTTAACGCTTTCAGCCCACCTCCTATAATATTTCTAACCTGTTTCCTTATAGGGAGCATAACCAGGAAACCTAATGATGCTTAAATGGGAGCTGCAAAGTGACGGGCAATCACTGTCATACATTATATGGGTTTGGACAAATGTATAATGACATGTATCCACCATCATAGTATCATACAGAGTAGTTTCCTTGCACTAAAAATCACCTATTCGCCACCTATTCATTTCTCTCCCTCACTCCCTGACTCCCACAGCCACTGATCTTTTTATTATCTCCATAGTTTTACCTTTTCCAGAATGTCCTATAGTTGGAATCATGCAGTATGTAGACTTCTCAGATTGGCTTCTTTCACTTAGTAAAATTCATTTAATATGCATTCAGTTTTCCTCCATGTCTTTTATGTCTTGATAGCTTAGTCCTTTTTAACACTGACTAATTTTCCATTGTCTGGATGTATCAGAGTTTATTTATAAATTCACCCACTGAAGGACATCTTGGTTGTTTCCAAAGGAGCTGTACCATTTTGTATTCCTGCTAGCAGTAAATGACAGTTCCTGGTGCTGCACAACCTAGGCAGTATTAGGTGTTGTCAGCATTCTGGATTTGGGCCATTCTGATAGGTGCATAGTAGAATCTCATTGTTTTTATTTGCATTTCCCTGATGATACACAATGTGAAGCATCTTTTCATAGACCTACTTGCTCTCTGTATCTCTTCTTTGGTGAGGTGACTGTTTAGATCAGTTGCCCATGTCTAAATCAGGTGGTTCATTTTCTTATTGTTGAATTTTAAGAGCTTTTTATATATTTTGGATCACAGTCCTTTATCAAATGTCTTTTGCACAGATTTTTCTCCCAGTCCGTGGAAGGTCTTCTCATGCTCTTGTCCTTTTCTTTTACAGAATAGTTTTAAATTTTAATGAAGTCCAGCCTATCAAGACTTTCTTTCATGGATTGTGCCTTTGGTGTTGTATCTAAAAAGTCATCCCCATACCCAAGGTCATCTAGGTATTCTCCTATGTTAACTTCTAGGAGTTTTATGTTTAGGTCTATGATCCATTTTGATTTGATTTTTGTGAAGTGTGTAAGGTTTGTGTCTAGATTCATTTTTTTTTTTCTGTAAGTGGGTGTCCAGCTGTTCCAGCATCATTTGTTGGAAAAGCTACATTTGCTCCATTATACTGCTCCATTGTCAAAAACAGTTGACTCTATGTGTGAGCCTGGGCTTTCTATTTTGTTTCATTGATCTGTCTGTTATTTCACCAATACCGCACTGTCTTGATTACTGTAGCTTTCTAGTAAATCTTGAATTCAGGTAGCATCAGTCCTCAATTTTGTTCTTCTCCTTCAATATTGTGTTGATTCTTCTGGGTCTTTTGACTGTCCTTAAAAACTTCGGGATCAATTTGTCACAATCCACAAAATAGCTTGCTGGGATTTTGATTGGGGGTTGTGTGGAATCTATAGATCAAGTTGGAAAGAACTGACAAGTTGACACTTTTGAGCCTTCCCATCCATGAATGTAGACTGTCTCTCAATTTATTTAGTTGTTTGATTTCATTCATCAGGATGTTGTAGTTTTCTCATATAAGTCTTTAAGTCTTTTGTTAGATTTACACCTAAGTATTTTATTAGGGAGGCTGTTAATGTAAATCGTGTTTTTAATTTCAAATTCCACTTGTTCATTGCCAGTATATTGGAAAGCGATTGACTTCTGTTTATTAACCTTGGATGCTGTAACTTTGCCGTAATTGCTTATTAGTGCCAGGAGGCTTTTTTTTTTGTCGATTCTTTGGGATACTGTTAATTTTTTGCAAAAGTATTTAACTTCTTAGAACAACAAGATATTTGAATGAAAAGGAGTATGAAATTTTCACCAATAGAGGTTAAATGACTGTCCCAAGCTCAAATTAATGTCATTTCATCAGTTTTCACAGTGCTTACTTTCCTAGTTTCTTTGATGCTCTAGGACACTATCATTGAATTCTTTGTGTCACCGCCAGCAGTTCTTTATAAACAGGGTAATCGAACTTGTTCTGCATTTAGATGGTCATGCACTCAACGTGAGGGGTGTTGATGTCTTGGCTGAAGATCTCCTCCAGGGTGGAAATTAAGCCAATTGTATTGTATTGATTGTCACATTCACGTTGTGAACTGTTCTCTCAAGATTCGCTTCCCATAACTTGCACTAGAAATAAAGAAAACTAAACTCCACCAAAAATTGGACTCTAACATTCATAAGAACACAGATTTGTGGGTATATGATCTGTGTGGTCACATGGGCCCCATGCAGACAGGTTGGCACTTGGTTTAATGTTCTACTAACCCTGTTTTAACCTTCATGATATGTTTTGAGCAAGCGACCCTGCATTTTCATTTTGCTCTGGGCGGGGAGGGGAGGAGGAGGGTTTGGCACAGATTTTGTAACCTGTAACCTTTTTTATGTAATGCTACATAAACTCAGTTGTTGGTAGTGCACCTGAGTTTATGGTAGGGCTACTTTTTAAAAAGTTCTCTCAAAAAGTCTCAGATTGTTTACAAAGTATATTGCTTAACTTGGGATTTTCTTCTGGGTTATAGAAAAAAAAAAAACAAAAGAAACAAACAAGTGTAACTTGTGTTCCAGTTCCTTCCCATGTAAGTAGAAAATTTTTGGATTAAAGTAAAAATAGATGCCCTGCTTTAAAATCATTTGTTAATAATTAACCAAGATTGCTTTACTCTTAAATTTTATTTGTTGCTTTGTTTTCAAGGGAATTTAAAGTGGTTTTAAAATTTGTAAATAAAGAAATTAAGATGAAGGGGAATACAATAAAGGAAGAAATTGTGTTCGTAGAGATACATGCCATAGAATACTGTACAGTTGCTGTATTCAGGCTAGAAGCATTGGGAGGACTATCTAATGCTCAAAGCAGGGAACGAAATGCACTCAATTACAAATTCCAAAATGTCCCATGTCCATAATGTCAGTTGTTAGAATGTGAAATTCATGAGGTCACTAGGGTGGAAATTCTGTGAGGAAGGGTTTTTAGTCTATTTTGTCCAAGACAAGATTCCCAATCTGAGAGCAGTTTCTGCCGCCATCTGTATCCAATAAGGATGTGTTGAAAGGATGAGTGTCTGTGAGTCGATAGAGACACAGCTGTTCAGGTGAAGAACAACCTCACAGATGTCCCTGTACTTCTGTATGGGTCACAATTCTCCTTTGTAGCCTCATAATGGACACAACTTTATAAATCAACGCCCCTTCCCCAGATACTGTGGTTACACCTATGTGGTAATTTCACAAAGAGTTCTGCTTTAAAATTCATGATAGAAGACAATACCAACATACAATTCAGGGAAAGGGATTTTATGTGGTCGAATGATGTCATCTACGGTTTTCTAGATACTCTGAGGACCTGTGAAAGCCATGAGTGTCTTCCCAGTGAAGGGGCAATTCAATACACCGCAAATTTGAAGGGCGTTTCAGGGGACGATGGTTCTGGCTTAAAGCAGATACTGGTTCTGATTACCTTGTGGTAAATGTTCAGCCTCTGATCTAGACAAATAGATGAACATCAAGTGCTTTAAGAAGTTCCCCACAAATGCCATTTCCCACAACCTAGGTTCTAACAATTATGGTACAGAAAGATATGAATGTCATGTTTTCTGGCTGTATGTCGGTGATTCAGGATTTTGATCAATAAAACTGTTTGACATTGACAGTTTCATCACATACATTTTTTTTCAACAAAACTGTAAATTCTAAATAGTAAAATTCTTTGAAGTCAAGATTTTTTAAAATTTAATACACACACACTATGTATATAAATGGATATACACATATGTATGTATATGTATGTATTCAGTCAATATTATGATTCTGAATTTAGTACTAATTAAAGTACGAACACCAATATCCTTGCAAAAAATTAAAAAAAGAAAAAAATCTTACCGATAATGCTATCACCACTATTTTTCAGAAGAGTTTGTGTGATTAGCTCAAAGCCAGAGGTCGGAACCCAGGCTTCTGAATTCTGGTCCTAAATGTTTGTCAAAGTGCTAGGAGATCTCTATCTCTAAATAGATCCTAAAATTCTTACAGCAGCATTCATTCTAAACACTGTTCATCCCTTCTCCTCACCACAGATCGGCATTATTTCTCATCAAAGACATCATAAATGTTAGTATTAAAACCAATACGATATTATGAATAGAAAAGAGTAGATTATTGTAACCAGTCACCTTTATTTGTTAAAACTAGTATTTTCATTTAAAATATGCTAAGTATTTAACATAATAACTGAAAATATAATGATTCTTTTATAAGAACTCCCAATAAAAGAATTATACTTTCTACTTTATTCCTAGTGTTAAAAAAGTTTAAAGTGGATTACATTTATAATGTCTTCAATTTCTGAAATGATATTAAGTCATTTTACCAGGTCAGAAAATTGATTTGGTCCTCTGCTTTTCCTTAGCCTCAATCATGAAAAATAGGAATTCTGATATATTCAATTCTCATCCCTAGCAGCATTATTCTGCTTGACTGTGGTGAAAATATCTTATGCTAGCAGAATACTGCGGGTTTTGCCAGCGGGTTCCAATAAGTCAGGCATTCAATGGATAAGTAACTCAAAGCGTTACAATTGGGTTAACTCACTCTATCCAAGTACAACTAATTTCCAAAGCCCAGTGGATGTCCTCATTATGTAACTGTCAACTTTGTCCAGGAAGGAATAGGAGAGATTCATCAAATGAATAGTAATAAATGATTCCTATTAATGTTATTTTTTAGTAATGACTTGAAACGACCTGAAAGTTTTGGTTTGTTCTTAATCATGAACATAGTCCAGATCCCACTGAAGACCAATAAAAATCAACAAACTTGGAATTCAGATGTGAAACAACATTAGACTCATTCTCTGTTTTTGACTTTGGATATAGATACGTGTTATTTAATAAGGCAATCCTTATAGAAAACGAACCTTGGTTCTGGAGTCAGAATAGCTATGTCAGAGACCCATCTCTGCCACTATATATTCATCAACAGCTGATTTAGACTACCTGACCTTGTTTCTCATTGTTCATGGAGATGATAATTTTAACCTTGAAGAATATTTGTGAGACCCAACTGAGATGATTTTTATCTGTACAAATGAAAGTTATTTTTATTATAAGCAGCAAGAATCCCAGAATGGAGGGAAATATTTCTCACATCAGATCTTTATAGATAAAGGAAACAAGGCAACTTTCATTCAAGCTGTAAATAAATGTGTGGGTTTCAATCCTTTACTGTATTTTCAACAAGGTAGTCTTCTATCCAAGAATCCATTAATTTTCAAACATAAGGTTAACTCCTATTGTCTCAAAAAATTCGGAACTAATAGCTACTTCCCATGGGTGGAGGGCATGACTAAGCTGGGTGCATCCCACTCCTACTGGGTTTTCCTGACCTTTCCCATTCTAAGGTATTTTCATCTTGTTATGGTTTGCATGTCTTTAGAACAGGTTGTACATTCTAGAGAATTACGGCAGTTAGGAGTCATTTCTCAGGATGTCCATCATAGATGCAGCAGCAGGTTACAGAAAACCCAAAGTACCAGGGTTTTACCTCTCAAAAAGACCAGCCATGCGTAGGATGACAGAGGATGTCTTAAGGATCCCCCGAGCTCCATTGTGTTATGTCTAGTGTTTGGTCAGTGTCTCTTGAGCCAAGGTGACTGTTAGAGCTTCAGCAGTTACATTCACTTTTAGTCAACAGGTGTTAGAGGGGCAAAGATGGTGTGTCCTGCCCCTCTTGCTTAAAGGAGAGTTTCTGAATGTATCAAAAAGTGCTATCAGCCCATCAAAGTTTGGAGGACGGGGGAAGAGGCAGCTGGTGTGGGAGAGTAAGAGGCAGAGGCCAAAGACCTGGGAGGAAACTGTGTTGCGTATGCATCAGGACCCAATGACAGAATTATCTGGGGACATGCGCGTGTGTCAAGATAAGGACTGGGGGATGGCCACTGGATTTGACAATGGAAAGCTCATTATTGACCCGGAGAAGAGCAACCTCGTGGAGGTGATTTGGGCAAAACCCTGGTGTCAGTGGACTCAGTGGAAAAGGGAAAGACAGCATAGGAGGTCGTACATAGAGGGGAAACTTGTCAAAGGATTTTCCTGTAAGAGAAGTGAAATTGAGCAGTAGCTGTGGGGAAGGTGGAGTAACCCGGTCATCTCGTTCGCTCATTTGTTTGTTTTTCCCCACATGGGAGGAGTAAGAGCAGGTTTATGGACTTGTGAGTAGGACCAGCTTCAGGGGCTGCACACGGGGCCAGGCACCGACAGGGTCCACTCCTAGTAGCATCCATCTCTGCTGATGCCATCCCGAATTCTTAATAATTTTACCTTTGAGCTTGTGTTTAGTAAGTGAAGTCCAGCAGGATGGTGGCCCATGCTTCTGAGCTGCTGCCCTCCCTCTCCTCCCATCACATTCAGTGTTCACGGTGTTCCCGGAGCACAGAATCCTAGTGGATCCATGATGCTTGGGACTTTGCATGACTGTGACCGTAGGCCTGTTTTCGTCAGGCTCTGGTAAACTTCAAAACTGATGCTTTAACTCTGAACCTAAAATGACTTGAAAATATGTAAAAGCTCAACTCAAGTTTATGTAATAAATAAAATGCAATTTTAAATTTGATGCCCTACTGCTTTCATTTTCGGTAAGGAGTAGAATCAATAAAACGAAGGCCAATTTCAACTTTCTTAAAACCTACAAAAATTGAACTGAGAGGGAAAAATGGAGGTTTTATTTTATTTTATTTTTGGTATGCTGCTTTGCAAGCTACCTTACCCCATCAAGATTTGTTTTCATTCAGATTACTCTTTAGTTTTGAACTCATTCTGTATTTGGAACAGCCCATGGTAAGTACAGAGTAAATGTGAGCTACTGTTGCTGTTACGATTTGTACATTTTCATCCGAATTTTACGGGCGGGGATTATGCTGTCTCTTCCAGGCATCAGTGTTCCTTTGCAACAAAGGACAGTAGTTCATACTACTTGGCAAAGAAAACTGGTAAGACCTTTCTTAGAATGTCTGTTGGAAATGCCTGCTCTGTGTTGTCGATTTCACTATCACCTTAGAAACACTTTTGCCCCTGGTGCTTCTGCTCCTGATTCTTAATTGTTGTTATTTTGCAGAGTAAAATATTGATGACATTGGTCAAAAAGATTGACAGCAGCATGAATTGTTATTAACCAGACTGTTGGTTGCAGCTTACATTTCAATAGGTTCTAGGATGAAGCACAAACCCTCAGGGCAATCTCTTTTTCATTCTCTTTTCCAAACAGGCAGAAATTAACCCTCTCATAACTTTCTTTGCTATTGTCCCTTATTTTCTTTTTCCTTTGAGCAGTTAAAACAACATGTATTGATTTCTACCTTGTAACATAAAAGGACTCATTATTCATCAAGGTGGAGGTTGGAATTATCCTGAAAGCTTGAAATAACCAAAGACAGTTCTTAAAGAACCAAGGGCGGAAATGATAAGGTCGACCTTGGGAAGACAAAAAAAGCAGAGGAGCAGAAAGAAAGATGACATCAGAGAGGAGAGAAAGCCACCCCCTCTTCACACTCCCAACAGACACACTTACAGTAGGAACATTCATCGTGTGGTCTCAACATTTTGGGAAACATTCATCTTTTGTATCTTTGTGCAGCCAATGAAATCTGACTACCAAAGCTTCTTCTGAATGATCTTGTCATCTATGGCTCATATAAGAAGTGTATCCATATGGTGCAAATTAGTATGGATTACTTTCATGTCTGTGTGATGATTATCGGTAATGTCATTTGTAATCAATTCTATGAACTGAATAGCAACAGTGGAGTGAGAGATGTAAACCACACATCCCAGGGGTGAAAAAGAAATAATCCCACTAACTAACGTTTCTGTTTTCTTCTTATGCTCAACCTTAAATCTTAGAAAATAGGAGAGACCGAATCTTCTCGAAGGTAAGTATTTCCAAGCATACTAGTCAAATCAATCACTATGGTCAATTTTAAGTCGCGTGGAGATTTTTAAACCTGACAACTTTCTCATTAACTATTAAACTACTGAGTATTAGTACAGTTAAGTTGAGGGTAGGGGACATTCGGTATGGTTATCATAATGAGCCGTGCGGCAAAATCACCTCAAACTATGCTAAAAATGCAGATTCCCAGCCAGAACGGCAGACTTACTGAAGAGGAAAAGAGTGGGGCAGAGAATCTATCTTTGTAACAAGTTCTGTGAATGATTATGATGGAGAAAGCCTGCCCTGAATTTGAGACCTCACCCCCCCAATTTCTAGACCTTTTCTCAATTGCCTAAATAATTAGCTGTGTAATATTAGGAAACATCTCATCTCTGTATCTGTATTTAAAAAAAAAATCAGACTATCAAACAATACAAAGAGTATGTACTAAGATTTGCACTTCCATCCTCATTTCTCCTCACTCCTGATCCAGCTGCCAGAGGAAACCTTATTTAACCATTTTTCTTTATATTTCGTACACGGGTTACCATCTTATGTATTTGTAGTTATTTTTAATTCATCACCATTATGAATAGATTTCTTTCTCTGATGGGTAAAAATATAATTTATCTACACCTCCTCTTCCCACTCCCTATTTATTTCCATTCCCTGCAATGAACTCTGGAATTACCTTTAGTTCTTCATATTTAATCTGTTCACAATTTATAATAAATTCTTAAACCTCTCCATCTTATTTCATAAATGTCACACAATAGCTGTAGGTTCCTCACTTAGAAAGATGAGAATGTTATCAACCTTCCTCCCTTCCAACCATCCTTATCACTTTTATTTATCACTTGCCAATTTTCTTTTCCTTTTTTAACCCTCACAAGATTAATTACATTTGTATTATTTTTATAGCCAAAAATAAAGGTAGTATGTTTTATCTGTAGATTAATTTCACAATTAAAAACAATGGACAGCACTTACATGATCAGTATTATACAAACTTGGTTAATAATGGAGACCTTGTTTCCACAATCTGCATGCCACAAAAAGGAAAAGTTTCAGATACACTATCCTTTCCTGAACAACACCAGTTGCCCAAACCCATGCTGCATTTTAGTTTGCTCTATACTTGGACCATAACTCTTTAAAAATGATCCTTTTTCTTGGGGTTTCTGATTGCCTATATCTTACTATGTGAATTATCCTATACTACATGCCTTCTTCTCTTGAATGAATGTGGTTTTACTCAATGTGTAAAAAGTAAAAAAGAAAAATATTTCTTACTCATTCTCTCCATCACTATGGCTATTTCATATTTTAAGGTGAAATCCATTGGCTTCCTATTCTACTTTGATTGAATATGTCATATTTGGGTGGGCTATGATAGTTAATAATGCACAATTTGTTTCCCTTGGTTTTTAGAAGCTGCATTCTGTGCATTACAATATGCTTATTTTTGCTTTGAAGCAGTCAACTATACTCCATTTTTGTGGAATCCTCTAATTTATTTTAGACCTCCTAGAAGCCTTCTGCCTCACAGTCAGTCTTCAGGTCTGTAAGTAGCTGTTAACTTAGGATATACCTTTCTTGCATTTTTGAGTTGGAAGAACTGTTTCCTGGATCAATTTCAAACTCATTTTGCTGAAACACATTTTACAAAAATTAATTTCCTAAGACTGTATGCCCATGAAATATGTTCTGAGTCCCCCCATGGATGCAAATGCCTCACCCTTGATTCACTGTGACCTGGTCAGTGTTGATATTAAATGTCCTTCTCCTAAGTGGCTGAAATGGTTCTTCCCTTTATGTTAAGCAAGCACCTGGTACCACTTGTTGGGAGACAATTCTCCATGGCATTTCTGCACATCGTGTGACAGCTTTTGTGGCAGAATATCTTCTCGAGGATGTTGGAACAGCAAACAGCCTAGGAGGACAGAGATGGTGTCTTTCTCCAGAGCAGAGGGCAGATTTGTCTCCTAACCAGCACAGTAAAGATAACATCTTTTTGGGCACAAGGCTTGGGTAGAGTTGCTAGCTGCCCCCTTTGAGACTGGGGTTTCCTAAGCGTGGGGCTCTCAGCTGTGCCACAGACCCACTGTGTGTTCAGCACCCACTTCATTTCTCGCGTTGGACTTGGGGAGCAAAGGGAACCTATTCAGACATGAAACTCAGGCTTCCTGCTGTGTCACAAGTAATAACATCCTTTGTCTCTAACCCAGGAGTTTCATGCCTGCTATGGTCTGTTTGTGTCCCCCTGCTAAATTCATATGTTGAAATCCAAACCCCCGGGGGATGGTGTTAGGAGGTGGGGTCTGTGGGAGGTGATGAGGACATGAGTGTGGAGCCCCCACGCTGAGGCTAGTGCCCTTGTAAAGGAGACCCCGGAGAGCTCCCTCACCCCATCCACACATGCCAAGTTCTACAGACCGGAAGTCTGAGGTCAGGTGCCCAGCGAGTTCGGGCTCTGGTGAGACCTTTCTTCTGGGTTGTAAGTGACGTGGGAGCCTCCAGAACTGGGAGAAATAAGTGCCTGCTGTTTCTAAGTCATCCAGTCTCTGGTATTTTGTTACAGCAGCCTGAACCAAGACAATGTCGTTCCAGCATCGTTTATGAAACTCCTGTAGGCTAACAATGTTAGGTTGGAAACAGGGAAACACCTGGACCCCTCAAAGCTCCTGACTTCACATTTCTTAAATATATTCTGAACTTCCCATTGCACAACACATAAGAGGTTTTGGGCTCCAGCTGGCTATGGACTGTTTTTTTCTTTTCCATTTATCCTCATCAAAATTCAGGAGACTCTTACACAGAATCCCAGGCTGAAAATACTCTTTCTGCAGAACTAGAATGCATTTTCATATTATCTCCTGGTAGGACTATTGTTGATGAGCGTGTGTGATGCCAGACTTCTTATCCCTTTACTAATTATCATTTTGTTAATGCCTTTGTTGCTTTCCTTTTAGATGCTTTTATGGTTTCCTCTTTTATACATGGCCTTATAAAATCATAAAATGATATGTCTTGCTGTGTTAGACCATGATCAGATCAGATCCTGGAAAGCCCTCAGCTAAAGTTCCCCCTTATACAGAGAAAGCTCTTATGTTGAGAAGTCCATCGGACATTTTTACCTCAACAAGAAACTAGAAGTTAAGTCTGCATATGTTGGTAGTCACAGGGTGGATAAACGTTTGGGTAAGACGTGTTGTGCTGGGAAATAAGTGGTGTGTCTTCCTGGGTTATTTGGGATAAATGCATGAATAGGAGGGTCCAGAGCTTTTCCGACCTGACTAGACCCTGACCCCATACTTGTCACCTAAGAGAATCATCCTAAGGAAATCTTTCGAGAGAGGGGTAAAGGTGGGCAGCACCAGGACCCTTGCGAACTTTAATATAACTCTGTCCCTCACCTTAACTTATGGAAACTTATTCTTATCTAAGTAAGTAGACACTGGCATCACTTAAGTGTGGTCCAAGTTCCCCATTTCTGCTGACCTCTCAGCCTGGGTGTGGGTCTTTTTAAATTCATCCTACTGCACATTCAGTCAGCATTGTTGAGCTTATCTATACCAAAGTCTTCTAATTATACTTCAGTTTTGTTTGTAAACCTTAGTGCCAGCCTCCAATTCGGAATATCTGCATTTTACAGAAAGGTCTTATGCAACCAAGGGTCATTTGTTATATAATTGTGTTAAGATATTGAAGTGATTTCCCGAACCAGAGTTCTCTGAAGTGTTGGAGTCTGTCAGAAACACTGGCAGTTCATAATCTAACCACTTATGCAGCCGTTGGGGTAGATATGAAGAGCATAGTGATCATGGTGAGAAGAATCTCCAAGTAATTTATTTAAACAATGGTTACAATTGTGCTTTCCTGTGTCTTACACAGGAAATTGTCTTACAATTTCCATTTCCTGTGTCTCTAGTAATTTAATCTACAGTATTTCATTCATGACATTTAATCAATACATGCAAATCACTTCAAGCACCTATATTCTATCCTGAATTCATTAATCTACTTGGGCAAGAGACAAGCACATAAGAAGGTTTCTTGGTTGAGGTCATGAAGGAGGATGAGTACTATCGAGTTCCACTATGGTAAGTCCTTCAGAGGCTAATACCCTGAAGTGTAAGTTGTCCTTTGGGCTTGCGTTTCTGTTTTTTTTTTAAATAAATTTCTTTATTTTATTTATTTTATCTTTGGCTACGTTGTGTCTTCATTGCTGTGCACAGCCTTCTCTAGTTGTGGCGAGCGGGGGCCACTCTTCATTGCGGGGCACGGGCTTCTCATTGCGGTGGCTTCTCTTGGTGTGGAGCGCGGGCTCTAGGCATGTGGGCTTCAGTAGTTGTGGCTCGCAGGCTCAGTAGTTGTGGCTTGTGGGCCCTAGAGCTCAGGCTCAGTAGTTGTGGCGCATGGGCTTAGTTGCTCCGCGGCATGTGGGATTTTCACGGACCAGGGCTCTAACCTATATCCCCTGCGTTGACAGGTGGATTCTTAACCACTGAGACACCAGGGAAGCCCTGGCTTGCGTTTTTAATTCAAGCATTTTCCAGTTACATATATTTTGCACAAACTTGAAAGTACAAACATATTGGTTCTTTTTCTTACTGTTTCTATTCTACATGGTACTTTCTGATAGAAAATACAAAATAAGCATGCTTCTTGCAGAGGTCAGGATGTTTTATTCATCATGGAACATAAGGTGAAAGTAATGCAGTGAAATTTCACTTGTGCCGGTCATCAATAGGAATCTGGTTTATGACTGCACAATAAGAAACCAATGAGAGCGGCAGTCCTATCATGATATATCATAAAATATCCCTTAATCCTTAGGTTTTTGTTAAGAGCTGATTTATCAGAGGTCTGAAATAGATACAAATTAAGTTTAATATAATGCAGTGCAGCCCAATCAGACTACTATTGCATTAAATTGACATAAATTGAATCATTTTTAATGAAATGAGCTTGCCACAGTGTTTCGGAATTCTTATTATTCATAGTAGAGAAGAACAATGAGACGTTTTATGATTTTTAGTTATGTGTGTTCCTTTGTTCCGTAGTCCATCTGTTGGACTATTTTTGAATTGCATAAATCTATTGTCATCGTTAGTAGCTTCTTTAATAAATAAATCTGAAATGAGAATGTTCACAGGTTTGTCTAAATCATGTGCATCTGACTTCACAACACAGATCCAAGATGGGCGAGATGTTAATACCTCACATTTATTAGGAGGTTTTTCCGTTCATTGGCTGATTCGCTAACACCACACATCTAATAAAGCAGCTCTAATTAAATGATGTATCCAGAAGAACGGAGTTCTGCCAACATGGATGAGCCCATCTCTCTCTAGATCTCTCTCTAGTGAGCACCTAATGAGAGATGACTGTACGAATAAATTATATTTCATCCACACACAGATTTCTCTACAACTGAAAGGATGAGGATGATCTCCATGTACTACGATGGAGAGACATCGGTATATATCTGTGAGAAAAGCAAAGTATACAACAGTGGATGTTGAATTCTTATATCATACACTGTTGTATATTATGCATATATGGAAAGGGCAAGATGCAAATTAATATATAGTTGTATTTCCTTATGTCTACCTAAAGAAATCTGGGATGAGAAAAAACTCAATTAAATGAATACAGTAAAGACTCAAAAATAAATGGGTTGTAAGGTAGATAGCTAGTGGGAAGCAGCCGCATGGCACAGGGATATTGGCTCGGTGCTTTGTGACAGCCTGGAGGGGTGGGATGGGGAGGGTTGGAGGGAGGGAGACGCAAGAGGGAAGAGATATGGGAACGTATGTATATGTATAACTGATTCACTTTGTTATAAAGCAGAAACTAACACACCATTGTAAAGCAATTGTACCCCAATAAAGATGTTGAAAAAAAATAAAATAAAATAAAATAAAATAAATGGGTTGGATGGGGAGAGGCAAAAGTGAGATATCGGTTAATCTTTTTACATCCTTTTGACTTTTAGACTATATAAACATGGTCTATCACTTCAAAAAAACACCATAAATCAATGAATTCTGTAGTAGATGTTATTGGAGACCTGCACTGATCCCCTTTATAGAGCCCCTGACCCCAGACTTTCAGCTGCGGTGGGTGCGGGGTGATAATCGCTCATGGCTGCATCGTTTTCCAGAAGGTTGCCCTCACCTGGCTTGGGCCACCTCCGCAGGAAGCACAGGAGATTATGTGCTCTTTCAATTAGAAGTATCCCATGGCCCATAATGAATCAATGTGAAAGTACACAGCACCCTTGCCTCTGAGTGAGACAGCTTTTGCTCCATGCACACCCCAGGGCCCCCCTTGGACTTGGGCAGAGGCTGGACCGCAGTCTAAATGCACTGTGATTATTTTCTTCCTCTGCTCCCTCGGGCTTCCCTCACCCCTAAAGCTTTTCTCCTGAGAGCACTCCTTCAATATATCACTTACACATGCATCTCCATTTCAAACTCTGCTTCTCAGGGACCTGTCTTGGAGTCAAATTATAAAACCATCCATGTAGATAGTATAACACCATTGTCATGGTGTCTTCTCATCAGCAAATTAGTGCATTTTATGGGTGATCATCTAAGGAAAGCTAAGTAAGCAATGTGTGGGTGGAATAACATCACAAATACTCCCCTACTGACAATGGGTAAAATGAGACTTTTAGTGGATTCGTGTGAGGTCCATGCATTTTTATTTGCTTTTCGTATGTTTCTCAGTTATATAGAAATTAATTCCATCTGCTGCTTACACTGTGGATTTTAACGACCCTTATCCAGCAGTGAGAACTTTATTGAAAATATAAGAATGTTTTAGGGTTAACTCAAATGAAGAAATTTCTCTGAGTAAATGAAGCAGTCAACCATCATCACTGGTCATCCTGAGGGTTCAAGGTCAATTGCCCTGTGGCTATGGCGTGTCCAGGAGAGAAAATCACTGGAAATTTTGAGCAGGAAGGACTGCAATTCACAACATGTGACCACAAAACCAACAGAAGAGATGGGGACTCAGAAGGAATGGAAGGCACCAACTTCTTATGTGGGTTACTCACTGGCAGAGTCAGGAGACGGCAGAACCAGCAGGATGGCAGCAGAGAAAATCTCTGCAGGGAAAACCCAAGCTTGCTCTTCATTATCAGGTCTGCTGAATCTTGTCCTTTGTGCTCATGCCTTTGAAAGACCAGGAGTGTGGCTTCTGGTTCTCTCCCATCTTGGTAATCTGCAAAGTTTCTCACTGGTGGGCTTTAAGCATAAACGCAGCTGGCAAAGGATGCAGAGGAAGTAGCTTCCATTCCTTGAACCCTTGTACTGGAGGGGAGTGTATGGAAAGGTGCGGGGGGGCGGCTTGCCGGGGTCACGGACAGTCAGATGGACTAAGCCCACCCACAGGCAGAGAACATCCCTCTGCAAATCCAAAAGACACGCTGTGGTCCTCAGAAATGAAAGATTCTGGGAACAGTAAAAGAGGCACAACCGTACCCACTTGGCATTTGAGTGGAGACATGCCTGGAGTGTCTAATAAACTGGCTTCCAGTCTGGGGTTGTACTGATACGTGTTCTCGAGTCTGATTCGATTGCACTTAGTAGCATGGAATTGCCTGTTCTTCTGATGACACTGTGACTGCTTTTTAAAAACGTACTTAACATTTTCCCTCTGGGTTGAGTGCTTCACACATTCAAATTAAGCGCTGAACTGCCTGTTTTCCATGTGAAATACTTATTGATTTAATTTTCTTTTAGTTCAGATGGTTATGTTGTTATTCTGAAGATAGGGTCTTCCACACAGAGTACTGCCAACTGGGTAATGATTATATGTATAACGAATGCACCTCGTTATAAAGGGTATGGTTTCAGGGCCATTAGGAGGGACCCACGCCTGAAAGCGTCTCTACCACAGGTGCCACAGTAATGGAAATTCCCTAAATTAGCCACATATTTTTTTTAATGTTCTCTATCTATTGCCCACAAGAACTAACAATCCAATTTGCCCTAAGGTTTTAGTAACAAAATAAATACGTTTTTCTTCTGGTGAGAAAATCCCAAATTAGCAACATGAGTAAAAGTAAAAATACACAAAATATGATAAAGTGGATAATGATAGCTGAGACGGAATAAAGTGCCGTGAAAGGTTTAAAAAGTGACAAGTTTACAAAGCCAACTTGGATGGCAAGCTGGTGTAGTGTAACAAGCTGATGATGTACAATCAAAAAGACATGAATTTGAGTCCTGTGACACTGCGTGAATAAACTAACCTCTTTAAATACAAAACGGGATAATGTCCATCTTGTGTTAGCTCTGTATTCCCTCTTGGATTAAATAAAGTAGGATATATAAAAGTTTCAGCTCAGCGTACGTTACAAGTAGGGTCTCAGCTGTAATTACTCTCTTCCCAACTCTGTTCTGTATTTTGCTTACAGTTAGTTTGCTGTCAGCACCTTAGCTATTGGAAAAGTGTATCACCGTGGAAGGGTGAGTGTTTTTGTTCAGAGAGATTTCTTCCCGCTGGGCCTGGTCGAAACTGCACTTTAGTCCATGTATCCCTCCTAGAGTCTCTGAGATTTTACAGCATTTATTACGTTATAATAAACTAGAATTTTTTAAATGTGTTAGTATCATGAGCACATAGATATTTCTGGGTAAAAAACTTAAGTGGTTTCCATTTTCTGCATTTTTATAGTTGTAAAACTCAACAAGGTACTGAAATAGATAAAATGATTTCAGCACCTAAGAGACAAAGTTTCCACGAACACCAAGGTGTTCCATTATCATAATTTTGATTTGGTCCATGGGAAAGAGGGCTCAGTTTCAAATGAGACAGCATTCTCTGTATGATAATTCATGAATTAACTTCTCCCCAAATAGAATTCCTACACATAAAGCTGCTCAAGGGACAGGTGCAGGATGAGATTCGAGTATAAAACTCTATGGATTGTTCGGACGACATGACAACATGAGGGTATTTGTTTTATTAAATAAAGATGTATTAACTCTCTGAGTGGTCCATAAAGAGGGATATGTGTGTGTGTGTGTGTGTGTGTGTGTGTGTGTGTGAATTATGACTACTTCTGAGGAAGGTAAGTAGCTTGGAGTGACTGGAAAACATATCCATTCACAGAAGTGATAGGGTAGGAGGATGATGGTGGTATTTATAAAGGGTTGTGACACGCCTGCCAGGCCAGGTATTATCCTAAAGCAATGGAGAGACACTGGAGTTTTAGCATCAGAATAAAAGCAAGATGGGGTTTGCATCTTTTACCCAAGTATAATTGATTTACAATATTATGTTAGCTTTGGGTGTACAGCACTGTGACTTGTTTTGTTTTGAAGATTATATTCCATTATAAGTTATTAAAAGATATTGGGTATAATTCCCTGTGCAATACAGTAAATCCTTGTTGCTTATCTATTTTATGCAGTAGTTTATATCTGTTAATCCCAAACACCTAATTTGTCCTTCCCCACCTTCCTCTCCCTTTTGGTAACCATAAGTTTGTTTTCTATGTCTGTGAGTCTTACTTCTGTTTTGTATATAGGTTAATTTGTATTATTTTTTAGAGTCCACATATAAGTGATATCATATAGTATTTGCCTTTTTCTGTCTGGCAATATTTCATTCTTTTTATGGCTGAGTAATATTCCATTTTATTTATAGATAGATAGATAGTCACATCTTCTTAAGTCAACTCATCTGTTGATGGGCACTTGGGTTGTTTCCATGTCTTGGGTATTGTGAATAGTGCTGCTATGAACATTAAGGTGCATGTATCTTTTTGAATCAGCATTTTTGTTTTTTCCAGAAATATACCCAGGAGTGGAATTGCTGGATCATATGGTAGTTCTATTTTAGAAAGATAATTCTTGCCGATAATTTGAAGGGGCAAGGATTCAGGCAAGGAGATCAACTTGGATGTTATTGCAATATTCTCATTAAGGAATGATACAAACATTTACTATAATTGTGACAGCAAGAGTAGTAAGGAGAAGGTACATTCAAGAAATACAAGTAATCCTATTTTGCCTTGCATTATTGTCGACTATATGCATGTCTGTCTTCACTAGATTTTAAGGGACAAATGGCAGAACAATATTTATTAATTTTTTACTCTATAATATACTGTGTGCATAGAATATGTCTGGTATTTGATTGAATGTACTCTGGATTTATTATTTTCTATTGAATGAAGAGAACAACTAAATGATGAACACAGATAAACATACATATCTCAACAGTAGTTAAACTATAAGGCACTTCAGAACGAAAAGCCAGAGACTTTTTTTTTTTTCCTGCGGTATGTGGGCCTCTCACTGTTGTGGCCTCTCCCGTTGTGGAGCACAGGCTCCGCACGCGCAGGCTCAGCGGCCATGGCTCACGGGCCCAGCTGCTCCGCGGCATGTGGGATCTTCCCGGACCAGGGCACGAACCCGCGTCCCCTGCATCGGCAGGCAGACTCTCAACCACTCCGCCACCAGGGAAGCCCAGCCAGTGACTTTGATCAGGGATTCAAACACAAGTCACATCATATAAAAACTGGCTAATTAAATGCAACAGCAGATCATCCTGGCTGTGATCCAGTTCTTTCTCCAGATGGTTTGTCCCTGTGCAGGTAGAGATAGGAAAATGAAAAGTGATTATCCTGCTAGACTGCTGTCTTTATGCCAAACAGAATTATTTACAAATTTCTTTGAGATTAATAAAGGACAAAACCATTCCAAGAAGGAAACTTTGTTTAAAAGATTGTGAATGAAACTTGGCTGAAAACAATCCTAGACCAAGTCTTAAAGGGGCTCTAAAACCTGCACTTTCCTATTTTCTTTCTGAACAGCCCTCATAGTTCAATGGTCAAAACGGCCCTTGGCCAGAGATGCCCTACCATAAATTGTTCTATTTTCCTTCTCAGAATACAATAGTTTCTGTTAAACTACAAAAAAATTTGAATGTGCATTGGTAGCCCCAGTCGAAAGAAACAAAAAAGAAAAAGGAAAGTCTTCGTCTTAGCCCAGGCATTAAATCCCATTAACATTGAATATGTCATGGGGAATATTTGGTTCCACAGAGCACTAATTCTAACTCCTGCTACAAAGTTAATATGTTTGTTTAACTTAGTGTTTTCAGGCTCGTTAGACAGTGTTTAGACATTACGTATTATAATTATTAATCATATCTCAAAGGAGGAACGAAATGTATTCCACCAAGTATCTCCAAATTAGTATGCATCTTAGTTCCTATTAATCTTGAAACTGGGAAAACTAATGGCATACTGTAAAGGATTGTGTGTATGATATTATTCGTCTAAATCAATATCTACATAGTGTTTTAAAAATAATTTTTCCAAATGGCTTAGAAAAAAAAAGCACTGATATTTATTTAATTATCAAATTCTAACAAGAAATTACAATAATAACTGGATACTGTGTGAAAATATTGATTTTGTGCCTTCTTTTACCCAGTAACCATAGAATATCATAAAAATTCAATGCAGCCTTATTCTTCCAGCTTGCATTTAAAGATTCTCAGACTTTAAAGGATATTTATCATCTGTCTTCTGGAGCATTTATGCTCCAATCTATAGCAGTATAATCTCCTTAGGAGTTTGGGCTCATAATTTTCTCTTAGAACTTTTGCTGAAACAGGCCTGCTTTATCATCAAGCTTGAATCTTAAATAGTTTCTCTTTCAAATACTAACCATGGGTTATTAATTTAAATGTTCCCTTTGTGTTCCATCAATGAGGACTTATAGGTATGATTTGTAATTATATGATAAGGTTGTTAACGTTTTTATTTGAGAAATACAATACAATAAAATAACTCAAGCCTTACCTTCTAGATTTAATGTAAAACATCAGTGGGAAAGGTAACATTTTCATTATTTAAATTCAGTTTTATTTTAAAATAAATTTGTAGAAGAAAAATATAAGTATGTCTAAAGCATAATATTTTAGTGAAAGGAAAGTGAATTCAAGGATGAGACCAATAAGTTTGTATCTTGGATTATCTACTCACTATGTAACAATTTAATTAAACCATTTTTCTCCAAATTATACTTTCTTCCTCCTTTATTTCGTAATAATAACAAAATTTACATTTAGATGAGGCTTAAATAAGTATATATATATATTTATGTTATTATTTATGTATATAAGCCTAGCATTCTGCAGAGTGTGCAGGAGTTACTGACTAAAGAAGAACACCCTTATGTATAAAGCCCAGAGATGATAATATTTATTTGTAATATAAATATAACTTGGTTAATTTTGGTTATTTATTTGATAGAAAGAAAAAAACTTGTCAAACCTTTGACTCAGAATCTAAAATCTTATTCTTATTCTAAATGAAATAGTGCTTCCTATCCCAGGCCACATTTTCTGCATTTTATCTATGCTATGTGATCATCTTAAACTAGAATCACGTCTTCAAATAGTCTACCATCAAAGGTGCGCAAGTTGGAGTCCGCTCCAGCTGAGATGAGGGAGCAGGAACTGGATTTACTCTTTTGCCTGAAATAAGTAACAAACAAATAGATTATGTGTATGAAGTAATATAATTCAAGTTATTAGACACCAGGCAGTGAAGGGGCAATGCTGGGAAGGGAATGAGGGCAGCCCTATGCCTTGCCAAAGTTTAATGCATGGAGAAAATTTACGGGCCACAGCCCATAAAAGAGGAATCAGGCGTCTGGGGAGACCAAGGAAGATAGAGTTCATAGAGCAGCATACTGGAGAAGAGAGAATGCAGAGAGAGAGAGAGAGAGAGTCTCCCCTTTAAGTCTTCATCTGGGGATGCATCAGGGCATGAAGGAGGTAACTGCTACTCAGGGAAAAGAACTGCTCTAAAGAACTGCAAGGAACAACGGCCTGGAATCATACTCTGTCAGCACAACTGGAGAATCTATTTCAAGGAGGATTGAGTATAATACTCAGGAGGGCTTTGCCTAAGTAATGGGGAAAATTAACCCACTAATGAAATGAAGATGGCAGTGTTACTGAGGGTGGGAGGAAGGGATTCGAGGTACTCTGTCTCTAATTGGTATATTAATCTACCCGTGTCAGTTATCACCTTCAATGTGAATGGTTTAAATATACCAATTAAAGACAGAGATTATCAGAGTGAATAAACACAAACAAACAAGCCCCACCCCCCAGACTCAATTTAATGTTGAGAAAACCATGGCAAATTAAAGAGAAGAAGGGACCTATACCATGCAAACACTAGTCAAAGAAAGTTGGAGAAGCCTATATTAATTTCAGACAAATCAGAATTCAGAAAGAGGAAGATTAAAATAGGTAAAGGGAGACATTACATAATGATAAAGGTGTCAGTGTTCTAAAAAAATGTAGAGCTAATATTTTGAGTGAGAAATGAACATTTTTCCAATAAGACCAAGAACAAGGCATGATGTCCTCTATAGGCTCTCCTGTTCAACATGGCACTGGGGGTCCTGGCTAATACAAAATAAAAGAGAAGAGGAGAGGAGAGACCAAAGAAAAAATGTACAGATTAGAAAGGAAGAAATTATATCATTTTTATTTGCAGCAGACGAGGTTCACTATGCAGAAAATTCCAGACACTCTTCAAAAAACTCTTGGAACTATGAAGTATAAGAAGATCACAAGATACAAAGTTAATATACGAAAGCAGAGTGTTTACCTATATGCCAGCAATGAGCAACTGGAATTTGAAATCTAAATCTCTCTCTCTCTCTCTCTCTATATATATATATATATATACCATTTACAATAGCACCAAAGGATAAAAAAAATTATATATGTCTAATTAAACATGTACGGATCTATATGTGGAAAACTACAAAACTCTGGTTAAAAAGTCAATGATCTATATTAACTGAGAGATAGTTTCAAAACTTCCTATAAAACTACAGTGATCAAGACCCCATGGTACTGACAAAACAATAGATGTGCACGTCTAGGAACAGAATAGGGAGGCCAGAAATGGGCCCACACGAATACAGAATGGGGAGGCCAGAAATGGGCCCATACCTGATTGTTGACAAAGGAACAACGGGACTTCAATTGAGAAAGGAAAGTCTTTTAAAACAAATGGTGTTGAAACAATTGGGCATCCTTAAGGGAAAAATGACTTTAGGTACAGCCCTTGCACCTTTCACAGAAATTAACTCAAAAATGGATCTTAGATTTAAATGTAAAAGGAACAATTAGGAAACAGCCAGAAAAAACCGTAGGAGAAAATAGGTGACATCGGGGTTGGTGATGAGTTTTTAGATACAACACCCAAAGCACGATCTATGGAAGTAAAAACAGATAAGATGGACTTTATTAAATCAAAAATATTTGCTTTGTCAAACACCGTTAAGAGAATAAAAAGACAAGCCAAAGACTGGAGGAAATATTTGCAAAACACACATATATCTGCTAAAGTACATGTTTCCAAAGACTCACACACAAAAATATTTGAATCAACAATAAGAAAGCAAAAAACTATTGAAAAAAATAGGGAAAAGATCTGATTGGACACCTGAATAGAGAAGATATGTTGATGCAAATAGGCTTATGGAAAGATAGATGTTCCACATCATTTGTCGTTAGAGAATTGCAAATTAAAATTACAATGGGATACCACGGCATACCTAGCAGAGTGGCTAAACTCCCCCCACTGACAACACCAAAAGCTGGGAAAGATGTGGTATAACAGGAAGTCTCGTTTACTGCAACTGGGATTGCAAAACGGTACAGCTACTTTGGAAGGTGGTTACACAGAGTTCTTACAAAGCTGAACATAGGCTTACCGTACAATCTAGCAATTGCATTCCTAGGTATTTGCCCAACTGATGTAAAGACTCAGGTTCACACAAAAACCTATTTTCTATAGCTTCACTCATTATTTCTACAAACTGTACACAGTCACCTTGTTTTTAAATAGGAGAATGAATAAGTGAATTGTAGTACACACACGCAATGAATATTATTCAACAATAAAAATAAGTGAAGTATCAAGCCACAGAAAGATAGGTAATATACTAAGCAAAGAAGCCAGTCTAATAAGACTACATACTATATGATTCCAAATATTTGACATGTTGGAAAAGACCAAACTATGGAGCTGATTAAAAGCTTTTTTAAAATGACTTAAAAAGATAAAAACAGTTGCCAGAGAGGATTTTTTAAGGCAGTGAAACTATTCTGTGTGATACCCTGATGGACACTTGAAATCATGCTTTTTTTCTCAATCTATAGAGCTTAACAGCACAGAGTATGAACCTTCATGTCTACAAATTATTTTTAAAATATTTGGGAGGTCGGGGGAACCCCAGAATGGAATGCAACATGTAGCCAAATGATCTGAGTTACAGTTAGTGTGAAATGCCCTCCCTAGAGGGGTTAGGGAGGATTTGCTGACCTAAGGAACTTTGGAGTGGAGACTGAGGAAAAAGCAAAAGGGAGTGTGTTAAGGTCTGTGCTCTAGTTGATAAAGATGTTTCCCTTCAGGGTAAGGGTGTGTGTTAGCTACCCTGACGTCACCGTGCGTGTGTACAGGAATGTAAAAGGACACATTGGTGGATGGCAGGGGCCGTTTCCCACTGTCGGAGGGGAGGTTACAGATACGCGAGGCAGGAAGGCAGAGTATCCACGAGGTGACGGGTTCCAGGTGGAGACATCATCATGAGCTCACGTTCAGCTCGGCACAGACACAGACGGCTATGTGTAGAAACGTTTGCAGATGTGTGCACAGACACAGTTCAGAGCACACGCAGACATCCCCCTGCTCTGTCAGCTAAGAGAGCCCAGCAACAGCCAATGGCACAGAACATCCCCAGGACCCAGATCTTGGTTTCTAATACCGTTCGTCCATCAGAGGAACAGGGCTCATTAGAGAAATGCCTGATTCTATGATGCAAAGATCTTGAATTGTCTCATGGACCCCCAAATCAAGGAAGGGAACTAAAAAAAGAAATGACAATAATAGGTTATGTGAAAGGCACTCAGAAGCCAAAACTGGAACAATTGGGGCAAGAAAAGAAATATTATCTGATCTTAACCAATAGTATATAATAAATATTCATGAATCCATACTGATATAAATTAATGGTTAACTAAACAAATGCATGGGGACGAATAGACAGATATCCTGTACAGAATAATTCAAACGATTTATGTAGATATGCTGCCCTCAAGATGAATCATAACTCTCCACTCATTAAACGCATGAAAGGGGAGAAGAGAGTAACTTTACAGTGGAGAAACCTAACATAAACGACCTTAGCCAGGCGATCAAGGTCAACTTCAGCAGCCACACAGGTCATTTTAGGAAGATTTACACTTGACAGGATTTGATGAGAATAGCACTTCTCTTCTGTTGTCCCAGGAACTCAGAACCCTGGTCTAGTCATGAGAAACATCAGAGAAATCCCAACTGAGGACCATTCTACACCAGTTTTCCTCAGAACTGTCAAGGTTATCAAAAACAAGGGAAGTCTGAGAGACTGCCCAGCCAAGAGGCACCTTAGGAGACAAAAAGATGAAATGTAATGTGGTGTCCTGAATGGAATCCTGGGATAGAAAAAGCACTCTCAGTAAAAACTAGGGGAATCTGAATAAAAGATGGGCTTTGGTGAATCATATTATATCAGTATGGGTCTATTCACTGTTAACAAATGAACCACACTAATATAAGATGCTGTTCATAGAGGAAACTGGATGTGTAGTTTATGGGAACCGTCTGCACTTTTCTGTAAAGTTAAAATCCTCTCATTTAAAATGCTTTTTCAAAAACATTTTGTAAAAAACTATAGAATAAAACAAACATTCAGATATATTGGATTTCCTTCCTAAGAACCTAGAGTATCAAAATACACCTATCATGTTCTGATTCAGTTGTAAAACACTTCTTCTATTTTTTAAGATTATTTACATTATCTTCTCTACTCTAAAAGGGCTTTTTAAAGAATTCAAACGAAATCTTAGTATATCTAAACACTGTAATTGCCCCAAGTGTTGAAAATATAACATCTATGAATAACTTGCTCCTCAATTGGCCGCTTAGCATTTATCTTGGCACTTAACGTTTATATCACGTGTGAGCATATAAAAACTCTACTCATATAGAAATAAATCCTGCAAGTTGATTGTCAGAATGCCATAGTCAGGAAAACATTAGATTATTGGGAGCTGTGTGTTTACGTTCTGGGTCTGCAACTTACAATTACGTTATTCTTGGATAGGGGTCTTAAAGTATTTATATTTTAGTTTCCCCTTCTGTACATCAGAAATTATAGTATCTACACACATTGATTTGGCATTTGTTTGAGACAATACACAATAATTATGTATTCAGATGTTAAATATTACAATTATATTTGGGAAAAAAAAACCAATCTGATCCTTCTCCATCTTAGTAAACTCAGCCTTTGAGTTTCTGGATATTAGTCATGACAATGGATAAAGCAGAGAGCTGGAAAAATCAGAAGGGTAAATCAGTTACATTTCAAAGTAACTACTAGCTGGAGAAAAGCCTGTCTCCAGAAAGTGGGAAGAAGACAGAACATTGAAGGAACATAGAAGGAACATTTGAGGGCTCTGGAGAGAAAAGGGAGAAGAAAAAAAGGATGGAAACATCTGCCTTTCATTGAGATATGTAAATAAGAGAGAAAAATATTATGGGGGTCTTTGATTTTAGACATAAGATTTTTCATTTAGGAAGCATAGTTATAAGACCTGTTTGAGGTAGCCTTTATTTTTCCTGTTGTGTCACAAGAAATTAGAGACTCTCGTAATAACAGGTCTAAGAAAAAGGCTGCACGTGCTCAGTGTAATATGTGTCATCTCCAGAAGGAACGAGCATCCCACGTCTTTAGAGTCCATCCACACACAGGGGCCCCATCCCCGTTTCCAGGTGGCCGGCCCTCACTAAATGGCATTACAAGCTATGAATCACATGACCGTCTGCCCAATTATGACCCATCACATGCTCCGAGGACAAGATGAGAAGTGTACAATGCTCACCTCATTTCATTTTTAGGGCATAAATATCATGGGGGCACCAGGCATACTAGACAGGCATCTTAATTGTGGTGGGTCCGCAGTTCTTAGGCAGAGATGTTTCACATGGACGCACAAACTTATGACTCACGGACGGCCCTGACAACTGTACAAGCAGGATTCCCATATGGAGAGGGGGTCACTGCTGACTCAGGAAGCATCCACACTGCATGCAAAATGGGCGCCTGCCAATTTTCTGGCTTCATTTAACACACGTCACATGCGTGTGGCATGACTGTGTTGCTGACAGAGAAAGCATGGCTTTTGGTGACCATTTCCTGACTGGAAAAAGAAAAGAAAAAAGAAAACATTTTTTCTTCTCTAGCAGATTGGATCTAATGTGTCCAAAGGAAATAGTAGGTCTAGGAGAGCTGGGGGAGAGTGAAGTGTCCCTGATCTTTCTGATAAAGGCTGGGCATTCATTCATGTACTTGGGAATGTTTGCAGAATGGGGCCCAGTCAATTCTAATTGAGCCAAGTCCAGAAGATGAGAACTCATCACGGAATTGTGCATTATTTTACTTTCCTGAACAGAAAAATAGAGAGTGCTACACTGAGTATGTGACTGTTTCCTGGCATTTTGTCTATATTGTTATCTTGGTACTTAGTATTTTTACCTTATTATTACATGTATTATAACATCTTTGCCAATAAGAATGTAAATACAATGAAAGAAACATAAATACTCTCTTTATGTCTCAAAAATCAAACATGGTGCTTTACAAACAACAAAAGTCCAATGACTGTTCTTATGTATGAATTGAGTAAAATGGTCGCAGCAAAATATAGCCATTCCATGGTTCTTCGACAGATGTTTCTTAAATTTTATAAGAAATTAAACTACTCAAAATTGTAACGACTTCAATACAAGTCATTGAAGGAGTAAAGCAGGAGGGTAAGTTCATCCTAAAGGCCTCCCCAACTGGCAACTCACTGAACAAACATTTGTGACTTGCCCGTGTTTATAATGCATTTTTTTTTCTAATCAGTATATGAACACACTTATAATAACGCTGGTGGGAAGTTCAAGCTCGCTCAATGTGACTAAGCTAGGAAAAAGGAAAGTCTTTGACACTGGTTCTCCCTCTGACAGGGAGCTCTCGTAGCCCCAAACTATTTCATTAGTTACTTTCCTGTTGGAAAAAAGAAAAAGTCTTCCGATGCTCCAGGGCTTGTCAGCGTGGGAGCTCAACTTTGGTGTCAGTGTTTACGCCTTTCCTCACTTTGGGCTATCAGCAGTGTTAAGACACATATTTGATAAGTGAAACCTGTCATAGTCTTAATACCACAGGGCTGCGTCGTCCAGGTGACGATCTGTAGGGTCCTGCACCGAGCATATGCCCGAGGTTATGATTCCAGGACTGAAGGCAGAGGACACGAAGGATGAAAAGGACATGCCACAGGATCCGCAACTGATGTGACCTCCGTTGTGGATGCCTGATCTGGAGGGAGGAGCAGAGATGTCGCATTTTCACTGTGAGTCATTTTGAGGGAGAATTGACAGTGACTAATATGGAAACACACAAGGGATGTAATACGTGGGTCTGTGATGGAGGCAACACCGGATTGGAGCGGTGGCCCCGCCACCTATGCCCTTCACATCTGTCTCCCCTCCTTGGGGATGAGTGTTTGCCAATTGATAAATTCCACATTTAGCCCCCCTCCTTCCTGCTCAGAACATGTGTGTGTGTGTGTGTGTGTGTGTGTGTGTGTGTGTAATAAATAAGAATGCATAAAAAGAGGGTAAACAGTGTGCTAAGATTTTCAGTTACTTAACCAGGAATATATAATTTATCTCTTCTTTGTCTAGGTAATTTAAACAATGACGATCCAAAGAGGAGATACCTCTAAATTTACTTAAATAGCACTTAGCTCAAATAAAATTGACTCCAAATTCTCCCATATGCACATTCTTTTAAAATCAGTTTTATTGAGGTGTGATTTGCATACAATATAATACATGCACTTAAGAGTATCATTTGATGTGTTTTGATAAATATGTTCACTTGCTACTTTAGTTAGTATTTTCATTTTTATCAAAGTTATACATGGGCCTATGTTATAGGCTGAATTGTGTCCCCCCCAAATTTATATGTTGAACTTCTAACCCCTAGACCCTCAGAATGTGATCGTATTTGGAGATGGGGTTCTTAAAGAGGTGATTAAGGTAAAATGAGGTCAAGTGGGTGGGCCCTGATCCCATAGGACTGGGGTCCTTATAAGAAGAGGAGATGAAGACACAGACACACACACAGAGGGACAACCCTGTGAGGACACAGGGAGAAGGCCGGTGTCTACACGCCCAGGGAAGAGGCCTCAGGAGGACCAACCTGCCCACACCTGGACCGCGGACTTCCAGACTCCGGACTGAGAAATAAATTTCTGTTGTTTAAGGCACACAACCTGTGGTGCTTTGTTATGGGCGCCCCGTGGAACAAACACAGCACGGTTTAAAGAGGCAAAGGGTACTCAGGGCACTTCAGCCTTCTCTGCTCAGCAATTTTTTCTGTAATTCATCTCCATATACCATTTCATTTATAAATTAAGCAAAATAAACATTTTCATTGTTGTTTTATTACAGAAAAGTCAGACTAACCTCACACCACCTCACTCCCCCTATCATTCTAACACAGGGTCATACAGCCTTAGCTGAAATCAACACTCATTTGAACCCATTTGGCCAATTTTACTACTCTTCACCCTCAGACAAGCAGTACACTGTGATTACACTTCCTTTTCTGTGCACCTTTTGTTTTTCCTGGAATTAATAATTGTTTCCCCTTTCTTCCCTCCGCGCCTATTGGCATTTCTTCCAAACTCTCCACGGGAACGTCCCTCCAGATGCCCCAGAGGCAGCCAAACACATCAGGTGTCCATCTCTCGGCTTCTTCCTGCTACGGTACATCCTTCCTGGGACTTCCAGAGACGACTTCCAGTCCAGACTGGGCCATCTGGGGGCTTGCCACTCAGATGCCCTTTGAACTTTTCTCCTGTATTGGATGGTATTTTCAGGATTCTGTTTCCTCCTTACCATCTATCCCTCATTTATTGGAACAAGATTCTCAGTCATTTCACGAGAAGGGTATGTGGCAGATACACTTTCTCTGAGATCTATCATATCGTAAAATGTAGTTATTCTACCCACACGATCGAATTGGCTTCTAGCTTCCTGGACTGCTGTTAGAAGTCTGATGCTATTCTGATTTTTGATATTTGAACATGTATATTATTGTCCATCTGAAGGTTTTCAAATATTCTCCTAATCTTCGGATTAGGTACCTTGGTGTGGTCTGTATTCATTCATCCTAATAGATTCTTAGTGTGCAGTTTCAGTTTGGAAAATAAAGTACTTTAGTGTTAAGAAATAGTCTCTGATTTTGATAATAACTGATAAACGTGTACACACTGTTTCTCAGATCTGTCTTTCTGGAATTCCTATTAATTGGATACTGAGCCTCCTGGATTGATCTCTGAATTTTTAAATTTTTTTTTTCCTATTAGCCGTTGTTTTGACAGCGGTTAATATTTCATGAGAGATTTCTTTATTTATATTTTCAATATATGATAGTTATGTTAAACAGTGGTTCTATTTTACTTTCTAGGAGCTCTTTATTTTCTTATTGGAGAGTTTCTTTTATAATATTTCTTTTTTGTCATATAGATTCAATTCCTTCTCTTGCATCTCTGGGGATTTTTATATGCTTTCTAAAAATTATTCTGTCATATTTGCTTTTTACCTTTTATATATTTTGAGGCTCTATCATTAGCTGTAAAGACAATTTGAATTCCGTCAGCTTTTTATCATAACATGTCTAGCAATACTTCTTGACTTAAATTCCAGTTTGTCTGATATTATTTTAGGCACCTCAGTTGTCTTGTATGAATGCATGCATATGAAAACTTTTTTCTGTCCTTTTCTCTCAACCTTCCTGTGTGCTTATATTTATGTGTCTTCCATGTAGGGAATCTAGGTGGTTTTTAGACACTCTGACAATCACTATCTTGCCTACAAATAACTGACGTAAACAACACCTGTACAGAAAAGTATCCAAATCACTCATCATTCTGGAACAGTAATCTTCAGTGTCACCACTGCCTAGGACCCATCATCTCCTCCCTGGCCTCGGTTTCTCCCAACAAGGGCTTCCCTTTCCTGAGATTCCACCCGAGTTTCAGTGTCCACAAGTAGTGCCCCCAGAGGTAAACTGTCTGGCAGGACAACATATCAAATGCCATTCCCAGCACTCTCAGTGCTCCCCCTGTGCCGTTTCTGTGATTTTCAGGATCACGCTCAGAGATTTGAGACAGGTACTCATGCTGACATTTACCCCCATGATTATTTCATGCATCTGTGTCCATGCTTCAGTTCAATGGTTTCACTGTCGTGACTCATTTTCGTCAAAAACTGCATGAGTTTCATCCTAGTGGTGCCCTTCACACTTTGAGTCCAATGGCTTCTGATTTACCAAGGACCCCCATAAACTGAGAGCAGGAATGACTCAAAACTCAGACCCCAGGCTTGCAAGAATCATAATCTTTCACTGGAATATCTTGTTTATTTAAATTTAGTACAGTTACTCATGCATTTGGATTAACATCGACCATTTTACTTCTGTGTTCAATTTCTTCTTCTTCTTTTTTTTTTTTTGTGGTACGCGGGCCTCTCACAGTTGTGGCCTCTCCCGTTGCCGAGCACAGGCTCCGGACGCGCAGGCTCAGTGGCCATGGCTCACGGGGCCAGCAGCTCCGTGGCATGTGGGATCTTCCCGGACCGGGGCACGAACCCGTGTCTCCTGCATCGGCAGGCGGACTCTCAACCGCTGCGCCACCAGGGAAGCCCTCTTCCATTTTTTTGATGTCCCTTTAACTCTTCCTTTTTTCCCTCTCCTGGATTATTATTATTATTATTATTATTTTACTACTTTACATTTTCACTCTTAGTTGGTTACGTAAACATCATTTTACTATTCTTTCAATGATTACATAGATGTCACAGCATGCATCCTTGACTCATTAAAGTATAATAGGAATTAGAACTTTTAGCACGTCCCAAGCATGACAGGCCCTATTGAGAGTTGCTGACCCTAACTGAATTTTTATCTGTGAGAAATTCACAGTAATATCTTATTCACAATGTAAATCTAGAAATTAGAGTAATACAGAGAAGTCGATGGATCACATTAGGTCCTGAAAAAATGATGGATCTTTCCTCTTCCATTTTCCCTTTGTATAGCACTCACTTTCTCTGGGGTTTAGAACTTTAGGAATCCTAGTTTACTTGCCTTGAGTATCATTTTGTTTCCTTCATAGCATTGTTTTATGTAGTCTTTGTGGTTGTGATTTACACATGGTTCTGCGTTGTCATAGATTTTTGAGGAAGTCTATATTTGCATTTATGTAAGTATAGTTATTTGATAATAGAATATACTCAACATATAGGTATAGCAATAAACTATATAGTAAAGATACATTTTTTGAAATAAATGATTTATTTTCTGAATTGCTTTGTGTCAGAGAGACATGACCTCACAGACCTTTTATCTGCAAGAGCAGAGGTATTATATGTACGATCTCAACCCTTTCTCTGCATCCCACCACTCTTAGATCCTTAACAGTTATCTTGGCTTGCAGAATATATTTAAAATTTAAATTCAATTGAACAATAATCTAAGTTTTAAATGTTGCATAATATTTATTTAGATGTAATCTTTTCTCAGACGAAATAGAGGTAGTAAAGCCAAAAGCAAGAGAGATCATATATTTTGTTGTTTCTGCAACTACTTTAATTGCAGAGAATTACTTTTTGTATTCTTAAATATCTTCCTTCCAAGAAGCCAGTTTTATTTACTCTTTTTTTTTGAAAAAGAAAGTGATATATATATTTATTTATTATGATTATTTTCAATAGATCTTTAATGGAGTATAAATGCTTCACAACACTGTGTTGGTTTCTGCATTTGACCCTTAAAACCCTCACTTTTCAGATAGGGAATCTAAGTCCACCTAGACAAAGCGATTTACTAAGGGTATATACGTATTTACTTCCACGGTTGGGAATGGACTCCCTTACTCCTATGAGATAATTTCTCACCATCTCCTAGTAATATCCAGTCAAAAACTATACAGACTGCCTTCACCCTGCTTCTTCCACAAATCAAAAAGTTGACCTTTGGGATCTGTTGAGATAAATTTACTTGGCTCATGTGCAAAGATTTTCCATTCATGCCCATGGCAGCATGTGTAGGTTCACAACAGGCACACTTAGTTACAAAAATGCTAAATCAGCTTCACTTTTACTTCCAAATCCCTCCTACTCTATCTGCCCTTATCTCAACTTATGGCAGCCATTGTTTCACTGCTTTTATAAGATAAGATGTATTAAGTATGAAATTTTAGACATTATTTAATCTGTCCATGACTTTGTTTCTTCTTCCATGTAAACAGGAAAATATTGGTACTTACCTCAGGATATTATTATGAGCCTCATATAAGTATCAGACATGTCTTATATAGCTCAATAATTTTGTAGGATGAATATCTATGTGTGCTTCCAAAATTTTCCTGATAGTTAAATGTTTCCCAACAGGCCATTCCTTTGTTCCCTGTTTGAAGCAAAGTAAGAATTACATATGGCTTCAGAATAGGAATGTATTCACCTCCTCTTAGAATGGTGATCAGACAGTTGGAAGAAAGGACCCATCACACTGTTGATCTTAGGTGAAAGATGCCAGACATTTGAATAGTGTCTGCGAGCATCTACCAGCTCCTTGGCACGTGGAAAGAGAGAACAATCCTACCATAAACTCCGTAGATAGTGTAGAGAACCAAGCTGAATTGATGCAAACTGTTTGCAAAGAAAAAGATAAGAAAACCAAAGGTGCAAAAGCAGACTTAAAATTGATATTAGACGCAGTAACCATAGAGTGTCAACAGTGCAGAAAATTGATAAACCTTGTGGAGACAGAGGCAGATCTATGGTGAAGATATTAAAGTTAAAACTCCAACAACCCCCAGCTGCAAAGCCAGCTCCCGTGAACGAGCAAGTCACTGGGAATTAAAACCACACTGGTAATCAAAGAAATGCAAATGGAGAAAACTGAGATTCCATTTCTCATTAATCGGATTTGCAATAAAGAATGTCTGACATAGTGAGTGTTAGCATGAACGAACAGGGAAAAGGAACTCTTAAAACTTACTGATGGTAAAATCACCTTGGAGGGCTATTCTGCAATGCCAGTAAAATTGAGGAATACAGCAAATCCACTCCAATGTTTCTAGAAAATTCTGAGTTTCTAGATAACATTTTCATGTGGGCATACTAGAATTATGTAAGGATAACACTTTAGCTTTATTTGTGATAGGAATGATTGGAAATGAGATTATTATCTTTCAGTAGGGGGATAGAAGAAATTGTGATATTTTTATACCAATGTTATGTTAGAATTAACGTAAGGATTCAGAATATATTTTAAAAATGGAGTCAACTAAATTTGATGTTGGATTGGATATGTACTGCAATGGAAGGAAAGAAATCAAGGACTGTTTCAAGGTTTTTGCTCTGAGAAGATGGAAGCATGCAGTCCCCTCGCTGAACGGGGAAGAGCAAGTGAGGAGGCTGGAAAGTTAGGATTTTATCTTCAGGCGTGTTAAGTCACATTGAGTGTATGTGAAACCCCTAGGGAAGCTGTAGTTGGTCTCTACTTGAGTTGGCTATGTAAGTCTGGATTTCATGGAAAAGATCAGGAGTAGAAGTATAACTTTAGGGATTATTAATGTATAAATGTTAACAAAACCACCAGACTGGATGTGATCCTCAAGGAAGTGGAGATGGGAGAGGAGAAGTGATTAGTTATGAACTTGGGGAATTCTATATTAAACGTTCAAAAGAAAAACAGAAATGTGTTTTCCTGGAAGCCAAAGGAGGAAAGTATTGACAAAAGAAGTGAGTTACCAACTATGTCAAATATCATTGATAGAATAAAGGCAGAAATTGACCATTGACCTTCTAAAAGTATGGGTCACTGGAAACTTTGACAAAGCTTGTGTTTATGGAGTGGCAGAGGACACCAATCTAATCAGAGAGGTTTAATAAGAATAGGAGGAGACCCCAAGAGGGAGTTTGTCTTCCGCCAAGGTAAGCAAAGAAATATGGCCGTGAAAGAGGCAGTGGGGATAAGAGAAGATTTTACCCTTGTTGTTTTTGATTTTCTTTTTCTTTCCATTTTTTTGTGTATTTTTTAAACAAATGCATTGTGATTTTAGATATCGGGGGGAAGTCATGACTCAGAATTTTTCAAGTTTCAGAAATTTTGTGATCAGTGCAAGATTGAAACTGAGGCACAAGATAGTGGAAAATACATGTGAAATAGTTTAATACAGATTCATGATCATTCAGTATTAGACTCCAGGGAAATATCTAATATAAGTTTAAATGTATTTGAACTACCTCAAATGAAATGATATACAGGCGCACATAAGTTATTTCATTCTTCCAATGTAACTTTTATGATTTAAAATTGAAATAAATCACATGAAATATAAGATTGCTTTTTCACAGTCTTTAAAAAATGGCTCATTTTAAAGCTTTTCTCCACTAACGTGTATTAATTAAATCTCTCGCAGAGATTGGAGCAGAGTGGAGAGGGTGTGTTTAGTGGGTCTGTTGGGAAATATATGAATAAATCTTTACATATAAAGCGTTGAAACTTAAGGGCCTCCAACATCAAACCAGAGTGTAAGCTGTGATGAATAATGATACGTAAACTACCTTCCACAGCTAGTACTGAAGACACCACTTTCCCTCAAAGGAATTTTACATTGTAATGAAGATACACAACACTAGGATTCCAGGTCTGTGTTCAGTTCTGGCTTCCAAGCATCTGTTGGAAAACACAATGGAAACAAAATTCCAATTTCTCTGCCACTGTGAAATATAACCACAGAGTTGTCAGCAATGGAAACCAAAATCCACATTTGCTCTCAATCATCTGAATGTTTGGAAAGAGATGGCAAGATGAAAATGAGAAGATATTCATTTTTTATACAAAATCTGAAATTCCCTTGTAACTAACATCTCATCTCACAATCTTTGAAGTAACTGGCTGGATTTTAATTCTATCTAGTTGGTGTTAAACCCCTGCTTTCTAAATTGAACTATATTTCAAGAATTAAAAAAAAAAATAATACCACCCATACTTTGTGCAATAACAATAGCAAAGTGTATTATCAAAAAAGAAAAATTGAGACTTAAATAAAATACATACCAACATGAGGAGACCTGAAGTTTTGTCTTCATGATGGTGACAAATATTTCTTGTATTACATACAAATCCCGTTTGTGTGAGAACTGACATTTCAGTCTGCCTGAATCTTACAAATTCATCTGGGACTGAAATAATTCATCCTTTGGAAAGTTTATCCTAAAACAAGTATATGTGTCATAAGATTGCTTTGGGGGTGTGAATCTATATAATATGTACAAACCACAACTTTAGTTTTGAACTCAAGTAATTAGCTTCTCTCACAGATTTAGTTCCCAGAATCTGTCTTCCTACAGTCAGCCCCCGAATCAAAAAGAAGTTGTGCAAATGTAGAGTAACATTTTAGGCTATGCAAACATTTGGCTTCAACTGGCTTTGGATAAATAAGGAGGACACACTTCTATCCATGTCGAGACAGATTCTATTTTTCTCAGTTGTTTTAATTCATTTAAACCCAGACCACCAGGATTTGTTGATTGGACTCATTTTCTTAATTTCTGTGTTATGAAGAAAGTGGTATTACATGAAACATGGAAATGAGCAGGGAAGACATTGCTAAATTTATGGAGCTGGACTAATTCTTCCAGCACATCATAGGCCTACAGGTTACAGGCTGGGTTCCAGAAGGCAGATTCTAACCCAGATCAGCATGAGGAGGGGTGTTACTGGGTTCTTTTGTGGGAACCTGGGAAGAGTATTGGTCTTAATGGCAGCCTCAGCCTTAATCTAATGGAGAGTTCCGAGAATGGGATAAATCAATAAATCCAGAGATTTTCTGAGCTGAGGTGTCTCATATCGCCATGCCCTTCAGTCATTCGGATCTGAGCCACCCTGGGACGGCAGCTCTTTGCAGCTGAGGCAGTTTCTGAAGATGGGTGGCCGCCAAGGCTGTCTTCCAGACACGTCCTGAGCAGCTGGGGTAATAAACTCCATTCCTGAAGAGGACCCTGCATGGCTCCGTAGTCCACCCATGACAACCATCTGATACACTCTGTGTTGATTCTTGGAAAAGTTCCTGCGGGATTCTGGTGGGTCTCTCTTCCTGAGGGAAATACAGAAGAGAAAGGCTGGGGAAGAGCTGAAGCCCTGGATGTTGCCGCCCTTGGGGTCCCAACTCTCCTCCTCACCTTCTTCCTCTAGTCTCCCTACTGTGTCTTCCTCGTCCTCAGTTACCACCTCCGCTGCCTCGTGGCTTTACCTAGCATGGAACATGTGGCTCTCAGATGCTGGCCAGGTGCTGTGCTTGTTCCTTTGTGATGGGGGGTACACTGTGCAGTGTCTGTCTTTATTGTGCAGGGCATGTCCTAATAACTAATACTTCTCTAACGTGGTGGGTTCCTTCTGGGGCTCACGTATCTTCTCAATGCTCCTATGGACCAGCCACTGCTTGTTTCTCTGTGTCACCGAGGTGGTGAAACTGTGTGCCATTTCGTGGGGTCACACTGGTTCAGTTCCCTATAGACTGTGTCCTGGCAGAAGCGTGAGAGTAAACACAGTCCTGAGGCTAGATTGTAAATGCATCCTCTTGTGTTATCTTTCAACTGCATGGGTACTTTCTGATTTTCTCTTTAGATGGGAATGGAAGAGAATGAATCTGCTAGCTCAAGGGCTGCAAACCTAAGGCAGCAACTGCTCTGGGACCTGTCTGGTCTTTTCAGAGGCCATTTCATGGAGTCAGTGGTATGTTGGTGTCTACCACACCTGTAGCTCTTAGGTCAGTAATTTTTTACTTTCCCCCTTTAGGATGTAATACTGTTTTGGGTGTATCACTTTGACTGGGAGAAGAAAGTCTTTGAGGCTTCCACTTGGCCTCCCTAAATATAAGAGTTGTCAACCCACAAGTCAAGGAACAGATGTGAAGGTTGTTTCAACTGCCAAGTACATTTGGGAACCAGGGAAATGACCCAGTGGGAACCACTGTGAGCTGCACATGAGTCAGGGCTCCTTTTATCCAGTGGCCTTGAGGTGGCCCCACTCTGCAATGTCACTGTACTTCTTAAGGTGTCATTGGCAACAAGAACTTGGTGTAAAGCAGGGCTCGAAACGTTTGACTCTCCCCCTTTCCCCAGAGCACAGTCTCTCAAGTAAAGACACTGGAAGGACTTGGAGACTAACTGCCATGATGCTTTCCTGGGAGCGGTGAGCACTTAACCTCTCCTCAGGCAATGGGTTTTGCATCTGAAGACTGGATTCACATGGAAAATGGCAAAGGCTTGTGACTTTTAATGGGGTGACTGTCCTATCCCTCCTGACCATACCTCCTTTACCTACATAACTTGTACAGATCGAGGCGTAGTCCTTGGTGGGTGCCTCTAGGGATACTGCATTTTATCCAAAACCTCCATAACCCCCTGTGGATTGAAGCTGCCATTCCAATCTTTCTGGGCTTCATAATTATTTAATCTATCTGGCTTGTGACAGTGATGCACCAGAGTTGGCTTCTATTTTTTCGGCATTCAGTCATCCTATTGCTGTCTATAAGACTGGTTTAAGACTGCGCCTCCTCCCATTAGCCCAGCCTGTGGAAGAGACCCACCATAGCACTTCCTGGTGATGCTGGACCCTATTCATTGGTGTGTTCTTTGCTTTGTTATGCGGTGCACCTCCAGCCTGTTGTCTGGCCATAGTCTAACTGCTCAGCCAATTCTGCTTCTGAGAACCTCTTTACTGCCTTCCTCCCACACAGGTGGGTCTGGGCATTTCTACCTTACCTAGCACATGCCATCACTGTTTTCCACGATGGGTACTCCCCATCTCTTGGGGTCCTTGCTGGGGTGTTAAATCCTCTGTCTTGGAAGAGTTCTCCCAATATATAAAAATCTTTCATACGCAATATTATGATTTCCTTCCCTTTGTCAAGCACGTTCAGAATCCGGTCCTATGTGTACCTATCTGGGTGCTACCGGTCAATGTTGGCTCGGCCTCATGGCTCCGATGGGTATAATCTCTGCAAGAAGCAATCCATGGGCTCCTCGGCAGAGCCAGCGAGGAGTTCTGGAGCTGGGATAACATGCTATGTGCACCATCCTGAGTGGGGGGGAAGGGGGCCAGGCCTTTAGTCTCCCTTTGACCAATCAGAGAGCGGGAACTGCCCAGAAGAGGCGTGGTCTTCACCTGCTAGACCCATCTAGGGCCTGACGGCTGATGGCTGTCTGTAGGCATCGCTCCCAGCAGGTAGGTAATAACAAGCCCATCATCCCCCAAAACGAATCTGGACAGCGCTTCCCCACAACCACCAAAGTGCATGGTAGCTGCTACTAATTAACTATCTCACCACTCTTCACTGATTTCCTAGGAGTACTAGCCGCCCTTAATCTCTTCTCTTTATTAAATGATTCAAGAGCCCTTAATTGCTATCTGTCTTCATTATGGCGCTTAAATCCCTTCCTCAAAATGGTTTCGCAGCTTCTCTCTAAAATCTCACAGCACATCTCCAAGAATCATCACCTTATTTTACCATTACATTGTAAAAGAGGCCAGCAACTCTTCTCTTAAAGACAACAAAACAAATAAGAGTAGGTGGTAATTACAGTTATATGTTTTTTTAATAAGAGGGGATTCAGTACTTGCATTACTGTGCTGATAGCTTGGAATGGGGCCTTGTTTTCGGCCTCTTAAGAGGTGTGTCCATTTTCAGTCAGGCAGACCTGCAGAGACTGATGATAACTTTTAGGCAACTGTCTCAAAGTGACATTAAAACCCATTTGAATTAAATATATACCTACTGAGCAATGTTGAACACTAGAAATTTCATAGGATTCAATGTCATCGTGAAATTGATGTTTCCTTTTTTTTTTTTTCCTTTTTTCAAAGCACAAGATTAAAATAAGCTTCGCTCTAAGGTAGCTTAAATATGAGTTTCCCATTCACTGTGGGAAACCTTTGTGACAGATATTATTGTTCGAGGTACATATTAAGAGAAATAGTTAATACTGCAAAGGCCTCTGGCTAAACTGCGGTTGTAGGATCATAAAACCTCTCCCATTTACAGAAATAAATTACATTATGCTTCTTTCTCCTGTTTTATAGCTGAAAATACCATGTTTTGGTAGACAAACAACAAGCTATCAGCCTGTCCCCACTGGAAGTTTCTGACAGATGCATGATAAGAGCATCTATCACAGCTGAGAAGGGGTTGTGTCAAGATATCTTCTCCTGGGGGGCTATTAGTCCCTGATCTGAGATATACTTTGGGGGGAAAAGAGAGGAAAATAGGAGGCACTGACATGAGAGCCATTTATCACCTACTGCTGTGTGTAGAATAAAAGGATCCTCTTTCAAGATAGTCTATTATCTGCGGCTTCATGCTGTCATATGTTTTTTTCAGTAGTCAATAAATTGCTGAAGGCAACATTTGGAGAGTAAGTACTGTTGTACGTCTAACTTTATATATTGTTCTTTCATTTACAGCAGAATTTGCCCATTTTTTTGAAGAACTTAGTATAGACCAGGAGGTATTATTTTTACTTACCAGATCATTTCATTGATGATGGTTTACCAAATTTATTGTTGTAATGAATAAACCAGCAAAACATACACATTTTAAAAAATCTTCTCCCTGCCTCAAAGTGCTAAACAAATACACAAGCACTTGCAAGCGTGTTGCTTCGTTATCCCTGTCATTGACTCTCATTTCTGTCTTAATCTATGCCTTTCTTCCGTCAGTGTTCACCATCTGAGAGCCTATAAACCATGCATTAATTGGTGTTAAAAGCATTGCTTTCTTCTGACACCAAACCCTTGCCTGGATAACTGGGAATTAGTTCCTAAGCTCCATTTTATAAAACCAGGTGGAGGAAGACAGGGTAAGCAATCATTCAAGAGTGTTTACAGGTAAGGAATTTTCAACCACCTTTGTTCTGCCCAGCCAGGCATTCACCCACTAATTTATTAGGGACCAGATCAATAACCTGAACTAGATTGCTGTGCTTAACTTGAATCGAATTTATGCCATGTTTACAGCTGTTTTCTCTGATAGCATCCTTGGAGGAGATGAACAGTTAATCTAATGTGTTTTTGCCACCATTTTGCATGTGTTGATTGCTTCAATGACTTCCTAGAGATTCTTTATAGTAAGCCCAAACTCATAGCCAGAAATCAATCGGAGCAGCACTTTATTTCTCTCTAAAGGATATAGAAAACTTATCAGAAACAAAATAGTGCCTCTTAACTGTGGTTAGCCTTGGGCAATGTATGTCCGTCAGGCTCAAGCAAGCAGCAGTGAAGAGTATTATTCACCGCAGCATCACTGCAGAGAGTGTAATAGTGTCCAGTGCAACAGATGCCTGCAAATGGACTTGCCTAGAACATTGCATATTTACTAAACCACAGTTTCTCTGCATCCGGAGTCCTGACATGGCTTACCTGGGTTCTCTCCAAGACTGCAATCAAGGTGTCAGACAGGACAGGGTTCTTATCTGGAGCTCAATGATGGAAGGGTTCCCTTTCAAGTTTATTCAGTCATTTAGGCAGGATTCATGTCCTTGAGACAATAGGACTCATGACTCCTTGCTTTCTCAAAGCCAGAATGCAGAGCAAGAATCTGGAGTAAGGCTGCTAGCAAGATGGAACCCTACGTAAAATAATGCTGTCACGGCAGTGCCAGCTCATCACCTTTACCACCACAGTCTATTGGTTGAAAGCAAGGCACAGGTTGGTCCCAGACTCCAGGGGAGGGGATGATGTGAGGATGTGGACACCGAGAAGTGGGGATCGTGGGCACCACCTTGAAGTCTGTCTGCCACAGTCCACCTTCTGCCTCAAATGATTCACTTCCTTCCCCGTGCAAATGTAGTCACTTTCTTCCCAAAGTTCTCAGGAGTTTCATCCCACTATAGCATCAACTCAAAATCCAAAATCTCATCATCTAAGTCAGGTCTCAGTGCAGATGACACTTCTGGGTGGAATCAGTTAAGTACAGCTCCTGGTAAGTACAGCACAATTCCTCTTCTTCTGTGAACATGTGAAAGTAGAGAAACAATTTATCTTCCCATCCCACCCAACATGCAATGGTGGGACAGGCTTAGGGTAATAGCTATAGATGTGTCAGGTCAGAAAGAAGGAACATGGCAAGTAAAAAGGATTCGCCAGTCTATAGCAGTTTTGAAGTCCAGCAGGACAAATGTTGGGAGCTCCTTGATTAAATTCCAAGACTTGGGGATAATTCTTCATGACTCTGATTCTTTCTTCTGGAATATAGGCTCCTCCCTCCGAGTCAGATAGATACACATACAATTTCCTGGTAGTTACACTATGCTGGCAGTATAACCTGGAAATAAAACCACTACCATCACTTAGAAATAATTTTGTTAAGTAACTAAATAAAATTAGAATAAATTATTTTTCAACCTTATACTTCTGAGGTTATTTCTTAGTAGCAATATCAAAGAACTTACGTTCTGCCAAGTTGAAAATGAATAAAACTAGCCAAAATTATAAACACTTCAATTTTTCTAGAAATTTTGAATGCCTGGAACTATTCCTCTGAATGATAATTTGCTAAGCTGTCAGACAATTTAAAATCATAATCCTCAAAATATTAGTAGTCAAACATGGACATTTAGTAGTCAAATGGACATTTAACTGGTTCTCTTAATAAAATACTTAGGATTTACAACTCTGAAAAAGATACTATGCCTATATTTACAAAGTGACACGGAGAATGAAGCAATTATTTTTATTCAAAAGAATCTAGAAAACTGTATTAAAGGAGAAGGAGTTTTCTTCCCAATAACATAGCTAGAGGATGGACATTTCCTCAAAAGGAAAGTGGATGCTTTTACCAAGAGAGGGAAATAGAGCATACATGCCAATCACTACCAAGGTACTTTCATGGAGTGTCTGGGTAGAACAAGATCTAGGGGTTACCAGACTCTTGAAAAGATGTGGGAGAAAACATAATCTTGACACAGGAGCTAACAGAGCAGTGCTGTCCTCGGGGGGAAGCCAGACCCCAGCTAGGACTGCAAGTAGAGGAAATGTCCAGAGCAAGAGTCAATGAGTATGTTCCCCGAGGAATTTTATAGGAGTTCTGAGGTGTCAGGTCAGGCCAGGGCTGTATCCAAGAGTCTGGAGGGTGAGTCTGGGAGGATTTGTGTTTTTGTCAGTGGAACCACTGCTGACTGTTTCAGAGAAGATGGACAAGCAGTTCCAGTGTCACAGTCCCAAAGGCTTTCTAAGGCTGTACCTGTTCCCCCAGCCCGCAGCCTCCCGGCTGGATGGTGAGCACATGCTGGACAGGTTCCTACTTCAGGCTTCCTAGAACATTAGGGATCCCGCTGACAGGCTCTCCCTCCCACATCAATGTGATCACACCTTTGAAAAGCCTGGAAAATATTGGTTTAATAGGTCCCCAGATACCCACACAGTTTCTCTATACATATAAATAGAAGCTCAGAAATAACTCACAGTATATCAGATCTGGCATCTTTTTAAAAAAATTTCAATTGGGGTATAGTTGATTTACAATGTTGTGTTAGTTTCAGGTGTAGAGCAAAGTGAATCAGTTATACATGTATATATATGATATATGTACATGTACCCATTTTTTTTTAGATTTTTTTCCCATAGAGGTTGTTACAGAATATTGAGGCATAGTTCCCTGTGCTGTACAGTAAGTCCTTATTAGTTACCAATTTTATCTATAGTAGTGTGTATATGTCAATCCCAATCTCCCAGTTCACCCTTGAGAGAGAAGACAAATAGTGTTACTCACAAAAGGAGGGAAGGCAACTGGAAGTATGACGGTTGGTTCCTGTAGGAGAAAGATTCCTTTAAACATCATTATGCTGTTTAAAGGGTTTTTCTCAGTTGCTTCAAGGTGTCCAGTGGTGTGTGTGTGTGTTTCTATTTAGAATGTTCTTTCTCTCTATACATGACTGGTTCCTTCTCATCTTGCAGGTCATCATGTAACTTTCTTCTATTCCAAGAAGCCCTCTCTTAACACTCAATGTGTAACAAAAATATATAGTATTATTAAACTGTGCAAATGTTTAAGCTTTTTAAAAAGGATGTGATACTATATATGAACATATTATATATGTATTATCTATTAGGATTTGCTTTTTCATTCAGCACTGTGCTACTAAGATTTATACAAGCTTTTGCACAGTTACTCATTTTAACTGCTCTATAGTATTCTATAATGTGATTATATTTGATTTGTCCATTCTCCTCTCAGTGGATGTTTTTCGGGTTTTTGCAATTACTACTCTGGGTAAGTAATCAAGGAGTGAGGTTCCCTGGCCATGCAATCTGCATATATTTAACTTCACAAGACAGCACCACATTTTACTGCAAAATGCTTTCACAAAAGTTCACTATCCCTAGTGATGTATGAGACCTGACTGATTCACATCTTTTCTATAACTTAATATCATCACACTTGTTACTTTGCCAAAGAAATAGGTGTAAATAATATCTCATTGTGTTCTCCATTTCTATTTGTGAGATATCTATTCATGCCTTTTGACCATTTTTTTCTTTGGTTTTGATTTTTCTTATTTATTTTAGGAGTTCTTCCTGTATTTTATATACCAGTCCTTTGTGAGTTATACATCTGGCAAAGACCTTCTTGTCTTCTTGACTTTTTTTTTAACATCTTTATTGGGGTATAATTGCTTTACAACGGTGAGTTAGTTTCTGCTTTATAACAAAGTGAATCAGCTATACATATACATATATCCCCCCATCTCCTCCCTCTTGCATCTCCCTCCCACCCTCCCTATCCCATTCCTGTAGGTGGTCACAAAGCACCAAGCTGATCTCCCTGTGCTATGCGGCTGCTTCCCACTAGCTATCTATTTTACATTTGGTAGTATATAGAAGTCCATGCCACTCTCTCACTTCGTCCCAGCTTACCCTTCCCCCTCCCCATGTCCTCAAGTCCATTCTCTACATCTGCGTCTTTATTCCTGTCTTGCCCTTAGGGTCTCCAGAACCTTTTTTTTTTTTAGATTCCAAATATATGCGTTAGCATACGGTATTTGTTTTTCTCTTTCTGACTTACTTCACTCTGTATGACAGACTCTAGGTCCATCCACCTCACTACAAATAACTCAATTTCGTTTCTTTTTATGGCTGAGTAATATTCCATTGCATACATGTGCCACATCTTCTTTATCCATTCATCTGTCGATGGACACTTAGGTTGCTTCCATGTCCTGGCTATTGTAAATAGTGCTGCAATGAACATTGGGGTACATGACTCTTTTTGAATTATGGTTTTCTCAGGGTATGTGCCCAGTAGTGGGATTGCTGGGTCATATGGTAGTTCTATTTGTAGTTTTTTAAGGAGCCGCCATACTGTTCTGCATAGTGGCCGTATCAATTTATTTTTATCTTTTCATTTTCTGAATGTGTTCTATAGATAGAAATTCTTGCTTATAATGGATTTGTGTTGGTCAGTCTTTGATGTTTATACACTTGTGCTTAAGGAAGTCATAAACGTTAACAAAGATTATATATATAATATATATGATATACATATATAACCTACATGTAATATATATGACTTTTTGTCTTTAAAATTTATCATTTTGCTTTTGACATCAAATTATTTTTCCTGTGGGAATTGATATTTATAGTGCAGGGTAGGAGTCTCATTTTTACTTTTTCTACATGGATAATTATTTTTTCCACCTCTATTTTCAAGAGCTTCTGTTCTTTAGTAATCTATCTTATCATTGTTGTCATACATTAAAAGTTCAGATATATTTCTGGTCTCTATGATGTGTATCCCTGTGTTACTGATACCATACTGTCTAATCAGTAGGACTAATCATTTTAAAGTAATTGTTTTTATTCAACTTCTTTCAAAGAGTCTTACTATTTTTGAATTTTGGACCTTATATATAAATTTAAGAAATGACTTGTCAAGTTTCACATAAACACGTATACACAGATCATGACATACATGTACACAAACTAGATTTGGCTAATTTAGGCTTCAAATTATAAAAAATCTACATGTCAATTTGGGAAAAATGACAGCTTTAGGGAATTATAATTTTGTATCCATGCAAGTAATATATAACTGTATATTTAGGCTTAATTATTGTTTAGAAAAGTTTTATAATTTTCAAAGTAGGCTTCAGCATATTTTTCAAATTTATTCCTGGAAATGTTCTATTTTTATATAACTATTGCAAATAGTAGCTTTATTAAAATTGTTCAGTTTAATCGTTACTGCTATTGCAAATAAGGTTAAACATTAGTTTCTAACATTTAAGCATTACGAATTCACATACAAATTAATGGTTTTATTGTCTTTGAAAATTTGGAAGATCTTCCTAGACCAGCCATCATTTCTGGGTTAATACAGTTGTCATCTATGTCGTGAGGCTGTCCTGTGAAATAGGATGTGCTTCTTCACCTTGTCACAGGTTCCACTCCTTCTTTTCACTTATTTTACTCCTGTCTATTCTAGTGACTCTTTAGTCTGGCTGTAGTGAAATAGTTCAAAACACACACAGAGGAAAATTAAGCTTCTAAACACAGGAGTGACTCTGTAGATACCTTGTTGCTTCTAAATAATTACAGAAAGCATTTTAATAAAATTTGTTTAATGCCATTTAACAGTTGAGACAGTTAAGTAACCTGAGAATAGTTTATCCCCTATAGCCAAGAAAAGTGTTGATTTTTGGTTTTGTCTTCAAAGATTCCCTGCAGCCTTGAGGTTTGTTTTGCTCTTAGCTGCCTTGCGATATTAATCTATTGGAATCAACTCTCATACTCCTGTCAGCTACGTAGATGAAGTGCTCCCAAAGCTTGACAGTGAATTTGAAAACTCCAGGTTTTGGAGAGAGACTTTCTGGACTGGCTGCCAGTGCAGTTGCCAACTAATTAGTGCTGCCATTGTTTCAACCAATTGGGGAGGGGGCTGAAGAGGAGGAAAGAGCTTGTAGGGTTCTAGTACCTAACCAAGAATCTTTACAACCCAATGAGGAGTACGAATCCAAACTCTCTTTTTCCTCTTGGTTCTGCTACTCTGCAAAATCTGAAATTTAAAAATATTATTTATATTTCTTCGAAAGACATGAAACAGTAGGAAGCTGATTTATGGAAGGAAGCTGAGAAATACTGATTGGCATGTAGTTACTATTTCCAAGGTATAAAATGCTTTCCTCTTTAAATTGTTCACGTGTGTGTGTTTACAAAATTTTCAGGTAATAGATATGGGAAAACGGAAGTTAGAGGGGTTACGTAACTTACCCGAGGTAAGGTAACATAGCCGGATAGTGACAAAAACCAGGATTCAGTCATCTTCCAAATGCCTTACTTTTTTTTTTTTTTTTTTGTGGTACGTGGGCCTCTCACTGTTGTGGCCTCTCCCGTTGTGGAGCACAGGCTCCGGACGCACAGGCTCAGCGGCCATGGCTCACGGGCCCAGCCGCTCCGCGGCATGTGGGATCTTCCCAGACCGGGACACGAACCCGTGTCTCCAGCATCGGCAGGCGGACTCTCAACAACTGCACCACCAGGGAAGCCCCCAAATGCCTTACTTTTTATACTAAGTGTAATTTCCTAGATTTATTTTCAAGCTAGATTTTCACTGTGATCCTCTCAATGACTGACATGGGAAAGTAAAGGCATGTTTGTACAGAAAGTACTTGTTTGCCACTTTGAAAAGACAGTTGAACCCTCCCCCAAATAGATGAAACCAGATGCTGTAGAGTGCGATGTTGTGCACGGGTGCTCGTCTCTCTTACTCATGGTATAATGCAAATGCGTTTTTTTTTTTTTTTTTTGAGGCCATTTCTAGCATGCTGTTATTTATGCATTTAAAATTTCATAGTAGCACAGAAAAGTTTGGTGTTTGCCAACAGACTGATATTATCTGGAGGATTAATCTTATGTTCAAAGCAGGTTCTGTTGCATTTTCAGATTGCTGAAAACCCACATTGCTTTTCTAAAGCCTGTTTCTTTCCAGTGTGTACAGTAGCAGAGACCGGCATCACAGGGTGCCAGGTAATTTAGGGAGTTAGCAAACCATGAATTTTCAGCTAGAGCTACTTTATGCAGTTGGCTCCATCCTCATACAGCTCAAACCCATCTTGCTAAAACAAACATTTTAGGTCATCGAATCTACGGGAAAAAAATCTATTTAAAAAAATTTCCAACTGGCTTGAAGGCTAGTAATTTTCACCTTTTGTGTTCGTGCAATAATTTAGAATATACTGTCTAATTATGTGCTGTCCTAGCCAAAGCCACTCAAGGGGACAATGATACAATATAAACACAACAGGGATCTGGAGATGCTTTGGCCAAGAAAGTCATTATCAGAGGCTCAAGGAGGAACTGGGGGTCTGCACACCTGTGTCTGTGCCGTTGCCAAGCAAAAGAGTGATCCAAATGCAGAATTGAAGGATGCCATTATATATTACAAAAGAAGTCGTCTCACCAAAGCCACGCTGTTTGAATGTAGCACATTGAACACAATGAAATTATTGACTTTTTTTGTAAATACAGAACCATGATCTTATAATCAACAAAGTTATTAGAAAAATTCTGAGAACACTTTTTATCATAAAAAATTCAGCTTCATAAAATACGCTTCTTTTTTAGATAGGCAGTGTTCAGAAACTCAGAGGAGAACAGTATTTTTATCAAAGGGAAAATGAAGAGTTATGTCCTGATATCTTCATGCTATCTGTAATTAATTGAAGATCACTTATTTTAGAATTTAAGAACACATTAGCATTATGGCATATTTCTATATTATTAGTTACTCTCTAATCACTTTAGATTTTAGAAAGTTCGAAAATGGTACAAAGAAATCCCATATATCTTTACCCAAATTCTAGAGTTGATAGTATTTTTACCCCATATCTGCTTTATCATTTCTCTTCCTATATAGCCATAGTGTTTTCTATGAATCATTAAAAGGAAGTTGTAGACTCACACGATAAACCAAATCAGGAGAGTAACATAAGACTATCATCTAATCTAGAGATCTTAATTACATTTTGCCAACTGCCCCAATAATTTTCTTTATAGGAAAAAAAGTTCAAACAGTCAGTCCAAGACCACACATCCCACTTAGAGTTCACAACTCTCCAACTTCCTTTGACCCAAAACAGCTTGTCTTCTCCTGTTTTGAGTGTTGGAAGATAACATATTAAACATTTTGGAGAATATCCTTAATTTGTCTTTGTTTCAGGAGTTCACATATATTTGACAAAAGTGATGCTGTGTTATTCTCAGTGCATCAAAACAACCAACACATACATTTTTTAAGTAAAACAGATTTTAAAATCTTTTGCCCAAAAGCAATTTATAAGGAATGGAAAACCTGCCATTTACTAACTCCCTCATAATAATAATTGAAATTAGGGCTATAATGATCACAAATTGAGCATTTACAATATATCAGGCACGATTAAATTTACATTCTTTACTTAACTCAATCCTTTATGATGATTCCTTTTTTACAGATAGCTAATTGAGTATCACTAAGTTAGAGCTGGAAACCATTATTTTGTAACTCTCACCTAATCTCTTAATTACTTTCTCTATTCTTTCTTTCTTTTTTTAATTCTACAAAGAGAGAGGTGGCATAGGACTACCACTCATGTTAAGGCTGGCACTTCTGTGTGTGTTGGCTTTCCTTTTTCCATTTTATGAAGAAGAACAACATTTCAGAAGAGTTTTTCTTAATTAATATTTCAAAGAATTTGCCAAACACTTAAAAAAGCCAATCTTTGGAGGAAATAAATTACAAAATGGTCGCTTGTATTAGGGATAATTTTATGAACAAAGTTAGTCTGAATGTTTAGCCTGACCAGAAAACAGAGAGATGCTCATTATATTTTCTATTAAATCACAAAGTGGAGAGAAAACAGAATCACATACAGTGACAATTAAAACCAGATATAGCAGAAAGAAAGGGAAAAAGAGGAAACAGAACAAATGCAACAGGTAAAAAAAAAGTTATAAAAATGGTAGATATTAACCTATGTCAGTGAAAATTTAAATGTGAGCAGTTTATACATACCAATGTGAACCGATTGGAGGAGTGGATAAAAAAAAAAAACAACCTTCAACTCTATGCTTTCTGTAAGAAACTCACTTTGAATATAAAGACTCAGAAAAGAGGACATTACATAAAAACTAAGGAATCTGAATAAACTCTGGGCCTTAGTCAATAATAACATTATTTAATATAGAAGATGAGCCTGTAGTGTCTTGTAGTGCCAGATTAAAAAAAAAAACAGTAGAAACAAAAACAAACCTAAATTTAATAAAGCAATGGTGATGATATGGCAAAAGACCACAGGAGCCGACTGAAAGTGCTCCCAGTGGCCAAAGTTGGAATAATAGGAACCACAAAATAAATAAAGTAGTACTGGATTGTATTCCAGAATACAAAATAAACACGCATGTGCCCATACTGATATAAATAAATATTGCATAAATAAATGACGGAGACTAAACAAATCTTCCGTGTGGAAGAATACTGAATAATTTATGTAGCTAATCCACTTTCAAGGAGATGGAGCATAACTCCCCACTGGATGAGTGTGGGATGAGCAGAGTCCATCCTGCCAAGATCTACTGTGTGAAAGGGTTGGGGAGCGACTTCCCAGAGGAGAAAGCTGACACGCAGTACTGCAGTCAGGTGATTAAGTCAGCGTCAACCGGGATGGTTGTGTTGACCGTATATACCTTGATACGATGTGATGGAAATACGATGGGATTTCTGCTCAAATCCCATAACTCCAGTCTAACCATAAGAAAATATGAGTCAAATCCCAACTGGTACCATCTACACAATATCTCAGTATTCCTCGGTATTTTCAAGGTCAAAGCCAAGAGGAGAGGCTAGTGGGCATGGTGAATAAATGTCATGGGGTGTTGTGGATGAGATCCTGGAACTGAAATAGGACATAAGGTACACACTAAGGAAATCCGAATAAAATATGGACTTTTGTTGATAATACTATCCAAAATTGTTTCATTAATTGTGACAAGTGTACTATATTAAGGTAAGATGTTAATTGCAGGGAAAAATGAGTATGGGTTATAGGGTGATTGATTCTGTACTATCATTGGAATTGTCTATAAATCTAAAGCAATGCTAAAAGAAAAAGCTTAGTTAAAATCTACATCTAAAAAAATCATAGGGCAGTAGGTGGTGAATAAAAAAATTTAAACTAAAATGAATAATTTAATGACTTTTCAAAACACAGCCAACTTTCAACACAAAAGAGTAAGAAAAGAGAGCCTGTATTATAGGAGGTCAAAGTTATCATGCGATGAAGAGGATTAGCCCCTTTGCTGAGTCTTGAAGGCATAATTGGAGGAAAAATATCAGGCAGCTGGCTCCCTGATGCCAACAGTTTGCTCCAGATGAACAGAAACCCTGGGATGAAAAAGTCACATATCTTTGATCAACAGAGTAAATAGGATAATTTATCAGACATTTATTCATCTCTGAACTAATTTGTTAACTGATCGTAATACAATCAAAAATCAATCAATTAAGACAGACAAGTTATGTTCTTGCTGGGTTAGGAAAAGACAAGTAGAAAAGCAACAACGGATTTTAGGTGGCATCGCCTTTTCTGTCAGTTCAAGGGAAGACCCCTTCCCCATTTTCACGTCTCCTTTTTCTGATCACTGTTACTTCCTCCTATAAATTGCATACACCGTCTCCATGCCAGCCTTGCCCACACAAACTGCTGGTCTTTACTGCATTTATGTGCGCCTGCTCCTATTAAATCAGCTTCATAAATCATAACTTTACCGCCTCTGCCCCCTAAAGCATCTCTCGTGTTCTCCTTTTGTTCAAGAAGCTTACTCAAATAATCCTTGCTGACCCAATCTACCTCTACCTGGCAAGAAATATGTTACCTGCTTACCATTTTGGTGCTTTATTCAGTTTTGTCTTTTAATTTACCCCAAATATTTCCTCCCTTTAATTGCAGTTCCTTAGAATGGCAAGGTTCTTGTACAGTGTTATGCACACAGACCGTATCCATCTTGTTAAATTAACATGAACTGATGGAAAAAAGGCAGACATTTTCAGATTACGTATTTTCATCCCTGGATATGTAAAATCTGGTCAAAATTGGAAGGGAGAAAGTACAATGGTCACCATTTGCTGATGACATGATACTTCATAGAGAAAAACCCTAAAGTCTCCACGCAGAAATGATTGATTAATATCAGGAAATTCCAGATTCAACTTCAGATTTATACAATTCCTTTTATAAAGTCATCTTCCATGAGTCTGATGGGATCTTTGGTAGAGTCAGGGCAATAGTCTCAAATCATTAGTTCAGAAACTTCAATACGGTTTGTTGGCATAGTAGCTCCTTACAATTTTACACAAAATGCCTCGTCGCTGTGTGGGACGGGTCCTAGTGTTGTCAGGACCAAGTGTGGTTCTGGACCTGTCTCCGCTCACCAAAGCAGCTTTGCTCTGACCTGATGGAATCTTAACCACGCCCTGATATGTGCAGCTCTAGTTTCACTTTCCCACACCGCAGCTGCAGGATGTCACCATGCTGTAAGTGACAAACACACGACATTATGCCCTCTTGTTAGACTCACTTCCTCTCTTAATGATTACACTTAGTTATTTTTCTTCACATCCTGCTTGCTCATTACTCATTTTCAATTATGAGTCAGATTTCTTCTGGAGTTTAATTGCTCCTCTAGTTGAAGATGATAAATTAATTTACTTATTAACTCTTGAGCACCTTTAAAGTCTGTGAATTTGGTACCGTTTCCTATTTTATTTTCTGTGGTGGAGGGCTGGTGTTTTACATGAATTGTAGCAATGAGTGAGAGTGAGGAATACTGTAAGTTAAAACTGTAGAAAGTCAGTGCTTCTCTCCTGTATAAAGCTTTTTTGGCATGAAAAGGCTCGTGCTAATTCAAACACACCTGGTCCCAAGCCCCTGAATTATTCAAATGCTCTATCTTTTGATTATTTTTAATATTATTATTTATTTCCTTGGGAAAACATACATTCTGTATGTAAAGTATTTATAGATAAATCCCAAGATTCCTAAGCTCCTGTACTGTTTAGTCTCACAAACACTGATAAAAGTTTGGTCACGTGGTTTAAGCTTACATTTTACTTTCTTATTATCATTCCATCCTTCAATCCATGTCAATTATTACTCTCACTGTTGTAAATGATCTTATAGAAGATGGAAATATGAATGTTGCAGCCAGCATATTTTAAAATTAAGATTTTTATTTTTTAGAGCAGTTTAAGTTTTATGGAAAAATTGGCTGAAAGTACAAACAAATCCCATATTACCATTCCCCACGGTTTCCCCTGTTAGTAACATCTTGCTTTAGTGTGTTACATTCGTTTCAATTGCTCAACCAATATTGGTACATTAGTATTAGAAGTCTGTATTTGAGGAGCAAAGTCAATACAATGGACAAAAGGTAGCCTTTTCCACAAAGGATGCAGGAACAATTGGACATCAATAAGCAAAACATTGAATCTAGACACAGCCTTTCCCCCTTCACAAACATTGATTCAAAATGGATCATAGACCAAAATGCAAAACTGTAATATACTTAGACAATAACAAAGGAGAAAATTTAGATGACCTTGGGTAAGACAATGGGTTTTTAGATAATGACACCAAAGACATCATCCATGAAAGAAATAATAACTGTCCAAAGCAAAAGCAAACAAACAAAAGAGAGAGAGAGAGAATCAGAAGACAAGCCGCAGACTGGGAGAAAATCTTCATAAGGACATCATTGACAATGAACTCATCCAAAATACACAAAGAGCACTTAAAACTCAATAAGAAACCAAGGAACTCAGTTAAATAACAGGCAAAATAAATCAACAGATACCTCACCAAAGAAGATACACAGATGGCAAATAAGCACAGGAAAAGGTGTTCCACGTCCTATGTCACCAGGGAATTGCAAATTAAAACAACAACGAGATATTAGAAGGGCCAAAATCCAAAACACTCACATCATCAAATCGAGCAACAGGAACTCTCAGTCATTGCTGATGGGAATGCAAAATGGTGCAGCTATTTTGAACGACAGTTTGGTGGTTTCTCACAAAACTAAACATACTCTCACCGTACGATCCAGCAATCATGCTCCTGGTAGTAACTCAAAGCAGTCAAACTTATGTTCGCACAAGCCCTGCACATGGATATTTATAGCAGTTTTATTCATAATTGCCAAAACTTGGAAGCAACCAAGACATCCTTCAGTAGGAGACGGATAAATAAACTGGTGCATCCAGACAATGGGATATTATTCAATGTTAAAAAGAAATGAGCTGTCAGCCGTGAAGAGACATGGAGGAGACATAACTGCACGTTACTAAGTGAAAGAAGCAAATCTGAAAATGATTTCAGTTTGATTTCAGATGAAAGCTATCTAAGATGCATCATATCATCATGTATAAGATATTATATGATGTGTTTACATGTGTTTGACCTATAATACGTTAATATTTCTCATCTGTGTTTTATTATATAATTCCCTCCCCATTTGTAATAGTCAACACTGGAAGGAAAGGTGGAATTTTAGCATGAAACCTTTTGAATGTTTTGCTCAGGTGGGTTTAAGAAGAAAATACTGATCAGTGAATACACAGAAAATTTAAACAGAATTTTAAAAAATTTGTTATGACGATTACATAGTATGTAATAATTCAATAATGACTAAAGATAGAGGCTTATAAAATATATGCAAAGTAATTAAATGCATCGAGCTGGTTTCAGACGCTTGTACTGCTGCGCTCACGTGGATTCTGGTAGCTTCTTTTAAGACAAAATATAGTTCTGTGGTTACTACTTCACCTAATTAATGTTTGTTTCTTCTTCCTTATTTTTCCCTACCTTGCTTCATTTATTATTTTAGTAAATTAATATTTATGTGATATCTTTGTGTTGGAACAGTTGGGGAGTGCTAACTTAACGTAAATATCTTTCTAGGAACATAAATTTAATTTGCTAAAACTCTGGATGCAGTGATCACTAAAGCACTCTCCAGTCTCCGTATCCATAATATTATGCCAAAATAGGACAGATCAATGGACTTATTAATTTATTTCTGTGTTTCTGACGCTGTGCCAAATGCTTAGGTTGGAGGGATGAAAAGGATCAAATAACAATACTTCTCTCGCGTAGTCCGAACAAATTGGAAATTTGCCTGGTATGGATAACATGATTTTACAACTGGAAACTGTGTGAAGACAACTTACAATTTTAATGGTTTCTCACAGCCCCTGCAAGGGAAACATCTATGTTTCAAAGGTATTGATCAAGTCTTCTTATTAAATTAAGAACCTTACCTGGGACATTTTTCATCATTCTAGAATACTCATTTTAATGATGAAATAAGGATGTTAGTCACTCATTTTATATGTCTCCTCCTGCTATTTGGGGCATACATAGAGTCTAGAAATCCTTTATAATTGCAATTAGGGATTTCTTTCCCAATATGTTTATGTGCCCAGTGAGAGTAGTTGAAAATATTTATGTTATTGAATTCTCTTCTGAGAATATTACTTCTTTAAATTTTATTGACACATCGGAAATCTCAGAGTCTACTGATACTTTATGACATACATCCATAATACTTAGGTAAAATTATAAACCTCAAAGGTGTGATTAGGGGACTCTATGAAATCCACGTTGAAACAACATAGACTAGCTCTGATAAACTCACCTTAGGAAAAAGCATTTACTTCTTCTACCTACATCTTGGGACTCCAGCGAATTACCGTCTGTAATGAACTGCAGGTATTTTTGATGAGCACAGGGACGAGCATTTTGCTGTTTATCATTTTTCCTCTACCAATGTGACATCTCTGCTGATCACTTGTATAATGGCTAATTTGCAGCTTATCATCAGTCCTAGCTTCTTAATAAATGTCTCATTAAGTGACAGGAGCTGTCACTTTGCCTCCAAGTTCCCTCTTCCCAGTAGAATCTGCAAACATTCTGGGGGGGAAAAAAAAAACACAGCTGGACGTCAGACGTGTCATTTGCAATCATGTTCCAAAGCTTCAGAGGGGGCGTGTTAAATAAATGCCCTTCACAACTCATTACTGCAAACTGGACACGTGTAATTAGTCACCATATTGTTTTCACATTTTAGGCCTTGGATACGTGACTGTACTGGGCAGATTAAGAAAGTGTGAAGGTGTCAAAGTGAGAGAGGCATGCTTGTTTTGGAGGAATGCTCCAATTGAGGATGGTGACCATGGTGACTTAAACACTGTATCCATACACCAAGTTGATCAAAGCATTGAAAGACACCCAGAAAACACATGTGGCCACAGAGGTAAATGCTCAAAGCCGAAAGCTTACTGAGCAAACTATTTCCAGAATCTTTAAGAATAATGAGCATGAAAGACCTAGGGGCTCTTCACTGGGTGAAAAGTGATGGTTCATAAGCCTCCTCCTCTCTTTTTATCCATCAACATGCATGGCAGGTGAGGAACCAAGATTCGGTTCATAAAAATAAAGGGGAGAAGTGATCTCATGTCTTCAAAATACCTGTTTCAGAAAAGCATGCATCAAATTGCAAAATGAGATTTGTGTTGGTGGGTGATTTTGCTGTAAAGTTATTGTGATAAGCATCACCAATCTGTGTAATAACTTCTGAGACAGACTTCTTGGAAACTAAGTTAAATGTAGTAATAAAAATAATCTTATTGTAGTTTAACTTTTTTCTTCATAACGACAAAAGCTCAGTTGGTCAGACCTAAATTATTGTCATAATATGGGAAAAAGAGGAAAAGGTACTCTTATCTCTGTGCTATAGGGGGCAGAGACACCCTTTGTTTGAGAAATCAGGTTGGAAACAGCCATTTGACTATATTATTATTATTAAGTGGAAAATGTTCCTTGACTTTTTGGGGGGGGGTGTTAATTTTTTTTAAGATCTTTATTGGAGTATAATTGCTTTACATTGTTGTGTTAGTTTCTGCTGTATAACAAAATGAATCAGCTCTACGTATACTTATATCCCCATATCCCCTCCCTCTTGTGTCTCCCTCCCACCCTCCCTATCCCACCCCTCTAGGTGGTCACAAAGCACTGAGCTGATGTCCCTGTGCTATGCGGCTGTTTCCCACTAGCTATCTATTTTACATTTGGTAGTGTATATATGTCAATGCCACTCTCTCACTTTGTCCTTGACTTTTAAATGATATCTAGTTTCAATCGTTTCAAAGGTAGTTTATTTCTCAGGGCACACAATCTCTCTAAGTCTTTTTATTTGAGTATAAAATACATTTGGAGAACAGCACATTATCATAAGTAGACAGCTTGATAAATATTTACAAAATGAGCACACCAGCATAACCATGCCCCACACAGGGTGTGGAGCAGACCAGTGTTCTAGAAGAAATGCTTGTGTTTCCATCTAGTCACCAACTCTGCCAAGAATCACCAGTCTTGTTTCTAACATCATAGATTATAGTGTGTGTTTCGACCATTTTATAAATGGAAACCTACAGTATTCCTTTTTAAAAGTGGTTGACTTTTTTCAACATTTTGTTTGTTAGATTCATAGATTTTGTGATCAAGGAATTTTCTTTTGTTTTCAATACTGTCTAGTACTCACTCAATAGCATGACTATACCATGAAACATGTATCCATTCTACTGTTGATGGGCATTTAGGTAGTTTGCAGTTTGGAGACATTTCATGTAGTGATGTCATGAGCATTCTTATATATGTCTTTGATTGGCTGGGGTATTGGGTACATAAGTTAAGTTCTATTGGATACTGTCAAACAGATTTCCAGACTTGTTAATCAAAATTACACTGACTTCAGCAGTGTAGGAGGGCTGTGTTCCATATGCTCATTAATCCTTTGTCTTCTTCTTTAGTCGTTCTTGTAGGTATGCAGAGATATCTTATCATGGTTATAATTTGCATTTCTCTGAGGACTGATGAAATTGAGCACCTCTTCATATATTTATAGGCCATTTTAATAACCTTTTTATGAACTGTATATTCAAGTCATTATCCATTTTTTCCATTGGCTTGTCTTTATGTATTCTGCATAGAAGGCATTTGTTAAATTATATAACCTTTTACAATGACTAAAATATGCAAATACTTGGCACTCATCTTGGGTTTTCATTGATGATTGCCCAGAACCTGTTCATTTCAGGCACTTGAGATACTATTCTGTCTAACTAGAGAACCTAAGACCAATTAATAGTGCTCCTGCTTTTAAAATTAGATATTTCCATTGTCATAGGCAAAGTATTATACTAATATTCCCCCTAAATAATTAAGAATAGAATTAACACATATGGCATATAAATATATGCCACTGTCTTTAAATCATTGTTGAATATATACAAACATTTTAAATTTTTTGAACTTGGTAAATGTTTGACATTACTACTGTGAATTTTCAAGATTTCTAATATATTATTTAAAATTCAAGCTTTCACTATAGTTATTACATCTCATCGCTTCTTTTTAGAATAAAGGTATCTTTCAAAACTTTTACCTAGTATTGGTTTGGAGTTTGCCAGTACCCTATAATTTGATTAGGGACACTAAGAGTAAGTCATATTTTCTTTTAAAATTGTTACCTTTCTTTAAAAGGGCATCTTTTTATGTCAATCTTTGATATTAAATGGTATAAAATTTTTGTCAATACACACATACCTCTTTTCTAACAATTTCCACTTTCTCTCTTGTAATAGTGTGAGTCTTTCACAAAAATAACATGAATTTGTGCGATGTCTCACTGTATTTTATGTAAAACAAAAACAGAATGATTTCTAGATGCATAGAAAGAGGTAATGATTATGGAACATTAGGTCATCTAATTCTTACTGCAATTTTTACCATAACGTTATATGGTAGGCAATTTTATCTACTATATGTATTATGTAACTCATAATTAGAGAAGTAAGCAAGCAGCTTCTCATATGTAATGCTACAGACTGAACTGGGTCCTCCCAAAATTCATATGTTGAAGCTCAAACCCCCAGTATGACTTTATTTGGAGGTAATTAAGGGGATAATTAAGGTTAAGTTAGGTCAGAAGGGTTGGGTCCCAATCTGATAGAACTGGTGGACCTATAAGGAGAAGAGGAGACACCAGTGATCTCTCTCCACCATGTGAGGCCACAGTGAGAAGGCTGCTGTTGGCAAACTAGGGAGAGAGCCCTCACTAGAACCCAGCTGTGCTGGCACCTGATCTCAGACTTCCACTCCTGCTCCTGCACTACGAGAAAATAAATGTTTTTCATTTAAGCCACCTGGTCTGCAGTATTTTGTTGTGGCAGTGTAAGCTAATTCATACCAGCAAGACTCTCTTGTGTACCATCTAAAAATCTCTCTGAAACAAGTTTAATTATTGTTTGAAATTGCATTGAATCTACTGATCAGCTTTAAAAAAGCTAATACACGTTCGTTTTTGAGTCTTTCTATCTATGAGCATTGACCTACTGCTCCAATGAGTATTTTTAACAACTTTCAATAAAGGCGAACATATTTATCTATCAATATCTTGTACATATTGGTATTTTTAAGTTCCTTATATTTTTCTTGCTATTGTAAGTGGTATATTTTAAAAGTATTTAAATTTTTGTTTGTTAATGTTATATACAAATGCTATTAACTTGAATATTAAACTTCGATATAAGAATGATACTAAAATCTCATTAATTCTGGTAATGTATTTGTAAAATCTATGTTTTTTAATTGTTAATAAAATTATATCTTCCTTTTCCAGTCTTTGTGTACTTTATTTTTCACTTTAAGTGAAGTAACTAAATGTTTAATAAATTATGAATAAAATGGATAATAGTAAGCTTTCATCAAACCCATGAAGCTTTGCCACACAGATACTGGTGGCACATTCTGAGAAGTGGGGGCCAAATGTCAATTGATTACTAATTCTGCAAGGGAGTTGCCATTTTTCTGTCACCAACTTGACAAAAACTTCTTGGACTGCATTTTGAGACAAACTAAGGATAATCAATTCCCTTAGAGTCCCTTGGAGATGCCCATATTTAATACACATTCAAGTTTCTATTATAACATGTCAGCATTCATCCTATTAATTATAGGTAACATTTACTTGCAGTGAGGATGACAGCTCATTTCTACAAAATTGTAGAGTTTTGAAGGTGGTTGGGATCTTACAACAGATAAGCAGGAACACTGCAAAGATTTTCCCCACAATTTTCCAGAGGCCTTAGCATTTGCTGGGTCAGTATCTTACCACACTCAGGTTGGTTGGTTTGCTTTTGCCAGTCTCATCTTTGCTAAAGTGTGTTGTTTCAAAAAATATAACACAAGACAGTTTTAGTGTTTCACAATCCATTTTATGAAAGTCTTCAGGCCATATATATTTTGGCATTCAGAATTGTCAGAATTTTAGAAAGAAGATATGTGCATAGACCATCTATAATCCCAGCATAAAGTAGCATCACAAGATCAAATATATATTGCACTGGCAGTGGAATATATGAATAACTACAGAAAGTAAGATTAAAGAAAAAAACTATAAATGGTGTCATGTCAGGTCAGGTTTATTCTCTAAAAATGTTTGGAACCCAACTTATAACAAATGAAAACTTTTGGCTTTTTTGAAATATTTAGACTTTGCAACTGCACATAAGTGATTATTAATATTAGTGAAATTAAAAAATTATAGATCAGAAGATAAAAGCCTCAGAAAGATCTCTCTCACCATTTGAATCCCAAGAGCTTTCCAATGGAAAACACCTACTAGTTTGTCTAGCCATTATTCTAACACAGCACTCAAGTCAATGCAAGAAAATTATGACGTGGCATCTGTGATGGGGGTTGGAAGTGGTAAGTTCTAACCTAAGTCCCATACATCTCATCTTGGAAAGTATGAATACAGCATTAATTGCACTGAAGATCAAGTTTGCAAAGCTCATTGCCCAAGGTCACACAGCCCAGGAAAGGGCAGCACTATAGAATGCCCAGTCTATACAATGCTAGAGTACACACCTGTTCCTTACAACTGGAAAATGATATAAACACAGGGTACAACATATGCCAAGGGGGGGTTACCAAGTGAAACTAGGACATAATCCTTCTCGGCAAGTTAAGGAAAAAAATATCCCAAATACTAGTAGAATACAGAATACCTTCTGTGCCATTTCCAGCGGCAAGCAGAGAAGAACTCGGAAAACCTGAGATATAAATCCCTAAAGTCAGACCCCTCCTCTCCTCACCAGCACCTTCTCTTACTCCACAGCCCTCCTCCTCAGCGTCCCGCAAACCCACCCATTGTTCAGAGCTCCGATAAGGCTCACCTCTGCCACCACAAACCGACCCCTTCCTCAAAACACTTCAGAGCTTAGAGGCTGTGTAACACAAATTGGCATTTAAATTTGTTTTTTTGGAGCTCACCAATTATTTATGTGCAATGATCAATTAGAATTAAAGCTCCATAAGGGCATATATGTGCTTTATATATTTTTACTCTATTCCCAAGACTGTCTAACAGAGTTGTGTATAAATAAAATATTTCTGGGTAGCTTTGACCACTGGATGCCACTTGATCCTGGTGGCTGAATGACCATCTTTGGGATTTAGAGACAAATCACTTCTGCATTTAGAATACCCTCTAGAATGCATGCCACCACCTCCCATTTAAAATAATTTCCAAATCTGGAAATTTAAATTCTCCACCCATTTCTCAATGAGCTACTATAGCCTCAGTAGTGAAGCCATTTTGGCCCCTAAGAAGTTGGGTTGTTTTTACTGCTGCATCTCCTCTGTCCTGAGAAAAACATTTAAAGAGACCCCAAAGCTGAAGCCAGAGCATTGCTGCCCTGCTGAGCTGTTGCTCCTGGGAACCGGCCAGGGCTCTGGCACCGAGGGTGGAAGGGCCACTGAGCTGAACAAAAGCACCATGTAGCTGGAAAGGAAGGGGCCGAGCACAGTAGCCGATTTGGCAAGAGAGTTGAGAACTGAAAACCAAAGTGCATGTGAGTGCCTCCAGAGCTTTCACAGTGTTTACTCGTGTGTGTGTGTCCTGTGTCTGTGTGTTCAAACTCCAAGCTATTGCCACACAGTAGATGCCAGAGTGGCACACCTTCTCTGCTGCAGCTAAGACTACTTGAAATCATACATTGAACTCCAGATTTTTAAGGGATCGAGATGGAACAGATATTATTGTGAGATGAATTATTTCCCTAAAAAGATATGTTGGAGTCCTCACTCTCATTACGTCAGAAAGTGACCTTATTTGGAAATAGGGTCTTTACAGAGATATCAAGTTAAGGTGAGCTCATTAGGGTCCAGTATACCTGATGTCCCCTTATAGGGACATTTGGACACAGAGACAGGTATAAAGGGAAAAGACCTCATGAGATGGGTTCTCGAGGGAAGCCAATGAACACTAAAGATTGCAGCCCTCACCAGATGCCCAGAGAGACCTGGACAGATTCTCCCTCAAAGTCTTCCAAAGCAAGCAACCCTGATGACACCTTGGTCTCGAATTTCTAGCACCCAGAACTGTGAGACCATAAATTTCTGTTGCTTTAATTCATCCACTTTGCAGATTCATTCACACCCATTCCTGATTTATGATCACCAGGCAAAGTTCTCCAGAGTCATGCCTTTTATTCTTCCCACCCATTTCTTCTCATCTCAAAAGATAGTAGACTTCTCGAGGCTTCCCTGGTGGCGCAGTGGTTGAGAGTCGGCCTGCCAATGTGGGGGACACAGGTTCGTGCCCCGGTCCAGGAAGATCCCACATGCCGCGGAGCGGCTGGGCCCGTGAGCCATGGTCGCTGAGCCTGCGCATCCAGAGCCTGCGCTCCGCAACAGGAGAGGCCACAACAGTGAGAGGCCCATGTACCGCAAAAAAAAAAAAAAAAACTGGTAGTAGACTTCTATCCTAAGGACCTAGATTCTGGAATCCTCACCCTCAGAACCTGGCTGTGTGACCAGGAGATGCCAGCAACTTCTGTGGGTCTCAAAGGCCTTGGCTGACAAATGGGAATAACCTACCTACACAAATACAGGCAAAGGATCTGTTGGCTTGAGGGCTCTTACAGTTATGAGTCCTTAATGTAATGAAGAAATAATGGTGTGAAGAGAAGCTCAGTGTAGGGAAAACTACCAACGGAGTGTTAGTCATAAGACGTACAGCCTAGGGACTTCCCTGGTAGCGCAGTGGTTAAGAATCCGCCTGGCAATGCAGGGGACACGGGTTCGGGCCCTGGTCCGGGAAGATCCCACATGTCACGGAGCAACTAAGCCCGTGCACCACAACTACTGAGCCTACGCTCTAGAGCCCATGAGCCACAACTACTGAGCCTGTGTGCCACAACTACTGAAGCCTGAGGGCCTAGAACCAGTGCTCCACAACAAAGAGTCGCCCCCTCTCACCGCAACTAGAGAAAGCCTGCGCACAGCAACGAGGACCCAACACAGCCAAAAATAAATAAATAAGTTTATTTAAAAAAAAAAAAAAAGATGTACAGCCTATCCGACAGGTACATGAAAAGGTGCTCAACATCACTAGTCATCAGGGAAACGCAAATCAAAACCACAGTGAGATGTCACCTCACACTTGTTAGAATGTCTATTATTGGAAAAGACAAGAAATAACAAATGTAGATGAGGAGGTGAAGAAGCGGAAACCTCTCTATTCCTCTTGGGAATATAAATTGGTGCAGCCACTATGAAGAACAGTATGGAGATTCCTCAAAAACTTAAAAACAGAACTACCATGTGATCCAGCAATCCTACTTCTAGGTGTTTATCTGAAGAAAATGAAATCAGGATCTTGAAGAGATATCTGTACTCCCACGTTCACTGCAGCATTATTCACAATAGTGAAGATTTGGGAAAAAACCTGTCTGTCAACAGCTGAATGGATAAAGAAAAATGTGATATATATATATATATATATATATATATATATATATATGGAATATTATTATGGAATATTATTCAGCCATAGAAAAGAAGGAAATACTGCCATTTGAAGGCGTTATGCTAAGTGAGTTAAGTCAGAGAAAGACAATTATACTGCATGATCTCCCTTATATGTGGCGTGGTGGTTACCAGGGGCTGGAGGGTGGGGGGATTGGGGAGATGTTGGTCAAAGGGCACAAACTTCTACTTATAAGATGAACAAGTTCTGGAGATCCAGTGTGCAGTGTGGAAACTATAGTTAATGCTGTACTGTGTACTTGAAATTTTCTAAGAGAGTAGATCTGAGGTGTTCGCACCACACGTGCTCACAAAGGGTAAGGAGGATTGACGGATGTGTTCATTAGCTTGACTGTGGTGATCATTTCACAGCATATTCGTATACCCAACATCACCTCCTATACCTTAAATAAATATCAATACAGTGCCTACTTGTGAATTATACCTCGACAAAGTTGAAAACACCCGACATACCAATGCCCACCCCACACTGGAGGCCTGGCTGAAGCATGTTTCAGGCCTGTCCACACTCTACACATCGCCAGCAGCCAGGTACTCGATGCTTCAGCTGCTCTCTTTGCTCCCACAGGACAGGATGCTCTGGGACAGCCTGTCGTGTCCCTGCAGGTCTAGGCTCTGCAAACTGACCCAACCCGGTCCTGCGGGCCCTCCCAAGACCCGCACTCCCTTCCAGTTCGTGTTCAATGATAGTCTGTGCCAGGTAAAATGGGGATGTGTCGTGAAGCTCCGAAATCTGAGAACTCCCTTTGAGGGTGCAGATGAGTGCCTGAAAATATTTAGACAAACTCACAAGCTTGCTTTCCCCACTAGGTACGATGGATAGGACATGGCCTTTTCCTTACCCTTTCCTGTGACTCCTAACACAGGGGCCGAGAGGAAGTAGGAAGCCTTCTACGATTCTGTGGATGCGTGATGGTGCATTCATCGAGGGCTGGATAAACGCATGAGGACCTCAGAGGGCGAGAAATGGTTAACTTGAAGTTGCTGACAACACCTTAGGAGGCGCAACCAGGAAGAGGTTGTTTACACATGTGGTTTGCAAACACTCAAAACTGAACAAAACAATGGATTCACAGAACACCTGACCGTGCATCTGACTTCACCTCTCTGAAAATATCTTTAATGGTCCACCCGAATCAATGTAAACTTGTAACGACCCTCTACAGTCTTTAAAAAATAAATGTGCCACACTAGAATCTTCATCTGGAATGTCTGAGTTATACACGATAGTAAACTAGGAAAAAAAAACACTTCCGGGAGCCAATTGTTTTACACTAAAGAAAAATTGCAAGTATCCCATTGTCTGGAAATGTTGTACAAGTATGTTTTTATGGATTAAATTTTTGTCATACACTAGCATCAAGATTCTGTCACATTTCAATGTTATTGATTTGAAACACAAGTGGATTTTGATATCATTTATTCTGGGCTACACACTGTGTAATTATTCAAATGCTTCATTTTCATTTGGGCCTTCCTATTTGTTTTAAATGTTATTACTTGCTTCAGTGCTTTTTCATTTTAGTGAACACACTGATAAATATTTCTATCAATTGCAGATGTGGTTTTTGCATAAGTAACTAAAATGCTAGTACCGTGGTTTAATACAATATTAGACACCACAGGACCCCATTGCAGCAATTAGAAAGTTTGTCTGCATTTGTGTAATCATAAAGGCCTTATGGAATGGTTTCAAGTGTGCTTATAATTAGTAATTTTAATGCTTCATATCTTTCCAAAAAGCCTTAGGCACAAAGCCAGGGCTGATCCTAGGTAAAATGGGGACATAAACTAAATTCGCTTTTCTTATTTTGTATCCTTTCATCTCTGCTTATTACCGATATCCCAAGTCTGGATCGAGGCACCCTGAGTTGGGTCAGGCTTGCAGATACTGCTTTTTTTTCACACTGTCCTGGCCACCTCCTGTTTGGTCAGAATACTCAGTTTCCCTCTCACCAATTCCTTGGGAGTTGCCTGCTTTGTCTGCTTCTATTGTAGGTTGACCAAACGCTCTTAAGAGAATGTGGCACATTCAACACAAACTAGATGGGATGGGCAGCTGGCAGATCCTAGCAGACCACAGGGTGTAAACTGCTGGGTGAACTCTCCCATTATCCTTATAATTTTACTACTAATGTAGTTCCTGCACTCACACAATTGACTCTTCATTGTATTTTCACCAGTGACAAAGAAAGTGAAGTACCCTTTCTCCTGTTAAATAAAACTGAATTTATCCAAGCAAGAGAGGGAGAATATTCTTCTAGATTCCTTGAACAGGATCAGAGTGACCCAAGGGAAGAAAGCTTTGAGTTGCCAGACACAACCTGCTGGACCACAGAACTGAAGTGGAGGCTGCCGTGCACCCTTCTCCCCGACCCTGCCACGTGCTGCTTCCTGCAGGGATCTGCTTGTACTTCCACACAAAAGATTGACAAAAAAAAGGAAGAGAATTAGCTTCTCTTGTTTTTGGCTCTCATTTATGTTAGGGATTTATAGGTCCACAATGGAACATGAAAATGTGCCTATTTATGCAAATACACTTGGATAGTACTGCAAGTTATGAAGTGGCAAGCTGGTATCCATTATTTTTCATTGTCAGTGTTTCAATAATTATCACATTTTGATAATGACTACTGGAAAAAGTTTCTATAATGAAAAGGGTTGCAAAAATTCACAACACTTAAGTATGTTCAGGACTAAAGTCTGATTAAATGTTAGAACTGAAATGCAGAAAAATCTAGCAAAGTGTAGTGCTTCCTAGGTGTCCTGCTCTAAGTGACGTCCATACACTGTCGTGTGCAATTCTCAGCAGAAATCATGACATACGCACTCTCTTATTTGTAGTACAACTGAAACTGAAGCATAAGAATATCAATTAACTTGCCCACGGTCACATGGTTAGTGCAAAGTAGAGCCAAGATGTGAACCCAGGAATTCTGGCTTAGAGACTCTACTCAACACCACGATAAAATGCTATAAATATAGCCTCACAGCTGAAATAGCTGGGTAGTTTAACCCTGAAAGACTAGAAAAATAATATATACGCTTTCCTCTTAAAGAAAGAATAAAATGCCATTTAACCTAACTACAGAAAAGTTCACAAATCAAGATATACAGCTAGATGAATGACTACAGAATGAAAACACCTTACAGGTCCAGAGATAATGTATATGACACCCCGATTTTCTCCCCATCATCACCCCAACTTATTTCCAAAATTAGCTAGTGATTAATTTGGCCTCTTTTGAAATCATAATATGTGTGTTTTTTGCTTGTTGTTTCTTTCACTCAGCATTAAGTATGTTCATATTTAATTCTTCCTCCTTCATACAACATTGTGTTCCTCTTCAGTTCTGTATGTATGATATTCCATTTTTTCTGAATGTCCATTCTGTAAGAGAAGGATTTTAGGCTGTTTCAGGGATTTTGCTAATAAAGATAATGTTGTGAACTCTCTTGCACGTGCATTTTAGTATATATATTTATATGTACATTTCTTTTTTTTTTTTTTTCGGTACGCGGGTCTCTCACTGTTATGGCCTCTCCCGTGGCGGAGCACAGGCTCCGGACGCGCAGGCTCAGCGGCCATGGCTCACGGGCCCAGCCGCTCCACAGCATGTGGGATCTTCCCGGACCGGGGCACGAACCCGTGTCCCCTGCATCAGTAGGCGGACTCTCAACCACTGCGCCACCAGGGAAGTCCTATATGTACATTTCTGCAAGGATTTACCTAGAAATGGCAACAGAGCACGTTCCTCTTTCATAGACCATGATAAACTATTTTCGAAAGTGATTTTACATGTGCATTCCTGATAGAAACTAGAATTCCAGCTACTTCTCCCAGCCAGTGATTTGCATTTTTTTCTCTTACCTGCACCCTTTGATTCAGAGAAGTTCTTAATTTAAAGGTAGCCATATTTTTCATCTTTCCCCTGAGGTTACATTTTTTTATTGTGTTTGACAAAACTTTCTTTACAATTAGATTACAATTACTTTAGAATGAGTACATTCTCCTTTATTAGAGCCTGCAGGCCAGATCCAGCCCCACCCATTCACAAAGCCTGTCTAAGGAAGCTTTGGCTCTGCAAAGGCATAGTTGAGCAGCTGCAAGAGATCTTGTTTATTTACTGTCTGGACTTTTACAGAAAAAGTTTAATGCTTATCTTTCACACTTTCGTCAACAATCTATTGGGAATTATTTTGGGTTATGATATAAGGTTGTGGTCAAGTTTCTTTTTTTTTTTTTTCCTTCTTTTTCTATATAGGTATCTAACTAATTGACCAAGCACCAAGTACTGAAAAGGACTCCTTATTCACTATTCTGTTGGGTCTAAACTTTGTCAGAAATTAAAGTTAGTGTTTTATTCCTTTGAGTTAATTATGTTTAGTATTACATATTCTGTTCCATTCGTTGAGTTGCTTATCCTCATGTTAACATCACACTGACTTAGTGAATGTGGCTTTAAAATGTCTTGATACTTGGTAAAGTTTCCCCACCGTTTTTTCTTAAAATGTTTCTTTGATATCTTGGCCTTTTACATTTCTCTCTCTATATATATATTTGTTTATATATATATAATACATATAGATATTTAGATATTTAGTAGGCTTATCAAATACTACACCAAAAAAAAACTGTCTTGGATATTGATTGAGATTTCATTAAATCTATGCATAATTTTGTGAGACACACTTTTTACAATATAAAGTATTTTAAAACATGTGCATGGGATATTAGTCATTTTATTTAAAGTATGTCTTCATTTGTCTTAATAATATTAGTTTCTGTGGGTTCTTGCACATCTTTCATTACATTTATTCATAAGCACTTGGCGCTTCGGGTGTCACTGTAAATGGTAGTTTTAAAATTTTTATTTTCCAAAAATTGATTTTTACTTAGGTCGCGCTGGCATTTCTAGAATGAAATTCATTTTTCATATATTCCGCTTATATTCAGTACCACTGCTAAGTTTGCTTAATTAGAATTGCTTATCTTGAAACACATTTGGATTTTCCCCCCAAACAAACATGACATCTGTGAATAATGTTGGTTTTCTTTTATCCTTTATAATCTATATATGCTTGCTATCTTTTGTTTGCCTTGCTACACAGACTAGGACCTCTAGAACAATGATTTCTCAAATTGGTGAATCAACTCAATCCATCTTTGTCTTGTTTCTAATCTTAGAAGGAATTTGTTCCGCTCTTCACCATTAACTCTTACAGTTGCTATAATATATATATATATATTTTATTTTATTTTATTTATTTATTTATTTATTTTTGCTGTGTTGGGTCTTCGTTTCTGTGCGAGGGCTTTCTCTAGCTGCGGCGAGCGGGGGCCGCTCTTCATCGCGGTGCACGGGCTTCTCACTGTCGCGGCCTCTCTTGTTGCGGAGCACAACCTCCAGATGCGCAGGCTCAGTAGTTGTGGCTCACGGGCCTAGTTGCTCTGTGGCATGTGGGATCTTCCCAGACCAGGGCTCGAACCCGTGTCGCCTGCTTTGGCAGGCAGATTCTCAACCACTGCGCTACCAGGGAAGCCTGTTATAATATTTTTTTGGCTAATCTATCACAAAAAAGACCTTCCTTTTCATTACCTGATTTGCTGATAGATTTTTATCACAAAGTACTGTTTCATTTTCTGAAATGTTTTCCTGCATTATTTGGATGAAAATAATGAGTTTCTGTCTTCCATAAATTATACTGGGTTTAATTTGCCATACTCTTTAGAGCTTCTTGAGGTCAAGGCTGACATACCTGTTTATAAACTATATATTTTTTCTAATATATGTATTTAAAGATTTAATTTTCCCTAAAACTCAGTTTTAGCTGCTTCAATGTCATATATTTTTTTACTTTCATTTAGTTCAAAATATACTCTGTTATCATAAGTTATACACACTCTGATATACAATAACTTATTCTTTCATCCATAAGTTATCCAAAAAATACATTGCTTAATTTTCAAATACATGTGGAATTGTAAATGTTTTTATCATCATTATGTAGTTTAATTCCACTGTATTGAGAAACTATTCTTTGCATGAGTTGAGTCATTTGATGTTTGTAGACACTTAATATTTGCCCCAGCCTGTGGTCAGTTTTGGTAAATACGCTTTGTGTGCTTGAGAAAAATGTGTACCCTGGAGCTGATGGGTGCCATGTTCTTTATGTTCAGTGAGACAATGTTAGTTCATCATGCTGCCCAAATATTTTACATTCTTATGGAATTGTGTCTCTTCGTTTTATTACTCACCTGGCTACGACTAAGATATAGATTAGTCTATTGCATACAGATTTTAATTGTGATAGTAAACCTATTTTTAAAGGGGAAAACTTTTATTTGGGACATTAAAACTTTTACCTTTAAAATTGTTTTCTCTTTATCTCTCATATTGCATCTTTCCTTAAAGAAGTCTGCTTTGTCTGATATTAGTGTAGTTACATTTTTTTTTTTTTTTTTTTTTGTGGTACACAGGCCTCTCACTGTTGTGGCCTCTCCCGTTGCGGAGCACAGGCTCCGGACGCACAGGCTTAGCGGCCACGGCTCACGGGCCCAGCCGCTCCGCGGCACGCGGCATCCTCCCGGACCAGGGCACGAACCCGCGTCCCCTGCATCGGCAGGTGGACCCCCGACCACTGCGCCACCAGGGAAGCCCCTGACTTCACTTTTGACATTTGACTGTTGATGGCTTCAAGCCCCTCTCCTCCCCTCTCTCTCCCATTCCCCATCCGTGCAAGTTGATACCCAAGACTCCCTTCCTTTGGCATTGGCAGGAAGTTCAAACCACACAAGACGCAGTCCCATCCCTGCCCACAAATTACCATGCAACCCAACCCATCCGCGACCTTCTCTCCTTAAGCCCTGTTCACAACTGCTTGGGAACCTTCCCAGAAAACCTCATTGAGTGAGTAATAAGCCTTCTGTGTGTGGCTCAGGAGTCTCTGAATATCCAACCAAATTTTGGGTAGAAAGTCCATGCTGCTTCTGCCTAAGAAACCCAATGTCAGCCTTTCAGTCTTTCATTCCACACATTTATAATTGGACAATTCTTCAGTGGGAAAAATAATGCCAGATGCTTAGTTCACATCCTGGACTTTTTGCCTCTGCAAATCCTTGTGGCCAGGATTTATTTACAAATTGCACAATTAAAAAAAAACCCAGTTTACAGAACTATACACTGCAGGCAATCGGTCCAAACAAAGTTGTCAGTCTTTTCTGGAAATTCAGCTCCACAAACCCATAGATTATTACATATTTTTTTAACATTCTTAAATTCAGGGACAATGTTCAATGCACTCCAATGGTGTCACAAGCAAAAAGAATTATAAAGTTTGCAAGTATGATCCATTCCTGAATTCAGGGGCAGATTGCATTGTTCACAATTATTTATTTTCTTGTGGGACGCATAAACATCCCTGCCCTGCTGAGTTTAGAAATGGCTGGACTTCTGCTCTGGGTAATGAAATGTTGATAGAAATCAAGCATGTCGTTTTCAAAGAAAAGCTTTATGAGCCAATTTGGGATTGACTATGTCTCTCTTTTCTCTCTGCCACAAGACTGGCAATGCTCCTGCTGGGGACTGCTGCCTCAGAGAGGGTCACAAAATGAGGGTGTTATGAGCAGAGTCATAACTGAGTCCCTTGAACATTAGTGGGAGGAATAAAGCACATGGTTTTGTGAGCCACTGAGATGTTGAGGTCACTTCTTTTTTTTTTTTTTTTTTTTGCGGTACGCGGGCCTCTCACTGTTGTGGCCTCTGCTGTTGCGGATCACAGGCTCCAGACGCGCAGGCTCAGCGGCCATGGCTCACGGGCCCAGCCGCTCTGCGGCACGTGGGATCTTCCCGGACCGGGGCACGAACCCGTGTCCCCTGCATCGGCAGGCAGACTCTCAACCACTGTGCCACCAGGGAAGCCCCTTGAGGTAATTTCTTACACTGTAGCCCATCCTGAGTAACATAATAATGACAGTAATACTTGAAAATAAGGAAACACTTGAGGACAGGTTTAAAATCATCAAACACTTGATTTCCATAGGGTACGTTCCCGCTGTGGGCGGAGGGTACCTTGCCACCTCCTCATGGATGCTGAGTTTTGATGTGATGTGGAAGCTGCCCTGTCGGTGTCGTGTGCTGTTTAGAGTGTGTTCTCTGGTGACCTGCTCGAAAATGCTTCCTTGTAGTCACGACCCCATCCACCTGGAACCTTCCCGGAAAACAAGAGGTTGGAATCAAACCCACAGCTTGGAGCCAAGGACAGCAAACAAGCTGCCTGTGACTTTCAGCTGAGCCCAGCGTACCTCAGCCAGACATCAGTTGACTCACAGATCTGCAGACACAAAAAATAGATCCTTGTGATTGTGAGCCGTGTCGAAGAGGCTGTTGATTCCCTGACCGTATATCACAGGCTTTATCTCTTCAGAAAGCTAAACTCCAACTGCTGGTGTCTGCCTTGGTCACCTGAGAGCCTTCTCCCAGGCTGAATCTGGCCTTTGTGCCCACACACAGGGTGAACTAACTCTCAACTTTCTCTTTGAAGAAAAACAGATCAGTCTATAGGTGGTAGTTACAACCATCAGATCGAATGGGATCACAACGGGAGAAAATTTATCTAGAGAAAAAACAATCAACACCCTTCAGGGCAGGGACAATGATGGAATCCACAGTGAGGATGGAGTAAAGGACGTTAGAGAAATAAATAGACAATCAACAGAGTAGTGGCACAGAACCCAGAGAAATAGAGCTTTGCGAAGAGTGTTGACAGCGATGCTCAGTCAAGTATAAAGGTCTGTTAAGTGAAGACTGAAGGTTGTATATTGTAAAACCAATATGAATAATGATTATGAATATTTTTTTGAAAAGATGCACTACTGAGGGTAAAAACAGAAGCCCGGTTTCAGTGAATGTCACAGTCAGCACAAGTGAGGAAGTAGAGATGATGAAAATGCTTACTATCCAAAGAGCTGTCATAAGAATATAAACCGTCTTAAGAGGCAGCTCAGTTCCCACACCCACGAAGCTTGCTGTCTGAAGCAGCATTACCCAACAGAAATATTACGTGGGCTGCATTTATCAATAGAAGATTTTCTAGTAGCTACATCAAGAAGTAAAAAGAAACAGGTGAAATTTTACTAATATATTTTATTTAATGCACTCCTTCAAAAGTTTTATCATTCCAACATGTAATCAATGTATAAAATATTATACACAGTTTTTTCATGATAGATCTCTAAATTCTGGTGTGTATTTGTACTTACATACTTCTCAGTTCAGACCAGACCTATTTCAAGTACTCATGGCTACATGTAGCCAGTGGATACAGATTGGGCAGTACAGATATTATGAATTCTCAGTGCAGGTAAATGTATACTCAATGAAAAACAAAGTTAAAATATTAATAAATTCCATTACAATGGAGAAAAAAAAATCTTTATCAATTTGCTTATGGGCTGAATGGCCGAATTAATCTAGAAACCCCCCTTGGGAGTGAGTTGGCTGTTTGGAAGTTAGATAGTGGCTAATTGACTGTCATGTTTCAGGAGGGAGATACTGTAATTTATAACCTCAGGAAGAACGACGTGCGGACTGTCCATGAAAATGTAATGTCAATGGAAGATTGTGCATTTTATTTTAGAATAGACTGACAATTGTCATTTATGTACACAGAAGCTCTAAAAGCACCACATAAATGCCACGTCCTCCATATTTAATAAATGAGCATCAAATGACTGCTCTCTGAATTATTCAGAGAAGCTTATGGGTTTTTCTCCTAATCTAAATTGTGATGAATATATTGTAAAAAACTCTAAATATGGCTTTGAAACATACCTAAGCATTTCCAAAATAAATCTATGGAAGTATATTACATGGATTACCATCAAATACAAGTGCCAGTGGCTCTAATGTTACCCCACATCCAAAAAAATACTTTATAAGCAGCAAAAATAAAGGGTTCTGAGTAAGAAACATGAGACAGAGTGGACATCAGAATTGGGTTGTTAATAGCACTTACACTTTAAACATGGCTCTCAGAGGCAGAAGACATGATTGACAGTGGTCAGCATGGACAATAGTCTCTCTGTTTGGAAATATTTCTCAGGCTACTTCTGTGCAGATGGGGGCTTTGTGAGAGCTCCCAGGAAATTCTTGCATCTAAATTTTTGTAGGAATTCCTACCAATGAACCTTGGAAACCATAGGTGGTATTAATCTAGGACTGTCACATTTATCAAATAAAACTAGAAGGGCACACCTGGGATATATTTACACTAAACAAACAAACAAAAAACTCTATTCAGTGTTTATCTGAAATGAGAATTTAACCAGATACTGTATATTTTATCTGGCAAAGTGTTTTTCCCCATCAGTTTCCAGATATTAAAGACATTCCCCTGGTGGATTATAAGGTTTCATGCTGCTACAGCTGGTCTTCAACCTTCTACCTTTGCAGCCTCAAGCCAGACCATTTGTGCAAATTCTGGTTCTTCCCAGTTTCTGAGTCAATGCCACCAGCAGGGCAAGTGTGCTATCTCAGCCTACCATCCGCAGGTCTTGGAAGGGAGTTACTTGCAGACCAGGTCAGACACCTGATGCCACATAACCCTGAAGCCACAGCACTTGGCTTGCCCCTCCCTCTCGGTGGGACCTGCTCTGGGATGGGATGGGAGTCTCACTTCCAGGGCTGCTTCCTTGTCTCCATGGTTACTCCTTCGAGTCTCTAAGTCTGCCTTTCCGTCGGGCCCTGTGGCTTGGACCCCTGTGCCTGCTTCCTTACTAATGCACCCGCTCCCCAGTAGCCCTGAAATTATAGTTTTCTCCAGCAGGAAAGCCAAGACCTAATTTTTAATAAGACCATGGGATATGTTTTAGAAGATGTCACTCCATGTGAAAATTCACAACCTTGGTGGAAAGTAATGGGTTACCTTGTCTTAATAAGGGAGAAACTCTTCAGAGCAAAAAGTCACTTGGAAGGACGGCGTGTTACTTACCATCCCACCTCTTTCCCTGGAGGACGTGGGGAACCATGCGTCTTTTCCCATGTTGTCTGGTGATATTTCCTCATTTCCTTTACATATTTTAATGCAATCAGTGCAGCTCACATCTGCAGAGCAATCAAATTTCCAAGTCAACATAATCCAATGAAATGCTGAAGAGCTAAATAATCAGATTCAGGTTAATATTAATTTCTATACTTATCCACACCTGGATTCAGAAAGAAGAGGCAGAGAAAGAGAAAGATAATAAGAGAGGACAGACATCCACAAACCATTAAATAATTATGATCACGTTCTCTGAGGTGGTTGAAACGTTTTTTTTTCAGGCTTACACTGAATTCTTTAATCTGGGAAAATGAACACTTCTTTGTTGTTTGTACGGAGTACATAATTATGGGCATAATTTAATATGAGCACGATATATACAAAAATCAATAAGTAGTTCAGGAATAAATGAGCAGGTAACTAGAAACAAGGAAGGAATTTGTTTTAGTACGATATTTCCTGTGTCTCTGACCTCTTATAGCATAGACTTCTTTCTCTGCTCTCTATTTATTTAATTCCCACAATGTTAAAAAAAAAAGTTTTGTGGCTATCAATGGGTGGGTCTTTTCTGTCAAGAATGACAGGTAATATGTAACATATAAATATACCATGCTTCCAATTAAATCACATTTTCTTTGTAAGTGAGGAATGACTCTCATCAAGGTAGACTAGAAAGAGTTAGACATTCTTAATTTTATTCTTATTGTTCTCTTTCTCATTATTTAACTCTGTATGTCACGTCATTTCTGAACCCCAGTTTCTTCATTTAAAAAATATGGGATTAATAATATTGATCCCACCTTATTTACTATTATTAAATGTGATGATACACTTCAAGTGTTAACAGACTTTAAGATAATGTACAAGTAGGTTGCTTCTGTGATGCAATTAATTTTCAAAAGTGACAGTAAGGAGATCTGAAATATGGACATGAGTAACAATGGATTAATACTGGTTCATGAATTGTGACAAATGTATCATACTAATATCAGATGTTAGTAATAAGGGAAACTGGGTGTGGGGTTTAGCAATGCTCTGTAATATCTCAACTTTTCTGTAAATCTATACCTACTCTCAAAGCAAAGTTTATTTAAAAAATTCAAAAGATAAACTTAAGAAAGTAGAAAAAACAAAGAAAGGAAATTAGGACATGTAGGCATATTGTGGCACGGTATATAGGTCAGAGGATGAAGCAAGACCACATTGATATTGTAAGGAGAATGGATATGTACATACCACTCAGGGCATCTCACATCCCATAGGATGTTTTTACAAAACAAGAAGTCCGCTTGCATCCTAGTGTCTGCACGCCTACCCTACCAGCCCAGGACGTGACAAGAGGCTTCGTACTTTAGGGCAGTGTCACCGTGTCATTTGAAATCCCAAGGACAGGCTCCTCTGCAATGATGTGAACCATGCTTCATGACTTCGGGAAAGCGTGTGGGCTGTAACACAGCTTACCCGCTTCTCTCGCTGACGCACTTCTTACCACACGTAGTCCTCAGACAACACTGACTGAGTCGCTGGGGGAGCTAGGCTAGAAACAGAACTACCTTCTCTAATCAGAATGCTTCATGGCCTTCTTGATTTACAGCTTCCTTTTTGGCATCTACTTCTCTTCCAGTCAGACAGACAGACAAGGCAGTTTCAGAGTCTTAAGTAGATAAATTTAGTTTCAGGTTATCATCATTCTGTTCTTGGGAATTTTATCAATTAATTATGAAATATTCAACTCTGCTTTAAATCTAGATCATTTCAAGGTAAATTGGAACTCAGAACCTCCTGAATCTTATTTTGCATTGATTATATTCACCTTGTGGACCGATAATGAGCACTTTTTTTTTTTAACTGAACTCAACAGATGTTTACTGCCACCTCTTTCAGCATTTAAGGATGTCTGCATCATTGGAGAGACCACGGCCAGACCTGGAAAAATCGCTTTCTGTTGCATGGGATAAAGCAATGCCAGACCATCTCTCCTCTCTCTCTCTCTCTCTCTCTCTCTCTCTCTCTCTCTCTCTGTGTCTCTCTCTTCCTCCCTCCTCTGCCTTCCTTTCTGTAGATCTACCCGACAAGGTATCGAGCTCTCTCACCACACGTGACTTTGCCGAATTCCTAGTGTATCGGCTGTGACTCTCATCGGCCTCTTCCCCCGCTTCCTGCCCTCACAAAGGAGCTCTTAGTTAGGTACAGAAGCCACACATGTCTGAGGGCAGCCTTTTGTATGTCATGAAATTGACTTCTCCCTTCTCATTACCACCCATAAGCCGTGATTAGCTTTGGCACTAAAGTGAGTCGACCTGTGCTATTACAGGCTAGACTGGCTTGCACATTCTTTGAGACGTTTACTACTTGTTAGTCTATATGGGCTCTATTTTATGACAGCGCTGTCCTCACAAAGGGAGGTAGGATCAAAATTAAGACGTGTACTTGCTTGTAAAGATTCTGAAAGCAAACGATTGGATCTTATTTTCCACTATAAAGTATTTGATTTTTAACTTTTTATCATATCAAGCATACACAGGAGTAGCAGGAAGAGTATAATGAACTCTCGTGTGTGTCACTCGGCACCAGTCTATCAACATTTCCCAGTCTTTTTTGATAGGTTGCACCTCACACTTCTCTTTCCTTCCTTCTATCCCCTCTTCCCTTCTTCCCTTCTGTCTGTCCTTTTTTCTCTATTGCTGGAGTATTTAAAACAAATATTAGACATATCATTTAATCCACAAATACTTTACTTTGCATTTCTAATTGGAAAAGATACGTATGTATGTCAGGTTAGTATAACAACCATATGATTGTCATGCCTAAGAGAATTTTGAAAAGAATCCTGAAAGTCATTTAATAACTTGTGCAAATTCAAACGTTTGATTGTCTCAGATAAATGTATTTTTGTAAATATTTGGTTTCTATGAATTAAGATGCAAATAAGGTCTGAATATGGAGGTCTATGAAACTCCATGTTATCAACTCCATATTATCCATTTTCTCCTTATTAATTAATATGTGAGACTCAAGGATGAGATACAAGAATAACTTTAGAGGATGTGTTTACCTTTTTCTTCTTTCAGACTTGGGCAGATTGGGTTTGATGAATAGCTAGCGTGTAATGTACAATGAGCTATTTTTACCCTATGCCACCTGTTGCTTCTGAGATTGCATTTTTTTCATTACAAAAGAAATGATCCTAAATATCCTTAACGTTATTAAGTCCGCTTTGAAGGTGAGTAAAAAAGAGTGAAGATGAAAGAAGAGAGAAGTCTTGTTGTTGAGGATAGGAGAGATGAGAAAGGCATAGACATTTATGGAAAATTCTTTGCCATCATAGTGTTTGAAAAAAATTTATAGGTTTTGTGAGAAATATAATTTTTGTCATAGGATGAAACTGGAAGCAATGTTGAGGCACTTTCCTGAAGTAGACAGTGTTATGTGCTGGCTGAGAACTTAGGATATTGAAGGAGGACTTGTTTTAGAGCTTAGATCTGTCTGAAATGTTACTTGACTTCTTTAAACCCCACTTTTTGTACATAAAAAAGAAGCAGTAAACGTACTTATCCTCAGGGGTCTTCTTTGCATTCAGAGGAGATAACGCATGTGAACAGCTGGTCAACCAGCAAGTTTAACTAACGTTGCCATTTTCATTGCTCTAGGTTCTCTGAAGTCATTAGAGTTCATTTTTAAAACTCGGAACACAACCAGTAACCACCATCAAGAAAGTAGAGTCCAGGTCTTTAGGGACCAATGGCTCAGCATCTTTGAAGCTTCTGGTGCCTGGAGGGCCGTGCTGGAGGCATCAGGACTCTTCCAGGGTCAGGGGCTTGGAAATGCCCGCTCTGGTTCCTCCCTGGGCTCTGGGGTAGGGAAGGACTTTCCCTTGGAGCCAGGGCTCTGGAATCCTCCTCCACAGGGCCCTGTGTGAGCCACGTCCCAGGTAGGTGGGGTGGGAACCCAGGCCCTGGCATGAGTCCTCTCAATTCATTTGAGCAGGGCGAGGGTAGGATCAGGCTGGGGCGAAGCAGGGCTGGGCTGGGCTGGCTGCACTCAGATGAGAGGATAGCTTATGCCAGTGGATCACGGTGCCCGTGGGCCCTTGGAGGGTCCTGAACCAAAGCCTCTCATCCCCCTCGAGAAGCCTTCTGAGACTCCTTGTCTTAGTCTGACCACTTCTGGTCTCCACTCTGCTCAAGGACCAGACTGCAGAGCAGGCTTCATCTCTAGGCAGAAGTCTGCACTCCATCAGGGCCAGGGTCGAGAGGATCGCCAGGGGGCGGAGGTGAGATTCCAGAATGTGGCGGGATTCCCAACTTGTCTGTAGATTCCGTACAATCCCAATCAGATCCCAAACACTTTTATAGATATAGACAGATATCACAATCATGATAATAATAATAAGAATTATTATTATTCTATCCTAGAAGGAGGTCATCTCATACCCCTTTAGGGCTTTGTGTTTACCCAAATAATTCACATCCATCTTGAAAATGCTTAAAATATTAAATGCATTTCTTTTAATGGGAGAGCATGTCAGACTTTTAAAAAATGCATTCAGGTCCTACTATCCCTGTATACGTTTTATAAATGAAATGCTGGGAGGTTCAGCTTCATTTGAGTGAGATTAAATTTCATTGACACAAATGTCCAGTGTTCCTACATTCCAGCTGTATGATTCTAAGAGCTCAGATTCCGTTCAGCATATCTATCAGGAATTCCTGAAAGTCTGATGCTGTCATGGTGCCTCAGCTCTGCCCCACATGCTACCTCCCTCTGTGAAAATAAACCTCCAAGTCAAGAGACCAGTTTAACCCTAAGACTGCTGGTGCTGGAGAGAAGGGTCTTCCCCTTGGCCCTGTGCACCCTGGGGCTGGGGTCTCCTTCGCCTTCCCACAAAGGATCTCACAGGAGTTCCTCATCCACTGGTGTTCCTTGATCAAGTATTCTCTACTCCTCCAGAAAAGAAAGTCCCCGAATAGGAGCTTATAGAGAGACCCCAGCCCTCAGTTTAGTTACAAACATCCAATTCTGCATTCTTGTTTGAAACAATTGGGAAATTGCTACAATATGGGAAGACCATAAAAAATAGAAACATCAGTATTTAATTACTACTTAGTCATGATGTTAAATATTAATGTCTCATGTTCTAACATTGATGGCTTACAAATAAATCTTTCTCACGTATTGTAACATTAATGGGATGATACTTTTGTTCTCTCAGTATGTGGCGATTGAGTTCAGCTTTATGAAATGGCATTAGGTAATATATCACTAACAAAAATCTCTGGGTTTTAGGCACCTCGGGTCCACAAACTGTCACACATCTGAAATGACGTGAAAACACGAAACACTATGATATGAAATTTTTTATTGCATTGCATTTGCATATTCTATATAAAATTTGCAGATAGGTGTTCATCCTTAACCTAATTTGGCTTGGAGAATGTATCCATTCGTAAACTCCGTTGGAGATGGCTTATTCTTTGCCTATACCCTGATAGCCTATGATACCAGGTGTGAAATATTAAAGAACTAGCATAGTGACTCTAACTAGTGTTCTGTATGGTAATGTGTGAGATATGTGACCAAACAACCTTAACATCTTGAGAAAGATATTTACAACCTAAAGCTAGTCATTTAAAAACTTTTCTGAGTATAGTTCATCTTTTTCTGTCTGTCCTTATGTCTTTTGACTTTGTCTCCTCTTTAATCCTAGATAATTAAGGGATTTCACTTCCTTATAATACTGAGCTCTCGAGCCAAGCTTGTAATTACACTGGGCGTGCAGTGTTCCATTAACTGCAGGCTGTGGGTTTGTGGGTAATTCCTCAGGCAGCACTTTTCCTGAAGATGTTTCACATTGCAACCTTTGACTTTATTCCCAGGACAACAGAGTCAACCATGCATCCAGCTATTCCTCCCTCGAGATGTTGGATGAGGAACACTGAGGACTTGATATCCTAGATTGACTCAGTGAAAGATGGAAGCAGGAGAGATCTCAGGGTGAAAATGTCTGGTCTCTCCTTAAAAGTAGATTTTATATACATTAGGACCCTTATCTCACACGTCTGTCCACAGTGCATTCGGAACAACTGAATGGTTTATTTATTAGACACCATTCAGGCACCGAAATTATTTTGCATAGAATTGGGTCTCTTTCTTGCTATATTTATTGACAGACAGACAGACAGAGAGAGAAAGAGAAGGAGGGAGTGGTACACATTGGTTTGATTTTCTCAAATAACAATCCACAAGGTTTTGGCATTGATAAATGATTCCTTTCCCAAATCAAGAAAATTCAGTCTATCTAATATTAATCTCATCTTTGTATCTCCCAACCGAGCTTTTCACCAAATCGCCCTCATATCTATCATCATAGTCCTAGTTACTCAGGCTTAAACAATGAAGTAACTCATGACTTCACTTTCCTTCTTTGCTGTCCCAGTTCCAGGCATTAACACATTTATTCTATCAATGCTTTCTTTGCAGCAGGAAGCACACACACCCTTTCACTGCCTCGCTTGAAATCAAGGTAATCATCACCCTGTAACTAGGTATTTGCTATCA